>NW_027526385.1:21725850-22453350 GCF_048455015.1 Haemaphysalis longicornis
CCGTTACATTTTTGGCGAACTTAGACACGCATATTTCACGCAGCTTTAGGTTCAAAAGACACCTTCTTTTTAACCCAAAAACGGATTTCACAATGGCGGGACACTCGCTCTTTAGTCCATCGCCCTCAGGTGTATAGAAGTCCTCCTGAAATTTTTGTGGGGTCCATACTAAGAAACGTAATAGCATGAACTTCCTATATCACAGTGATCCTCTGTGTCGCTTTTGATTTTATTGAGAATTTTATGGACTTTAAATAAACACACACAAAAGTCCTCAAAAACGGCGCCATTAGGGCCTCAAGGTGGGAATGGTCAAAACGTTAAAACTTTTAACTCTCTGTAAATGCAGTGACCGTCATAAAAAAGTGAAAAAAGGACTCTTCGGGAGTTCTGCATTATAGTATTCTTTACGAGCATTACACTAAACTCTTATAGCACCCCATAACGCGGAAGCGACTAATGACGCTTTTGTGGATGGCCGCCGTTTTCAAGCCGTAGTAAATTGCATGGAATGGACGCGTTCACGACTAAACGCATGCGAAAAGTGGCCAAGCTAAAACATGTACACGCGATTTAGCATTTAAATTTTGTTCTAACGTATTACGTTTGTTAACAGCCCGTTGCAGTAGTTTATGTGGCGCTTGTGCATTAGAGGCTACTGACAACCGACATCTCTATATCTTACGGGGTTGTGCGGAATTGTCATATATAGCAGCTTTTTGCGTAATCGGGGCGTAATATTAGATAACTCACACGAATAAGCCTTCTTTGGCTAACTCTGGGATAAAAAAACTTATATAAAGGTTTTAGGCAGTGGACCCAAATCAAGCTGTGCGTTAAAACAATACAGGAATTCAAAAGGGTCGAAATTTACACTTTCCTGATCACTTTTTTGAACACACACCGTTAACGTCTAAAAGCACGCGAAGGGGTTAGTTGTCCGTTTATAGTTGGTTGTAGTGATAAAATTGCGGGGGGGGGGGGGGGGGGGTGCTCAAAATCAAGGAGACGAGGCCCGCTCTACCAGTGCACCAGCGATATCAGTCATTTCTTTTCTTGATTTGCTTGTTTCTCCCACAGCAATATTCCTTCGAAACCTTTGCAATGCATTGCTTGCGCAGCTCTGTAACGTATTTCTGAGAATTTTACGTGCTGGATGCGACCCAACTTATGTTTTTTAGTAAACACGCTTAATGTAATGGTATCTGTACATGTGTTGGCGCAATCGAATAGTTTGATATCGAAAAGTGTTTCATTTTCATATTATCATTGCTGAAATTAAGAGAAGGAGGCTTATAGATGCCGATCGAGAGAAAATGTTTTTCCTCGAAAGTGGACATCTTATGCGAAAATTGGTGGAAGTTGTTTCGTACGAAGCAGTTATTGCGTAATAATTGTAAAACAGTTTTTCACCATAAATGATAGAAAGCGTAGCAGTGCAGAGCTGGAAACTGCGAGCATTAGAGACATGTCACGTGGAAATGTCTACTTTGCTCTTGCCAGCGATTGATGCGGATTACTATACGAGCGTGTATACAGGTCCCGATGGCTACTAGTACTTGCATGTATATCGACATATATACACGAGTAAATATGGTATACACTAGTGTCACCAGATAAGATACTGGGTACTCTAACGGAGGCACGAACGTAAGCGACGACGTCTATTTTGGTGTTTATCAGTGTTTCCATATTGCCGCTTCTGCGGCCTCCCCGCAAACTTTGATGCGGTTATTTGTAAGCAACACTAAGAAGCAGAAAAATGGCATCTTCGGACAAACTTATGCAGCTGAAAAGCTGCAAAGCGGGGTATCTTTGATTCGCGTTCGGAACGACGCCAGTCGCTCGCAGCCAATTAGCCGCGAGGACAACCCAAGATTACCACAGGTGATCGACCAAAAATGCGCAAACAGCGATATGGCGGCGCACGTTAACCATCGCACTGTAAACAAACGTCACGGGACGCAAATTGACCAATCCACACGAGGAGACTCGGACCAATAACAGAAAAGAGTGCCAATACTCTGAAAGCTTATCTAGTGGCACTAGCTGTGCATATGTGAACATAGGGTTGCCGAGTCAACGCAACGACAAAATTTCGAGATTCTGCTGACAGTAGCATTATATACCAGCAGAGAGAGCTATAATATTGAGACTCGATAAATTTCGATAAGTTGCTATATACGCGATCTCAGGGTTGGCGTAGCTTTTTTCCGTACAGGTTTTTCGCTTGAGTGCGTCCGCTGCAAAAACATTTATACAGCGTAGGCAGAAACCGATATATTGACTTAAAACAGTTGCGCGACGCTTGAGACGTCTGATTGCACAGTGAGTATCTTTGGCCGCAGTTGCTTTTAAAAGTCCGTATTGAAATTTTCTTTTGATTTTAGCGATGAAAAAAATATTTACTGCTTTATATGAAACCTACACATACTATCAATGTTTTTGGGTGCTTGGACGTTTTACCAGATTAATACGAATGTCTGTTCTGGTATAAAGTTCAAACTCGCAGATTTAGTTTAAAGACCTGTTTCTTTGATGAAGCCTTCTTTCGCCGACAAGGAATTTACATCATTGGTTATGGTGTCTCAATAGTATGTCGGTACTATATGGTCACCAGCGTCTTAAAATGAGGGCTGTTCAATATTGTTCAATGTCCGCATTTTGTGCTACGTTGCTATCCGCCGGCATGAAAGCACCCAGAGGTGTGTGTTCTGGATCACTCCTGTACCGGAATTTTTTATGGCACATATTACATGTGTGTGTTTTGAATAGCCAGTTCAGCTTGGGCCAGGATATTTTATAGGCATGTATATATTTACTGCATGTATGGGACAGAAGTTTCCGAAAGGGGGTTCCTTAAATGGGTGGCAGCAGTCCACACATTTTACGCTCAGGTTCTTACAAGAGCCCACTGACTGTTCCAAAAAACCACTAGCTGCCTTGGTATTTAAAGTGGAGGCTACTGGACGCCTAAATTTTTTTTTTCTGTCAGGGAAGCGATTATTGCGTGTGAGGTATTTAAACGGTATTTACAATTACGTTGATTGTGCTGTTCTTTGGTTTTGGTCAATACTTTGAAGGGTACTATTTGGCTACTCCTTTCTGGGTACTAACGCGTGATTCTCGGCCTCTTTGAAAAATATTGAGTTATTTATTACCTCATCAGAATTCTATACCTAGCCAGCTTCTTGTGCCTTTGAGCAACATTTTGTAACTCGGAGTTGTTCAGCTGCAATTGGTCTTAAGCATATCATGTCAATCTCGGATCCTGTTTGACCAGCTACGTTGATACAACGTGCCCTCTCTGTCAATAACGTTGTTCCCTGTGAAATATGGCTCTTTATACCTACAGGCGTCAAAGGTAAAAAAATAATTTGATTGCACGACACAAAATATCGTCGCGCCAACCTTCAAGCTCGAGATAATTGTATCCCAATGAGCCTAGACATACTGGTTCTGTGTATTAAAATGAGGCTTGGATGTGCCGGTCTGCTATACTGCAGACCGATAAAATGTCTTTCCTGTTACGTCATCCCCCATAATGCTAATAAAGCGAAGAACAGTGGCCTTCACGGGGAAAACAAGGAAAGATATAGGCGTACAGAAGGGAACATCAGTGCGACGAACAAATGAAAATTTCCCGCTGTTGCAATATGAAATCTACTATATAATGACAGCGTTTCTTTTGGCTAATCTGTAGCCAGCCCAATTAGCAATTCTGATTATTTTTGTTTTTTGAAGAAAGTCTTATTGCGTATTGGTAGTTTTAAACTTAAAATGCATAAGCGCAATTGTAGCAGCCGTCCGCTCTGCTCCGCCTCAGGCGGGTCAATGCCCTTGGGCGATGAAATGAGCCTATCGAGGATCAATAACCCAGAAGTAAGCAAAAGTTGGGTGGTAAACGAAACATGTCCCCATGTAAGCCTCTTCTATTAATACGATGACAAGAAACATACCTGGAGAAGGGGAGAGAATTGAAGTGTAAACATAACCAAACACTACTAATCTTTTTGGCACTCAAAATAAACGTTTTGCTGTTGTATATGATGAAACCCTGAATTTAAGGGCGGATCTAAAGAACTCAAGAGTTTACTTTGACTTGGTACATTGTACAACTCAAAGCCAAAAAATACGAGTGGTATGTTTTGTGTGACATTAAAACAGTGCAGAAAGCGTACGAAGAAATAGCTCTTTGTTTCTGAAAATTGATCTTCTAAAAAATCTCAAGGTATCTTTGACCCACCTTGATTGGATGAACTTATAGAATAGTCATTGAGTTGTCCGCCGTTATGTGGGTAAACTTTGTAGCAAACGGTATCTTTGACCCATACCTTGATAGGATGAGCTTATAGGATAGTTATTGAGTTGTCCGCCGTTATGTGGGTAAATTTGTAGCAAACGCCAATTGACGGCCCTTTACCGTGGTACCCGTTCCAATTAACCAGTATATTTGTTCCCGAAAAACAAGAGAAAGTCACAGCATATTCAGTTTGGTTTGGCAAGGATGCTACCAACCAGGGACGCCAATAAAGGCCCACTGTTTTACCTATGTAGCATTACTTACAATATGAACAAGTTAGCTAATCATTTCCGGTACTTTCAGAATGACAACTACAGGTACCATGAGACTACAAACTACGAGACTGTTATGTGCGCATGCTGTGCAAACTATCAGTAGTCATATACAAATAGTATCACTGCAAAACCTTCTACCCAACACACTTGCTTCGTAATACACCTGGTGAATATTTCTGTGTTATTGTCATTGATGGTCTTAAGAGTGTACATGTGACGTTGGCTTATTTCTGTTTAACTTCTTTCTTATTTATTCGAATAATGATGCTGTCGATCAGCAAGGCGGCGCTTGAAAGTACCCCTCAAGAGTTGTCATTCCTTGCATACGTTCATATAAGTTCTTGTAATTTCCTCTGGAGCATAGGCCAATAAAAATTGCGGGTAATCAAAAATAAACACATTAGAATTTGAGAAAAACAAGAGACAAATCAAAAACAAAAGAGAGAACATGAAGGAGGGCGAGGGATGATAAAGTAAGCAAAACAGCAAGCAACCTAAAAACATTGACTGCATCGCCGCACACGACATAAAAGGGAGTGTGTGAGGAGGAAATACTTATGTGGTCGTAACTTTATTTTCCTTTGTGGTAGTACAAATATTGCCGAAACCGCAGAGAGAGTCGTATCAACAAGGCCATACCCCTGCCGCTAGAGAAATATTGACCAGGGCAGCGCTCAGTCACCCTTGAGTGCTCCGCTGCAGCAATAAACAAATAACAGCGAGCACAGAAAGTAGCACCCTTCATTTCCTCACAGCGGAACCCGTGTCTCAACAAAATCAAACCACCAGCCACACCGGAAGCCCCAACCGGAACCTTTTTTGCCACGTGGCTAGGCCTGGAAACATGTCCTACCTCGGCTCTAGGTCAGGACCTATCATTAACGAGAATGACCCCGCCGCTATATTGACCGCCCGGAGCGATGGTGCGCGCCAAGCATAGATGAAGCCAAGCACATACAGCAAAAAGCTTTACTCACACTGCAGAATCTTTTAGGTTTGGATGAAAGTATTTAGACTAACATTGCAATGCACCCGTGATTTTTATCACTTCTGTCGTGTCTTTTGAACGGTTCACAGAAAAGCTCCATCAAAACCTGCATTGTGACGGTATTGAGGAAGGCTAAAAAGCGGGTAATTTTTCGCTGAAAGAACGTACAGCATAGTAAGGGCATGCTGGGTTTCTGGATGAAAGTCTTCGGGAAACTGAACTGTACCTTCTTGCTTCGACGGGGAAAGTCCTGCAATACCAGTAAACTTCTTTGCAGCTACATCGAATTTTCGACTATTTGTTCAAGATTGTTTTGCCGTCGTTTGGCACAGATTACTTAGGTGGGCTTCTTTTCTGCTACACATTGTTTCAGTCTCTTTTTCCGGTTTGCTTAATCTCGTATTAAGTCAGAACACCACAGCTTCCCTAAAATGAGGGTTTGTAGCGGCAAATGCGCACCTGTTCCACTCACACGCCATCACTTTCCGGTGTCATGCTGCACACACTGTTCTACATTTGGGTTTGTATAGAAGTTTTGCAAATTTTGTGAAGGGGGAACATTCACCCCACAAAACACTTGACTCCCTGTCCACAGCTTCAGTGGTTACGTGCTACAAATTCAAGAAATGGCAACTTTTTTCCTGCCGCGGACAAGATGCGAAGAAAGCATAGTAGTAACCCATTGTGCTGCTACTGTGGAGACCCGGTTCAGATGCCAGTGTGTCGCAGCTGAGTTTATTTAGTCTTCACAGGATTGGCCAGTTTGTAGACCATACAGAAACAAGGACGACGGCTTTTCGCCGAGTAAGGTACTTCTGGCTTTCGCCTTAATACACTGTGTATTCCTACAATACTTGCGGGCGTACTATGCGACGTTCTGTGTAAGTTTGCTGGTTCATTTTGACGTGTTCAGGTGGTAATTGACGATCGACGGGCATATAGTAAAATAGGCATGAATTCTACGAAATCACGTTGTAACCTAACATAACATATGCACCAGAACTTTCTCTCATATTGGTAGTGAAAGGCGCGTTGCATCCCCAACATTTTATCAGATATCGAGACAACCAACAGTCCTCTACAGGCCGCGATATTAGTATCTCTTACATAAACAAAGGCTCGCGTATGTTTCAACAGTTATCTCTCGTGAAGGAAAGGATGACCATTTTGGTATTCATGTAATTTCAACCATACTGTACTGCGGCCCACGTTGCATGTTCGAAATAGTGTGGGATTTTCAGGATTTTCTAAACGCGTCACTTTTGCAACTTGACGTTTTAGTTTTGTTGAGCAGCATGGGCCAGCTTTTAGCTTCAGGCACAAGCCGACGAAGACCCTATCATACAGGACCCGGTGCCTGCACTTTTCTTGTGTATTTTATTGAGTGTTATTTTCCCGTGAGGTGCTCCGCGTCAGTTTTGGGTAACATTACAAGTGCTCCCCTAAATCAAGTATGAAGAGTGTCAGACGCCAGTCAGTTGGAAGGGTTGCCAGGTCCTAGGAATAAAAAAAAAACGCCAGAAAATTGCCAAAATAGCCAGAAACGTCACCACTTGGATCTCAGCGTTTGAAAAACAGCCAGAGAAATTTGTCATTTTGAGCAAAGCCATGCTTGTTATTCGTTTTCAATGGCCTATCTTCGTAAAAAAATGCTGAAATTTTAAAATGTAGCGAAACTGGACCTCAAAACATGTTCATTTGCTACGGATCGTAAAAATAACAGTTATTCTCAAGTGTCCATTAAGAAAGTTAAAGTGTGCAAGTTGACGTAAAGTATTCAAAGGTAATGAGCGATCGTAGAACGTGTATTTGCTGCGCAGTGCTTTATTGTATTTGCTGGCTCCTTACATTCCCGCGCCTATAATACTCTTTCATACACGGTTGCCACCCCTAGGCAATGAATCTCAAGCGCCTGTGATCTGCATACGCATCAGACTTTAAATTTACAGTAGTGCCTGAAGACTTAGACACGATTCAAAAGGCAGGTGGCGGATGTTGAAAAGAACAACTAGACACGGTGCGCATTGTGCCGGTAAGTAGCGGAGTCCGTTAATGAGTTTTGTGTGACACTGACTCCTTGGGCCCTATTCTCGACTTTACCGTAGCGTACCCATTTTCTTGTTTTTATTGGTTTGCAGTTTATTATGGACTGCTGAAAAGCACTTAACGCCCAAATAAGGCTATTTTTGTGGAATGTAAGGTGTTCGAAGAGCCTTAGAATATATAAATAATCACCAGCGATCAAAGTCTCCAGAAAATATCGAAGATACCACATTAGGGTTTTAGCCACCACGAGCCTCTTAAAGACGCCAGTCTGACGAAAAATCGCCAAACATGACAACCCTGTCAGCGAGCCCCAGCCAATTCTATTTTATTGTCGGTCGTATCTGTAATTTAGCATTGAAGCGTTTTACACAACGCAACAGTTACTCAAGTTTAGAGAAGTTCTAAATAGTCTCCTTCCAGTTAAGCATGCTCGTGCCGCCATTTCGTGTTTTCTTACAGATACCTTCTTTTTGCTAACCTTCCCGTTCACGAAAACCCATTCAGAAGAAGGAACTTAAGGGGCACCCTATGAATTGCGGTCCGTTCAACGCAGCCAGTAGCCGGCCTCAGCAGCCTTACCACTCTAACAGAGAACGGCAATCCTGACATAGGCGTGGCAATATTGATGTGTGCGATGAGTGTTTCAATGTGCACTCGCACCATGACAAAGGAAGTAAGTTAGTGAAGCGGAACATATTTTTTTCCTTTTTGTGGAGGTCCTGTAGTCATAGACCCGACAGCGAGCTTGGCGTCATCCTTAGTTCTAGAGCACCAGATATGGCCACAGTAATAAAAAAGACGATGCCAGGTACCGGTTACCCAGTAACATTTTGAGACAAAGCTATCGATTAAAAATCTAGATAAATCTACGGTGAAGTTGTCACGAAATGCCATTGTGATGATATCCCGCTTCAGCGTCACTTTATACTAGGAAAAGAATAGAGCATTAGGAAAAAGTTTGTGGTAGATTTTGCGACGCCAAAGTCCTGTTTTTAACAGTAATTGTTCGCTTTTTATTTTGTGATGCATGTTTAGGGTTGATATTGAAACAGCAATTACACTGTTTTTACCATAAAATTGAGTATTACCATCAGTTGCAAAGATAATTCAAAACAATTATCTGTCAGTTTAGGTATTCTACAGAGCTGTAACATGTCGGGCGTATTGCAAAATCTTCCAGCAGTTAGTCTAAGAGACTGGCAAATTTCAAATTCCTGCGGAGTTAAACACCGAGAAATGTGGCATTGTAAGTAGCACGAAGCAAATTGGGGCCAAGGGTTATGAATGGCCTTCCCTGAACCCTTTCAAGCGGGGATAAAAAAAATCAGAAAGTGTTATTCAGTGCCATAATATGTAGCAAATTACCGCTGCACAATTATTCATTTTAGGTGCATCAGCATTGAAGTGAGATATTAGATAATCCAAACATGTGTTAGAAGACTAAATTGTCATGTGATAGCGTACAAATACAACTAGAGATTTTCATTCTGTCTGGATGGTGATTAATGTATACAAGAAAAAAAAATACGTCCCAAAATCGAGCTTTGTGGTAGTGCAATGTTGGTTACTCTAGGACAAAAAACTGCCAGGAACTGCGAATTAGGGACAGTTCTGGGCAACATACACATAAAGCGTGTAGTTTTGCGAAAAGTATGTCGTGATTTAAAGAATCGAACGCTTTGGAAAAATCAATAAACAGGGCTCCGGAAAATTTACCTTCGTCAATGGCTGTTTTAGGATGATAAGTTTTAGTATCGAAAGCTAATTCAGTGTAATAACCATGTCGAAAGCCAGATTGGTTAGGTGACCGAATAATAAATATTGAGAAGCAGCAGGTTAAACTACTAACAAACAGTTTCTCAATTTATTTGCTGAATATCGACAAAATTGCAATGGGGCAATATATCAATAACGAAGAAATTTTTCTACCATTTTTGAAAACAGGAATAATTTTGTCTATCTTTAGGCAACTAGGAAAGGCGACAGTATTGAAAACTAGGTTTAGTATGTGTGAAAGTCCGTAACAGATGAGCTTCATAAGAGAAGAAATTAAGTTGTGTAAACTAGCACCCGTGTTTTCCGGACTTAGAATGGTCATGCGCACTTCTATTGCGGAAGCAGGTCTGAGAAAGAAACTGTGGCATACGATGATAAGCGTTGGCGATTGGAAGTGAGAGATGTGGCCGATCAATATAGAAGGAAGTCACGAAGGCATTAGCAATGGTTGATGAAATATTTAGCATTTTCTCACCAACCTGAATAGAGTTACAGGGGGGTTTGACGATGCTTTATTCAAAATTCTTTAATTATTTTCCCCGGATTTCTGTAATAGTTGCTAGCATGGTCAATTTTCTTTTCATAATACTTATTTTTAGCGTTTTTAAGTAACCTACCCAAAATCTTCCAGTGGTACTTGTAACGCGCCAACAAGGACAAACTGAATGTCTTCTTTTTTTGTTTTTGTTTACAAGCATTATCTTTCCTGGGCACGCATTTTAGAATATTATTGGTCATCCATGGGCATACAGGTGAAGGAAACCTTTTCTTGTTATAGTTATTGTGGTCGTCTCAGAAATAGCGTTAGAGATTATGTTACAAAACATTTCAAAGGTGATTTCGGGATCGTTTTATGCCGTAACAGGACCCCACTCGGAATTGGCAAATTTTTTAACAAATGAAGAATTCTTGATATAATTTTATGCATATCCTGACTTTTGGCACTGAAGTCTATACGTGAAAATATTGGGTAATGATCAGTTAATGAAACTTTAATGACACCACATCCATGTGTAACCATGAGGTTGGACCGGGCGTGATCAATTAATGTATCCTCTCCAGGAGTATTCCGTCGAGTCGGTTGGAATTAAGGTAGCTGAGGCCATGTCTATTCAAAGTGTCTGTAGAAGCAGCATGCAAAGAATGGTGCATGTCTATATATTGATGTTGACGTTCACCATAAAAACGATATTTTTTTCGTTCCAGTGAGAGTGTATGCAAAACCTGGTTTAATTCTAAACAAATATCAGAAGTGGATCATGAAGGAGAGCAATAAATAAACGTGACAATTCGGATTTTGGAATCAACATTGACAAATTCCGCATCAAGCTCAATCCACACGAATTCGCAAATTACTTGAATAATTGATTCCCGATGTCTAAAATATTATAATTCAGTAAATTAAAACCGGTGCTACGCCATGACAGCGGCCGCTGCGGTGACAATATTCTGCTGTATAGGATTAATAAGAGTACAGGCTTCCATCAGCTTCATTGAGCCATGTTTCATTGACACATATAATCGAGAAGTGGTCATTGAGCAATGCTAGGAATGTAGGTAATTCATCAGAATGCTTTCGTAAGCTCTACTTCAATTGCATAAAATACTGACGAAGACAGGAAAGAGACGACACGAGACAGCGCGCTCTGTCTCTCTCATATCGTCTCTCTTCTGTCTTCGTTAGTTTTTCGCGCAATTGAAGTACAACCTGGATTACCAACTCGCCTAATCCCACAGCCTACTAAGCTTTCGTAAGCTACGTACACTAAAATGCACAGGAGACCGGCAAGAAGTTTTAAGATATGAATCAAGATCGGACAGTGTGAAGGATGAAGCCATGACAGGACTGGTCAGTACAAATGAACATTAGAAAAAAATCACAATAAAGTGAAGGAAGTTCAGCTATAGAGTTAACGCGATGAACCCCGCTGTCCTCGAGTTTGCGAGCGTTGATTCGACAGTTCTTTGTCCTAATAATCTCCCCACTATTTAGCGCAAAGAAACCTTCAGGTCCACTTGAGTTAAAACCCATGTAAATAGCCGGCAGCCCTTGCGTTTATTTAGTTAGGAACGCTCATTGGGTCGGCCTTTACGAAAGTAAGCGAAAAACGTGGCCATAGAAAACACGCGTTCAAAACTGCGCTGTGAGGCTCCAGCCCGTGTGGGATGAAAGCAACCACAAAAAGAACACAACTCCCGCTCGTGCAGCGCTTGGCAGAAGGCGAAGGCGGGAAATTAAGGCGCGTTTGACAAACCACTGTTCAATGCATCAACGAAGGACTAAGACATGGATGGGGAAGAAGGTGAACGGTGGTAGCAACGGGCCGACAACGGCGGAACAGCCTCTCTGGCTAATCACTTCTCTACACCTCCGACAGCTTTCAGATTCAGTGGAACTGCTTTAATCTTTTTTCCTTCCTATTCCGGCCTCATCTTTACCAATTTTCCCGTGATCACCCACCACCAGAAAAGAAGCCGAGTCATTTTGCGAGGCTTTCATTTGCTCCAGGTTCCAACCCTCCCGTTCTGTTGAAAGGATGCCTCGTTTATTTCGAGCTTCGCGTCCCTCGTCTCATTCCCCAGAACTACAGTGAACCTAATCTGGTGTCCTCCCGCTCAATCTGGCCGCTGGGATATTTGTGTCAGGTTCCTTGAGTTATGACACTGGGGTTTCTCTCACAATAACTTCCCGATTTTGTTTTTTTATTTACTCCTTGGGATTTCAAGCAGCTTTCCGATCGGTGCGTTAATTCTGCTGCAAGGAGATAACCAGGTAGACTGACCGACCTTGTTGTAGACTTCTCTTGTATTTTAGAGAATTTTTTTTATAGTGAAATGAAAACGTGGAAAACAGCGCGATGTACGGGATGCACAGTGGGACACACACTGCGCTGACTCACAACCAAACTTTTATTGATTGCAGGCGGCTTAAGTGCACACCTACAAGGCAATGTAAAGGGAAAGGAAAAGAGGCGAAAGAACACAAAATGAACAAAGGTTTTTCCCAAATAAAGCGTTAACATTAATCGATAAATAAAGCGCAGTTGATCATTTGAAAGCACAGACGGTTTGCTTACACAATGGTCGCCCCTGTGCTACGGTATGAAAATGAAACCATGTATCTTTCTAATGAATAACTGCGCTTTATTTATCAGTGAATGTGAACACTTGATATGACAAGAACCTTTGTTAATATTGTGTTCTTTTGCATCTTTTCCTCTTCCCTTTCCATTGCTTCGTAGATTTGCACTTAAGCCGACTGCAAGCAATATAAGTTTGGTTGTTACCGCCATGCCTGTGTCTTCTACTTTGAGTCCTGTTAGTTCGTGCTTTATTCCACGTTTTCATTTTACTATACAGAATGAATTTCTCTAAAAATACAAGAGAAGTCTAGAACAAGGCCGGTCAGTCTACCTTGTTATCTTCTTGCAGCAGAATTTTGATTCGCTACATGCATAGCGAGGGTCTCTGTTCTGGCAGTCATGGTGCCATAGGTTGCTTAAGAGGGTTCAACAGTGGTAGACCACAATTGACATGTCGTTGACGCTTGATTCATGGCCCCGGGGGTAAAAATGAAGGTCCCCTTCACCCCCAGTAGTCCAAGTTACGCTGGCTACCACCCTAAAGCGCGGACAGCAAATTCATTAACATCAATACCCGAGAAAGTGGAGGGGAAAAACAGCCCCGCCGGTAGCATAGTGGTCATCGCACCAAGCGCGTATTCTGGAGGTCGTGGGTTTGGATCCCACCCGGCGGGCATTTTTTCTCCACTTTCTTTCTGCCCAAAGTTCTGTATCTGTTTCAATGACCTCCCGCATCCTCTCCTTTGCTTTACTTGGCATTCTTGGCTGCCAATCTTTATTTGTGTAATATTTCAACGAGCCCCTCATTTCCCGTTCTGACTCGCTATACAGGGTGATCAAAGTTAAGTCGACAGGTTTTTTTTAAAAATAAGCGCTTAGATTTACTCGAAGACCTCCTTTACAGTGAGGTTATGTGCCCAGGGGAACACATAATTAGGAGGTAATTATTGGCGTAGGTGGCTTAATTAACTAAAAATTATTAATTACCTTTTTAGTGGCTGCAGTAACCATGCTTGTTTCTATTGGAAAGTTAGACGCAATAGTGGTTCTACGCAGTTTAAATTGGCAGAATTCTTCTAGCGCATCTGTAGTCCGACATATCAAACGGCGAATTTCAATTGCTGTTCGTATGATTACGCATGCTAGAAGTCAAGACTGGCGCATCACTCCTCCCTTTTGTTTTGTGTTTCGATAGCGGTTCCGAGTACTGCAGATTGCGATAACGCCAGCCAAGATTGAATGGATGCCAGGTATAAACTCTATAAATCTGTATAACCTGTAAAAATTGTATAAATCTGTAACGTCTCTTTTCTTGCTATGACTGTGAGTTTCTCGTTTTTTCTCTTGTTGATCTAGCTAATATTGTATAATTAGCTGACATTGTACTTCATTCTTTCCTTGTTTGTTTACCTGTATTCTACCCCCACTCCCCTCTGTAATGCCTTTGGCCTTGAGGGTATCATAAATAAATAAATAAATCACTTTTTACTGTGCCTCGACCCCTTCGTCGAACTAAACACCGTACACCGCAGGCACGTCACAGAAGGGAGGAGGTTTGCTCCGGTGCAGCCTGTCTTGCATGCGTAATCATGCAACCGGCAATTAAACTGCCGTTTGATATCTCTCACTACGGATGCGCTAGAAGAATTCTGCCAATTGAAACTGTGCAGAAACATGATTGCGTCTAACTTTCTAGTACAAATATGCTGGTTACTGTACCCACTACAAAGTGAAATAATCAATTCGTGGTAATTAAGGCTCCGAAATCAATTATTTACGTCATATTTATGTGTCCTCCTGAGTGCGTAATCTCACTGTAGCGGTCTCATTCGCGGAAATCTAAGCGCCTATTTTTAAAAAAACCTGTCGACTTAACTGTGATCACGCTGTATATAAGTCAATATAGGAGTAAGTAAGTAAAAGTTATTATATATATATATATATATATATATATATATATATATATATATATATATATATATATATATATATATATATGTATATATATATATATAGGTAAGTAATTGTAAGTCTGTGTGTTGTTTAAACAAGTAATCAAGATATTCTTATTTTATTCCCTTGCTGGGGTTTTCGCGCAGGCGGCATATACCACAAACAACATCGAGGCGCCCGCTGTCGTTTACTCCAACAAAGGACCCGCACGACTCCCGCGTGCGGGTAGAGGATTAGTTAAGCGCCTTCCCCTGGTTCATGGTCAGGGACGACCCCTTCGACTGCCCGGACAGGGCGGAAGAATAGACATAAGAATGATGAATGCCGCCCGCCTGTCCGGCCGGTATTCGGAATTGTGCATGTTTTGAGCCACACTGCGGCGATCGTACCTACACACTTAACGAGCCTTCCTCCGGTACCGTAAATCCACGAGGGGCGCACCACCCTTTTATTGATTTATTTTTTGTCTTCGCGACCCTTTTGTTAGGTCATTGGTACCGGATGTGCTGCGCATGCGCGCTCACTGAGCGGCATTGTCTGCCCGGTTGCCTGCAGCTGATGTGCTACAGGAAACAGGCACTTCATCGACTAACATCCTCTGACCACTAAAGATGGTCTGGTAGCCCCGTATGACTTCGGCCTCTGTCTTGTAGAGAACATAGCAGTGTTGACAAGGACGGGATTGCCGTGACCCTGGAGGCAATCGGCAGAAGACTGCAACATTGCGTCCCCTGGCCAGTTTGAGCGATTCGACGATGCCGAGGACTTAGAATATTACGTGGAGTTGTTTGAACGATAAATCCGTGGGGTGAAGGTGAGCGATGACGAGCAAGCCTCAACATTCAGTAATATGCAAGCAGACTTATCGCGCGATAAAGAACCTGCTCACCCCAGCGAAGCCCGAGGAGAAAGAATACATTCAACTGGCCACGCTTACTAAGGAGCATGGCGCCCAGTAGCGGATCGTGATTGCGGAACGGCCCCAGTTTAATCATCCGTCTATGCACGAAGGTCAGTGTGGCGGCATTCGCGGTGGAAATAAAAAGGATAGCGTCATCGTGTGAATTCCAAACATTTCTGGAAGAAGTTTTCCGAAAACGTTTTGTGGCCGGGTTAAAAGAGAAACCGCCCAACTGGGACTTCTCAACAAGAGCACATTGATCTTTGTCGCGGCATGCGACACTACCAAATGTGTTGTACTAGCTCGGTCCGGGTCTAAAATGTTTCAACCAGCTACTAGGCAACGGAGGAAGGGAATGTTGTCACACGTCAGACGTACCTTGCGCGGATAAAGCATCAGTCAAGGCAGGAGCAGGGGCCGACGCATCCGAACACACCACGGAAGCCCCCCGCTGTTTCTACTGCAGTGAATCATCTCACGAAAAAGATCCTGCCCCTGTTGGCAATACAAGTGCCCCCTGTGCAAGTGGTTAGGAAATCTGGCGAAGGTCTGGATGGCGGCAGCGACGTGTGCGGTGCGAGCCGTTGAAGGCGGCATGCGACATTGCCAAAGTGTTGTAGTAGCTCGGGCCGCGTTTTTCTCGAAGAAAACGCCTTTTTCAACAACTGTCAGCTCGGCTTCCGGCAGATGTTGTCATGCAAAACCAAAGTTTTGTCATTTACTAACGAGCTGTTTGTTAACGCTGATCAAGGTTTCGACACTGATAGCATTTGTCTTGATTTTGCGAAAGCCTTTGACACCGTATCTCACGACTTCCTAATTCTGAAGCTTAGCAAACTCAACATTGACCCTAATGTTCTCCCGTGGTTTAAAGACTTTCTGAGCGAACCCAGTACGTAACCGCTATGGACTGTTTATCCCTCTCCTGTGATGTAACGTCTGGCGTACCTCAAGGGTCAGGGCTGGGCCATTTTCTTTCCTATTTACATTAACGATCTTCCCGACTGCATCACTTTTTCGCTGATGATTGTGTATTTTATCTGAAAATTTCTACCCCAGCTGAAGGTTTGAAACTTCAAAGCGATCTTAACAACCTATCCGATTTGTGCAATAAATGGCTCATGCGACTTAACGTGACGAACAGTAAATACAAGCAAATGTCGCGGCGTGATAATACTGCTAACACGTGTACGTATCGTCTTCATGGCGCTTCTTTATCGTAAGTTGATTCATACAAATACCTAGGTCTGCATATCACGAATAATCTCTCTTGGCAGGTGCATGTTGACTATATAACTAACAATTCCAATCGCATACTGGGATATTTACGCCGTAATTTTTCATCTGCACCTTCATTGCTGAAATTACTGTTTACAAAACGATAGTACGTCGGAAATTAGAATACGCATGCGCCATATGGGTTCCTTCCAAATATTCTCTCATCCTCACCCTCCAATCGATTCAAAACCGTACAGGTCGTTTCGATTTTCTAACTACTTTCGTCATTCTAGCGCAATTGCAATGAAGAAGTCACTAAACTTGCCACACCTGCCTTGAGGCCGTAAGAATTCAAGGCTTCCATTCTTTCACAAAATCTTTCATCACAAGCCCATTTTAAAAGAACAGCTTTTCACAAACCCCTCCCATATTTAGTCCTGTTTGGATCATGGTTTAAAATTTGGTGTGCCATCTAATCGAACTAATCATTCTCATCACTCTTTCATTTAACGAACAAGCAGAGACTGGAACCACCTTCCCGTCGCCATCGCCTCCATCCCGGACGTAAGTAACTTCAAGGTCATCACCCATCAAAAAGTTCATTTGATGGGTGATGATGATGACGATGATGATGATGATGATGATTTGATGATGCTGAGTTCATTTAAACTCATTTTTTTAGCAGGAATCGCATTCGGCATGTGAAGTCGCCTCGTTATATTTCAGCCTGAAACGGTGGCTTTGAACCTAATGTAAAAGTCACAAAAAGATCTCTTGAAGCAGATTCTCGGCGATCAGCGGACTGAGAAGACAAATACTTTCGACATTGCATTGACCAGTTTCTTTTCGGGTACCGGAACACCCCAACAGGTACTGGAGATGAAACAACAGCGCACCGTTTCTTGTCGTGGAAACCGCGGACGCGGTTCAGCCTTTTGCATTCAGATACTGAGAAAAGGGTGGCCGAATAATTGGAACGAATAAGGGAGTCTGCGAACCAAGCTCGAGGAGGCTGCAGATATTTCAGAGAAGGCTACCGGGCATTGATGCAAGGCTTCCGCCCTTGTGTCGCCCCGTGGTTCGAAGGAACCGTGCTGATGCGTTTAATCACCAGCACATACGTTGTGTCTACGGGAAAAGAAGAGCCCAATGTCAATGCCCATGACCTAGACCCATGTGCCTTCCAGGAGGCCTCGAGGTACCATAAGGCCTCGGATAATCAGTTTCCGAACGGTTCAAATTCCATGGCGCACCAGCACTCAGGGCACGCCGGACAGCGCAAGTACCGCAGCCTAATTCTGAGACCTCAGGGGAGCGCATGCCGGTCCGTCACCAAGGCGGTTCAGCTGGCCCCCAGTAAGCCCTCGATAAAGGAATCCGTGATTCTACAGCCTGGTATGGTGAAGCCAATCGCGGTGCGTAGCCCTGCGTACAGAGATCGGGACTCCTTGCCAGGTTATACCCATCCCGAAGCCTGCTCATCAGAAACGGAGAGGTTCGAGGATACCCAAACAGTTGTTACACGCAGCACTAAGAAAGACGACCCTCAGAACGCTGGAAGCCATAGCACCGATAACTGATGATCCTTGTGCTGCGGAAGGGATGTTGAATTGTTGCTACCGCGGGTCCCTGTGCATGCGCGCGCTTAGTCAGTGCCATTATCTGCCCTGGGCGGCATTGTCGTAACTGTTCGTTTTAACAACACCCCTTTTACCCACCACGGTGACTCAGTGGCTAAGGCGTTGTGCTGCTGAGCACGAGCACGTGGGTTCGATTCCCGGCCGCGGCGGCCGCTTTTCTGGTGGAGGCAAAAGCAAAAACGCCCGTGTGTACGAGATTTCGGCCCACGTTAACGATCCCCGGGTGGTCAAAATTAATCCGGAGCCCTCCACTACGGCGCACCTCATCGCCTGCGTTGCGTCGGCGCGTTAAACCCAACAATCAATCAAAACACCCCTTTTGCGTCCCTTTCATCGTGACGTGTTTCCGGTTAAGCAGAGGGCGTTTAATAAACAGTGACTCTTTCTACAAACGCATTTTATTGAACTGAAATTATGTAAAAATATCTTTTGTGTTTATTAAACGTGTTTTGAAAATCCAAACGCGATGAAATTTTTCTGTGACGGCGTTGAAAGTTTTAACCGCAATGGGACGAACGTGTGAAGATGGCAGCTGCAGTCACCTGTTTCCTCTGACTGTAAAGTGTAAACAATGCTACGGCAACTCAGCTGTTTTTTCGCTTGTTCCCGTTTTTGAGGTCGATAACAATGACCGTGCATAAAATAGCCCTTCCGTTACATATATCCGCATCGACGTACTTTCGGCATTCTCACGCGACCTTTTCCAAGAACCTCGAATGGTGCGTTGCACCATTGTTATTTTCGTTGTGCTCTACAAGTGAAAAAATGTGTAAGTGGTGGGGATTTTTGTTTCTTGACGACGTGGCTGTTGCGCGTGAAACCTACGAACGTTAATATGGTATGTGTAATCGTCAAGTACCAAATTACTGTTATAAATTTTATGCCGAGTGCTTCTGTAATTGTGGATGTCTGCTTGGCAGCTATCCAGCTAATAGACGACCGTTTATTTAATTACGTGATGGCGACGCCGGGGATACCCGGCTTACGGAAGGAGCTGCGACAGTTATATCGTTTCTTCACTAGCGACTGCTGAATGAAAGCCACCGGTAGTGAAGAAACAAAGGGGTCATATCAACTTGGTCCTCGACACTCAAACCGCGCTGCAGCCGGCCAAGTTCATCCCATAGCTCGAAGCAAAGACACCGCACAGTCCTCTTCGAGAGATAGAAATGCTTCTGCAGGGATTCTGAATGCGTTCACATTATTTTTCTACCGCTTCTCCCTCCGGCGAGCCAACAACACGGCAATAAATGGAAACTTCATGATTGAACTTCGTTTTTTTTTCGAATTCAAATTGCTTGCACAGATAATCCGTGAACTAGCTCTGTTTTGCTTGCATTACGTCACATCCGGTTGTTCGCTTTTAGTAAATCCGGACTCGCTTAAAACGGACGCTTTTGAATCCGACACAAAAGGGACAAACATGTGAACATCGCCCCTGTCCTCTGCTGCGGCTATCGCTATAAAAAGAGCCGCGCCTAACCTTCCGGGTTATCTTCAGCTAATATCCTGTGGCCAATGAAGATGGTCTCTCGCCCGGTCTGACTGCTGCCTCTGTATAGTTGAGAACACAAATGTGATTACATTTTAAATGCCTGAAACGCCGTGTTGGGCAGGCCGTTGTGTATAAAGTGGAACGTGCACAGTGCTCCGCGTGCCGACGCGAACACTGGTGAATACGTACCTTGCAAAAGTCGCCGTGTTTTTTCTAAGTCCCACCAACGTTGTGTTTTTGTGACGGCCCGTAACGGCACCTCATGCGACAAGCGCTTGCTGGTTCGCAGAGCGCCGGATGGGTCGAGGCGGTTGGCCGATTCCTATTTCCTTTGTGTCCACATTCACTTTGTTCAAGGATGTATCGAAATAAGTGCTTCAGAAATAAAACGACACTACTTTTATCACACGAGAAAAACAAAACAATTCCTTCCGCCGGACATCTTTTTGCGCTTTAGTGAATACACCCTTTGTACCACCGGATCAATGCTTGAATGGCTCTTTTTATATTTTAGTTAGTTTTTCTAGGTCTCCAGTTCTTCTCCTTAAACAGCGCTGTCATACTGTTGGCACGGTCTTGCATTTTGAGCTTTGTACACACTCTCAAGCACTGGAGCTGTCACGGTTGAGTGGGGCATTGTATATTTGTGGTGGCGAGCGTGTTTTAGAACAGCAAGGGGCAGATGCGAAATAACTTGTGTTACAAATACGATATGGATTTTAGAGTCCCTTTCGGAACAAAACGAGGAAGGCGGAGCGCTTGAAAATCTGACGATAACAAGGACATCAGGAGACATTAGAGGAATACAAGAACAGCCATTTACGGCCAATATTTGGTAGCATTTCACTGGCTTCATCTTCTACAGTTTCCCGCCTCTGCTCCTAGAAACTCGTCGTGCAGTGTTAACGCGTTGGAAACACGACAAGAAAAATCTCGTTAACTGTTTCGTTTGAGTATTCCCTCTACATTGGTCAAGCTCTAAATTTCGACACTCCGTGGGTGTAGTTAGCTGATCCCAGTGAGTAGTAGCGCTTCACTGAAAAGTACAAACGGCGTCAAAGGCTTCAGGTGCAAAACCTGAGCAACATTGGGATACTGCCTGGACGCTGTGTCACCACTCGATGCCCCGCCCGGCCCCTCCGGTGCGGTATGGCTAGGTCATCGTTATGTGGTTATAGTTCAGGCCCCACGGGTGAGGTAAGCGGAGGCCAGTCTTATCCGGTGTAGGCTAAAACTCAACGATACGCCAGGCAAAAATATAAGAATCGGTCGCATCCCCCGGAAAACCAAGAGAAGAGGCGAAAAAAGCCTCGCTTTATACAAACAATATTCCCGATAATTTTATTCGCACTAAAGGAAGCTGAAATTATCATTTCTAGCAGCGTGCCCTCCGTGCGTGGAACAAGTATTTCTACGCTGACCGGAGAAGTTCTCAGCAAACTGTATGTCGAATCTTGATATCAACCCCTTTCTATACTCCAACCACTGTGTTCAGCCCTTCTGAAAAAAAGTACTTTCTTCTAACGATACTGCACAGTTTTTAAAAGTTTGAGCCTATGTCCTAACGTATGCAAAGTTACTTTGCAAAGAGCGTTGAGCGAGGGCATTTCAAATAGCACAGTGTTGAAGGGAATTGCAACACTTTTCTAAACTATTTCTAACTTTGTTCAATATCTAAATGCTTGCGCAACGTTGTGTATCCAAAAATGCAAAACCTAAAATAGGGTATCGCGAAGTACTGCAGCCAAAACTTACTGCTTTAAACCCTTCAAAAGACTCCAAAACTTGCTCAAAACATATTTCTCTTTTTTGAAGTCTTGGCGTCGTTCAACCGCTCAAATTACGTCATCGCAGCGGTAACCCGGAAGGAAACCCGGGCTATTCTTCGTGTCTCTTTCAGTTGCAGCAATGAACTCATACGAACGCCCCTTTTAAAACAAAGCCACACAAGCAAACGAAAAAGTGACGGCACATCTGCTGCCACGAGCAAGTCCAGCAGTGCAGCTACATGCTGGAGATGAGAGTAGCGTGCTTAGTGCTTCCAGAAGCGACGCAAAAAGTGAAAGCGTGTTCCGAAAGTGCGCAGAGTCCCTTTAAAAACACAATCGTTACACTAGCCGTAGCTAGTTTCAAACGTTATGTCCACGACCTATATTGTTTGGCTTAAATATTTTGCGCCATCTATAATTAAAAGGGCGTCTTTTCGCCTGGTCTACGAGTTATTTTTAGTCAAGTTTCCGTTAAAGGTACCTAATGCCTGGCAGTGTTCTTACATCCTGTTCCGCTAAACTGGCCCAACGAGATAATCGCCTTATTTTGGAGAGAACTAGAACGTTGCTGGGGGTTCTAAGTTTAAGCAGTACAGTTTAAAGGGAACCCTGTTAGGTTAGCCTGTTTCCGCGTGCTCATTGGAACAGGTGGTGCTTTAATTGAGTTTACAGCTTTTCTTCTTAATTAACGCTAATTCTGCTCGTCGTTTCTGCAAGGCGATTTATTCTTCTGAAAAATAAAACACCCAGCGGATTCACTTTTTGGTACGAAGAAACCCACCTCTACGATGAGCAGGGGAATTCGCCCCTAGTTATTGCTTACCTTTTCGTAAAACAAAAACACAGGAAAACCGAACACCCCTCAACGCAGTACAAATAAACATACGGTGAGACATAATAATGTGTCGTGAAACTGTCCAAATAAAGGTTCCGTTATATTTCTTTCACTTTCGTATGAACTGCATAAGTGAAACATGCATTTTTGGAATTCTTTAGGTTTACTCTGTAAAGTGAGAGCATATTCAATATGGTGCACCAGATCCTACCATTTTGTTTTGGAAACATGTCGAGGTCGCAGAACGATGATGCGAGCTCAAAATTAAAGTTGAGTGGATATCGAAGACTGAGGATTTTTTTCAGGGCTTCTTTGGTGCCTTTTAAAGTGTCTTTTACCTTTATTTTACCAATTCCGATCTGTAAGCTTACCTTAGCGTGCTGTAATTGTAACACACATTACGGTTTCCTCTTGATCCACTCTGGAAAATCGATCACAGCGGCAAGCTCGTATGTGGGCTAGTTTCTCCTTCTCCAGACCAAAAGCTCACCTTTTGTTTCATTCAAAACGATTTGTAATCGTCTGGCTCGGTCCTAGTGATCCGAAAAACGCAATTTCTTCCTAACGTTAGGGCTCATACAGGCAGAAGTTCCCCGAACACAAGCTCGGCTAGGGCTTCAGTCATTGCCTTTCCTAGACACAGCGGCCCAACTTTGGGAAACTATCCCTTGGCGTTTGTATTTCTGCAAATTTTATGAAGGGCGCGTTGTATCGATGTCCCCAATGACCCTGAGATCCTTTGCAATAGCACTCAAACAAAGAATTTGCAGTTCTGGAGATCTGTGTCTCCGAATTTTTTTTTTACTTATTGCGTTATTTTTCGTTAAAGCTGCTCTTCGTTAAAAACCATGTACAGCGGAACCTCAAACTCGGTCTCTAGTCTCGTGGACTGGAATAAAATATCCAGAGTTCCAACTATACCCCGGGTCCGTTTGAATAAAGGTACGCCGCGGAACATCAATATTTGAGGCGCACTCACGACGAAGTAGGAACTAGTGCCGGTTCTGAGGAGAGCAATGTCAATAATTACACACAATTACGTACAGCAGCGGCAGATCTGAGTTGGTTCTTTGTCTGTTTGTCATGGATGGTTTGCGATGGCACTCCCGTCACCAGTTTCGCCTTTCTTTTTGTTTGTTCTTTAGAAAAAAAGATTTGTGGCCTTACGGGTTTGTGTCGCTATGTCGGCTCGGTACACATCCCACTTTGGAATTCCACTGGGATTGCCCAGAAAAAATTGTGCAGACGGGTAATTTCTTTTAATTAACTAAAGCACGAGGTTTGGTTTTATATAGGGACCATTGCTTCTTATATAAAATAACCTCCACTTTGCGTGGACGAGTGTGTAGTAATGAATCACTCGTCGGTTCATATTATGAGACATAAAAATATTTAGGTTCAAAAGCAGGCTTTTCAAGATGATTCATTATTACAAAATATGTCATATTGAGACAACACAATGTTGTTTAGAAGATGATAGCTCCTTTGCCTGGCCAGTTTCTAAGTATTGTGGCCGTCTTCAGCATGTTCAACAAATTGTTTTCATCTCCTTCTGGTAAAATATTCCGTAACATATCAGGCCTGACACTCGCAAGCCCCAGTACACGACCGAAAGATCTGTTTGGTCTGGTTCTGCAGAGTCATTCAACACAGTGTTTTATGAAAAGTACGGCTGGTAGCAGGCAGGCTGTAGCTCGAGCTGAAGCACACGCAAAGACGGCCCTTCCGGCGCGCCATCCGTTGTGACAAGAAACGATCAAACGCCGGCGAAGCAGCTATAAAAACTTGCATATTCACGTGGTACCGACGTGGCGAGAATCGGAGTGTTGTAGCTAGGGCGTCCCTTGCAGCGGATCAGGTGGCGTAATGTGCCACCCACAGCACTTGTGATCCGGCGGCTGAAGGTAACTGCGACGCGATGAATGACTTTGCGATTCACGGCATGGCAGAGCTGTCCCGCTGTTGAGTCATATCAGTTCATATCGGAAAAATAGCCCAGTGAGGAGTGTGGAAACTTGAGAATAGTGTTATTTTATTTCAAATTCTATTTTAAGAGAAAAAGCCATTGTGTGTTTCATCACAAAACAATTTTTGGTGTGTATGAAAGAAAAGCTACGGAAGTCTTTTGCGTGTGATGGAGAAAGCAAAACTACGCGTTGAAAAATGCTTGCTCGGAAACAAGCTGCCTAAACCGAATATTCCATACGTAGCCACATTTTTTTCTTCGCTTGAATCATAGTGCTTCGCAGTGCCTGGCC
This sequence comes from Haemaphysalis longicornis, assembly GCF_048455015.1. Classification (NCBI taxonomy): domain Eukaryota; kingdom Metazoa; phylum Arthropoda; class Arachnida; order Ixodida; family Ixodidae; genus Haemaphysalis; species Haemaphysalis longicornis. The sequence continues at coordinate 21,750,391 of NW_027526385.1, forward strand.
AATGGTTAAATATAGGCAAGCGGTTTCTGCCTACCCGAAATAGATTGATTGTAGGGTTTAACGCGCCGACGCAACGCAGGCGGTGAGGCGCGCCGTAGGGGAGGGCTCCGGATTAATTTTGACCACCTTGGGATCTTTATCGTGCGCCGAAATCCAGTACACACGGGCGTTTTTGCTTTTCGCCTCCATCAGAAAAGCGGCCGCCGCGGCCGGGAATCGAACCCGCGACCTCGTGCTCAGCAGCGCAATGCCTTAGCCACTGAGCCACCGCGGCGGCCTACCCGAAATAGTTCGTAAGCTAGTGAATCACAGTCAGGTACGAGGGACTTAAACGTGCAGGCTTAAACGACAATACACACGGTTCTGTGACATTTCAACACCAAGCGCATATTCATTGTCATGCACACCGACATCACGGTGAGTTTGTTCTAAAGGAGATCGTATATTTGACGGTAGACATATCAGAGATGAGATATCAGTGACTGATCAATAACTGGCCAGATATGAAACGAAGTCACCGCAAACTATCCTCTACTGAGCCTGAACACAAGAACCGAAGCGAACGTTTTCCGAGTGTAGCCTCATGGCCTTTGACAGGCTGCAAAGCGCATTTTCTCGTTGCACTTGTTATCCGCGTCTATGGGCACTCTAATGATGTTAATCCAGCCGACAACTTCTATCGCTTATTCGCAATTGAAATACAGGCTTAATATAACGGGAACTATGTGTGGGAACGTAATGTGGGTATTACTGATGTCGCCTTCCGTGAAACAAAAAGAATAACAGCGAGATGTTGCACTAGGTCAAGCATGGGTCGATGCTAATATGTGTCGGTGACCGTTAAAATTGCCGTAATGGGAATTACAAAACGTCGCTGTTGGCACCTGCACGACAACTATGAGCTACCACGTGGTGGAGTGGCTGAAGTTCATCCGAAATAAAACACTTGCCCCGATTGGAAACTCGAAAAAAAATCTCAGCCGTCTTACGCGGCACACGTCTACCTTAGAAAAGAGCCCTAAAGTTCACGTCACCCAGGAGTTCGTTTGAAATGAAAGAAATACTGTGATTGGAAGTTCGAACGGAAATATTAGTATTCTTGCACTGCACGCATTTACGTTGAAAAATAGCCAATAAAGTTCACGTCACCCGGCTTCTTACGAGGAGAGCTCTCAGTTATATTGCAGGAAATCAAGCTCTTATAGCCCATACTAAAAGAAATACAAAGAGAAGTGCGCCAATTTTCAAAATAATCTCAGGAACTGTGGTCCCCAATGAAAATAACGTCGGAAACGCGAGAAACTGGAAGGGAGATGCTTTTCCCGGTTCAAAAATTATTTTGTACGAGTGCTTCTCGCGTGCACCGATACAAAGGTACCTGATGGGGTACGAAGTATGACCTTCATCTTGTTGAACACTCGGAGCACATCAATGCACGACAGATAATTAATGTCGTGCTAAATCACACCCTTGGGTCGGTCTTTCTTAAAGCTGCCATTGTCTTTTTTTCTGGTATAGCCCACTTCGGGCACAACTAATGATATCGTTAGAGGAGATCAAAATAAAAGCACGGCACCGTTACGGCGCTTTTGTCAATATTGGGCGCGTACTACGTGCTGCAAGTGTAATGAGAAGGGCGGAACCGATAAACGAAATCGATGTCCCGCAGTTATTATTTAAAAAGCCAAAGTAATTGCGTTCTACAAGAAACTTCTAATGAAAGCCTGATTCAATCTCCTTGCAGTCGACTGGGTCTTCTGCACCCGCTGTAATACTGAAGCCATTAGTTCTGGTGAATTAGCACCTTCACTCTCTTGAATCGCTGCTGGCGAAATAGGCGCAGTTTTTTTCTTGAGCGCTAAGGATCCGTCGGAAATGATATTGCCGCGTGCTATGAACGGCGCAGGTTTCTTCAAGAAATAAAGTTTATTGGAGTGAACTTGTGATCTGCGAAAGATCAAAGAAATTACACGCGACGTGGAGGACGTCAGCAAAGTGACGTGCGCAAACCGGTTTCAGCGAATAAAATGCTGCAGTGTTAGTCTCGTGACCCTTTCTCCTTCGGCTTTAACCCTTCAAGAACTGTCGAGTCGCATTTAAAACGTTGGTGATCTAAGAAGAACAACTTGTCCTAGTGACGACCGGAGATACACTCTTCCTATCAAACCAAGTAGCCTGCGTGGCATACAAACAAACAACGGAAACGCGGGCTTCTTAACAAACTTAAGTTCTTGCTGGTTGTGCCCGCGATATACAAAAACCAGAAATATATAAAAACAAAAGGTATAGTCCACGGCAATATATCAGTACGACTTTCTTTACTTCTTTTGGAAATTTTTCCTAATCGTTTGATCGCGCCGAACTGGCGATCGCTCTTGCTGGCTTGTGCCTGCGCTTTTCCATTACAGTGCTCCGGTAAACAAAATGCTGTCAATGTCAGCGAAGATGCCTCGATGCAAGCCTTAGCGCGCGCACGGCAACCGTCCAAGCAAGCCTCTAGCACACACGCTTTCGGGACTCCTAAGTATGATTACGTGTTTTAAAGGCGAGAGCATGACGATGCTTATTAGATCCACCCTCGACGGGGTGCTCATGTTACAGGTTGTACTATTCGGAGGGTGAACTTCTTATATACACGTCCGACCCGTCGGCAAGGCAGGTACGGTATGTTACCGCCTTTGTGCTTAAGCGGCGTTGAGTAACCTCACCTATTTAAGATAAGATGAGACAATTGTTGTTGTTTTTTTTTGAAGAAACTGGAAGGTCGTCTGGGCTAAAAGCGGCTGAAGACAGCTTGCCAGTGGCCCGTAAAGCCTTACTTGGCCGAAATCATAAATAAAATCACTCATAACAAAATCAAATGAACGAGTACATCCTTTGTACATAGTCCCGGAAACCCTTACTTGGCCGAAATCATAAATAAAATCACTCATAACAAAATCAAATGAACGAGCACATCCTTGGTACATAGTCCCAGAAACCTTTACTTGGCCGAAATCATAAATAAAATCACTCATACCAAAATCAAATGAACGAGTACATCCTTGGTACATAGTTATACAACACAATAGGCTGAATGCGAATAGTTATACAAGAGTTACGGTTTCAAAACTCACTGGTTTCAATATCCACCCTATTCCACGCTAATTCGTCAAATTGCACCTTACTCGATCGAAATCACGGCTAATTTAACCTTATTCGAATAATAATCCTCACCCATCCCAATCTCACTTATCAAACTGTAATATACATTAATCCACCTTATTTCGTTCTATAGGAGGGAATCTATGTCAAGTATTTTTTTAATGCAGCTTCATTCACCTTTAAAATAATCAGTAGCAATCACTAATCAAACATAATTCCCGCAATCAATCATAATCTACCTTAATTCATCTTGATTCATATAATTCACCTTACCTTGCTCGCAATCATTACCACGAAACACTAACAAATAAATACTTAACTTTCTATTCAATAATCATTCATTTTGCGAGGCTAAGATCCCTTCGTTCCTTTCATGTGTGTTAAGTGGCAATCACTGTCATTACTTTTTAATACAGTTTTTTTATGGTTATCGCTAAGGTCACGAAGCTTTTTGTTAACATTCGTGTTGATACCGGCAAGAACGAAGGCCACTTCTCACTTTTCTACAGACATAAAAGGCTGTTGCCTTAACCCATGCTTTTTTTTGATGGTTGTGGTTACTTGAAGGCGACCTCTTCTTAATTTGCGCTACAGATTTAGTGACCCGAGTACGTCATCGATCCTAAAGTAGAGCCATTGCTTCTGAGAACCCGGAAAACTAGCCGACAACCTGTCTTCCTATCTTCACCAGCCGCCACATCTGCAGCCGAACCCGACAGACAGGTTTAATAAAACGAAGCTTTTCAGGTCTCACTGGTTGCGTATGTCGCGCCGCAAACGCGCTGTAGGAGAGCCAGCTTTGTCTGACAATAACGATGACTGTTGGGCATGTGAAAGCAAAAATCCACTTTCCGTGTTCGTAATCGAAACGTGGTCCCTCGCGTTATGCAACCGACGTCTATAGACCTTTTCAACTTCTTCGTCCTGGAAGCTGCCATTTTATCAGTGGGCTGTGCTAGCGGCCCTATAATTGGCGCAGTCGACAGAAATATGTAACTGCGCATGCGCAACACAGCCCAGGATATGTCCTGATCTCATGAAAGATTAACGCACGAAACGGTTTATACGATTGCATCATTTTGACACTGTAGAAGCACTTTTAATTTGGAGAGGAGTGTATGGGCGTAAAAAAATAGAATACTTATGTATCCCTCTGTCTAACGACGACAATTAAACAGGAAGATTTCTTCGTGCGATATCAAATGGCGAACGGACAGTCAAAATCACAAGAAATAAAAACTGCCAACTGCGTTCGAGTAAAATTCAAAGCCCAACAAAGTCAAAGTTTAAACCGTCTGCGAGTGGAAGTCCAAACGCAGACGAGAGCCAAAGGATCCCTCACGCGAAAGGTTCGCGTTTAGCAATTGCCGCCGTTTTAACGATAGATTTAAGAATTTCTAGGTGGAACCTGATTGCGCACTCGTGAGGAACACCTTCAAAAGGCCGAATTTCCGCCACATTATCGGAGCTCTGCTGGAGCCGGAGCTCTAATAGGTTTGAGGCATCATTGCCTTGTTCAGCACAAACTCCCCGACTGGTCGTTACGAGTACCTGAAAACCTAGCGCTATCTTCGAAGTTACATTGATTAATACGTTTATGTTCGTTAAAGCCTTGAGCGATAACAGACACATGCGCAGCTTAGCAACATAGTGATGTGCCGCGGAGAATAGGAAGTCCGTTTAAACACATCGTTGGGAAGTTGGTGCACACCTATAAAAACTTCTCTGGTGTCGTTAAAAATGCCTACGTGCTTCGAAAGCGAAATGGTGTGTTACTTATGAGAAATTTATTGCTGCAACACTGCCTTGAAACCCCTTGCTTTGGTTTCGTGTTTTTTTCAGACCAACATTTGAACAATTTTCTTTTCTTCTATATGTGTACGCGTCTGTTTTTTGTTCTCATTTCTTCGTCTTACGGCACGTAATAAGAAAACCGCCGACAAAGGTCCCAATAAAAGAAAAAGCATTCTTCGTTGCATTCCTTTTAACAGTACTAGTTTTTGGTGTTACTTATATGGGTAGAACTAAACGAACACTAAAAAAAGGCACCATACGAACTTCGAACACTAAAGAATCTTGTTGAGACGATCTTTCGCCATGAACGTACATTTTCCTTCTAGTCGTCACTCAGCACCAGGGGTGGCTCCACTTTTCTACTTTTATGTTTTTTATACCGTCTGCGCACACTGAATTAAACTTTTTTGTGTGTCAGTAATCGGGTATCTCCGTCGTTCGTATTTTTCGCCATTTTTTCTCACTGGTTTTCGCGAAGTAGGAATATTGCCTTGTGGACCAGCAATCACGTACGACTATAAAGATTCAGGAGGCGGTAAGTGTTTTTTTTTTCCAACATGGACTTTCCTTATGACTACCGCGGTGTAACCAAATGTTTCGACAGAGATACCACTGAAGGCAAACGCCATTCTAGGCCGGATTTCTATTACCACTTTTTTGTTTTGTGTTACTCGTGTAAGTGAACCAGTGGCTAAGAAGAACATTACTGTAAGTTTCTTTTGAACAAACGTGTGTAATGAGAGCATTCCAGTGATACTTCACCCGAGATTCCCATCATGCGTTATTTCCGTGAAAAAAACGTCCACTTCCCTTAAACATTACTCCGCAATTTAATTTAGTTGTGTTTAGCAGCAACGCTTTAAGAGATTTTCTCTGAGACCACTGGCTGTGGATCGGTTGCAACCAGTTTGTTTTGTCGGACAATGGGAAAGGTTTGAACGTAAATTTAAAACCTAAATTTAATAGCAAGTATACAGATGATTTGAACTATTCTTATCATCATTGGGTGAATTATAAGCTACCGAACAACGAACTGCATCAAATCCCTGATATGTAAGCCGGAAAGTACTGTTATATTCACTTTAGCGTTCACAGGCATGGCAAAAGTCATTTTCCCATCACATTTGCAAGATTGCGGGTAAATCATTCCTGCATTGTCTTTTTCCATGCCGAAAAGGCATTGTGCTCTCATAAAAAATTCAGCATTTAGTTCTAGTTTTTATTGCGAAATACAGGCATATACTGCTTTCAAAATATGTCACATTTTCTCTAAAACAGCCGCGATAACGTGAACGAATTTCGCCTGTAAGAAAAATATAAAATAATTTTCTTTTTCAAAGAACAGCAATGAAGCCGCAGTAGTGCGGAAACTTCCGAAGTGTTGAATTTTTATTTTCTGAAAAAGAAAGCCGGGCACCCGTGAACTCTCTTATAAAAACTATTTATTTTGAATGCAACACAGAGAAACTCAATTGGCCTGGGAAGCTTCGTATAAAAGGCACTTTTTATTTTATAGACGGGGTGGACAGACGTACTATAGACGGAAAAGAAGGCCACTGACCGACTAGCCTAAAAAAGTTACAGTCCCTTCAATTGGGAGCAAGCAATAAAAATCGTTTTGTTTTCTGGAGCTGCTTGTGCCGTATATAATTCAGGCATACAAGAGCATGTACGCTTCAAAATACATGAGCGCATATTTTAGAGTGGCAGCCGTGAACAAGTTGTTTTACGGGTGCTGTTTTAGAACGTTTTCACATTAGAATGACGAAATATGCTGATTTAGTTTGTAAATTTCTCCTAATATAGAAGTCCGAAAAAATGGTTACTAATAAGACAACCAAACACAAGAAAGAAAATCTGTCATGAAGAAATACCGCACCGCAGAGAGGCTACTTCGTTTCAAGCTGTCGTTGTCACAGAGGTAACGTCATGTGCGGCGTGGTGCGGCATTTAGTACGGTTGTTGGGAAGACCAAGGATGGCCGTTGTCCTCACATCTATTTACGGTCAATCGATTCGTTCAAAGCTCGGCTTTGAGAGAATGCTTTTGGATGACGCCTGGAGGCAGCGCGTACTTCTAGGGGAGTACTTGCGCAGTACCCGTCCGCTGAACTTTTTTCGCATGCCCTAGAATATTTTAAAATGTGCCAAAGCGACAGAAAGCAAATGTTTTGTGTGCCAAGAAACTAACTCACTGTGACTTAGGGCCTCCGACCCTAAACAAAGCGTCCAAAGCGCGCTACTGCAAATGCCAGATACGCTTCCGTGCAAATGTACAACTCTCCGCCGAGGATTTACCACGTGAAAAGTAGTTCTATGGCACTTACATCTGGCGCGGCTACTCGACCCGCGATCTTTGCGCATCCGGGAGCACCGAAGGGGCGCGAATAGTCTCAAGAGACCATGAAGGGACCAGAAGGTACACATGCCGGTACGGTGCAGCAACTTAGGGTTTCATACGTATCGCGATGCAACTCACACGAAAATATCTGGAGCTTTCGAATTACTACATTCATGAAAGCCGACAACAACACGACAGCAATACATTTATAGAGCAGTTCTAAGAAATTGATTCGATAATCACAGATTACGCGGTTCTAACGACTGAATGCCAGAATTCGTCCTTCAAACACAATGGTACAGGACGGAATGAATGGAAGAAAGTAATTCCGCACGCTTTTTTTTTGAAAAGTGAAAAGCAATTAGGTTCTCCGAAAGACGGAAAAACAATTTCCATTTCAACCAGCTTACTCAGGCTCCTTTCAATTTACTGCTGGCGTGTTACAAATTGAAGGCATTTTATAAGGAGAATCGGCTCACTTGCCACCTTTAATTGCTGCTCATTTAGGAAGCACCCTCCTTATTCTTTGGTACAATGAGCACACGTGACACTCGGAGCCACTTGAAATTTCTCATTGCCCTGGGGCTTCTTTTTTACAATTGATTACTTGGGAGAAGGCCACCATCGCTGTCGAAATAATCGTGACTCAAACCAGGTGCATTGTAATATTTTAACAATAAATAGCCTACATTTTCTACAAGCTACACGTTAAACATAAGCATCCGAATAGGTGTATAGCTCAGGCGAGATCGAATTGTATTTGCTTGAACACCGGCCGAAAGTGAACTGTCGACACAGATTCATAGCCGGAAGTACCTATACTGATGTATATTTCGCATAATATGAGTACTAGGATTCTGTTTATTGCAATTCGGAGCAATTTTTTTAAACAATCTATAACGGTTTCACAACTACGGGTGCAGAACGAATGAGTCTCATTTAAAAAATCTTGGAATTTATGATTGTTTGGGGACCTCGCAGCCCGGAAAAATCCTCTTTTTCAATTCAGCAGCAGGCAAAAAAGAACCATTTTAATAGTCAGCAGCAGCGTTAAGGAGACAAAAAACACTACCAAAAGGCTTCACTCGTAGGCCTTAACCAGCGCAATCCCAACATGGCAAACTTGGCCCGCGATCTATTCTATTTCATATCGAGGTATTCAACCAGTGCTCTTCGAAAGTTGAAGGCCACTGTTTTTCAATATGTCAACCTAGCCCGAGCCCAAACTAAAGTCTAAGTTGCCACCAGAGCTAAAAACTAACAGCTTTGAAACTGTCTTGGTTCCAATCCTTGGAGACAGGCGTATGAACACCCATACTTGTGATATTGGATGACCTCTTCTTCGCCACTTATTTCCATTTAATGGATATGGTACCAAAATTGATGACTATCTGGTGCGAATGTCAACTTGCACTTTTCAACCTTTATTCAATTTTTTTAAACAAGGCACTGTATATGGAAGAAAAAACACAAAACCCAGCCAACCCCTTAGTTACAGAGAACAGGGATGTGCGCGAAGCTCGTCACCAGTCTGTATGAACCACAACGAAACTCAAAAAGCTATATCAATAACCCTTACCAACTATCAAATATATCAAATATCAAATATATCAAATAACCCTTACTACATCAAATACCCAGACCCATCACCAGTCAACCAAAATGCATACTTAATCAACCCCAACCCAAACCACTGACTAAGCTTGACCGATCTTACAAGCAAACCCTAACCTATCACGTAACGTAGCCTAACCTAACCAAACCTAAAAAAAAAAACTCCCATGATAACATAAATAACCAAGTCATCACATACAGATTCACTTTCGCTGGCGTGTCTGCTGTCATGCAATAGTATTATGCAACTTTCAAGTAAGCCTCTGACATAACGACATGCAGCGTGACCTATAAACGGCAGCGTTCATGCTAACGGCGCAGCGTTTAGCAGGGACATGAGTGTGAAGAGCGCCCATTTCGAATTACCCGCTCATTTCCCGGCGTGCAACGCGGCCTGGCAACAGCGGTGTCCGTGCCAACGACGCACCGCAAGGATCGCCTCCAACGCTTTGCTCAAGAATACCGTGTCCATGGCGCAATAGGATAGACCGGCTCATTACGCGAGTAAACTAGGTTTGATTCCGACACCGAAAAGATATTTTTTTTATCAAGGGCTTTGATGATTGTAGTACCATCACAAGCTTACCGGGCACAGTTCAGTCAGTGCAGGCGTCGCTTGAATATTTGCCTACGTGCATATGTCAAAACTATATGCATACTGAGTACTTGTGCGTTGAGTTATTTGTACTTACAGGAAGTTAACTTGACATGTGTTTTTTTATTTCAATACCTGCAATGCCAGGAGGGCATTACAGGGCGAAGTGGCTACGTCGGAAATAAAAAAAAAACAATTGTTCATGGGGAGATTATCTAAGTTACAGAAATTCAGTTTAGATATAGCAAACAATAAGGTTTCCAGAAATTACGCAGTGCCAATTTTAACATGCAGGATCAAACGAAAAGTAAATACAAAGCGAGCATACGAACCAATCAAACTAAACCCGCCTATCGAAAAATCTGCATAGAGGAACGAAAGAAAATACAATCAAAAAGTACAAGCGAAGGGATATAGAAGGCGAACCTGAAACACATAAAAAATAAACGCAGCAACCAAAAGGAAATGAGCAGAAAAGATCCCCGAATTAATTGTACGATAAATATACAATGCACGTATGGGGACAACAAAACGAAAACAACTGTTTATTGGGAACGAAAGTAACTTTTAGCGGTCATTCTAATTGCTAATTGCGCGCGCATCGGTGATTCTGGCAACTGAGGTTGGCAGATGGTTGCATTTCTTGATATTTTGGGGGTGAAAGACTAAACAAAAGATAGATTAGAATGGCATTGAGAAATTTTAACCTTGTATGTATAATCAGTGCGTGGTGATATATCTGACGGACTAGTTAACAGTTCGCTTTTCAGAATTGAGTTGGAAGGTAGATCTTTTGTGATATATTCGATCGAGCTAATTTTCTGCGTAAAGATAGATTAGGTAGATTAAGGGTTAGATTTAGAGATGTTACATTTGACAGTTTACTTCATTTAAAGAGCTTCGAAATAAAACTGTTGCTCAATCATAGCATAACACTTTCGCCACCAACCACGACAGATTTCGAAATTGTTGTTTGAACTGCACGCCCACTAAATTCTTTTTCTGCGTATATTTCACAGACATTTTAATGTGACAAACTTTTGAAGAACAGTTACACTTTGAAGAACAGAATGTGCAGCTAGGTGTTGTTGCGGCTAAACATCGTCTTGGCGAATAGCGATCTCTTCAACTCTACTTCGTGCGAATTCGCGAACAGTATTTCTAACGCGCTCCTCAGCCTCTTTTACGAATGTTGCGGAATGGCATTACAATAACAAATATGTGCATTATGAAACATGCGCATTACGTTTCGTTACACTTTAAAACACAATATTTCAACAAAAATATTTGTTTGCAACATTTAGGATGTATTTCACAATTAAAATTTGCCGACACTTTAAAGTAGCTTGAATAAAACACACAGAAGAAAGTATGTGTTTAAAGCTATTTACGAACTCTATAAAAACGTGAAACTGCCCATTGTATTTTTTAAAACATTGTCGCCGTTCTCAGAATGATAGCGCCAGCGATCTGATGGTGGTTCGGGCAATTTCGGCCACCAACATCCTACTTGCAGTCATAAATGTTAATGCGCCGCCCTAAATTACGTTTTGCAACAATCTGAGCTTATGTCTGGACACGCTAGCCTTAACTATCGCGGCGATGATTGCCCCCCTTTTGACTCATCTACTTCCCCACTGCCAACATAAAAAAATAGATAATTATGGAATAAACAAGTCTTGAAAACGTTGTTGCCTTGAAAAAATTGGAGCCTTTACAGCAAGCGATACCACCAAGAGCCACGGCAGCTGATCCGATTAGGCGACGATGTGGATGCGGCTTATGTAAAACGTAACGACGACATTATGCGTACAACTTTCGATTCATTATCTAGGTATCTGTTCTGGCTTTGTTCATTTTAGGTTCCACAGTCGAATGTTTTGTTCTGCCCACGCTTTAATAAAAATATATAAAAATGCAAATGCCCATGTGCTTTGTTATTTGCAGAGAAAGAAGTGGTGCTGGTACCGATTTGAATATAGCCATGGCAACGTGAATTATGCCGTGTCAAACTCACAAGAGTCATCCGACAGTGTCAGCTAAATTACATAGAAGAATTAGAAGCATTATCTTGAAAAATGCAATAAAGCCTTTTCTAAAGCCACACAATCTTTTTCTGTGGGGAATCACCCCGCAGTACGCGTGTAAAGGGCAATATGTTGTCCAGCTTGGGCATTAAAAATGACCGAATGAACGATTTAAAATGCTGAAGCAAAAACACAAAAAGAAAATTTGTTACTTTTTATATAAAATAGGCACGCCCATTTTGTCTTCTTCGTGTACCCACTACTTTATCATTGGGTTTCGAAGCTGTGCGCCACCAGAAAAACTATTAAAATAATGTGGTGCACTATTTAAAAGAGAAGCAAACCCGAAAAAAAAAACAGAAAATCAGATTACTTGTCAAAGAAGAGCTGTAGCAGGTACTAGTGGTGTAATCGCTTAACGGTACTTTGCAACGCAACAGCTCAGAGAAAACGCTAATATAATAAACAAACAACACACTGAAACACTGAGTCTGCCAATACAGATGAATATATAGGGGAATCTGAAAAGTGAGAACATAAATCTCCGTCACATCACACGGGACAACGTCTCCTCCGCCTTTAGCGTTTTGGAGTAATCTATTGTTCGAAAGGAAAAGAAATGTAGGTATCCGTAGCTCAAGATGGCCTGAGGCCCCTACGGCGAATGGCGCACATTGCAAAAGTCGTGACCGATGGCTAGCCAGGTCTCGTGCCACTTAGGCTGCAATATATACCCAAGCAGCTCGGCCAGCAAAACAAAATCGAAGTAACAAAAATGCCTAACGGGGAGGAATCAACGAGGAGGAATAGAGAGGCCCGATTAAGGAAGATGACCGTTCTGGCCATATGTCTTTTGTCACTGCGTCCACCCTGAAGGCAGGCAATTGGTAGGCCCTAGAATCTGGGGGTAATTCAACCATGGCCATATATCTTGCTTCCTACCGACAAATTCATTCGCTGGGAGGATTTTGCCGGTCTGTTTCGAGTGCACTCAGCGTAGGGCCCGAATACCCAAGGTTTTACTGCTACAACAACGCTGCCGCCTTGCTATCAAGTTTAGCGCAAAAAAGACCTGGGTGGCTTGTTCCCTGTCACTGCTCCTTGTGATTTCGGGTGAGGTGGAAAATCGTATCGACGCAGAAAACAAAGGAACCTGAGGAGAAATTTTCTCTGACATATAAATTATTTAGCGCCCACCAGGAGTAAAAATGTACTTCCCAACCGAGAAGAAGGAAAGTTTACTACGTAAACAGGTGTTCAACAAATTGCGTGGATGCATATGAAATATCCGCAAAACCGTTCAGTGATGCAATCGCCAAGGTATCGTTATTAGGGCAGGCCATGGGCAAAAATAAAGATTTTGGCTTTGCTATAAAAAACGTTTGACGATTTGTTAGAAGAAATTATACAAAATTCTGGTGGTTGTAAATGGGATAAAGCTACCAATTTTCTGAAACCCTCAAAAACCACGCACAGTGGAACTTTGATGCCTGAAATGTTGGCATTAAACAATAGCACCGTTCAGCCTTAAGCAGGACAGCCTTCTTCTTAAAATGCAACATAGGAAATCACTCTGTGCAACTACCTGCAGCCAGTGTAACAATTATTTCTCTTTTTATTGCACTTGAGGATTAGGAATGGAAAATTTCCCAAAACATAGCCGCTATCATCAGGCTAATGTATTAGCAGCATTTAAAAGAACAATACGCGCTAACCCTGAAATTAGCGCTAATTTAGCTTGCGATAACTCTGAAGCCCGTTAATCGAATATACAAGTTGTATTTGTATTTGTCCTGAGTATGGCGTTCACGTGAAACAAAAACATTAGCGGCGTACTTGAATTCTTTTAGGCAAAAACGCATTCTTCAAGGAATATACGGCTCACCGTGGTCATGCACACTATGCAGTATTTTTCAGATGTGCATTGCTAACAGCCCCTATTCTACAGCAAAACATTACCACTTCCACTGACATCGAAATAAAAACTATCGCGACGAAAAGTTGTGTGCTCATTATAACTATACCAAAGGCAAAAACAAAATAATACGAAGCGAATTCAGACGCTCCCAGGACGGAAGACTTCGTGAGTGCTAAATAATACGCCAAGGTCTTCATTAATTGCACATGGCAGCAATTGGAAGAAGATTTTTTTCATGGCATCACGCCAATGCCTACCTACTGTGTGCTGCGCGCAGTTAAATTGTGTTACAAAGCTGGGTCGGGGCGAAAACAAAGCCATTTTTATTGCACTCCACGTCTCCATGACGTAGCCAAGGGTATGAGTATAGATAGATCTTTGCTTAGGCGAATTGAGGGGGCTCTAGATTTTGTAATGGGGTACAAAATCCTGCTCCGTCTGTAGGAAGTTGCACAGGGGAGTGTGTTGTCATAGCGCTATGAACATATACCGGTTTCCCCCACACAATTATAACCTTCAAAGCTCAGAACTCATGCCTGCTTCGTGTGGATAAAAGATATATTCTAAATGCTAGTCGCCACAAGAAATCCAAAAGCCTGCGCCACGCAAGTACAAGTAGGCGAACCACCAACTTATTTATTCATTATTTGTTCATGCTATTATATGTATTTATTACTATTGCAAAGAGATTGTGAGAAAGAAGGAACCACAACACTAGAAACACGCAACCAACTTTAGATCCTACACGGAACTACAAACAGAACGAGCAACAGATATTCCACACGACCCGAAGTGCATCACGACTGGAAGATTTTAAATAATGGAGACTGAGTGTTGTGATTGAAAAGCTGTTTCAATAGTACTGATAAAATTTGAATCGCAGTACGTTACAATTACCACCGTATTTCAGCCGTTAATAAATAAGGAAAAAAATTAGCGCCCTTCCACTCTGTGAACGAGGATGACTTGCGAAGCCGAGCGCATTGCATGGACTTCACAAAAGAAAACCTGTTTGTTTGTAATTTGCGACAGGACAAACTTCGAAGCAAATTAGCTGAATGAACCTTGGGAGGACCCGAGCTTTATTTCAGCAGACAAACAAAGAGATGTCTGCATCCCTCCCGCGTCGTAGAGGCCTTACTGTTTGTGCAACACACCAACCCAATCTGCTTGACCACTGAAGACACCAGATATATCGCATAGGGCCATTTGACGTCCACGTTTAAACGTAGCACCAGCAAAAAGGACATGTCATCAGTAAGTGCGTGAAGCCTATGGCTGTGCGTGCACGCCCCTTCTCCCTTCACTCCCAATTCCTGAGCACAAAACCAACAACTGGTTATGTGAGCGTGCTCAGAAGTAAAAGCACGTCAAAACTTTCGGCGTGAAAAGACTTTTAACGGGACAAGCAATATTGGCTCCCGTCGGCATTCCAAGCGGGCAAGTTGCTGTTCGTCCTGAAGGGCTTCGTAGCTAACTCGACGAGTTTGCACATTAGGCGCTAACGGTGGCAGCAGCGGCGTTCTGCTGTTCTTGCGCCAATTCGCGCTTCTGTTCGGGCCTGCGCTGCTAAAATTTCGGCTCTTCGTCCTCCAAGAGCCCAGTATGGGTCCATTCTATAGCGAGCTAACTCCTGCGAGGCCTTTAGACGTATTCAAGTGGACACACCTGACCCGTCTGTTTCCCTTACCCGTCGTAGACATCATACTCTTTGTGTTACGCATCATCCCAGACCAAAAATGCTCGATTATAGAGGACAGCTTACAGGGAGCATTGAGCCATCATACTTTTACGTTTATATCTCCCACAAACACAACGCGCATTTCATCGGTAGAGGCAGAATGCGTAGATGGGTGTGGGCGCCTCCCTTCTCTCAACCTCAACACATGCAGGCATAAACCAGCAGCCGGTTAACGACGCCATATTAGGCGTGAAAGGCACCAGGCAAAGATCGCTCGGGAAGCCTTCCTAACTCAAGAAGTATTGCCTCAGGCCGGCGTTCCAACAGAGCAACTTGGTTTTCAGCTGGGACGGATTCGCAGCCACTTGGTTTGGTGGAATTTGAAGCGGCAACAGCGACGAGTGCATGTTCGGCGGAGGCTTTCGGTTGCTATTAGTCAATGCGCACTTCAGGTGGTTCTCACAATCGTCTGATGACAGCGCTAGGGGCGTTGCTAGCCGATAGCGCTATGTGTGAAAGAGGCATAGGTGCTGGCGAGGAGAACATCAGTTGTTAAGACGGGTCGGCGGTTGTGAGGAGGGTCCCGGCAGCGGCACTGAGTAAAGCGTCTTTATCGGAATTAAAAAAATTGGGGTGAGGGGAAGGTTAGACACATTGTCTAGGGGCAATGCCCCGCAGCGGCATGATCCAAGAGAGGACATTGTCTCTTGACAACATACTGCTTCGCAGTAAAAAGTGTAAGTAATACAGCGGCAGCAGTGTTGCCTACTTTATAGCTTTGAGTATATCATTCCGACACAAAGTAAAATGTCCCTTGGTGAAGCTTCTTCTACATAAATGTTTCATCATAACATATATTTTAGCCATACTTCAGTCATAACCTTCCCATGCGAGCCAGGAAGCTTCCAACTGAAGTTATGCTAATTTTAGTTCGCATTAAAAATTTAATATCGGTTTCACAATTTACAACCATCTACGTGAAAATTAACTGCATATTTCCAACTAAGGCGCAAAGTTTGGTGAGTTGGTTACTAGCTAAGGAACATATCGCACCAGCGAACATTAACACAGAAACAAAGGTAAAGAGGAGATGAAGCACACGATACAACTTCAACTAGGGTTACGCAGCGGAAACACGGAAAACAATGAAAATAGCATCGCACACGTCACACTTGCTCATATCAGAAAGGCAGTTCACATTGCCGGACGATATCACACGGCATAAATTAAACCTACACGTGTATGCGGCTGAGACCCCTCGCACGTGCACAAACGGCTACCCCTCTCCAAAAACCGATTTCTTTGCGGACAGCGCCAAGGACGGTGAACTGACGCACCTTTCCCCTTCTCAGCCTATCATGAAGGCCTAAAAATTTCTTGTTCTGCTAGCGAGGAAGACCTGTACAAGATTCCCGTCTGCGAGAAATCTACGTATTTCCAACCCGTCTGAAATTCATTGAAAAAATCCAAACATTCAGTAGCCCCAATTCTGAAGCTTGTGGCACCCGAAACAATACTTTAGCAGGTGGTAAAGACTCCCCATTTATTACTAGACAGTGTTTTCGATCACTCAGGCAATTTTATTTGAGCCTAGGAGAGCCTACAACATTATGAAATGGTGACTTATCCTGCAAAGAAATGCGTGAGGCAAAATCAGAACGTTATTGCTAGCAACAAAACGTAGGGTCGGCGCGAAAAGATATGTCATGCCCGAATACTTTTATGTCATTCAACGTAGGCCTTCCAGAAAGAAATGAAGATACGGACTATAACTATCCTCTGTGAGCTAGTTTATGTTGTGGTAAGATATTCTCATGAAGGGCCATGAAGATGATTGATGGCGCAACCAGCGCAAGTTCCCGGTATTCGGTCCTCGTCGCAAGACTTCCCTAGCACCGTCGCATAAAATTACAACCACACGCCTACGTTCTGCGGAGGCAAATTAACAAGACAATATTTCAACGGTGGCTATCGATCAAGCCTAACTGAAAGCATAGAACGAGCCCATTCTTATATGCGGCAATGCCTGCGCCTTACAGCACTCGAGTTACTGGAATGTCTCGTTCGCATTGTGCTCAGCCAGGCATGCGGTGAGGAGAGTATCAAGCTTGGCAGGAGGCCAATTGCGAGTCTTAAACTATGAGATTACCTCAAGGCAAATGCGGAAAAATAAAGAATTAATAGCTTCACACTTTTATGTTACAGATGGTCAGTGGCAGTCGGTCTATGGCAGCTTTAATGAAGTCACAAAAAGACGAAAGAATAATCCGGAAAGAAGTAAGAAATTTCCAGTCCCATTTGTGCACGTCTACCGTAATCTTTCTAGCACTAGCGCGCCCCTTACGTTTAGCTGGTGTAGCTTCTTTTAGTGTAATATCTTTGTCGCACTCGTTGTTTGCGGTAATTACTAACTCATAAAACGTTCCAAAGAAAACCGGTAGTTAACTACGTCTGATAAATAGCCACACAGGACTACACCATCTTCTGTTAGTGTAATATTTTTGTCGCACTCGTTGTTTGCGGTAATTACTAACTCATAAAAACGTTCTGTAGAACACCGGTTGTTAACTCGGTGTGATAAATAACCACACAACAATACACGTTCTTGCAGTCCAAGGAAACAAACAAGGAAAGGTTCAATTCGTTGTCCAGTATGATGTCTTCAGCGGCAAAACAGTTTCCTGCTAGTTAGTTTTTATTATATAAGCACACTAAAAATGAAAAAAAAAACAAGCGAAAAATACAGTCTAAGTGAGAATTCCTTGCCATAAACATTTCGGCCGAGCCGTATATTTGAGCATCATGAATTCATTTGCATCTCAATTACTCATTTTTTCTGAGTTTTTGTGTGGTATGTTCTAACATTGATAAAATAATGTCCCCCTTGAATCTAGCCTTACTGATTTGTAGTTGAGGCAAACATCAAATGTATTTGCCCTCGCAAGGCGGCAGCGAGATCTACGTATATGTACGGATGTTTCTGTACACAGCGTTCATAAAAATTTTCGAACAATGTAGTGTTTAGTGTTTAGTTCACTTGTTGCTTTCAGAGTACAAAACCTTTTTATTTCCTTCGGGCTTTTAGGAGCCTACAGCATTGAGGATGTTATATAAAGGAATAATTTGTCAGATGTGAAAGCAGAAGAATATTCGAATCAAGCTCGATGCATTTGAAGTTAGCCTTAAATCATAACTTTTACTTTAAGGTCGGTTCATTTTTTTTGTCCTACTAATGATTAGGGCGATGCAAAAAGAGGTGCCTAAATCCACAAATACGTTACAACTGCCGAGTTAAGATGCCTAGTAGGTAATTTGTAGACGAAGTTATATTTGTACGTTAAAACCACCAAGTTAGAAAAGACCAGTACGGTCCGTGGAAAAACAAAGCACATGGTTTACGTTGAAAAATTATTTAAATCTATTTTTGCGTTGCTACGTGTGTCTATGACTTTTTTCTTTGCTAGTAACAAACGCTGATAACGATCTTCAGAAAACTAAGCTACGGGAATGTCGATATGACCACTAAAACTCTGTAATAATAATATTGCAAGAGAAGGTGAATTTTTTGTGGAGTGTGGTGGCAACAAGAAAAAAAGTTGATTGGCAGGCAACAAAATGTTCGCGAGGAATTTGCGAGCTGGTTCCTGATAAAGCCGGGACATGAGCATTACAATTTTTAATTGGGGATAGTGGTAAATATCGCTTACATATAAATTTTTATATTTATTAAGAAACGCACAGAGAGCTATAACCTTTAACTAACAAAACTTGTTAGAAGGTTAGTTGGTTCATGATTCTTAAAAATAGGTTTAGCGCAAAAAAACTAAAGACAGTACACAAGAAAGGAGCAAACACATCATATTGCGTGGCCGGAAAATGTCGGGCGTCAAAACGCAAAAAAAATGTCGCGTGTCCGGTGAAACACAACTCTCCCTAACGATCCGATTAACGTCGTGGATAAGCTCGCGCGGCGAATATCTAGTCGTCCACTCACGTTAAATTTACAGCGCAATAAAAATAACATGTCAAACCAACTAGCCCAGACGTTAACCATTTACATCCACTCACAACATAAACAATGAATTATCTGTTCACGTCCTTTGTTCGAACGTTAATGGACAGGTGATGTGGCCCTTCCCCTTCCGAAAGTTCTCATGCATCCCAATAGCATACCCTAAACATTGGGGCACCAGTTACAGATAGGAATGACGCAAGCATGGAACAGTTTTTAGCAGCGAAGCTGTTTAGCAAATCCTATTTTTTTGTGTCCGCAGTTAAAAATAGCAAGAAACTGCCGAGCGCGCACGTGAGCGTAGCCTCGCGGTGGCCAACCGGCAGTTAACAAAACCGAGAAAATGCCTAGCACTCGCTTGTGCATGTCACGCGCAACCAGCCATCGTCCCCTACGTACGTTTGTAAAGCCAAGCACCCCTACCTAGCGAGATTGGCAAACATTGCGGCGACCCCCCGGTAGTTAAAGATACCAAGAAAATGCCGAGCGCTCGCATGTGCATTCCTGGCGGTGACAGCCTGAAGGAAATCGCCTGAAATCGAAGACTTAAACTTTCGTGGTGGTGGTGAAGGTTGCGTACAGCTTCGCTACCTTCAAGTCTTATGCGATTGTGAGCGCTTCCTTGATTGGTTTGCTACAGAAATTACGTTCAGAAAACGAACTTGCCATAGCCAATTTTTAAGACACAAAAAGGTGAACATTTGCGACTGAAAATGAAGAGTAGCATTATAGTATTTCAGTGTAACGCCAACTATTGAATACAAATTATGAACGCGTGTCAGTATGGCAGCCGCAATGCGTCCTTCATTGATGTACGAAATCACAAATGAGATTTTACATGGCTATGGTGCCCCAAAAAGTTTTAGAAAACAGTTGTTGTTATTATTCAGAATAGCCTGGGATAACGCAGGGGTTACAAGGAATTAGGACGCTCGTTCAGATGATTTGTTTCTGGGCCCCGACCAGCAGCGCCAGGAAAATGTACCCAGCAGAAAAAAAAAGTATTTAAGTAGAAGAAGCGAATAATTTTTACACCTAGTCTTTTCCAAAATCCTGATATCGTTTCTTGTATCTCAGTCAACACAACTCGCGAAACGCACAACCAAAAATAATAGCTCACGAAAGCATTCAGGCAAGAAGATATATATGAAGTCTGACAGCTGTTACCTAATGCTGTGAGTGTTCGCCGCAGAAAATGTTCAAATAGGAATGGCGTACTGCGTTCAATGTGCTGAACTTGATGGGGGAGCGTTGTGTTCATCTCTCACTGCGTTTCCGGGGTGACTGGGGGTTGCTCCACTTTTCGTAATCTGGTTTTAGCATTCTTTTTGGTTTTACATCCAGGGTTGCCCCCGTTGGTTCTTTTATATGCACTTTAGCAGCTGTTTGCGACGAGTGCCGATGTGGTGCTGCCATATTAATTATTTTCACAGACTTACTTTTCCTGTTTGTTACCGTTAACAATAACCCGAAATTGGTTCTGAACAGGACAACGCAATTCTTAAGTTTTCTTCGGCAAGGGTTTGTCGACGTAACACAATCCTACTTTCTGCCCGGTTCCACTTGTTTTCGCCAAACAACGAGACGTCAAATACTGTTTCGGTGTCAGCAGGACACTATACATCAATTTGTGTCAGAGTCTCCTAGACTATAATTCCTATAAACGTATTCAACTCTAGGTTCCCGGACAGTTTAGCCTTATGTACGTACTGCGTATGTATGTACTGCCTTATGTATGTACTTATGTATGTACTGCGGTCTCCTTCCTTTTACAAAACTTTTCTGACATCATAATGCTCAAATAATTGTATGTGTGCATCTGTTGAGGAAACTAAAAAGACGAAATTTCTTGAAACATTCTCCGGAAGTATTCCTTTTACGTCACACAACATATTTTAGCAGCGCTTGATTTAGCAGGCACATACCATTCTAATAATTCCGCATAAACTAAACATGCCAAAAAAAACGTTAAAAAGCCGTCCACAAACATTGTAGTTCGCTCGGTAACTTTTATGGGATGGCCAGGAGAATTTTTTCTGGTTGAAATTTAAAACAAATATTAAAAAAACGTAGCCCCTAGCACCAAAAAAATGAAGAAATTGATTACCTGCTGTTCACCTTACTTAATTACGGATTTTTGTGCCTCCGGTTGTCTCAGTGTTCAGGAATGTAGTTTACCGGTATATGATAACACCTGAGCCATGTACAAGAAGTAATTATGGGGGAAATAAAATATTCCCTGCTGATATATGCAGCACTGAGCATTGAACATGCAAGCGTGTTTCGGGTGTGCTTCTGCGACTAATTTTAACCTGCCCGCAAATGCACTCCGGATAAAGTTCTTGATACATGCTATTGCCGGGGACCCAGGGGTAGACTGAATTCGCCTTATTTACACGTCCTTATCTCGCATGAACTTTCAAGTTGCGAGGGGAAATAGACCGCAGGAAAAATTTTACCAATTTTGTTGAGCAATAAGAATGATAACCACGACACATTTGCGGAATAAGAAAATAAATTATACCACAGGCAAAAAGAAAGGCGCCGAAAAATGTAGTTCACGTTAAATTTGACAAAAACTGCCAGCACTTTTTAACTGAGATTCGAAAACGTGTCCCAAAATCATTCCTTTCTCTCTTAAAGCAATGCTACAGAAAACTATCGTGTCCCTTAATAAACTTTAATTAAGACCATTCCGATAAGTCTTGAGGCCCTGCGATACTGGCAAAAACTGATGACAGTTGGATCCTACTTAGAAAGTCCCATCTGAAAGGCATATTTTGAATGCACTCTGTTCTAGATAAAGATGCGAGGTCATGCCATCAGTGAAATGCAAATCGGGCAGCCGAGAAGGAGGACCAAGAGTACGATGAATAAATAAGTGGAAGGCGCGGACGACTCCCACGTTCTGTAATTAACCTCTACTTTTTAGAACCTAGACATTAAATGTATGAAAAGAATATGGAAGCTGTTTCCCTAAGCTGAATGGTAGCGGTAGCACTGTAGATAAGGAATGGCTCCTTGCTATTTTTTGGCTGTGTGGGATTTTTTTCTGTATCATTAAACTATTTAGGCCACCACTGCAGTGAAAACGAACGAGCAGGGTATTTGGCGCCATTTGCGTGGTTGCTTTTTTGTAAAGTGGTATGCTAAACATCCATATCGGTGAAAGAACTCGGTCTATCCATTTTATGAAACTATTGCGACACTTTAAAGGCGATAGAGGCGATAGGCTGCACAACTAAAAGCATGTAGGCCAAGTACGCCGTTCCATTGTAAGGTAACGTACTACCCTCCCCGATGTATCCTGTGCACCTAGCGAGCTTTTACCTGGCGCGTACACCAGCCGCCGTGCATGGCACGACCGGCAGTTGGTGCATGGGTATTGCGTGGAGGCATGCCAAGCACATCTGTCCATGGCATGCTTAGAAAACTTTATTGCTCGCGCGAAACTATTTCATTCTGTGACCTTGATTGACTGACTTCACAGGTTGACAGAATTACAGCGTGATTTGTCGAGGGTAGGTCAAAAGTTCTGTCGTGCCTAAAATATTTCGCAGGTCTCGAAAATAAGCCGTCTTTACAGGTAGGAATCACTACTGCATTCACTTACTTTCGCCTAAATGAACAGAAACTATGTATACGCTCAGTGGCCAGGAAGTACTGCTTTGGCTTTATGTTTTGTATGGTTTTCTTTTTAAAATGATGTTAGTGTTTAGACTTTGCTTACGGAATGTAACTACAAAGAGAAACATCAATCTTGAGCGAAAGATTTAAAGTAGTAGTTATGTTTCCACTGCGGAGAATTTGACACTAAAGTCCCCTCATAAAACACTGCTGAATATATTTACTATAGGGGCGCGTCGTTTTTGTCGGTTTTCAATAAATCCAGGAGAATTTTTTGCATTGAAACCTTATTTTAATATTGTGCGTCAAAGTTGTGATCGCAGTTGCTCATTACGTGTTACATGCCTTAAATTTTTGACGTTTGGAACTCGATAAAAGTACAGCATGGCACGCACTTAGCTGTTAAAACTTTCACAACAAAAAGCCATTTTTGCGCTACAGTCTACAGGTTCAGGTTATTTCGTGAAACGCATTTATAATCCTTCGGAAGTAGCCTTGCTGTGAAAAGCGCCCCTTTTTTATGCCTCATTAATATCTTGACATCAACTATACGCAATGTATTTTGACTTTTTTTCCTTTGGGGACATGGTTAATGTGGAGAGTTTGATTCTAGCAGCGATAATAAAATTAATTTGAACGAATGTTCCGAGCCGGTACAGTAAAGCCCGCTTATATCGAACACGGATATATCGAATTATTGCCTATGTCGAACCCTTGTATAATTCTGGTGAAAATATATGCATTTTAAAATTTTATAACGAACGTGATTTTGCTCAAAATGGATATATCTGGATATAATGGATATAAACCCCCCCTAGCCAGATTTTTCGCTCTCCTTGGTGTGCTGTAGGCTTTCGCGCAATACATCGGCGTGCAGCGGTGGCGCGAGCTCAAGGGCGTCCAAACCGGCCGTGGCAGCGTGGAGCAGCTCGACTCATGCATGCCGCTGGCGCCGTTAGCGGCACATTTGCCGCTGCGGGCTGCGATGTCACCGATGTTCAAGTCCGCGCCACTCTCTGCCCGCATTGGCTCGATTCGCTGGTTTCGCCGTTATTCGCTTGTATCCACGTTTGTCTCCGCTCTGTGGAAGACGCCGAGGACTCCGTACCGCTTCCGAGCACGAGCGATCCGTCGCTGTCCTGGCCCTGCTACTGCGATACTGCAGTGCCATTGAGGGCAGTATACCGTGGAGCAAGCAGCCACCAGCCACGCTTTGCGCTCCAAGAAGCGGGCGGCTACACCCACGCAGTTATTCCGCTCCAATAAATTATTTTCTTTCCTAGAAAGTTTCGTATCAATAGTGAATTGCAGGGGGGTAAGAGCTCAGTGTCAGCTCCTGACTCCGTAGGCAGGATTGATTGATTGATTGTAGGGTTTAACGCGCCGACGCAACGCAGGCGATGAGGCGCGTCATAGTGGAGGGCTCCGGATTAATTGTGATCACTTGGGGATCTTTAACGTGCGCCGTCCGTAGGCAGGATTACTCTCATGTAAGGTTTTTTTTTTTTTTGCTTCACTTTCTCTATCGAATTTTTGCTGTATCGAACTATTTTACAATAATCGCGCTGTTCGATATAAGTGGGCTCTACTTTATTTCTATTTCTTATATATTGTAGGTGAGTCTCGTAGAACCACCGTGGTTTCCTGTGACGTCATTCATAAGTGCCACCGATGCACGCACTGGTACGATTCTAAACTGGCATTTCTTTTTCGGCGTCTCCGATGGACGGCCGACGCTGCATCTATAAAATACAAGTTCCATTACATAATTCAAATTTTCCGTGATTTCATAAATGTGATTGAAACGAACTGCTTAAAATAAACGCCATGAACCGCAACAAAAGTCCTTTCTGTATTTTGTTCAACAAAAAGTGCGGTTCTTTTTATATGTGCTGAGGAAACAGTTTTATATCACGGTAAGAATAAAAAAAATCAGCTCTAACGGCACAAGTACATTAGCAAAGAAGCTAAGAGATTTCCTCACAAGTTTTTTTTATTCAGCTCAGTGACCTGATGAAATGATGGCGGAACCGGTAGAGATGAATTCGCATTGCGTAGCTGTCAAGGCTCGGGCACATTGTCGCCACAACCATAAAAAGCGCTCCACGAAAACCGCGTCGCACAATCCACTTTAAGCAATCAAAGATTCTGTCTTCTTCGCTCATCGTTCCCCATTCCTTTTTAAATATCATGGGGTTTCAAGATCTAAATTTTTAGTGTGAGGTAGTTTGATTAGAATTAAAGAGGCGCGGTTCATAAACAACAGTGAACAATCTAGAATTCATTCGATGGCGTGCATTTCACTTGTGACAGTTTGTTTTGTTGAAAATATCTTCTTTTATGCTCCACACTTTCTTAACCGTGTCTGAGAACAGACGGACCCGTATTTGTTTAGCCGAGTTGCTGTGTGCCGAGCATTCTCCTCCGTCTGCTGTGGATGGTGCGTCACACTGCGGAACATGCAGGTTCCGAAAATGTTCCAAGACGGACCAATAGAAGGCGCAGGGGTATCGCAAAGGCGGGCTCCTCTTCCTACCTCTTGGTGAAGGAGTGGAGAGGGAGCCTCCCTGCGCTGAAGCTTAGCTACTTTTTTGTGCACTTAACCTTAACGGCAGCATTTCTTGCGCGAACCATAAAATTTGTGCTGCGACGGCGCAGCCCTTCCCGGGGAGCGTCCGTTTTTGTTCGAATCACCATTTAAGAACCACAGCTGCGCTGGTTCCGAAGATTTCACACTGGTTGGAACTGGTCTTAATTTTTTTCACTCACGCCACCCCCAAGCTTCTTCTTTCCAACGAGCGAAGGGAATCTAATCTGAAGTTTATTTTGCTTCAATACGGCATGAAGCGGCAGGAAAAAGTTAGCACCTGTGCGTGAACGCGGCAAAAATTGTGAGACAGTCGTTTTCTACGGCAGACGTCCTGCACGAGTTTCCGCTTATGATTAGCCTTACCTTTGCAACAAACACAGTTAGAAAGCTCTTCATTGTTTTTTGAAAAGGAGTTGGCCGACAGCAAGAAATTTTGCCTTTTTTATTTATATTTTTTATGATGGTGGAGTTGAAATCCGACAATATTGTCAGAGAAATGGTAACAAAATATGTCATTTGTTCGTAAACTCCATATTTCGTTACCTAACAAGCCCATCTACAAACTCTGTCTGAAGACCCATAGCAAACGAACAGAGTTAGTACTTGTACAATATTGTCACCGCCATTAGGGTACAGACGTTTTTGGAGGATTCACCATTTGTTGCTGCATGTCGCCGTATTGTTTATACTAAAACGGCACAACCTGCCAACACAACAGTTTTCCTCTTTACCAACCCGCTGGAATGCGGTATGCCTTTACTACGAGTTCCTAGCATGAGCACGACGATCACCTTGAAGGAACAGGTACACTTTGTGTTTTACGGCGATTTTCCTCTGCCGAAGAGGCAGCAACAAAGAGTTAGTATATATTAGAAACACGCCGTGTGGGTGAGGGAAAACCGGTAGAAGATTCATTTAGCCGAATTAGCTTCTGTTGGACTGCAAGCACAATCGGGGTCGGGCAGGGCCTCGATGGAGGTAAGAAAAACGATGGTTCGGGGGGCAAAATCTGCACCCGGCTTGCGCACGATAGACGTATCTCTTGATGTTTGGAAGAGGAATTCCTCCTTCAGTGTATAAAACACAGATGGTTGTTATGAGGATGATGATGATGTTGATTACGCTGATTGTGATATTATAATAAATCTTATACTGCGCACCGAAAAGAAGAGGATTGCAGCGGAAGGGGTCAAAAGCCCTTTTTTCGATATATACTCGACATCCGGAAATCAAGATTTCAAGATAGCTTTACACCATTCTTTGTGCTCCTCAGGTTTGTGCTGTGCATACGCATGGCATTTCTCGGAGGTGACAACAAAAGTATTAAGAAATTAATATTCAGTAAGGTTTTCTGTTGGGCAGGTTGGTGTCGGTACGTACAGCCTCAAACAGGGTTGCGCTTTTGTTTTTCCCTCTCGAGTCGAAAGCGCTGGTTGTTTTAGAATAGGCCGAGAAACACCGGTGAGTGCAAAAGAAAACGGAAAGGCAAATGATCATGCGTTATGCGTGCATTCAACTTTCTCAAGACGGCTGAACGTTTAGCGATGTTGGGTCGTTTTTTTGCTTGAGGACTTGCTGATAGGCGTACGTTGTAATTTCTAGAGTTAAATAAAAATAGGTTCGCTTACGTGGGGAATTCTCCCTTCGCACTCGGTTCGATAATTAAAATTGGCCATAAAGAAAGCCGTGAACGATTGGATCTGTTGCGAAACCTATTGACCACCTGTCTGACAGGTGGCCACGTGAGACCTAGTGTGACGTGTGGCCACATCACATTAAAATCGTAGTGTGGCCGCGCGTATGGGGCAGGCAGTGTATCGTTGCGGATATGAATCCAGGAGCGCCCCCAGAGCTACTGTTGGAAATAATGACCAGTCAATGTTCAAAGACAGTGGCAACAAAACATCACAGAAGTTATGAATGCCAATTATTGGAAGTAACAAACAGAAAGAGCTAAAGCGAAAGATGATTTCGGACGTCGCTACCGAAAATAAACGCGTCATGACTACATAAACTTTATCTGTCCTACTCCCTGCGAATACGGCGGAACATCACGTGTAATCCAAGCGGGGCCATTTTGGAGGTAGACTTTTGATGAGGGTACGTCCAGTCATTCCCGAATACTACGTTTTTAAGGGATCTTTTCAACAGAATTTGAGGCACGCATCGAGTTTTGTTTTCGAAGTATGACGCTCATACTAGCGTTTTACTAAGCACCCCCCGTGCTTATCTTCATAGGAATACCCGAAGACGAAAAAATGTACCTAGGGAGAAGATTGTAGATGGACTTGGCGGGCAGAAGCTAAAGTATCTTTAATAGAATAGAGAAAAGGAACACGACGCACCGCAGGTCGTTAAGCGAGCGTCCCAAGCTTCCAATCTTGCGTTCTCCGCGTAGTAGTAGGAGTAACACTTTATTTAAAATGTCACTATCAGTAAAGCGCGCTGGTTCCAAAATATACGCCCATTAAATGAACCTATTTCGAGTGGTTAGCTAACTGATCCATCCATTCGCCTTAAGCCACTGTTGATATTTCGTAAAGGGCGCATCTCTGCCTTTGTTATGTTCGAGCCAAGGGGAGCGGGTGCAACGACTGCTAGCAGGGGCGCCGTGATGAGTGTTCATTTCACGCTGGATGGGCGCCTTGCGAGAAAAGATATGATATGGCTGTGATCGCCAGACGACATGTAAAATGAAGGCGCGCTTTTGAACGCCGCCAGTCTGGAGCCCGGGACGCCTCGGTTGATATTCGAAACGCCCCTTCTTGCTTCAAAACAGGCTTTGCTGGTGGCCAGCTGGATGTGGTCTGGGAATGCGCAGCAGACGGGTAGACCGGCTGCTTGAGAATTTGAAAGCGTTTCTCATTTCGTCGATGAAAAATTATAAACGCTCAAGCCAGCCTCCTCGTCCAGAGAAACGGAATACATTCCGCGATGGCTCGGAAGTGTAAAAGCTACCGCTGCCAACGTTGTTTTAGACCCCACCGGTGCTTCATGTGCATCGCTCCTCGTTTGTGACCCAATGGCAACGATACGAAAAAATAAAATGGAAGCGGGTGAGAGAAATGCCAGCGTTGCTTGCCTAATTCTGGGCAAATATCTGATCGCTGCGCATCGAACAAAAGCCGAGAGAGGTAAGAAACGTTTGATCTTTCATTTAAAACAAAATTTCCTTCAGCATTTAGTGTCCCTGTAGAAGAATACACGCAACAAACACAGCCAATACTAAGAATACTTCAGCCAGAAGTTTTCACTCTATGCCCCTCAGACAACTAATAAACTTACTCAAAAAACGTTTTACCTCTTTCCCGGTCTTCGAGGGCTCAAATTACGTCGTTATACCGTCGTAGCGGGTATTGGCCGGCTTCCTTTCAGCTGCATCAATAAACTCATTCGTAACCAGTAAAAACAAAACCGCAAAAGCAATGCATAAACAGAAGGCACCCGCCGCGCTGGCTCAGTGGCTAAGGCGTTGCGCTGCTGCACACGAGGCCGCCGGTTCGATTCCCGGGCACGGCGGCTGCTTTTCTGGTGGAGGCGAAAAGCAAAAACGTCCGTGTGTTCGAGATTTCGCCGCACGTTAAAGAACCCCAGGTGGTCCAAATTAATCCGTAGCCCTCCACTACGGCGAGCCTCATCACGTGCGTTGCGTCGACGCGTTAAACCCTACAATGAATCAATCAAATAAAAGGCACGTTTGCTGCGACAAGCAAATCATGCAGTTCCACGTAATGCTGACGATAACTATAGCTTTCGCAGCAATCACAAGCAGTTATCACTCTTTCCCCAACATCATGCATGAAGACGTAAGGGAAAGAGTGAAAGAGTTTATCGGAAGCGCCACACAGTCACTTTAAAGAGTGCAAGCTCGGGGAATAATGTGTGGGAAGTCCTGGCACCTAAGAACGAATATTTCCTCTTGAGTTTTAGAAAAGTGGTGTTATTCACTTATTTGTGCAATTCGACTCATACTGTCGCTCAGTCGGCCCCTATTTCATTTCTTTGCTGGGATTGTGGGAAATATAGGTATCGGGACTTTAGGTCTTGGCTGTATATAGTTCGTTTCTCTTGACGAAATATTGATATTGTCCTTTTTGAATACACCGGATGGAATCAGCTCAAATACTGGTGTTATAAAATGACGCATTAGAAAGGAATATATCTGAATTTTTTTGGTGACTGGGGCTTACATTTCTGGTCAAACTAGAGCAGAAGTGCTCCTATATCCGGGTACCTGCAGCGTTTGGTAGAATGCCACTGGTGGCAGCCTAAAGGAGTTTGTTTACTGAATACCTTGTTGAAATACGAGCCCTCTTGTTGCTCCAAACAACGTTTTATGCAACGTAACGCTGTACGGAGCGTTTATTCATGCCGTGCGTTTCATAGTCTTGCGGAATCTGAGCGTAGCAGAGGAGTCTATAGCGCGAATGGGGAATAAAAGGCACGAAATCCAATTTCCATTTTTAATATTGATGGCATTACAATATATTAAATACATTAGAATTTTCTAAAGTGTGTATGTTAGGACTAGGCTTATAATATATTCGTCAGGGGTCAGATGCGCGATTGTAACTGTCTGAGACCCGGCAATGAGCACTCATAAATAGTTCAGAACCAGCTTAAAGAAGCTTTCTCTTCTGTTGTGAAATAGAGCAGGTATGAAGGCCAATTCGTCATGGTTGGTAACTTGGTTTATCGAGACCCAGCGACATTTATAGCACAGGGTTCGGCTACTGAAGCTATTGGATCACCTGCTAGAAAAAAAAGAAAGTCTAAATCATTCAGGGCCCACCGAGGTGACTACCCGACAATTGAAAAGAAAGGCTGTCACTGGGCAAATCACCTGGGAAACCTGATGCGGGAAGCAAAAGCTGCGGAGAGCTCACACCCAGATTTCTAATAAAGCAACAGATCTATGAGAGAGGGTTAATCAGAAAAAAGGTAAAATCCTGATAATTGAATAGAATTGCATGTTTGCTCCCTGTATCACTTTTTTTTTTTTCAAGTAGGCTGCTCACTCATAAACTCCTTTTTATCAAACTATGCACTGGACTACCTTCTTCACTAAAAGCGAAATTAGCTGTCATTGTATAGTAAGTGGCAAGGGAAAAAGTTGGGTGTTAAAAAAGAATTTCTGTCGCGCAGAGTTCGAATCTCCGTTCGCTAAACAGAACTCGAATCAGAGCACATACCCCCCCTCGTGATCATGAAGCTCACAGGGGGGTATACAGCAATAGTGAATCGATTTGATTGATTGACTGATTGATTGATTGATTGATTGATTGATTGATTGATTGATTGATTGATTGATTGATTGATTGATTGATTGATTGATTGATTGATTGATTGATTGATTGATTGATTGATTGATTGTAGGGTTTAAGGCGCCGACAATAGTGAATAGAAGATGTCGAATCGACGCAATTTGGTTTAGTGTATTTGAGTATAGCGAGGAAATGACATCGCCATCAGCATACCCCGTGATTAAAGACAACAGAGAGCCTTGCGACAGATTGCGTTGTTCTATGGTCGTCACTGGAATGCGGAAAATCAGTCAATGAGCGGATTGAACAAACTAGCGCATACTTAGGATGGACAAATAGGTCTGAAACTCTTCTTTAGACCTTGCGCTTACCAACAGCCAACGCTTACCAACAGCCCACAAAAATCAGTTTATGTCATGTATTTCTCGTTTGTTACTAGCGTGGCTTATCAATACCGGGAAATGAAACTCTGGCTTTGTAATAGCAATGCTGCCCCTGAAGGTCGATACGACAGTTTTTTGTGTGACAAGATTGTGTCTAGCTACATTTGACAGCGGGTAGAAATAAGCCGTTGCAAAATATTTTTTTTATTTACTTGGGTCCTCACCTTATTATTTTAATCTCGCGCCTTTCTTTTGTTGTTATAAAAGCAAATCGGTTTTTATAGGGAATGCGGAGAACAAAAAAAGTGCACTTGAACAACTGCTTGCACAGGAGGTAACTATCTTCATGTGGATGGATTGTGCCTCTATAAATGTTTTCTATAAACGCAGTGGATTCCAGTGCGTAGTATTTGAATACGAGTTCAAAGCGTTCGGTTAGCTATTTTCGGAAGTGGTTCTCTGCCAGTAGCAAGTCTTGCTAAAGCGTTTGTAATAAATACGTATAATTACTGCTATTACGCAGTTCAAAGAGGTCCATTTTTTAATTTCCTTTTTCATTACTTCCCCCGTCCATCTATGCCGCTCGATTTCTAGTGATTCTTATAGTGTACATTGCATTTGCGAATATCAACAATAGCCTAATCGAATATGCCTGAAAACACAGCTGAATACATCTACATTACAACACGTTCCGAAATGGCTAAACTGAAAAGTTGAAAATCTCGTTTAAATCTTTTGGTTGAATTGTTTTGTCGTAGCTTACTGAATACTAGAAACGGCGCCTTGGGATGAACTACTTACTAACAAACCTTGTAGCGTTGTGTGGAGGTCATTCTTACCCAACGAACCACTGCTTTGTATCACAACGCGAAACTTAATTGAGAAAGAAACGTGCACTGCAGTGCGAGACGTGGAATGAAACACAGTTCCCTGATTGCTAAATACAATATCAGCGCTTACAACGGGTAATTGTATTGAAGTTCCCGCGTGTCAACCGAAAAGGTTTCCCAACTTATCAATTCTTCTGCAAACGACAATAAGACCCTTGATTACATATGAAAATCTCGTGTGCCTACGAATGATGCTGTTTTGTCAAGAGAGCTTTATCACACTGGCTTGTTATATACGACTTGCACGTCACTGCTAATCAAGGCAAACTTGATTTGGTCGGGCCTAACCACACCATACAAGCTCTCGAACTCCGAGAACCCTATATCTCCGCGGCTTAATTAAAACTCGTGGCTTCCAGCTCGGAGAGTTTGAGTAGTATTTATAAAGCATCAAGTGGGGTTACTCACAGCGTATGCTCTGTGATGCGCCATAACATTGTTTTACGTCAAGCACTACGCACCACTATAAAGTCACACGAATTAGAGAGACAAAACCTATTAAGGGTATGATTTGATTTTTGCAGTGCAGAGAACTATTCCTTTCTCAATTTTTTGTTTTCTCTCACTCGATCTAAAATTTTAAGATAACTTGGTGCTCTTAACACCGGCGGATCGATAGAAGAAGAAAAAACTGCCTGTTCTGTGACCGTTTTTAGGTTACTATGCATTGCATCGCTAATAGTTGTCTTTTTGGACCATTTGACCTCAAAAATAAAATTGTTGTCACGTTATGAGAATGGAACTGCCGAACATTGGCTAAGCCAAAACATTACGAGTGAATTCGGGAACTTTAAACTGGCTTTGATAATTGTTGTGTAGATCGGCGTAACGTCACCCAGTTTCAATGCGATTTAAAATTTCAAAGGCCTTTTGACTCAAACATCCTTTGAGGCGCTCGTGTAGCGCAAGTATTAGACAGATTCGGCAGCTGTATTAGTGTTTGTGCTAAACTGACAGTATTCTTATACCGGAAATGTAACTGCAGTCACGGCAGAATTACGGCTCAAAGGGATGGACTAAAATTACCCTCAGACTTCTCCATTTTAAGACGGGACAGACTTATGACGCGTAGAAAACCCAAGAAAGACAAAAACGGCCTTGTTGCGGCCGGCCGATGCCTGTGTTCCAGCACGGCTTTGCCATTGTTTTGGTGCACGTGGCGTGAAGCCTATAATGGAAGACGCCAATTTACTCAAGTCAACAGTAGGGCGCGGCCTCGGACACCACACTTAACCATATGGCGCAACGAACACACCCTCCGCCAGGGCAGCATAAGCATGGCAAAAATTTCCCCGTCGGTTTTTCCGCAACGCTGTACCCGGATTGGGGCAAAGAGTGCGCTCTCGTTAGGGCAGACAGGTACTTAGGAGTCTTTTTGTTCTGGAAATGAAGGGAAAAACGGGTCCTACCAAGCAACTCGAGAGAAACTTGGCGCTCCTCTTGGAAGACGGCGCCAAGTGAATAATTGTTTTGGGCCCCAGCGCACCGTTCACGCGCCGTTAGTGTAATCGCAGCTTTGGGCCTGCATCCTGCAAGTAATTAAGGGAATTGGCCCTGTCACCGCAAAGGGCCCAATAAACTCAAGTCTAACGGTCTGTCTCTTATTGCTCAAAATTGTGGCCGTGTGTACTGAGGTCGGCTAAACCTAGCACAGCTTACACTTCGCCGTATTTTCTTTGCTTGTATTTCTATTTATTATGGCCGTCGTCAAAGGTGCTTAGCACATGGTCATGCAGATACCGTTCAAAAGAAGAAAAAGAAGCGGCCGCGTATGCTGACGACATGTGTATTAAAAAGGCTGTAACACGTTGAAAACACAACTGCGTACAGAAAGTAAGAGTACAGTTAGAATCACTGTCATTGCCATCAACATTTGATGGCGTTGCCTTCACTATTGGAAGAGAAGCTCAATCTTGTAGTCATGGATTCCAATTACCGTGAAATGTAGTATCATGCACGACACGAATTGAGCATATAAAAAATGTCCTCAGTGGTTCTAACCTAAGTACAAAATTTGAAGGCATGTGCTTAGATTAATATTTAGATTCCATGTTGAAGCGATAAACGTTAAAATATAAAATTCACCAATATACTTCTTCTTTCTTACTAACGTCTTTCCCTACTTCCACAGAAAGGTAACAGACGGAAAAATCGGGAGCAGAGTGAGTCATACCGGCTATCATAGGGAGGCCAATGGCTTATTTTTTAGACAAAACGCAAAGGCATCACCTGTAGAAAGCGTCAACGATCACTCCCGATACCTCAAAGACAATCATAGATTACCACACTGATGCCAGCCTATCGGCATTATGAGTTCCGGATATTTGTAACGCTCAAAATGTATGGGGCAATACTTGTGTACAGTGTAAGAGTCATAAACCTTGTCCTCTTGTCTTTGAGTTTCCTCGTCGGCATCCAAAAGTGTGGCACTTAATGCAATCTTTTCTTTTGGATTTCCTCCTCATTTGCCCGAATTTAGTTATAAAACGCGCTTACTTTCTTGGTAAGCAATTCAGTGGCATATGCACATTCAAGGTGTCCCTTCAAGTGACGCCTTCTACACAATCATGTGAGTAATTGTTCTCCGCTATGTTTATAATCAGCGCGTTCTCCATGTGTGGTCTTCTTTCAAACTTCTTTGTTAAATTTACCCCTCAAATCGATCGTAGAATATGCACATGCATACACTTTTGGCAGGTTGCTTTCACACTAACTGTCGGACCCTGCGGACTTCCTAATTACAGGGAATATATTGGGCGTAGGAAAGAAGTCTAAGAGCCGAAACCACGTTATTAAGGGGCCGTCGGGAAAACAGGCTGAAAGAAGAGACTTCGTGGCACGAAAAACGCTCTTTTGTTGTGGTGTATGTTTTTTGTGTTCAATACACGCTTGGTTTCCAGAATTCGGCCAGTCATACAAGTTTTTAGTTTCGTTTAGTTGAGCGGAAGTTTAAGTTGGGAACAAG
Organism: Haemaphysalis longicornis; assembly: GCF_048455015.1. Classification (NCBI taxonomy): domain Eukaryota; kingdom Metazoa; phylum Arthropoda; class Arachnida; order Ixodida; family Ixodidae; genus Haemaphysalis; species Haemaphysalis longicornis. The sequence goes on from NW_027526385.1 coordinate 21,785,235, forward strand.
AGGAACACAACGTAAAAGTTAAAGTAGAGTGCAATAGATTCTGTGTCGACATGTGGAAGTGGGCTAAAGGCCTTTAACGGCGTTACTTGATCTTTCGATGAACTTTATTCTTTTCAGAGTCTCTTTAGAGCTTTTATGGCGGCTTTCCTTGCTTGGGTGGTTCCGACAACCTGTGAAATGCGTCGTATGAGGCGCCGTAATATCTTATCTCTCTCGGACGGTGGCCGAACACAGCTAGCAGGGTCTCCACCTATGGTGTTCTCTGAACCAATGGCCGAAGACATTACTACGGTCACTATGCAGCCTCATCGGTTTTGAGCCGTTAAATCACGCCTTTTGATGGTCTCAGTCCATGTATTACCTCCTTTATCGCCCCGTGGAAAAATTACTCCTGGTGGGGACACGCTGGCGCCTTCTTTTATAAGTTACTTTTTCCTTACTCCTCCTTACTTCCTTACTTCCTTGCTTACTTCCTTACTTTTTTCTTTCGCGACCTCGAAGACCCCGTTTGAAGGTACTTCACATTTTTGTTCTTTATTACGTACGCAGATGCTCCTTTTCTCCGAAAAAAACTACATAAACTCCAGAGAAATCGGCACGTTGCATTTTTGCCCGGTTGTGGAAGCGTGTGCCCCATTTGCTTCGAAGGCACATCAGCGGCTACAGATGCTTAGTTTTACTCGTCTGATCCTGAGGTCGCGGCAATGCAGGGATTTTGGCGCGGAATGCGCTTTCTGACAGAGTGAATTCCGTGCACCGCGAATTCCAAGAAAAGTTATAAAAAGCTATTGGAATACCACCACCCCTCTTCCCGACGAACAAAAGGAGAGCAGAAAAGTAAGGGGAACAGCATGACACTTCGTCCTCTGAATACAAACCTGTCTGTGTTCTTTCTACGAAATAAGCTTTCGCTTTGACTTTCGATGCAAGTTCGTATTCGTGGCAGCAATCTTAGGCACCTGTCAACGGCATGTGTGCTAGAGGTAGCGGGGATTAAGCCGGAATACTAATAGCGTTATTGGGAGCCACGCACGCTTGGAATTTTTCCTTTGTTAGGAAAACAGTTTTCGTCCTGGTGGTGATAACAGCCTTTCTCGGCGACATATGTTTGAACAGAAGTACGCTTCGGCCGTGTCACATTCCTTTCCAAATGCAGAGTAAGGAATGAAGCCTGCGTTAGTGCCATTACACTACAGGCATTTATATTAGCTGCTAAAAGGAATGCATTTTCGCGCAGCAAGAGCAAGAAGTGTTTGCGCAGAATTTTATTTTATGGCGTTGGAATTATGGATGTACGCTCAAGCCACATTATAAATAGGAAAATTAGTCAAATTGTTTTACGTATTGTTTTTTTGGTGTTTTGATCTGAGAACTTGATTGGGCGTTCTGGAACATTTGGTTCCGTCCAAAAATTTGGGTTGGGCTCGTGCATACATTCCTGGCATTTTGTTCGGCTGATGTTCCTACGAGCGGGTAATGTTTGCTCTTCGACAGCGTCATTGTCACTAGTGACTTGATCATGAAGAATAAAGGTCGTTATCGGAATTAGCTTTCTTCAAAGAGTTGAACAGTAACTACAATAATCATTTGTTACTCATGCGTATCTGATTGCTTTTTTTTTTAATTTTGCGGCTTTACGCACCAAAGCTGCACCTAGGCCATGAAGCATGCCGTAGTGAAGGGCTCCTCCGGATTAATTTCGACCACCTGGGTATCTTTAACGTGCAGTTAAATCACGACACACGTGCGTTTCTGCATGTCACCTCCTTATGAAAAGCGTTCTCCGCGGCTGGGATCGAAACCACGTCCTTGTGCTCAGGAGCACAGCGCTGTAGCCACAGAGCCATCGAAGCAAATACTCATGCGAATCTCATGCATGGTATAGCCTGCCATGCCTCTTAGTACATCCCCTTTTCTGTGGATTTCTTCATCCGAATACGTACCTCAACTTTTCGTTTCGATCGATACCAAACTCAAACAAGCTCATACCCATTGATTAGCCTATGTCAAATTCCTCGTTTCTGTGAAGCTGCTTTTTGATTCCCGTATACACAAAGATTTTGCTGACGTCATATCCGTCACAGAAATGACGCCAGTACAACTAATCAAGTGACCCGAAGAATGGTGCATTCCTGCACACAGAATCTTTTCTCGGGAAGCAACCTTCGGTACTAATGAGTACGCTATACTCATAATTCTTCGTTTTGGGGTTTTATATTTTAACACAAAAGAGTTTTATGCCGCGATACCCCAAAATTTCACTGACGTCATATCCGTCACGGAGATGACGCCAGAACACCTTTGCTGAAGCGAACCGACAGCAGGACGTCGCTCGCCAAGCATACCCACCAAACAGCCGCCGACCTACAATTTATGCTCAGCAGCAGATTTCGCGGCTCAGTTCACATTCGTGTTTTATTGATTCCTAAGACAGAAAAATCAACCACAGTTTTTGCTAATGCGTCTTACGCCAGCATGCTTTACTGGCAATTTCCTTCTCAAATGCAAAATCCCTAAATGGCCCACTCAGCAGAAACACGATAACTCCAGCTATGAAACGGCTCCTAACCAATGCTACCAAAAGCCGTTCTTTAACGCCTACTCAGTATGAAGAAAGCGCAAGAATGTACTACAGTTCTGGAAAATTCCTCTGGCTGCAACGCTTTCCATAGCGCGTGATCGAAATTATAAAGCAAACACGAGAAAATTGGCCCCGTATCCGCTCAATTCGCTGCGAATGTCGTCGAAAGACGATAGTCTTCTACCGCCTCTGCCACGTCTATGCCTCTGTGGTCTTATCCGCCACCGCTCACAATCTTTCCGGTCGCGTCTCGTTCCCCCCATGATAAGCACGGTAGCGGCTTGGTAAAGTAAATTCAATTTATCTGCGTTCCAGTTCCGGCGTGCCATATTCTGGAAACTTTCGTTACTACTGTACTTAAAATGCCGCCCAGTCGTCTAGGTTCGGTTGCGACCCCTTTCTGTGTTTTGGTGTGAAAACATCATTTACAACGGGATTTTAATTTGCTATCGCAAATATCAAGCATATATCGATCAGATTTTCAATGAATTTAAGGACGCAGCCAATACTACTTATGTGTTTATGCTCTTCCTCAAATATGCCTGATATTTCTTTCCTCAAATATGTTTATGAATAAAGAATTGTACCAGTTATAGTAGTTTGGAAAGGTTTTGCCTGTGTGATTCATTGTTGCAGTAATATTTCACCTTTTGGCCGGATGCCTGAATCAAGAGACAGACACACTGTGCGCACATATGAATGCATTCAAAACAAGGTCACTTTGTAGCACCATATAAGTGACGCTATCCCCGTTTGCATGTAGCACCGTCCCCACTTTCCTAAACATAGAAACGGAGCCGGTAGAGCGGTTCTCTACAATAGCATTTTAGGTGCAGTGTACCTTATGACGGCACGATTTCCGTCCGCGTCCATGCGCATAGCATTTACAACGCAAAAAATCACACAGGCACCACGAGCATTCGATCCTATGTCTGGTAGTCCAGACAGAGTTAGTGGCAATCATCCTACCCATTGGGTTACGACCTTGAGTTAGTACCCGAGAGTCAAACGGCTTACTCCCTCGCCTGTAATGGTGCGGAGTACCTTAGGACATCCCAATGTCCGTCCGCGTCCATCCGTGCGCACACCATGTGCAACATCAAGCGAAAATCAAGCGATATTCGATTAGAGCCCTGAGTTGCAGTTTCATTTAGGGAATAATCAAGGTGCCACTCACGCCTAAAATTGAATGACGGTCGGGGCGCAAATCGGATTTCACTCGGGGCGCAACTTGGACGTCATCTGCAGTCCCCGTACTCCGCACCCTCGCCATCATCCCGGAGAGAAGATGCTGCCAATTTTTTATCCTGTAGGCGTGCACCTTCACAGCTTCACTTCAGAATAAAGGCAAGTAGAACGAAAAGTGAAGCAATTATTGAGAACGTATACCTCATTGCAGCCTTGATCGAGGTGACTTATCTTCACGATGGCAATCTGTGAGTTTAGCGATGGTTAGCCCAGGAGACATGGTCTTCTGCACCGTCTAGGCAAAATTGCTCACATATCTGATTACTGGATTGCAAGTCTAGTTGAAAGGAAATACTTGAAAGGCTGCACCTGCCTCGTACAAACTTTACGTTTCCCCACCCTCACTCAAGCTGTAGTTGTCCTTTCTCAGCCTCCTGTGCATAGCGCAATTGAGATTTTCTGAACGAATACCAATTTTCGGCAGTCGCACCAACCGCGGGCCATTTGTTCACACCTTTTTTTTCGGTTGCACTTACAGCAACTCTTCTTTAAAGCTTTTTTGGTTTTGCATCTCCTTGACAGCGTTTGTAACGGGTTTTTCTTATCTGTTATCATAACACCAATATGACTTGCTTTTTTACTTAAACAAGACTGGTACTTCCAAATATGAGCTGATATTTTTCCTCAAATATACCCGGGGATTTTTCGTTGAATAGCGGGAGCACGTGTAATCACTGGAAGCAGTTCTTGCAGTTTTGTGCGGTATTGTATAAATAAATATTGTGTTCAAGTGTCCTTACATCTCTTTTTTCGCCCAGCGGTTCAATCGAGTCACCCACGCATAAACACACGGAACATTTGTGTTCCGGTGGTCCAAGCAAAGATGTCCTCTTTAAAGCGCCTCGTGTGTCCGGAGAGTGTGCCCCAGATGTTGAGAGGAATGCTGTTATTGCAAATTCAGCGCGTGCTCCCGCATTTTGTGAAAACCGTCGTCAAGCGCGAGAACTTGTTTTGTTCTGAGCAATTGAAATTCTCTTGAAACTTGGTTATTCAGTTGGCACCCCGACATTCCAGTCCACGTGCACCTGCAACATAAAAAGAGATTCTGTGAATCATGCTATACGAGCCAACATACCACACGCTGCGCATTATAATGCAGACAATACTTTTGTCGATGTTCCTAGTTTTGACTTTGCATTCCTGAATGAAAGAAAGGGCGTGTACTTCTTCCAAAGCAAGCCATGCACCTCTGGATACGACAGCTTGAAAACTGGTTTGTTCTTTAAAGAGATGTGGCCGCTGTTTGGCACTTCAGTTTCGAGATGGGCATCGTTGTTTTCACCTCTCCGGGCTGCGAAAATCTTGTATATATGCTAATCCTTTTAACTTCTACTGCTAGAGGTGGAATTACATAGAAACTTCAAGCAGCGTTCAATCAAGTCAAAAGGAACTGCAGAAATAAGATTCCGCTCACTTGTCTTGCCCACAATTGTAAAATTTCGAAGACATGGATTCTGCATAAGTTTTGTCGTTTGCAAACATTATATGACCGATGAATCCCCTGAGTATTTATTGTTCTAGCATTTTTTAACGTGCACAATTGCTGATAATTTGCAGCCCCAAATTAAAGCGTAAAATAATTTTTTATCATTTTTCACTCTTAAAAACATATTTCGCGATTGGAAATCAGTTGTTTGAGAGACCGAAATCTAGTTCTTTCGATTGAAAGAATATTGCACATTGTTTTCTGGCTCGTTCAATTTCAAGCAATTGCATTGCGCTGACTGCAACTGAGCAGACTGTTATCCTTGGACAAGAAAAAAACGGGTACTATTTGCAGAACAACAAAAAACGTTTTTTTTTAAGGAATGTTCCAAGTAGCATTTGATGCAGTTCATGGGGTTTATTTGTGAGCGGCAAACAATCTGACGAGTAATGTACCCAGGCCCCTTCAATTATTACCTCGCAAATAAAGTTCCTGTAGCGGCTGGTGAATATACATAAACTAACACAACAGGCAAAATTTAGCTGTGCAACATTCCGCAGAATAATTTGATGTAACATTGCTTGAACATTGCAGTGATTTATTGTGGCTGCAACACAAATGCACTGGCTATTCTTGTGTGGTGCCGACTTCTCCACCCGAATGATTTGCTTACCCGTGTTTAATCGCAAGAGTCCTAATTGAGGTTGATGCATGAGCTCCTAGGAGCTCCGGAAACTCTGGTTTCTGGCTCTCGCCGAATGACGGCGTATGTGGGCAATATTAGGCTTGATATTTTCTTGGGCGTAGGGCTTATTACGGGCATAGAACCGCCGTCTGTCTACTCAATCACTTGAATGAAGTCAGCAGAGGATCATCGTTTCTTTACCTAACTTGATGTCTCTGCCTGCGATGCGAAGATACGCTGTCCCTCATCGCGTTAGTTCTGACTGCACCAAAAGCAAGAGTTAGGTACTAAAAGTACTCATATACGACGATTGCGTTTTGTTCTGTTAACCTATATTAACATTCGCGATGGTTTTTGTATGGGTATGATTCCTTAGCAAAAAGGCGAATAAAAGGGAAACCAGAAGCATATAAGAGGATATAATGAGTCGGATGAGGAGTTACAGGTCAGACAGAAGAAGTGCTTCAGAAATGTGGTAACTGCGTTACAGATGGGGACATGGGCACGGCCTAGCATCCGTATAGCAAAAAAAAACTCTTTCTGCGATGGCTTCTTCCATACATGTATCCACCACCTCTTGCAGCGAAATTGAGCGATATTTTTGGCTTTCCCTGTTATAGAAGGTATGCACAGATCATGTGGGAACCTATATAACGCGGGAGGAGGAAGGGAGCTTGTTGATACTCGGTAAACTGTACGTTACACGGTCGTATTTGCTCCCGCAACATTCACAGGTGCCCATCTAGGCTGATTGCGTATGCCCACGAGCGTAAGCGGTCAAAAGCACACAAACAGGAATGGGTTGAATGAAGGGATCAGGAGGTGGTTTACACTAGGCCACTTTTGTTCGTAGGTGTTCTAGCAGCTTCTGTAGGTGTCATTTTTGATACCAATTCTTGCTGCTTTATGGCTACCGTATAGCACCGGGGCACCACACGCCCACTTGCGACGCATTACCACGCATTTTGCGATGTATAAGTGGCAGGGGTCCTCGGAGGAGGTGTTCCGACTCAGCTGTAACCTGCTTGTGGCGCTCACTGGTATTTTTGAAACCCAGTATCGGATACTTGTGTTTTATGCGGGGCCGGCACACCTTATTGTCTGTCCCCTAGGTTTTCCAATTTAGTCTACAACTCTCACGGAACATCAGGGGTTCATCTGTGTGCCCTGATGCAGAGGGACATTTAATATTCCGCTCTAAAATGCGGTTATCATGAGTCGTGCGTTCCAAGAGCCCTGCTGCAGCCGGGGGCCGGTTGCGACGCAACGCAATTACGCAAAAAGGACTATGTACCCTCTTTATTATAAAAATTGAATATCTACCTTTCATTGTCCGTACGCCATTTCCAATAAACTGGCTATCCATTAGTTACTTAGTTACCAGGTAAAGGAGTACAGCAGAAAATAATTTACCGAATTACTTCTCTTGTGGAAACTCGTTCGTAGACAGCATAAAACGTACATATTCTTACCGTGGCACGTGTTATTTGTACTGTGAGCTGATTATTAGTAGCTTTGTCTGCGTTGAGATGTTCTGTTTATATTTCCCACAGGTGCGGGTGGAGTTACTTTGGCGATATATATTTTGGGAGGGCTTTGCTGTTACCTTTGAGTCATTTACCGTTGTGCAATGTTATTTTCACACGCTGGAGTGGCTCGGTGGCTATGCCTGGTGCTGCTGAAGTGAACTTTAAACCGCAGTGGTCGTTTCCTTGTAGATGAGAAAACTCCAAACACCCCTCTGCCTTGTTGTTGCCCCGAAATAAAGATAATCTATTGTTCTATATGAGAGTATAAAACATCTGGCGGTGTAGTAAACTGGCCTACATTGGTGGTCTACTCTGTAGACTACTCAACCCTAGTGGCCTACTCTTACCTTGTCACGCGTCTTGGGGATTGCTCTTTTTTCTTCATTTGTCTGTTGCTTTATAGTTTATTTATTGGAGGGTTGTACGACTTGTTTACTGTGTCATTCGCAAGTACTACTTCACTATGTCATTTTTCGAGTTACGGAATTTGTTGTATATAGGTGTATATAAATATATATGTATATTGAGAGGCTCTGGGAGTCGCCAGGCGGGAGACTCTATACGTGCGGTCACAGCGCCAGGAAGGCCCAGCAAGAAAACCGATGTCGATGACACTGTCGCCGCCGAGATGAAGATGATGCGATGATGATAGGGTGCACACCCAGAAGAGGGCGATTGTCCACATGCTAACACATAGCCTGTACCGCTTCTCACACTTATCCTCCCCCTTCAGGAAAAGCGGTCACCTGGCCGCTGGCTAGGGCGTGTCGGAACGATGAACGTATGGCTTCAACCGAGAAACGTGAACAATTTCAGTCCCGCGGCAGCGACGATCGGTGACAGCGTTGTTCGGAGCCACGCGATAATTCACCGGGGACGTTTGCTGAAGCATGGTATAAGGACCGATAAATCGCGAAAGCAGCTTTTCTGACACACCAGGTTGGCGTACCGGTGTCCAGAGAAAAACTTGGTCCCCTGGCTTAAAAGAGACACTGCGGTGAGTCTCATCGTAGTGAGACTTGCGGAGATGCTGACTGGCTTCAGTATTCCCCCGGGCCAGTTGGCGGCAGTAAGCGACGCGGGCAATGAATTGTGCGGGGACATTCGCCGTGCAGTCAACAGGTGCAAAAAAGAAAGTTGAATCGAGAACAGAAGGTGGTGGGCGCCCACAGACGAGATAATACAGCGAAAAACCAGTGGTGCGTTGGACTGCAGAATTATACGCGTATGTCACAAAAGGCAGAATAGTGTCCCAATTGGTGTGATCTGGTCGGATATAGGCAGAAAGCATATCAGAAAGTGTCCGATGAAAGCGCTCAGTCAACCCGTTTGTTTGAGGGTGATAACTAGAGGTCGTTTTATGAACGGTATTGGCGGCACGAAGAACTTCCGCGAGGACTGCTGACAGAAACGTCTTCCCACGGTCGCTTAGAAGAGCGCGTGGTGGACCGTGGCGCAAAAATAGGGAGTGTAAGAAAAACTCGGCGACTTCTACGGCCCAACCGGTTCGGAGAGGGGCGGTTTCAGCATAGCGGGTAACGTGGTCAACCGCAGTTACTACCCACCGATGACCAGCTGGGGTAACGGGCAACGGGCCGTTTAAGTCGATGCCCACAACATCGAATGGTGTTGACGGACAAGGTAGTGGTTGCAGCGGTCCGGCAGGTGCTGTGGTTGGCCGTTTACGGTGCTGGCAGGGCGCGCAGGAAGCGACATATTTGTAAACACTGGTAGAAAGCCCAGGCGAGAAGAAACGACTTTTGATTCGGTGGTAGGTCTTGTGAAAGCCTAAATGTCCGGCCGTAGCGTCGTCGTGAAAAACGCGCAGTATCTGCTGTTGAAGAGCACGCGGAACGACGGCAACCCACTTGTCACCGGTAGGGTCGTAATTATAACGATGCAGGATACCATTAAAGAGACCGAACTTCTGCAGCTGACGACGTAAGCGGCTGTTCGATGGCTCTGCCAAACCGTTCAGTTCATCCATGAGTTTCCGACAATAATGGTCTGCCCGCTTGAGTGCAATGAAGTCTTCGGGACAGTCGAGCTTCACGACGTCCAAAGGCGCTATTGGCAGGGTCACTTGAGCCGCAGGAGCTGATGATTCACTTTGTGTCGAGACAGGGCAACGCGAAAGGGCGTCCGCATCCATATGCTTTTTGCCAGATTTGTAGGTCACAGTGAAATCATACTCTTGCAGCCGCAAGACCCAGCGGCCAAGCCGTCTGTTCAGGTTCTTGAGCGACGAGAGCCAACATAAAGCATGGTGGTCAGTGACCACCGTAAAATGACGTCCGTACAGGTATGGGCGAACGTTTTGTACTGCCCAGACAACTGCGAGACACTCTTGTTCAGTGATAGTATAATTTCGTTCGGCAGGTGTCAGGGTACGACTTGCGTAGGCCACAACGTTTTCTACTGAAGATGCGTTGCGCTGCAACAGCACGGCACCGAGGCCATGCCCACTGGCGTCTGTGTGTAGGATAGCCGCCGCCGTTTGGTCATAATGGTGGAGCACTGGCGCAGAAGTGAGAGCGTGCTTTAGATTTTCGAACGCTGCTTCGCAGTCATCAGACCATGTGTAAGAGGTGCCAGATGCGAGAAGTTTGTGGAGGGGCGAAGCAAGCGAAGCGGAGTTTCGTATGAAACGCCGGAAATAAGAAGCTAAGCCAAGAAAACTGCGGAGGTCTTTGAGACGGGTTGGCCGCGGAAAGTTTTGTACGGCGTTAATTTTGTCGGGGTCCGGGCGAATTCCGTCCTTGCTCACTACGTGTCCGAGCACCTTGATGGATTTGCTCGCGAATCGGCATTTTTTCGTGTTTAGTTGAAGGCCGGCGTTTGCAAGGCATGTAAGGACTTCATCTAGGCGGTGTAGGTGGTCAGCAAAAGTAGAGGAAAAAACAACAATGTCGTCTAGATAGCATAGGCAGGTTCTCCATTTAAGGCCACGAAGGACGGTGTCAATCATTCGCTCGAATGTGGCCGGAGCGTTGCACAGCCCGAATGGCATCACGTTGAATTCGTAAACACCATCGGGCGTCGCGAAAGCTGTTTTCTCTTTATCGGCTTTGTGCATGGGAACCTGCCAGTATCCAGAGCGAAGATCGAGGCTCGTAAAGTACTCGGCACCTTGCAAAGTGTCCAGGGCATCATCGATGCGGGGCATCGGGTAGACGTCTTTACGAGTTATTTTGTTCAGCACCCGATAGTCGACGCAAAAGCGTATGGAACCGTCTTTTTTTTGCACTAACACAACAGGCGAAGACCACGGACTCGATGAAGGACGAATGATATTCCGCTTGAGCATGTCGTCGACGTTATCTTGGATAACCCTCCGCTCGGATGGAGAAACGCGGTATGGGCGGCGGCGAACAATAGACGATGCATCTGTATCGATGCGATGCTCCGCAGCAGATGTCTTGCCCAGAACAGACGAAAAAATGTCGAAGGAACGCTGGTGTTTCGATAGCAAGACTTGTAATGCTTGCTTCTGGTCTGGTGTAAGATCAGAACTTATTGCTGAGTCGAAAGCAGAGGCTGGGGTTGGCGACTTGGAGGTGTGTTCATCTGTCGAAAGTGTAGACAGTGGGAGCACAGACACTGCCTCATCGTCACAAACTGAAGCGACCGTGGCACCTTGCGGTAGCAAAATTGTTTCGGTAGACGTATTTACTGCAGCAAGGAGAGCTGAACCAGACGAAAAACGGACGAGGCAGGAAGGTATGACCACGTCTTTCAAAATAAAATTCCCAGCTGGTTCAATCAACACATCACTATCAGTGACTGTGGTCGAGGAGACGGACAAAACTGTTTCTTCTCCTGGGCACAAAATAGAATCGGTCCTTGCTACTAAGCGGCGTTGCTTCGGTCTTTCGGAAACACTGGCAATAGAGGTATCGGCGATATGAAGGGTGGGTTGGCGACAGGTGATGACCGCTGAGGCCGACGACAGAAAATCCCAACCCAAAATGAGTTGATGTGCACATGAGGACAACACTGCGAACTGTATGTGATGACGTATGGAATCGATGAACACACGAGCTGTGCAGAATCCGGAGGGTTGAATCATAACACCGTTGGCTCCACGAAAAGTCGGACCGTCATAGGGAGTTGTAACCTTGCGTAACCTACCGCACAAATCTGCATGAAGCACGGAAACACTGGCACCTGTATCGACTAAAGATTCGGCCCAAACTCCTTCTATGAGAACAGTCAATGTATTTGATGGGGACTTAGGGGGACTTGAAGATTTTTCCCGTGATGCAGTTTCCCCCCAGAAAACTGCTGCTTTCAGTTTTCCGAGAGACGGTCGGCAACGTGAGAGGCAGGGCGGAGAGGAGACGACGACCGCCGGTAAGGCGAAGGTGACCGACGTCGGGGAGAATGTTGCGCGCGAGGAGGGTCATAGGAGTCAGCAGGGGGCGGCGAATAGCGACGGGTAGCTGGTGGAAACGAGGGTTGTCCATAACGGCGTGGGCTATAATCACGGCGTGCGTTCATAGCGTAACTATATCACTCGTCCTGCTGCCGCCGTCGGCAAAAACGTGAAATACGGCCCCGGATGCCACAGTAGTAACAAACTGGCCGTGAAGGGTGCCAGACGGAATAAGACTGCGGAGTAGAAGAGACCGTAGAAATGGGAGCCACGTGCGCGCAGGATTGCCCCACGTGCGTTAGCGGCGTCGATGTTTGCATGACCGGTGGCAGTGTGGAAGCCGAAGTCGCAGGACATGTGCAGGAGTGCTCAGCCTTGTACGGAGGATCGGTTTTAATAGCGGCCAGCTCATCCCTGATGACATCACGCAGGCTGGGAACCAAGCTTTCTTGTGGAGTACTCGGAGGCTGGTGATAGTAAAGGTAGGTTGGATCGGGGCTGCAGCGTTGCTGCCCGAGCGGCTGCTCTCGTGCTGCATGGTGCTGGTGGGCAGTAGCAATCGACGACCTGATCGTAGCTCCAGTGGTGCGGAAGCGAGAGGTAGACTGCGGGATCAAAGCACCTTCCACCACTTGAGAGGCTCTGGGAGTCGCCAGGCGGGATACTTTATTCGTGCGGTCACAGCGCCAGGAAGGCCCAGCAAGAAAAGCGATGTCGATGACACTGTCGCCGCCGAGATGAAGATGATGCGATGATGATAGGGTGCACACCCAGAAGAGGGCGATTGATTGTCCACATTCTAACACATAGCCTGTACCGCTTCTCACAATATATATATATATATATATATATATATATATATATAGAAAGATAGGGCAGCAGTCTACAACACCAAAGGAGGCATAGGGGTGTGGTTAGGCACTTTTCTTTTTCACTACGGTTAATGAAGTAAACATTTTTTTTAATACACAGAAGAAAGGAAGAAAGAAAAACACGCGCCCAGAGTGGGGACCGAACCCACGCCTTTCGATTACATGTCGAATGCCTTACCAATTCGGCTATCTGGGCGACTGTGTTCTCCTTCACTTTCTGGGCTATTTATATTTACTAGAAGTGTATCTGACGCTTGAGGGTGGTAGCCAGCGCCACTCTGACTACACGGGGAGAAGGGGACCTTCTTTTTCAACCCCCGGGGCGTGACTCGAGCGTCTACAGCCTGTCATGAGCGGGTAACTGGCGGGAAGCCCTCTTATGCTACCTAGGCATCAAGGCTGCCAGAACCGAGACCCTCGCTAGGCTTTCGCAGAATAATATAGTAAGGAAATGAGGGGCTCGTTGAGGAAATACAGAAAGATAGGGCAGCAGTCTACAACACCAAAGGAGGCATAGGGGTGTGGTTAGGAACTTTTCTTTTTAACTACGGTTAATGAAGTAAACATTTTTTTTAATACACAGAAGAAAGAAAGAAAGAAAAACACGCGCCCAGAGTGGGGACTGAACCCACGCCTTTCGATTACATGTCGAATGCCTTACCAATTCGGCTATCTGGGCGACTGTGTTCTCCTTCACTTTCTGGGCTATTTATATTTACTAGAAGTGTATCTGACGCTTGAGGGTGGTAGCCAGCGCCACTCTGACTACACGGGGAGAAGGGGACCTTCTTTTTCAACCCCCGGGGCGTGACTCGAGCGTCTACAGCCTGTCATGAGCGGGTAACTGGCGGGAAGCCCTCTTATGCTACCTAGGCATCAAGGCTGCCAGAACCGAGACCCTCGCTAGGCTTTCGCAGAATAATATAGTAAGGAAATGAGGGGCTCGTTGAGGAAATACAGAAAGATAGGGCAGCAGTCTACAACACCAAAGGAGGCATAGGGGTGTGGTTAGGCACTTTTCTTTTTCACTACGGTTAATGAAGTAAACATTTTTTTTAATACACAGAAGAAAGAAAGAAAAACACGCGCCCAGAGTGGGGACCGAACCCACGCCTTTCGATTACATGTCGAATGCTTACCAATTCGGCTATCTGGGCGACTGTGTTCTCCTTCACTTTCTGGGCTATTTATATTTACTAGAAGTGTATCTGACGCTTGAGGGTGGTAGCCAGCGCCACTCTGACTACACGGGGAGAAGGGGACCTTCTTTTTCAACCCCCGGGGCGTGACTCGAGCGTCTACAGCCTGTCATGAGCGGGTAACTGGCGGGAAGCCCTCTTATGCTACCTAGGCATCAAGGCTGCCAGAACCGAGACCCTCGCTAGGCTTTCGCAGAATAATATAGTAAGGAAATGAGGGGCTCGTTGAGGAAATACAGAAAGATAGGGCAGCAGTCTACAACACCAAAGGAGGCATAGGGGTGTGGTTAGGCACTTTTCTTTTTCACTACGGTTAATGAAGTAAACATTTTTTTTAATACACAGAAGAAAGAAAGAAAGAAAAACACGCACCCAGAGTGGGGACCGAACCCACGCCTTTCGATTACATGTCGAATGCCTTACCAATTCGGCTATCTGGGCGACTGTGTTCTCCTTCACTTTCTGGGCTATTTATATTTACTAGAAGTGTATCTGACGCTTGAGGGTGGTAGCCAGCGCCACTCTGACTACACGGGGAGAAGGGGACATTCTTTTTCAACCCCCGGGGCGTGACTCGAGCGTCTACAGCCTGTCATGAGCGGGTAACTGGCGGGAAGCCCTCTTATGCTACCTAGGCATCAAGGCTGCCAGAACCGAGACCCTCGCTAGGCTTTCGCAGAATAATATAGTAAGGAAATGAGGGGCTCGTTGAGGAAATAAAGAAAGATAGGGCAGCAGTCTACAACACCAAAGGAGGCATAAGGGTGTGGTTAGGCACTTTTCTTTTTGATGCCTAGGTAGCATAAGAGGGCTAGGTAGCATAAGAGGGCTACCTAACCCTGATGCCTAGGTAGCATAAGAGGGCTTCCCGCCAGTTACCCGCTCATGACAGGCTGTAGACGCTCGAGTCACGCCCCGGGGGTTGAAAATGAAGGTCCCCTTCTCCCCGTGTAGTCAGAGTGGCGCTGGCTACCACCCTCAAGCGTCAGATACACTTCTAGTAAATATAAATAGCCCAGAAAGTGAAGGAGAACACATTCGCCCAGATAGCCGAATTGGTAAGGCATTCGACATGTAATCGAAAGGCGTGGGTTCGGTCCCCACTCTGGGCGCGTGTTTTTCTTTCTTTCTTTCTTCTGTGTATTAAAAAAATGTTTACCTAATTAACCGTAGTGAAAAAGAAAAGTTCCTAACCACACCCCTATGCCTCCTTTGGTGTTGTAGACTGCTGCCCTATCTTTCTGTATTTCCTCAACGAGCCCCTCATTTCCTTACTATATTATTCTGCGAAAGCCTAGCGAGGGTCTCGGTTCTGGCAGCCTTGATGCCTAGGTAGCATAAGAGGGCTTCCCGCCAGTTACCCGCTCATGACAGGCTGTAGACGCTCGAGTCACGCCCCGGGGGTTGAAAAAGAAGGTCCCCTTCTCCCCGTGTAGTCAGAGTGGCGCTGGCTACCACCCTCAAGCGTCAGATACACTTCTAGTAAATATAAATAGCCCAGAAAGTGAAGGAGAACACAGTCGCCCAGATAGCCGAATTGGTAAGGCATTCGACATGTAATCGAAAGGCGTGGGTTCGGTCCCCACTCTGGGCGCGTGTTTTTCTTTCTTTCTTTCTTCTGTGTATTAAAAAAAATGTTTACTTCATTAACCGTAGTGAAAAACAAAAGTTCCTAACCACACCCCCATGCCTCCTTTGGTGTTGTAGACTGCTGCCCTATCTTTCTGTATTTCCTCAACGAGCCCCTCATTTCCTTACTATATTATTCTGCGAAAGCCTAGCGAGGGTCTCGGTTCTGGCAGCCTTGATGCCTAGGTAGCATAAGAGGGCTTCCCGCCAGTTACCCGCTCATGACAGGCTGTAGACGCTCGAGTCACGCCCCGGGGGTTGAAAAAAAAGGTCCCCTTCTCCCCGTGTAGTCAGAGTGGCGCTGGCTACCACCCTCAAGCGTCAGATACACTTCTAGTAAATATAAATAGCCCAGAAAGTGAAGGAGAACACAGTCGCCCAGATAGCCGAATTGGTAAGGCATTCCACATGTAATCGAAAGGCGTGGGTTCGGTCCCCACTCTGAACACGTGTTTTTCTTTCTTTCTTTCTTCTGTGTATTAAAAAAAATGTTTACTTCATTAACCGTAGTGAAAAAGAAAAGTGCCTAACCACACCCCTATGCCTCCTTTGGTGTTGTAGACTGCTGCCCTATCTTTCTGTATTTCCTCAACGAGCCCCTCATTTCCTTACTATATTATTCTGCGAAAGCCTAGCGAGGGTCTCGGTTCTGGCAGCCTTGATGCCTAGGTAGCATAAGAGGGCTTCCCGCCAGTTACCCGCTCATGACAGGCTGTAGACGCTCGAATCACGCCCCGGGGGTTGAAAAAGAAGGTCCCCTTCTCCCCGCGTAGTCAGAGTGGCGCTGGCTACCACCCTCAAGCGTCAGATACACTTCTAGTAAATATAAATAGCCCAGAAAGTGAAGGAGAACACAGTCGCCCAGATAGCCGAATTGGTAAGGCATTCGACATGTAATCGAAAGGCGTGGGTTCGGTCCCCACTTTGGGCGCGTGTTTTTCTTTCTTTCTTTCTTCTGTGTATTAAAAAAAATGTTTACTTCATTAACCGTAGTGAAAAAGAAAAGTGCCTAACCACACCCCTATGCCTCCTTTGGTGTTGTAGACTGCTGCCCTATCTTTCTGTATTTCCTCAACGAGCCCCTCATTTCCTTAGTATATTATTCTGCGAAAGCCTAGCGAGGGTCTCGGTTCTGGCAGCCTTGATGCCTAGGTAGCATAAGAGGGCTTCCCGCCAGTTACCCGCTCATGACAGGCTGTAGACGCTCGAGTCACGCCCCGGGGGTTGAAAAAGAAGGTCCCCTTCTCCCCGTGTAGTCAGAGTGGCGCTGGCTACCACCCTCAAGCGTCAGATACACTTCTAGTAAATATAAATAGCCCAGAAAGTGAAGGAGAACACAGTCGCCCAGATAGCCGAATTGGTAAGGCATTCGACATGTAATCGAAAGGCGTGGGTTCGGTCCCCACTCTGGGCGCGTGTTTTTCTTTCTTTCTTTCTTCTGTGTATTAAAAAAAATGTTTACTTCATTAACCGTAGTTAAAAAGAAAAGTTCCTAACCACACCCCTATGCCTCCTTTGGTGTTGTAGACTGCTGCCCTATCTTTCTGTATTTCCTCAACGAGCCCCTCATTTCCTTACTATATTATTCTGCGAAAGCCTAGCGAGGGTCTCGGTTCTGGCAGCCTTGATGCCTAGGTAGCATAAGAGGGCTTCCCGCCAGTTACCCGCTCATGACAGGCTGTAGACGCCCGAGTCACGCCCCGGGGGTTGAAAAAGAAGGTCCCCTTCTTCCCGTGTAGTCAGAGTGGCGCTGGCTACCACCCTCAAGCGTCAGATACACTTCTAGTAAATATAAATAGCCCAGAAAGTGAAGGAGAACACAGTCGCCCAGATAGCCGAATTGGTAAGGCATTCGACATGTAATCGAAAGGCGTGGGTTCGGTCCCCACTCTGGGCGCGTGTTTTTCTTTCTTTCTTTCTTCTGTGTATTAAAAAAAATGTTTACTTCATTAACCGTAGTGAAAAAGAAAAGTGCCTAACCACACCCCTATGCCTCCTTTGGTGTTGTAGACTGCTGCCCTATCTTTCTGTATTTCCTCAACGAGCCCCTCATTTCCTTACTATATTATTCTGCGAAAGCCTAGCGAGGGTCTCGGTTCTGGCAGCCTTGATGCCTAGGTAGCATAAGAGGGCTTCCCGCCAGTTACCCACTCATGACAGGCTGTAGACGATCGAGTCACGCCCCGGGGGTTGAAAAAGAAGGTCACCTTCTCCCCGTGTAGTCAGAGTGGCGCTGGCTACCACCCTCAAGCGTCAGATACACTTCTAGTAAATATAAATAGCCCAGAAAGTGAAGGAGAACACACTCGCCCAGATAGCCGAATTGGTAAGGCATTCGACATGTAATCGAAAGGCGTGGGTTCGGTCCCCACTCTGGGCGCGTGTTTTTCTTTCTTTCTTTCTTCTGAGTATTAAAAAAAATGTTTACTTCATTAACCGTAGTGAAAAAGAAAAGTGCCTAACCACACCCCTATGCCTCCTTTGGTGTTGTAGACTGCTGCCCTATCTTTCTGTATTTCCTCAACGAGCCCCTCATTTCCTTACTATATTATTCTGCGAAAGCCTAGCGAGGGTCTCGATTCTGGCAGCCTTGATGCCTAGGTAGCATAAGAGGGCTTCCCGCCAGTTACCCGCTCATGACAGGCTGTAGACGCTCGAGTCACGCCCCGGGGGTTGAAAAAGAAGCTCCCCTTCTCCCCGTGTAGTCAGAGTGGCGCTGGCTACCACGCTCAAGCGTCAGATACACTTCTAGTAAATATAAATAGCCCAGAAAGTGAAGGAGAACACAGTCGCCAAGATAGCCGAATTGGTAAGGCATTCGACATGTAATCGAAAGGCGTGGGTTCGGTCCCCACTCTGGGCGCGTGTTTTTCTTTCTTTCTTTCTTCTGTGTATTAAAAAAAATGTTTACTTCATTAACCGTAGTTAAAAAGAAAAGTTCCTAACCACACCCCTATGCCTCCTTTGGTGTTGTAGACTGCTGCCCTATCTTTCTGTATTTCCTCAACGAGCCCCTCATTTCCTTACTATATTATTCTGCGAAAGCCTAGCGAGGGTCTCGGTTCTGGCAGCCTTGATGCCTAGGTAGCATAAGAGGGCTTCCCGCCAGTTACCCGCTCATGACAGGCTGTAGACGCCCGAGTCACGCCCCGGGGGTTGAAAAAGAAGGTCCCCTTCTTCCCGTGTAGTCAGAGTGGCGCTGGCTACCACCCTCAAGCGTCAGATACACTTCTAGTAAATATAAATAGCCCAGAAAGTGAAGGAGAACACAGTCGCCCAGATAGCCGAATTGGTAAGGCATTCGACATGTAATCGAAAGGCGTGGGTTCGGTCCCCACTCTGGGCGCGTGTTTTTCTTTCTTTCTTTCTTCTGTGTATTAAAAAAAATGTTTACTTCATTAACCGTAGTGAAAAAGAAAAGTGCCTAACCACACCCCTATGCCTCCTTTGGTGTTGTAGACTGCTGCCCTATCTTTCTGTATTTCCTCAACGAGCCCCTCATTTCCTTACTATATTATTCTGCGAAAGCCTAGCGAGGGTCTCGGTTCTGGCAGCCTTGATGCCTAGGTAGCATAAGAGGGCTTCCCGCCAGTTACCCACTCATGACAGGCTGTAGACGATCGAGTCACGCCCCGGGGGTTGAAAAAGAAGGTCACCTTCTCCCCGTGTAGTCAGAGTGGCGCTGGCTACCACCCTCAAGCGTCAGATACACTTCTAGTAAATATAAATAGCCCAGAAAGTGAAGGAGAACACACTCGCCCAGATAGCCGAATTGGTAAGGCATTCGACATGTAATCGAAAGGCGTGGGTTCGGTCCCCACTCTGGGCGCGTGTTTTTCTTTCTTTCTTTCTTCTGAGTATTAAAAAAAATGTTTACTTCATTAACCGTAGTGAAAAAGAAAAGTGCCTAACCACACCCCTATGCCTCCTTTGGTGTTGTAGACTGCTGCCCTATCTTTCTGTATTTCCTCAACGAGCCCCTCATTTCCTTACTATATTATTCTGCGAAAGCCTAGCGAGGGTCTCGGTTCTGGCAGCCTTGATGCCTAGGTAGCATAAGAGGGCTTCCCGCCAGTTACCCGCTCATGACAGGCTGTAGACGCTCGAGTCACGCCCCGGGGGTTGAAAAAGAAGCTCCCCTTCTCCCCGTGTAGTCAGAGTGGCGCTGGCTACCACGCTCAAGCGTCAGATACACTTCTAGTAAATATAAATAGCCCAGAAAGTGAAGGAGAACACAGTCGCCAAGATAGCCGAATTGGTAAGGCATTCGACATGTAATCGAAAGGCGTGGGTTCGGTCCCCACTCTGGGCGCGTGTTTTTCTTTCTTTCTGTCTTCTGTGTATTAAAAAAAATGTTTACTTCATTACCCGTAGTGAAAAAGAAAAGTGCCTAACCACACCCCTATGCCTCCTTTGGTGTTGTAGACTGCTGCCCTATCTTTCTGTATTTCCTCAACGAGCCCCTCATTTCCTTACTATATTATTCTGCGAAAGCCTAGCGAGGGTCTCGGTTCTGGCAGCCTTGATGCCTAGGTAGCATAAGAGGGCTTCCCGCCAGTTACCCACTCATGACAGGCTGTAGACGATCGAGTCACGCCCCGGGGGTTGAAAAAGAAGGTCCCCTTCTCCCCGTGTAGTCAGAGTGGCGCTGGCTACCACCCTCAAGCGTCAGATACACTTCTAGTAAATATAAATAGCCCAGAAAGTGAAGGAGAACACACTCGCCGAGATAGCCGAATTGGTAAGGCATTCGACATGTAATCGAAAGGCGTGGGTTCGGTCCCCACTCTGGGCGCGTGTTTTTCTTTCTTTCTTTCTTCTGTGTATTAAAAAAAATGTTTACTTCATTAACCGTAGTGAAAAAGAAAAGTGCCTAACCACACCCCTATGCCTCCTTTGGTGTTGTAGACTGCTGCCCTATCTTTCTGTATTTCCTCAACGAGCCCCTCATTTCCTTACTATATTATTCTGCGAAAGCCTAGCGAGGGTCTCGGTTCTGGCAGCTTTGATGCCTAGGTAGCATAAGAGGGCTTCCCGCCAGTTACCCGCTCATGACAGGCTGTAGACGCTCGAGTCACGCCCCGGGGGTTGAAAAAGAAGGTCCCCTTCTCCCCGTGTAGTCAGAGTGGCGCTGGCTACCACCCTCAAGCGTCAGATACACTTCTAGTAAATATAAATAGCCCAGAAAGTGAAGGAGAACACACTCGCCCAGATAGCCGAATTGGTAAGGCATTCGACATGTAATCGAAAGGCGTGGGTTCGGTCCCCACTCTGGGCGCGTGTTTTTCTTTCTTTCTTTCTTCTGTGTATTAAAATAAATGTTTACTTCATTAACAGTAGTGAAAAAGAAAAGTGCCTAACCACACCCCTATGCCTCCTTTGGTGTTGTAGACTGCTGCCCTATCTTTCTGTATTTCCTCAACGAGCCCCTCATTTCCTTACTATATTATTCTGCGAAAGCCTAGCGAGGGTCTCGGTTCTGGCAGCCTTGATGCCTAGGTAGCATAAGAGGGCTTCCCGCCAGTTACCCGCTCATGACAGGCTGTAGACGCTGGAGTCACGCCCCGGGGGTTGAAAAAGAAGGTCCCCTTCTCCCCGTGTAGTCAGAGTGGCGCTGGCTACCACGCTCAAGCGTCAGATACACTTCTAGTAAATATAAATAGCCCAGAAAGTGAAGGAGAACACAGTCGCCAAGATAGCCGAATTGGTAAGGCATTCGACATGTAATCGAAAGGCGTGGGTTCGGTCCCCACTCTGGGCGCGTGTTTTTCTTTCTTTCTTTCTTCTGTGTATTAAAAAAAATGTTTACTTCATTAACCGTAGTGAAAAAGAAAAGTGCCTAACCACACACCTATGCCTCCTTTGGTGTTGTAGACTGCTGCCCTATCTTTCTGTATTTCCTCAACGAGCCCCTCATTTCCCTACTATATATATATATATATACAGAAAGATAGGTCAGCAGTCTACGACGCCAAAGGAGGCAGAGGGGTGTGGTTAGGCTCTTTTCTTTTTTACTACGGTTAATGAAGTGAACATTTTTTTTAAATATACAGAAGAAAGAAAGAAAGAAAAACACGCGCCCAGAGTGGGGACCGAACCCACGCCTTTCGATTACATGTCGAATGCCTTACCAATTCGGCTATCTGGGCGACTGTGTTCTCCTTCACTTTCTGGGCTATTTATATTTACTAGAAGTGTATCTGACACTTGAGGGTGGTAGCCAGCGCCACTCTGACTACACGGGGAGAAGGGGACCTTCTTTTCAACCCCCGGGGCGTGACTCCAACGTCTACAGCCTGTCATGAGTGGGTAACTGGCGGGAAGCCCTCATATGCTACCTAGGCATCAAGGCTGCCAGAACCGAGACCCTCGCTAGGCTTTCGCGGAATAATATAGTAAGAAAATGAGGGGCTCGTTGAGGAAATACAGAAAGATAGGTCAGCAGTCTACGACGCCAAAGGAGGCATAGGGGTGTGGTTAGGCTCTTTTCTTTTTTACTACGGTTAATGAAGTGAACATTTTTTTTTAAATATACAGAAGAAAGAAAGAAAAACACGCGCCCAGAGTGGGGACCGAACCCACGCCTTTCGATTACATTTCGAATGCCTTACCAATTCGGCTATCTGGGCGACTGTGTTCTCCTTCACTTTCTGGGCTATTTATATTTACTAGAAGTGTATCTGACACTTGAGGGTGGTAGCCAGCGCCACTCTGACTACACGGGGAGAAGGGGACCTTCTTTTCAACCCCCGGGGCGTGACTCCAACGTCTACAGCCTGTCATGAGTGGGTAACTGGCGGGAAGCCCTCTTATGCTACCTAGGCATCAAGGCTGCCAGAACCGAGACCCTCGCTAGGCTTTCGCAGAATAATATACTAAGAAAATGAGGGGCTCGTTGAGGAAATACAGAAAGATAGGTCAGCGTCTACGACGCCAAAGGAGGCATAGGGGTGTGGTTAGGCTCTTTTCTTTTTTACTACGGTTAATGAAATGAACATTTTTTTTAAATATACAGAAGAAAGAAAGAAAAACACGCGCCCAGAGTGGGGACCGAACCCACGCCTTTCGATTACATGTCGAATGCCTTACCAATTCGGCTATCTGGGCGACTGTGTTCTCCTTCACTTTCTGGGCTATTTATATTTACTAGAAGTGTATCTGACACTTGAGGGTGGTAGCCAGCGCCACTCTGACTACACGGGGAGAAGGGGACCTTCTTTTCAACCCCCGGGGCGTGACTCCAACGTCTACAGCCTGTCATGAGCGGGTAACTGGCGGGAAGCCCTCTTATGCTACCTAGGCATCAAGGCTGCCAGAACCGAGACCCTCGCTAGGCTTTCGCAGAATAATATAGTAAGGAAATGAGGGGCTCGTTGAGGAAATACAGAAAGATAGGTCAGCAGTCTACGACGCCAAAGGAGGCATAGGGGTGTGGTTAGGCTCTTTTCTTTTTTACTACGGTTAATGAAGTGAACATTTTTTTTAAATATACAGAAGAAAGAAAGAAAAACACGCGCCCAGAGTGGGGACCGAACCCACGCCTTTCGATTACATGTCGAATGCCTTACCAATTCGGCTATCTGGGCGACTGTGTTCTCCTTCACTTTCTGGGCTATTTATATTTTCTAGAAGTGTATCTGACACTTGAGGGTGGTAGCCAGCGCCACTCTGACTACACGGGGAGAAGGGGACCTTCTTTTCAACCCCCGGGGCGTGACTCCAACGTCTACAGCCTGTCATGAGCGGGTAACTGGCGGGAAGCCCTCTTATGCTACCTAGGCATCAAGGCTGCCAGAACCGAGACCCTCGCTAGGCTTTCGCAGAATAATATAGTAAGGAAATGAGGGGCTCGTTGAGGAAATACAGAAAGATAGGTCAGCAGTCTACGACGCCAAAGGAGGCATAGGGGTGTGGTTAGGCTCTTTTCTTTTTTACTACGGTTAATGAAGTGAACATTTTTTTTAAATATACAGAAGAAAGAAAGAAAAACACGCGCCCAGAGTGGGGACCGAACCCACGTTTTTCGATTACATGTCGAATGCCTTACCAATTCGGCTATCTGGGCGACTGTGTTCTCCTTCACTTTCTGGGCTATTTATATTTACTAGAAGTGTATCTGACACTTGAGGGTGGTAGCCAGCGCCACTCTGACTACACGGGGAGAAGGGGACCTTCTTTTCAAACCCCGGGGCGTGACTCCAACGTCTACAGCCTGTCATGAGCGGGTAACTGGCGGGAAGCCCTCTTATGCTACCTAGGCATCAAGGCTGCCAGAACCGAGACCCTGGCTAGGCTTTCGCAGAATAATATAGTAAGGAAATGAGGGGCTCGTTGAGGAAATACAGAAAGATAGGTCAGCAGTCTACGACGCCAAAGGAGGCATAGGGGTGTGGTTAGGCTCTTTTCTTTTTTACTACGGTTAATGAAGTGAACATTTTTTTTAAATATACAGAAGAAAGAAAGAAAAACACGCGCCCAGAGTGGGGACCGAACCCACGCCTTTCGATTACATGTCGAATGCCTTACCAATTCGGCTATCTGGGCGACTGTGTTCTCCTTCACTTTCTGGGCTATTTATATTTACTAGAAGTGTATCTGACACTTGAGGGTGGTAGCCAGCGCCACTCTGACTACACGGGGAGAAGGGGACCTTCTTTTCAACCCCCGGGGCGTGACTCCAACGTCTACAGCCTGTCATGAGCGGGTAACTGGCGGGAAGCCCTCTTATGCTACCTAGGCATCAAGGCTGCCAGAACCGAGACCCTCGCTAGGCTTTCGCAGAATAATATAGTAAGGAAATGAGGGGCTCGTTGAGGAAATACAGAAAGATAGGTCAGCAGTCTACGACGCCAAAGGAGGCATAGGGGTGTGGTTAGGCTCTTTTCTTTTTTACTACGGTTAATGAAGTGAAAATTTTTTTTAAATATACAGAAGAAAGAAAGAAAAACACGCGCCCAGAGTGGGGACCGAACCCACGCCTTTCGATTACATGTCGAATGCCTTACCAATTCGGCTATCTGGGCGGCTGTGTTCTCCTTCACTTTCTGGGCTATTTATATTTACTAGAAGTGTATCTGACACTTGAGGGTGGTAGCCAGCGCCACTCTGACTACACGGGGAGAAGGGGACCTTCTTTTCAACCCCCGGGGCGTGACTCCAACGTCTACAGCCTGTCATGAGCGGGTAACTGGCGGGAAGCCCTCTTATGCTACCTAGGCATCAAGGCTGCCAGAACCGAGACCCTCGCTAGGCTTTCGCAGAATAATATAGTAAGGAAATGAGGGGCTCGTTGAGGAAATACAGAAAGATAGGTCAGCAGTCTACGACGCCAAAGGAGGCATAGGGGTGCGGTTAGGCTCTTTTTTTTTTACTACGGTTAATGAAGTGAACATTTTTTTTAAATATACAGAAGAAAGAAAGAAAAACACGCGCCCAGAGTGGGGACCGAACCCACGCCTTTCGATTACATGTCGAATGCCTTACCAATTCGGCTATCTGGCCGACTGTGTTCTCCTTCACTTTCTGGGCTATTTATATTTACTAGAAGTGTATCTGACACTGAGGGTGGTAGCCAGCGCCACTCTGACTACACGGGGAGAAGGGGACCTTCTTTTCAACCCCCGGGGCGTGACTCCAACGTCTACAGCCTGTCATGAGCGGGTAACTGGCGGGAAGCCCTCTTATGCTACCTAGGCATCAAGGCTGCCAGAACCGAGACCCTCGCTAGGCTTTCGCAGAATAATATAGTAAGGAAATGAGGGGCTCGTTGAGGAAATACAGAAAGATAGGTCAGCAGTCTACGACGCCAAAGGAGGCATAGGGGTGTGGTTAGGCTCTTTTCTTTTTTACTACGGTTAATGAAGTGAACATTTTTTTAAATATACAGAAGAAAGAAAGAAAAACACGCGCCCAGAGTGGGGACCGAACCCACGCCTTTCGATTGCATGTCGAATGCCTTACCAATTCCCAGAAAGTGAAGGAGAACACAGTCGCCCAGATAGCCGAATTGGTAAGGCATTCGATATGTAATCGAAAGGCGTGGGTTCGGTCCCCACTCTGGGCGCGTGTTTTTCTTTCTTTCTTCTGTGTATTAAAAAAAATGTTTACTTCATTAACCGTAGTGAAAAAGAAAAGTGCCTAACCACACCCCTATGCCTCCTTTGGCGTCGTAGACTGCTGACCTATCTTTCTGTATTTCCTCAACGAGCCCCTCATTTCCTTACTATATTATTCTGCGAAAGCCTAGCGAGGGTCTCGGTTCTGGCAGCCTTGATGCCTAGGTAGCATAAGAGGGCTTCCCGCCAGTTACCCGCTCATGACAGGCTGTAGACGTTGGAGTCACGCCCCGGGGGTTGAAAAGAAGGTCCCCTTCTCCCCGTGTAGTCAGAGTGGCGCTGGCTACCACCCTCAAGTGTCAGATACACTTCTAGTAAATATAAATAGCCCAGAAAGTGAAGGAGAACACAGTCGCCCAGATAGCCGAATTGGTAAGGCATTCGACATGTAATCGAAAGGCGTGGGTTCGGTCCCCACTCTGGGCGCGTGTTTTTCTTTCTTTCTTCTGTATATTTAAAAAAAATGTTCACTTCATTAACCGTAGTAAAAAAGAAAAGAGCCTAACCACACCCCTATGCCTCCTTTGGCGTCGTAGACTGCTGACCTATCTTTCTGTATTTCCTCAACGAGCCCCTCATTTCCTTAATATATTATTCTGCGAAAGCCTAGCGAGGGTCTCGGTTCTGGCAGCCTTGATGCCTAGGTAGCATAAGAGGGCTTCCCGCCAGTTACTCGCTCATGACAGGCTGTAGACGTTGGATTCACGCCCCGGGGGTTGAAAAGAAGGTCCCCTTCTCCCCGTGTAGTCAGAGTGGCGCTGGCTACCACCCTCAAGTGTCAGATACACTTCTAGTAAATATAAATAGCCCAGAAAGTGAAGGAGAACACAGTCACCCAGATAGCCGAATTGGTAAGGCATTCGACATGTAATCGAAAGGCGTGGGTTCGGTCCCCACTCTGGGCGCGTGTTTTTCTTTCTTTCTTCTGTATATTTAAAAAAAATGTTCACTTCATTAACCGTAGTAAAAAAGAAAAGAGCCTAACCACACCCCTATGCCTCCTTTGGCGTCGTAGACTGCTGACCTATCTTTCTGTATTTCCTCAACGAGCCCCTCATTTCCTTACTATATATATATATATATATATATATAGTAGAAAAAGTCGTGAATTAGAGTCTTTAGTTGCTGCAGCAAAACGCCCAAAGTAAAAGTACGCACTTTGGAGACTTTATTTCCAACGTTTCGACCTGAGAAAGGTCTTCCTCAGGAATAAAAGCTTTTTGAAAAAATTGTACGGACTCAGGGTGGGAGCGGCGTCCCGAGACACAAGTCACATGAGAAACAAACACACAAACGACCACACACACCATTAAGAGCTTATTCTGCAAAGGCAAGCGAAAAAAAAAACAAATCAAAGAAACAAGCAAAAAAACGAAAGAAAAAGGGGGGGGGGGCAGAGAGGAACATACTGCATGAACGCGAATGGTGGGGATGACAGGAAATACGGCAAGTTCATGGGTGGTGAAAGGCCGAAAAACATCCGGTGTTTCCAAGAGGGGAAAACAAGAACGCACATTCCGCCACGAGCAGTGAGTTTACATGCGCGTCACCGGTAACAAGGATTAACTACCGACCGTCTTCAGCGGCACGGTCAAGAATACAACAGGGGCCCTTTACTGTTTTTTGAGCCCAGACAGCTTCCGCGACTTTAGGGGGTCCCACAAAAGCCAATTGGGGAGCCCATTTGAGGAGGCCCCTTCCCCGCTTGGGCTTCCCTCTGTACACGGCGTCACGTCGTGTAGCGCCATGTCAATGCACGACAGAACTGGCGCGACCCTTCTGAAAAGTTATGAACTGGCGCGACAGAGATGAATTGCATTAGTCGAAAGTGACACAACAGATTCAGGTTTCATTTGCGTATACTGTTAAAGAGTAGGTGTTCCTCCGGATGTGGAAATTCATAGGACATTTGAGCAGCCATTTCACGGTGCGCACGTAAATGGCAAGCGCGGCTATATAAATCGGCGCGTCTCAATATTATAAATTTGGATTGCAGTATTTACTTTTAAATGCACGATTTATTTCTTTATGGCTTTTCGCAGTTACAGAGGAATGTGTAAGTGAATGTAATTTTTTTTATTCTTCCTGATATTAGGCAAAAAAGCACATAGAGCCATCTTAGTGTAACTGTGGTGAAACGGGGATTTTAATGCGACGTGGTTTCTTGGAATGGTTGTAATTTATAAATATCGGGCGTGAGAGCAATTGTTCAGACACAGTTGAGGCTCGAATATAAAATATGGGTGAATTTTTTTTCCAACGCAACTGTAACAAATTTTGCTATATTTCGCTGAGGTGCAACACATGTTTAGAAACGAACGCCCCTTAGTCTGACGACAACGATAATTTAAACGCCAGCTTTCTCGTTAAAGATCTGTTTGCGCTCGTTGGAATTACAGTGGTGCCCACAGTATTCGTAACGAGACTGCCGTCATCAGGGTGATCAAGAAGCCTTCAATTTAAATCCAAACTGCTGCTACCATGTCAGAATGTCGCGAAGAGATGGATGTCGACTTCTTAACGCGAAGGTCCCAGGCAAAATTCCGACTGCGAGAAGTGGTTTTTTTCTTGAGGTGCCTAATGGTCTTTCCTCGTTATCGTCGTTTTGTGAAACTCATTGCGTAAATTTGGCGTGGTCTGCAGCGCGTTATAGTGACCTGAAGGTCGCAATTAATGAGACATAGAACGCTTCCCTTTAAAACGACGCAATTCTTGCTATAGTGCCAAGACAGCTGCTGGTGGCGCCACAAAACAAGGGAAGGAGGGCGGGGGCAGGTGGAACCTAATTACCTGCCAGGCTGAGACAAGGCCTGTCATTACTCTTTGAGTGTCAATATTGTCAACTGGTACATGCGGCTTGACTTAAATGAGGTGATGATGGCCCTGTCAGCGCAAAACCCAACCAAAGCGCACTGGTTGCTCTGCGTCGCAGTATATATTGTGCGTGTGGAAATGAAGCCAATTTCTTTGCTGTGCGATGGAATTAGATCTCTCGCTGTGGCTTCTCAACGTCGTCGCTGCATCCAGTTCAGGTTTCCATGCCGCTTGCCAACACCTACCAGCCACCCCCGTCTCTCCCAGAAAAACTTGAGATAGAGCCGCAATAGGTGACGCTGCACTTTTTGCCAAACAGCAAATACTTAATAATGCTGCCTAGTTAAATGCCTTGTTGGGACTTAAAGTTCACAGTGTCTATCTCAATGCATTCATTGACATAATGGCGCGGATACCCGCTATTAGAATGATGCCTCGATGTCACCTGGGAGACGTATGACGCAAGGCACGTCATGTGTCTGGATTGTAGAGGTATGGACCACTGATATCGCTAGCATATCCACCACATGCGCCATCACCGACCTGAAAAATTCCACCACTTTAGCCAATACGCAGCTCCGCCCAAAAACACTGGGGTCTCTTGCAAGGTTTCTCTGGAAACTGAAGGTATAGCTGGAATAACCCCGCAACATGTCTAAAACAGATTGCCTTCTCAAATGTACAGACCGAGGAGAGCATCATGTGGTAGACGTTGTCACGCTCTTAGTGAGAAACGCACAGGTGAGTTTAGTGGTTTTAATTAAATTTTGTTAATCCTGCTAAGAATGCAGTGCATTTGTTTTTCAACGTAGTCCATATAAATTTATTGCACGCCGCGTTCTCATTTCGGTGCTTCTTGATTGGTGCCTGACAGAAGTTTCAGCACTTAAGCTTTTAACACGTTGTTTTTTCTACCTTCTTCCTAACAATTAGTGGAGCCATTGATGATTACATTTTAACAATGCACTTGTCACGTTTATTTGTCATCGATGCGGGAGTTCACCAATTAGCAAATGGCAGACCTCAGTCGATATGGTCGTATTGTTTTTCTTGTTGTCTGCACTCATCATTCCACTCGATTGTGAAGTTTCCTGGAACTTTCTCGAGACGGCCTTTCAGGATCAATTTGGGCACTCAGCATTAGCGGGCTAACATTATTATGAACGATCCAGACAGCTCAGTGCATTCACACGACCTCTCAAACACTAGAAGTCGCCTTGGGACCTCTCCACGTCGTAAGTTTTGCATAACCCAGGCGTTGCTTCGATCCGCCCTATCGATTTGGGCTGCATATTTTTCACGCTGACCGAAAATTCAAACCTATCTAAAGCGGCTTTTAGCGCTTGTGAATAATGCAAAGTTTTCAATCAGAAATTTTTTTACGCCTATTCCTCTCAAAAAGCGATGTTGATTTCGATCAGCCGTGATAGCAACTGAGAGATATATATAACAGCAGGACCAGAGCAGGTGAAAAAAAATAGATTTTTCTCTTTTTTATAGGCATACTTTTGACACTAAGGGACAAATCGAGCGTACTTTCAAACCGACTCATTAAGAATCACGGTACATGTTTTTATGATGGGTATTTAGATGCCTTTGCTGGCCAGTGGAAAGTTTAAAGCAGTTCAAAGTTTTCGCGAATTTTCCCTCAGCATTTCGTAAAAATTAAGAGGTCAGGTAGTGTAAGGTTTACTAAACTTGGTTATCTTGCACCAGTGTGCCCTTTCTTTAACATATAACAATTTGTTGGGTGTGGGTACCACTCATGCATTTAGGTGATGAAATGGTTATTCCCTAGCCCGCTGTACGACTCAACCTTCGTATTTAGTGTCTCACTACTTCTGGTGGCAGGCATATAGTACTTTGTTATTGTGCAACCATGACAGGTTGGTGATAGGAGTTAAATAAGTGGTGTTTTCAATAGGTACAGACAAAGAAGCTGTAATTATTTTATTATATCTTTTAGGTGCTCAATTTTGCTGTACAAGTACAAGGAAAGAACCAGCAGACGGTGTGCTTCAACGTCGAAGCACCAGATTTTCTACTGAGAAACTGCTCACGTGCGTTCAAAGAGCAAGCAGACCCAAACAACCGCAATGCTTTGTTTTGAGGTGAGATAGTTGTTACGGGGCATCACGATCAATTTCTATCTGCTCCCCTACTTGAACACTATTACAACGAAAACATGGTATCGGTTTTGACGGAAATGCGATGTCGTAAATCATAAGGCAGTGTGTGGTAAAAAGCTTAGGACCTGCAATACGGGTCGTATAGCATGTGGTGCAAGGTTTACGACATGTCGCTGAAGCTCTATGAGATGCCGTAAATTGTTTCCGTGAATTCGAAAGGCATAACATGTCGCACAAGCTTCGGGGACACTTCAAGAAGTAATTCTATAAGTTGAAAAACTTCTATGTTAAATTTGTGAGGGCGTAGTATACTACAAATTATCGAAATTCATAGGCCAAATAATAGGGGGCGTAAGCCAGGTCATAAGTTCGTCACTCAATGCATAACACAATCACTAGAGCCTAAGCTTGGAAAGAAACGTATGTAATATAAATTCAGTCATAGAAAGCCCAAAGAGCAACTAGAGTGTACTGTTTGAAACAAGATATAAAGTAAAAATTAGGAGGCATCAATTTTTAAAGTCAAAATGCTCTGGTCAGTACAGATATAGTGTCACAAAGCCAAAGACGAAGCAGTTGTCTTGAAGACAAAACTAATTTATAGGATTCAATTTGTGTGCCCCTATCAACTCAAAGAATGCACAGGTGGTGAAGCAGTAGCAAACACTTTCCACAGTACTGAACACTTTTTATATCATGTTTAAAAGTAGCGCGAAGGAACTCGACAAGCTACTCCCGTATGATATGCAATTTACCATATATTCAGGGGCGGGAATCGCTAACAACACTGCATGAAAAAACCGCAAGCTTGGACGTTAAGGTCTGTAGGTATTTTTGTGAAATATATTGGACAACCATCGTACTACAGCCTTGGTCGTTTATTGGTGCTTGATACTGAGCGTTTTCATAAAACTGCATGGCGGGCATTTGCGACATATTTGTCAAGGCGCCCGCATTCATATCCGATATTTTATACCCGTTACGTAAGCCTTTACTCGCCTTCTGTTTTGTATACACGTCATGTGCGTCATTGCGCCCGGAGAACCGTCCACTCTACCTCATGGTGGCCTGTAACACAAACCAACATTCGAAAAAATAACGTCAATATATGTTGAAATGTCGTAACCGGATCCCATAGCTATTCATATTGTCCAGAAACATCACAACAACGTGGCAGGTATTTCTAAATCGCTCGCAATTCTCTTTTTCATGGAAAAACGTTGGAGGAATAAATCGATGAGGCATCTAAAAATAGATATAATGGCTGACTACGCGTACAGAGCTCACCTACCTGGCCTGCGGGTATAAAAAATTGCTCGGCCGCTTATGATGACTATGATCGAACAGGTTAAAATTGGCGCTACACCTGCTTTGAGAAGGCCAGTTGACAAAAAAAGAGTAATGTTAATTCTTTTGATGGCCCGATTTGTTTTCAGCATCTTTTAGGCAAGCTGGCCACCTAAGTATGCTGCAAACCTTAAAAGTGCTTGGCTGTTGTATGTGTAAAAAACGCTTTAGGGTAAGAAAAACCTGAATATTCGCATGAGCAATTTTTCGCGGGTAATAGGCCTGCGCACAGAAACGCTTTTGTACTTATTACTATTGTGAAACACAGACTAATCCGAACGGCGCTGCGGGTTTATACTTCACATTACGGAGGAGTTGGTTCAAAAAACGTGCCCAATAAATTTTTCCGGGCTAAGCAAATATACCACTGCTAGGCTAGAAAGCTTTAAAAGAAAGCTGAGCTCATGTTTTGCGTGTATTTTCTTTTTCTAGCAGCCCCGAACGATGCTCCTCCCCAAGTCATGTGGCGCGAAGACCTCTTCGCGAGACTGGAATTTCGCGTTTGTACATAATTGTATTCGCGTGGCTCTCTGTATTTTTAATTGTCTATTATCCGTACAAAAGCACCTGGCTTCTTTCCATCGGAGCCGCTTCCGCAGTTAACTCATAAAGTACCCGCAGTTTAGAATTTCGGCAGTACTCGACGTTTCCCATAGGCCACGAACGATCCTTCCCCTTTAATCGAGTGGACGCCAGGACAGCCGAACGTCTCCGCAACAAATAGTAGAGCTTCGCTAGCTGCAGCACAACTTTTCAGGTTTGCAGTGCTGCTCCTCCGACGTACCCAGAAACCAAAGAGGCTGAACTAGATAAGTGCAACTAAGCTAGGAAGACTCTTAGGGACACAAACAGCACTCCTTCACAAGCGAAGGTTCTGGCCACCCTGGTGAAGTAGTTTGCCCTATCTCTCATGACTGGCCAAATCAGTGCTTTTTTCTTAGTCACCAGCATCTGTAGAGCACCTTACCTGACAAACAAGACTTCGTTCTCTTCTGGCACGCACAATCACTAAAAGAGGGGCTTAAGCCGAAATGCCGTTAATAAAAACAAACTTTTATGGTTTTGTTTGAGTTTATCTCATTGCAAGAATTCGCAGACGCAACAATCCGCGATGATTTTTATTCACCAAAAAATTAGATAAAATACATCTTCGCGTTTTATTCAACTCTGTTTGTGTTTTCTGCTGCTCATCATCTAAAAGAGCTTGTTTATGCCTGGAGACGTCATGAATTTCAATGAGCCTTTCTTCGAGAACTTATTCACCAGTTCATTATTTACTTCTTGCTGCGAAGAAGGTTTACCTCTTGTTCGACCTGCTTCGAAAGTTCCGCAGTTCGAGTCGTCTGCACAAGCACTTCTGCGAATTAGAAAGGCGTCTAAGTGCAAGGCACGTCCACCACTCGAACACTATCTCTGAAACACTCATTGGTTTTTACCGCCTGCAAAACGTATGACAGGAAGACGTTCCGTCCGTTTAGCTTCTTCCCCGACCCCAGAAGTAATCATAGAGATTGAAATTCGTTTACCTTGTTCCGTCCGGTGCCGTTTTTGTGTCCGACGAATCCTTCGTGGACATGAGTAACAGGATTTTTTTTTCCGAGTTGAAAAAACACAATTGAAAAATAATACAACGATCCAGTAAAAAAGGAAATCCTTAGATTTCAGATCGAGGAACGTACCGATTCTTCTCCCAGAAAGTTTCTAACGGCCCCTAAAGAAAGTTTTACAACCTTAAATAAATAAAGTCGCAACTCCACTGCCTGCTGCATTCAGTGCAAAAGGCTCACGTCATATCCTAGTGGGTTTCCGTGTCGTGACGTGTGTGCAGGAGATAAACAAGAACAAACACAAAAAGACGGAAAGAAAAGGTGTTTTACGAATTTACCCGGGGAAGAAAGGTTTGGAGTTTGTCGAATATTTTTTTCTTTAAAAGTATACGTGGCAAGAAAAGAAAACCGCTGATTTGAAATGTCTTCTTGCAAATAAGTTCACTGAAATAACTTCCTGCTGGGGTAGTTGATTTATAATTTTTGGCATAAAATTTAGCGCAGCACAGACAACACAAGAGAGACAGACGGAAGAAAGAGTTCAGTGCAATGTTTCTTTATTTGCTGGGGGTTTAACTTTCATTGGGGGCAGCCCTTTTGCTCCTTGTGCCATCCGCAATTGCAGCACAAAACTGGTGCGTGGTTTTATAGTGTGTCGCAGTCACAGATGAAATTATACTTCGTATTCATAATAGAGGCTACAAGTTGTCTTACAAATGAGTGCTCGTCGTTACAGTAGTGGGTTAAAATAAATCGTTAAATTGACAGTAGCACTAAGCGGTTGTAAAGACACTTTTTTACGGTACATATTCCTTGTGATTGTAGCACAACTACATCGACCAGGCTGCGTGGCAGTGCCGTGGTCAGTATGAAACGCCATAATGTGGCTGAAAATTGTACTTACGCTGGCGTTCGTGCGCATCGAAGTAAAGAGCCTTCCCCGAGAATGATCGTTGTTTTAAATTTTGTTTTGTATGCAAAAGTTAGCGGACTGGGTAAATACCGCAATCCCCCTGTCATGCATATTTCACATCAGTACTTTCATACTTTGGGATTTAGCAGACCGCCAGGAACCCCTTCGCTCTAGGCGTTCTTGTTTACCTGAGCGGCTGCAAGGTGGAATAGCATGTCCGACCCATCGCCGTCACTATCCGCTTGTTTTCGTCACCGGTCTAATTATTTCTTTTTTGGTTACGAACTATTGCCCTGTGCCCAGAAAACCGCGTACGTAATGTACCTTTAAGTGGGGTTTAACGACGGTAAAACAATTATACCTTACTTGCCCTATTCACAGTAACGGTGGCCCAGTAGTGCCAACTCTTACTGAGTAGAAGCACGAACAAAGACTTTACTGCTTTAGGAAAGCGGATTTGATAAATTATATATATTAAGTGAATTATGGGAAGCTGAAGGATAAGACCGCAGGAAAAACCAGAATCATTGTTAAGTTTATTGCAGGGGAGACAGGATTTCAGAACCTACTTTAGAATGAGTACTGCCTAAGCAGCTAAAACTGTGACGCACAAGCGATTAGATCATACCGCACTCACATTGAAAATATTCACCATGGTTTGGGACGCGTCCGCATCCCAATATATATGCGCAATAATATATATTATAATAAACATAAAGAATATCAATTAGCATTATTATCAAAATTTGTGATACATATAGTGTCAATGCAGAAAGGAGCAGGTGACTCGTTCAATATATAACAATCAATTCGTAAAAGCCCTCCTTTTCCTAGTCAAAGGAAACCCTTGCTAGAAACACACACACACCGAGTGTTCTCGGGCCGCTCACTCGTCATCGAGGAAAACCAACTGTTTGCTGGCCAGCGTGACTCCCCAGCATGACATGCTGGCGCAGTTGTAGCTGCCTTTTTTTCTAATGTGCAATGGCTGCAGCAGCTGTCGCTAAATTTATCTTGTGTAGCGTTTTCCGCGTGGTTGCATGGGCTGTTGAGATGTAAATAAGCGGGAATTCTGTCTCTCTGTGCATGCCAACATATTATTTCGCGTAACTGAATTTCCCAACTGTAACTTCCGGTTGTCTCTGCGGAAGGGCTTTGGAACCAGAGCTCAATTCCGCAAGAAGTGCCTTAGACCAGTTATTCAAGAGGCACCAAGTTTTACCATTGTGTGCCCTATGCAGAAAAAGGCCTACCATGCACCTAACAATGCACCTCACATGTCATGCGCCAAACGGAGACGTACTAGAGGGACATGGTGCTTATCTGACTCTGACTTTATATCTCTCCTGCGTCAACACAGCCTAGCGACAAGCACATCATCTCTTTGAACAGTGCAGATGATTAACCAGGATGCGGAAACACCGGCTTGACTGCATATAATCACGATTATCATCATCATCATCATCAACAACAACAACCACAGCCTACACAGGCCCACTGCAAGGCCTTTGCCTCTTTTAGTAGTAAAGGAGGCGATGCAAGGCGAAGGCCTCTCCCATTGACTCACAGTAGCTCCTTTCCACCGCCTCTAGAGTCCTGTGTTGGCAACCGAATTTCAGTATTTCATACCCCCATTTTGTAAATGGCTTTCCCCGTCTTCCAGAGCCATTTCTTGGCAATCTGTGCTTGGCAATACTTGGGAATCTGTGCTTGGTAAGCATTCAAATCTGAATCTGATGAAACACTGGAGACAGCGGCGTGTCATGCGCTTTTCCTACATTTGCATACCATCGCGCAAAACGACTTTTTTTATCAACAGTACCAACACGAGTCGAAAGGGAGGGCCTCCACGGAGGCGGGATGTCGGAGGAGGGGTCTATGAGGCATTGCTGGTGTCAATAGAAGAGGCTCAGCCCCACTGCTCTTCGCAAGAGTTGGAAGTCAGGATCTTAAACAAAACAAAAAAAAACTCGATGAACGGGTCCGAATTTCGAGGCTCGTTCAACTGTCATTTTTCCAGTACAAACGATCCAGCTTCCTGGCCTAACCTTAATATCATTCTCAACTCGATTTTTTTTTCTGATGTTGCCTAACTGACATTACTATCACTACAGTTTTCACGGGCCAACCACAAGGAGAAATAAAGAATTTTCTTCCCGTTGGTTGTTTCACAATTTCGATTCTATCGCGCGCTAAGGGGCATGCGAGTACATTTCGAAGGATATGCGGCAGGTATGGTGGCTCCTTTTTTGAACCAAAGAAAAATGAATAATAAATACGTTATGTAGAACATTTCAGGTGGGTGCAGAGCTGTTACTTAAAATAAATGCCTTAGACAAAAAAATGGGTAAGAAAATCTAGTGCCTACCTTCGGTAAAAAACTGATCATTTCTCGCACCGAAAAATCGCAGGCTGTTTCCTAGAAGTAAGATTATATAATTGTCATCCCATTCGTCGTCGTCATCGACTGTCTGCAGGCATTCAACATGAAAACACTGTCGAAGGCTCTTGCGAGAGCTGGACGATCACAAGCCGACACCCACATCTGCATCAACCAATCATCGAGAAACTCCACCGAGCAGGTTTATTCGGTAAAGCCGAATGCGAAAGCAACGAGTTCATGGACACAATTTTTGAAAGCTAGATTTTGAAGGCCAACAGAGCGAAGGGGGGCGGGGTCTTCGTCTAGTAGTGGACATATTAGGCTCTGGTTGTCGATGATGATGATCCTCATTGGCAAAATATCAAAGCATTTACTCACACGCCCGTAATCATCTTGCATAAACGACTTTGGCAGGTCCTAATGCTTAACAGCCACGTATAACCCCACGCCCCTTGATATTTACGGAAGCAGTGACACTACGTCTTTTGCACCAGTTGCTTATTATTGCCATGTTCCTAAGGTCCTGTATCCCGTTGTCGTTTTCCTTTTAGTGCAAGACCATCAGCAGAGGAGAATAAAGTGTGCTGTGTCCAAACGAACTTTAGGCACGGGAAAGCTTCACTTTCCGTTTTTGCTTTTTTGCGGCGAAACCTATCCATCCTTCATGCGCATTTCAGGAACCGGTCCTAGCAGCGGTTATTACGCAGTTACACTACCCCCCGAATGCTCGAGGAAAGGTGACGGCATGATCGCAGACCAAGCGGAGACGGCACAGACGATTGTCAACCTGGTCAAAAGATTTTCTCTTGCTACCAAATGCAAATAGCAACGGCTAGCAACCAGAGCAGTCTTCGTGAATTGACGACGCTCCAATTTATTGCGCCCCAAACAACGGGAATGTTTTAAGCTAAGTTGAAGAAATTGGTTTCATACGCTGAAGCAAGATTTAGATGTTCTTGCTGCGTGAAAAATGGGGAGATTTTGATGCGTTTTGTCATCCCCAATGTTTTATGATCTATTTGATTTATTAATAATGATAGAAATGTATTTGTCAGGATTATGTGCGCTTAGAAGCGTGATGTAAACGCAAAGCGTTAAAAATTTGGTTGAATTTTTATCTAAACAAAAGGACTGAGCAGACTTGTCAAACACAATTTGTTTATATTACTAATTAAGCGTTACTCGATGGGTCATAGCTCATATGCGGCCAGCGTATAAAGAGCTGTTCTCAGTTGTAAGCTAATTTTCTGGAACTATTGGAAGAGTGCTGAAAAAGGAGCCACTTCACCAGTTTTTGCAACCATTATCATTTGGACATCACGCAACGTTCCTTACTGAATACAGTCAACTAAATTTCAAGTGCGTTCTGGCAGGTTGAGCCAAGTGACCGCGAATTTCTTTCTAACCTCTTTATTACACTCCAGGCTGGCTTGTAATGCGTCTATAGTGCATTTTTACAATAGGGAACCTGCCACAATCGTCAGCACTCTCAGCAAGATCCGCACGCACGCTCAACTTACGTCGACAACACGCGAAAACTGCTGACACAAACAATTGCAACAGATGTTGGGAGCTGAAACCACCCGATGGACATTTAGGAGTAGGACATCGAACCGGCCAGTACATTACGTTACGCAGGGCAGTAGAATGCCTTAATTACGATAGGATGCACTGCGGGCAAGATTGCTGGTTCACTATACAGGTATTTTGAAGAAGAAAAAAACAATACGGCGAACACAGGACTAAACAACGGAAGATAGGCTGACTCATGGATTTGCTTGCTTGGAAGCAAGCTCGGTGAATGAAGGAGGTAAAATGATAGATGAGGTAGAAACAGCTTGAAATAAGGAGTATGCAGTATGTAAGTCGTAGGCGTTCGTCTTCGCCAAGACGGGCGGCTTTATCCCCAATATGGAAGACATACCGAGAAAAAGAAAGGTAGTGGCTTGAGCCCACTCTTTCTTCGGTGGAGCCCCTCCCATGAGTTGTTCATCTAAGATGATTGCATACTGGGATGGCGTGCGATCCATCAGCGCGTTCGATCATAGTGATGGCACCAGGCTGAAGAGAATAGTGTGTAGAGGCGGCGATAGGCTAAGGCATTCCTTCCGGTCCTGTGACACAAACGGTTTCGTTAAGGGTCCTTGAGTGCTAGCTAGGTAAGAGTAGCAGACACCACAAAAAGATTACCTGTCAATTATGTTTTTCCGCCTGCGCTTGCACAACATGATAAAGGTTGAGTAGT
This sequence comes from Haemaphysalis longicornis, assembly GCF_048455015.1. Lineage (NCBI taxonomy): Eukaryota > Metazoa > Arthropoda > Arachnida > Ixodida > Ixodidae > Haemaphysalis > Haemaphysalis longicornis. The sequence goes on from NW_027526385.1 coordinate 21,824,272, forward strand.
CGCCTCAAATGTGGCTTCTTGAAACTATCGAAGGGTCATGTGAAAGGCCGCTCAGAATTGTCGGCTCTGTTCTTTGCGCCGACATTACGCAGAAATTACCGGCGGAAACAAGGAAAAAAACCGTTGACTTCAACAAGACAATGTTGAGTAGCGTAGAAATTTGGGCTTGTTGGTACATAACTTTCAACCATATAGCGCAAAAGACGAGAGACGAGAGACGAGCGCCGTGTGTGTCTACTTGTCTGTGTCTCTCGTCTTTTGCGCTATATGGTTGAAAGACAATGTTATTTTTCGTCGAATATACCTATGTTGCGGCAATCAGCGCAAAAACGAAGTGAAAATGTTAATCACAACTGATTATATCAGCAAATTATTATCTCCGCCTACATAACGCCCCATAGAAATATCCTTTAGGACGGTGAACTAATTGCGCCGGACACCGCGTACGAAACGTTGATCTCCATCCGTAGAGGTGATTTATTCCTAACACTACCTATTTAATCGGGTAAATATACGAAGCCTCCATCTCAAACGAAGCTTCTTTAACTGGCGTAAGCTTTAAAAGTTTCGTTGCGTGGTTGTCAATGAATGTATTTTATGTGGAAGAAAACTATTTACAACTTTTCAGTAACAAAACAATATTTTTCATAAAATGACGACTAAAGCAACCCAGGCTCATAATTGTCCGTGCGTGGTCACAAGAATTTAGTAGAAACGGGCACTTCTGACGCTAACCCACCTTCGGGATTCATTCTATCGTTATTGTATTAGCTCTTGATAAAGCAACTTTGACGATGTCTGATAACTGTCTTGTTCTTGGAATCCACTGAAAAATAGGTTAGACATGGTGTGCTTCACATCGGATATATTTTACACGTTTGTTTCAGGGGTTATTCGTGTGTTCTTTTCCTTTGAAGTGCGCGTAATCCGGAGCATACACATTTAAACACGTCGCCAAGCACTCAAAGTGTTCACAACGTACTGGAGGTGAAACGTATGGTTATCCATACCATCCTGACAGCCGATGTCTCATACAGGCGAACTCTTTATCTCAGAATATATGTCCAGGCCTTTTGAAGCGTGGCGTGCTGTCAGCTGAATTCACAAAAGCAATACGAACGTTTACTTCGATTGATCACTCTTCTTGCTACTAATTTCTATACTCTCACATTCGTCATTTTAGTGTAAGGACTTCTCGTTTGTGCTAAATGTTGAGGCAGCTTATCTGAAAGTTGCTCATGACAGGGAAAAGAAGTAAGCCTTGTGACGCGAGGGAACGACATGAATCGATTGGTTAGTGTATGCAACGTAGGCTACCGAGACGTTCACGGCGTCACTGTTTGAATCACTGGAAGTATCGGCAGAACAACCGTCAATTCAGAATGACGCACTCCCGACAGAAAGGGCTGGCGTTGGGTCGGGACTATTTTGAATCCCTTATCCCCAGCTTTAGGAGATTAGGTCTGAAATATATATCTCGATTCCAAATGTGCGGATAAGGATAAGCAGCTGATATTTTACAGAAGCGGATGAAATTGGGTGTCAAAAATCCAATGTGGCCTATAGAATAAAAAAAATTTAGATTGAGAAGTGCGTCATTGGAACCCTTTACAAAAAGACACCTGTCATCTATCGAGAATGACTACGGAATGACTAAACACAATCAGATAGATTTTTTAAAGAGAAGAGGCCTCGGACAAGCTCCACCCCTCATGTGATTTTGGTGCCCTACCGGGCGTAGTTTTATCGTTAGAAGATCGTACATTCGCAATGTTGACACTGCTTTCACACTCGGGAGCTTTCTTTCCATCGTGTACAAGTGCATTGTTGAAATACATAGGTAAATTCGTAATCTTATCGTGTATTAGGCGCAACCGCCATTGTTTGCACTTTTTAAGGCATGCATTGTTTTTTTTAGAGCTACACCGCTACCTCAAAGTCCCCCAGGAGGTTACATCTATTTCAGACAACTTGAAACACCAAAGACAGAAGCGGTAAAAGAACGAAGTTTATCGATGAGCCGGGTTCAAGTACCTTTAGAGTAGTTCATTCACCAGGTTGATCTCTATACTAAACATTTTTCCCCGTTTTCCCTCGTTAAGTTCTAGTAATAAAAGAACTATCCCACGTCGCCCTGTTTTGTGTCTGACGTGTTAGTCCTTGGAACCATAGATATAATTATTTCGGACGGGGATTAAAATGCTTCGCAAGAGGACCATGAAGGCACTCCTTCACGGGATTCAAATACAAAAATAGAGACTTCAAGACCTTTTACGCGTGTATAGAAGTTAATTGGGTCGTAGGTAATTTGGAACATCCCTATACTGCTTGCCTCATAGACCTGGTGTAGCTCCTCCTGCTTCGACAAACTTCTTAACCTTGTCATTGCAGCAATATTGGCAGTCCTTAGTAAGCGCAGTTAAGTTAGCTAATGAATATTTTTTTTAATTTCACGAGAACAAGCAAGCTGTCGATATAACAGATCCTGGGCATAGTCATTCAAGAAACAACCCATTTAAACACAGTTTCTGAATGATCTTATAAGCGGTTACGTATACGAAGAAAATAAATTGAGCTTGCGCTTATATTTTCTTTAGTCTTTTGTTGCTACAGTAAAGCCCGCTTACATCGAACAGAGCGAGGATTGTAAAATAGTTCGATATAGCAAAAATTTCATATAGAAAGTGAAGTAAAAAAACTTATATGAGAGCAATCTTGCCGACGGAGTCATGAGCTAACGCTGAGGTCTTACCACCCTGCAGTTCACTGTTGATACGACACTTTCTCGAAAAGAAAACAATAAATTATTGAGGGTGGAAGAACTGCGTGAGTGTAGCCTGCTTCTTGGAGAGCAACGCGTTGCGGGGGACTTCTTGCTCCACGGTATCTAAACAGTCGACAAGCGCAAGACTACTGCCCTTAATGGCACTGCAGTCGCGCCGTAGCAGGGCCACGGCAGCGACGGTTTTACTCGTGCTCGGAAGCCGTACCGAGTCTTCGGCGTCTTCGACAGAGCGGAGAAAAGCATGGATACAAGCGAATAACGGTGAACCCAGCGAACCGAGCAAGTGCGCGCAGCGAGTGGCGCGGACTTTATGTTCGGTGACACCGCCGCCCGCAGCGCCCAATGTGGCGCTTTCGGCTCCGACGACATGCATGCGTGCAGCTGGTCCACTCGGCCACGGGCGGTTTGGACGCACCCTAGCTCGCACTGGAGTCGCAAGCGACCCCGCCGCGCACCGATTTATTGCGGGAAAGCCTGCCGCATGCTTAAGGAGAGCGAAAAATCCCGCGCGGGAGAGTTCGATATATCCATTGTGAGCAAAATGGCGTTCAATATAAAAGTTTTAAATGCATGTAATTTTTACCAGTGTTACACAAGGATTCAATATAGGCCATATTTCGATATATCCGTGTTATTTATAAGCGGGCTCTACTGCATTTTACATTCTTTGACATATAATTTATTTCTTCGTCCCTACCACACATTCTTTTTACAAAATGAGCACAGGTAGGAGTGGATTACCTTTCATTACCAGTAACTCGCCTTAAGAGCGGATTTCACTTCTCGCCGTATCAGACTCAGGGCCGCCTACATTACAGGAGAATTTATGATGTATGGTGGCAAAAGTGGTAGTAATTGGGAATTACTCACTTTTTACTTGAAAATTTTGAACCTCACATCGGGCAAACCCATCATGACAGGTACCAATCACTCGCTTTAGGGTATATTTTCTTGCAGGAAATTTCTGGGTACATGGTGGGTACTGCAAAAATTTACACAGTCTTCCCGCGAGGGGAACCATGGGGTAGATGCGACGAATCGGGGGTTTCCGTTGCGTTTCCGTTATTTTAGCGTGTCCATTGTTGTTGTGTGTCCATATTTTACGCACCATGTTCACCCCTCATGCGTCGCATCTACCCCATGGTTCCCCTCGCGGGAAGATGGTGTAAATTTTTATCGGGGTGGCCGGTGCTTGTTACGGTTGCGCCGACCATCGCGATAGAAGGCCTGTTAGTCTCCATTCAAATCATCGGTGGTCATCGGTGGATGTCATCGGCGGAACGGCGGTGGAACTACTCAGCGGAGCGGCGCAGTTACCACGTTTATATGCAGCGGAATGAGAGAGAGCAGCGCATAGCAGCGCATAGCAGCGCATGCGCATGTGTTAACTGAGCGCAAGCTGAGCGCAAGCTGCGCGCTAACCCGCACCCACGCACAGCTGGCACGGCGATGGAGCGAGCGCCGGCAAGCGCTAACACGCAGGTGGCGCTGCGGTGAGAGCGGCGCTAGGCTCCCTAAGCGGCGCTAGCGCGCAGTTGGCGCGGCGAGGAGAATGGGGAAGGGATGCGGACTACGCCGGACGACGCCGGAGGGACAAGGCGAGTGAAAGAGATGCGTCGCATCTAAAATACGTTAAACAGTAAGGTACCCAAACGAGTGCATTCACAAGCCAATAAAAGTATTTTCTTTCTACGCATCTGGTTCACCATGGAGTGGTGCGCCACGAGGGAAGAATTGAGCTTACGTACTACTGATTTCCGTGATGGCCGCGTTAGGAAAGAAAGAATACGTAAAATGTTATACTCGAGGTTCGTACTAAAATATTATGTACGAATTTCGTAAACAACGTGTCTATAAAATTATTAGCTGGTAACTCTTTATCGCGGGGCGAAAAATACGATAAATACAAAAAGCCCTCAAAGTTGAAATACAAGAACAGTTTTATTACCTACACTAAAAAGATCCTCTGTGTATTTTCTGGAGACCGCAAGGCGTGTGGCCTTAACCTCGTTTTGAATATAATGTAGTACCAATCACCCTTAGATATGGAACATCCAGTTTTTTCGAAGTTCTTTTGGGGGAAAAGCAAAGGTTGCTCTGCCAATAGAAATATTGAAAAATCAAATGTATAAACATGGCCTGCGTGATATGCTACCAGCGCGCCTTTGCTACGGCACACCGGCCTCTGACATGGAGGCCTTAGTGTCAAAATAAATGAACGAACTTAAACTCCTTTAAAATCAGTCATACCGGGCGGGTAAAACATTTTTAGCTTCTCTACGACAGTTTTGTGAGATTGCGTTTTGATTAGTGGAGTGCTTTGGGCTAGTATTCCTCCGAAGTGGCTTTATAAATTTTGAAACCTGTGCTGCGTCTTTTGTAAGGCGGTTTCCTGAAAAATTCTCTGTAAAGAACAGAGTTGGCGAAAGATCATGGGAGCTTGGAATGACAATGCACACACTGAACCCTGAAGTGCGGGACGAACACCACATAAATTTTAGATTAACTGTGTGCGATCTCATCAAAAACACGTTTGCCATGCATTCTGAATCACGCCTTCAATCTCATTAAACCTTTATCGCTAAGAGTAAACGAGCGTAGCGAGGAACGCGATGTGTCGTTTAAACGACACCCATATAGCAGCAGTACATGCCCTCCTGCTTTCACCGGATCTAGCCTATATATCCCCTCCGACAGTTCATTATCCGCGAAGTTACAGGAACATGTGCTCAGTAACGTGATCTGACAGCACGTTTTCTACCTACAGGAAGAGTATCTGTATACTGCTTTTTACACAAATTACCCTTCATTTCGCCTTATCTCAGAGCAGCGATGAGACGACTGGCGAAACAAAAAAAGCTCCCAAGCTAGTATTCGTCTGCATAACGTGGTTCACTGTATAACGTGGTTCACTGAAACAGTTCACTTTCGGTCATAATAATCATGAGTATGTACCTTGTGTTCATGGCTACGTCACCATACCTCTATAGATGCACAAAAAAGAGAGATCTGGCAAGGTATTGGTCTAGTAACGGACGTCGAGTACTAGTGTGTTGTGTAGTAATATGTTGACAGGCGTCTTAAGTAGCAGCAGAGTGGTTTGGTTTACCTTTTTTCTCTTTCGACATGGTCTACTAGATAAAAGTTCAACTCCTGGATTTGCACACGGGTTCTTAACAGAAAAACTGTGAAAGGCTTGCAAATTAGTAAACAAATTCTTGCCCAAAATTGGCGGATATAATAGAAAAGGCTGCTTGAGGAGAACTGTTGCGGCGGCGGATGACTAATATTTTTTCGCCAATACGCGTGCAGCGGTGTGTAATTTAAAAAAAACCTTGTTTTATAAAAATGTCTTGCGATGCAGCGTATTTATTATTCGGAAACATAATTACACAGTGAGTGTTTTTTTGCATTTTTGCCTTCGGACTCCAGCTTTTCAAAGCTGGAGTCCGAAGTATACCGGGCCTGCTCGTCAAAGCAACAGAAGAGAAGTGGAATTCCAAACATAGACCGGAATTTGTTTTCACGAAGGAAGCGCACGCCGAGAAGCCGCAGGAAATTAGACACAAGCGGTTGTAATGCCTACAAATAGAGGGCGGAGCGAACGTATACCGCCTCCAGGAGGAAGAAACGCATGCTCTTGGAATGCCGACAAAGAGAAAGCGGTGCGAACGTAGACACACCTGTCCGAAAGTAAAAATATTTATCCAACGGAAGCCTTCTAAAATCTCAAATAGTGCCTATTGACTATCAATCTACTCCAAATATACCTGTATGTGTTGTCTTCTCGTATTTGTGTTCTAATTCGCGTAAAGCCTGTGTTTATTCACCAAGAGGCACCAACTCGCCCAACAAATTCCTCTATGCTCAAAATACTTCTCGGAATGATGAAACGTAAAAAACAATATTGCACAAAATCAACCGAATGTGCATCAAAGCACCTGTGCTTTCCACACGTATACTGAAAATCCACAGATATCTTACAACAAGCAGCTTCGCCGTAGAACTGCCGTTAGAATTCGCGTGTAAAGTTTGGTGTCTTCCGTGATGCATTTTGTAGAGGGGCGGTACGAACTATCTTGAATACCATATTCTTTAGCACCGAGCTATCGTGCGACCAGAGTTTCATTGCATAGCCCCAACTGCATGCCCATCCACCGGGGCCAAGGACTTGACTCCAAGCATCACTTAGGTTTGCATAATCCCTCCGGAATACAGTATACATGCTGCTTTATTAAAGGCATCACCGCGACCGTTGAAGCTTACCTCAGGAAACACATGTCCTTTGCCGTAGCGATGGTGCCGCGAAGCTCGTGAGTAATGCACGAGAGGAGCCCCGCTTGAGAACGCCGTGGTTTAGGGCTTTGTCATCTTTTGTATAACACATGACCACTGAGTTCCGCAGAACCAACCCTTTGCTAAAACGAGCACTGACAAAAAACTTTAAAGTTTAAATAACTATGTAAGAAGCCTCCTTTGTATATGAAGATTTCTCCTAGCGCGTTTCAACGGTAACTACTTAGTAGAACACATTTGAAATCTTTTTGAATCTTTGGGCGCAGGTGAAGGCTCAGAACGGATACCTTTCCGCAGTCTGCCTCAGCACGACGCTGTCTGCTCCTCCTTGACTAAAACTGCTGACGTGAAAACCCATGACGTTGCCAACGGGCTGGCGGTGGTTGGCGAGCGCGATATCGGCGTGTGTAACATGTTTTGGGTTTTCAGACTGACGTCATGCTGCCCGGACGTGGGGAGGTCGTAGAGACCACGGCTGGTGTGGACACGCGCGCGTTCACATCGGCAGCGGTGTGACGAGAAGGGTGACGCCACGAGCGCCCTCCTGTCAAGGAAGCCGGCCCGGTGTTTGTTTTGTGGGGGCCGAAACTGACAAGAATAAACCAGGCTGTAAGTAATTATTTACGCTGTGACCGACTGTCTAATGTGCCATTCTATGACTAGTTTGCTTGCAAGCGTCATAAACAGCGAAAGCAACGTAACACGGAAAGTTGGTGTCAGTACTGCTTTAAACGGTTCTCACGATTTCAAGCTGGTATACGGAAGACGGGCTTTAGATAGATGTTGCGGCACAAGATAGATAAAATCGCCGGCATCGAATGCGGTACCCCAAAAGTGAAAAAATTTGAAACAAGCAAAATACATCTTGAATCCCATGTCATCATGCGTTGCTGTGGTAGCACGTATTTCGCAAGAGGACAAAAAAAACAAAAAAATGAATTTTTCTACTAAGCCAGAGCAGCCCTTACGCCTTAAAGTTTGTGTTAAGGATCTGGCAAACTAGGAAGAGATTGCTTGTAAATTGGATAGATACGCCAGGAGGCGATGAATTTCCAAGAAAAAAGTTATTGGAATAGGGCCTTCTGCGTAGACCGGCTTGAATACACAAATCCTTACTGGCAATAGACTGCAAGTCCTACGATTCGCACTTCAGATAACCATATCAAATCTTTACGCACCCATAGAGAAAAAAGAAACGAGTGAGCCCTTGTTGAAACCCGCATTTCAATTGCGGGGCGATTCGTTCCTTCTACGTTCCTCCCCGACATAGGCTGCATTTTATAAGAAGCCTAAAATATCTAAGCCAGCTCGCAGCCAATCGATTCGCCGGATCTCGGGACTGAAACTTGCCTGAAGAAAGATGTGAACGTGAAATCTGCCTTTAGTACAAAAACATCAGTTCAGATGGCCTTCTTAAAAAAAACTTTTGTGCAGTACGACAGAATACGAACATAACTCCTCCGTGAACGCACTGGCAACTCCTTGTATTTCTTAGCCCTAATTTTGGAAGCCTCAATGAACCTACAGCGAAATCCCACATCCATAGTAGTAGTGGTAACTTTCTTAAATTAAAGGATGCACGAGGACCCTTGGAAGGGGGCAATAGAGATTACATTAGAAGAGAGAAAACTTCAGAATGTCACAAAGGATGCAAAAATTCACTGGTCACGAGAAAATTCACGGAGGAATGGCATGTTCATATGTCTGCTCGTAGAGAAGCTGAAGTTTCCAGAATATGCACTTATAGGCTCCTGCGACTTTCATCATATTTGTATATTTGTAGAATCTCACTTGCGGTGCTGTTAGCCCCGACATGATGGAGGAACGTAGCCGGTACACGGTACCTTTATGGCAAAAAACAGGCATAAATAACTTTAAATCCAAAACACTTCCTCACAGTAGTTTTTGTGTTTTTGAAAATTGTTTCAGATGCAGAGCTATTAGAAATCGTGTGAATCTCTCCTCCAGATAGCCTGTTCTGACCAAAGCGTTAACAAGTCTTCGCTTCCGATGTGCTGATACCCGGGCGTGTCAACTATGGCTCAAGGGCACTCTAGAAAAGGCCGCTTTTCTGGGCTACCCTTTGTCCAACCAAGATGAAAGGACTGCAATCATGTCTGCGGAAACGAAGTTTACCTGCCTAGACGCCTTCAGGTCTGCATGCGTGCGCCTTAACCCGGGAGGCATTCTTGTAATACGACACGCCATCTTCTCCATTGTTCTCTAGCGAGCAGCGATGAACGCAAGCAGGTTTGCGAGAAAGCGACGAGGCTCTCTGGCGTTACATCATCTCACTCGAACGTGTAAGACACTTTGGTCATGGGATTATTCTGGGCAACGTTCCGGCTTTGCTTCGGTTGACACGTGTCTCCGGAGTATGCGTACTGTAAATATTCCGCCTACGAGACTGACGTCAACATCAAGTGCGATACTGAACAAATTTCAAGAAGCTGCCGGTGTATTGGGATTTTCGCATGGCACGTAGAAACTTACATAATGAGATTCTACTACTGTCTCTTACGTTCCTGCGATACTTCTGTGATGCGGGCCTGGAATCTTTTTCCATCTATGTCTCTTACGTAAGTTGCAAGTGTTCGTCTGTCCGCCGTCCCGTCATGTTTTCTCTTATTAAAGGATAAGGTGACCTATGATGCGTGACAGTCACGTTTTCTCGCAAAACATTTGTGAAAGACATTGACAAAAGTTTACAAACAAAAACACAGCGCGTTTGCAACAATAGCGGCCGCAAGCTCCAGACGTAGACACCCTGAAAGTACAAGAAATAATATTTTTAACAACACTCCGATAGAGCCACATCCCCGTTTCTGGCGATAAGAACATTATTTTTTTAAAGTCTTTTATTATTCACTTTCCAGCCGTCGTGTTTATTGCTTGGGACATTCGAGGAAGCAATTCACCAAATAATGTTCAGAACCAAAAATGAACCCATTATTTTTATCGTCCTGTTGCACGCCGGAGGTTCGGTACTGAGGGATAAATTGCCGCCATTAAATGAGGAGAAACTACCGCTTGAAACAGCACCCGCTTGCCTAATGTGGTCAGAACTGCCGTGCAGACTTTCAGCCTAGCTGGGAAAGTGTTATCTTTGAAGGGCTATATTCTCATTTACGACCGGAGCGTTTTGGATGTCAATCAACTTTCACTGCGCACCCTGCCTTTCGAGTAACATTACATCGATGCTCCATTTCCAGTAGATTTTAGGTTTCCGTCCTTCCTTTTTTTTCGCACAGACGAAAAGGATGGCCAAATAGAAATGGCGTTGTCAGGAACCTTTCGCGTTAAGGAATTTTACTTGAAAATGTTTTGCAGACTGAAGATACTCTTAGAATACGTATCCGTGACCTCAAGTCTTCGGTTATGATGCTGGAACAGGCATACGCCGGAACGAAATCATGACCGGTGATTAAGAGTTGTTAGTCTGACTCCATGCCACCCTAATGCCGATTCCAGAGTGCTGAATATAGTTCCGCAAGTTTGTGCTCTTCCGGAAGAGTTTTGGAATTCTTTTTAAGTGAGTTACTACAGTTAGTTTGTAGCCGGGCCAGTTGTTTGCTTGCGGGCCTTTCCGTTATGCTTCCACTACAGAGAGTGAGTAGCAAGTGTGATGAAAACTAGCCTTACCCTTTAACTGGAGTAGTGTGGTGTTGTTAAGGTATAAAGTGTTTAACATTCGCTACACCGGGTAGCACTGTGTTCCGTGGTATAAAATTGACATCAATATTGTGTGAATGACCGGTGGTTTGGCGTCGTTACCATAAATGTCTGGAAACAGTTGTTCGAGCGGACAATAACAAACATTTCCATTGTCCTGGGCGCTGGCCGTTTCCTTGCATGGAGGAAGTGCGCCACATTTACCCCTATAACCAAGCAAACGCTACAGCTTGTTTGTTTTACGCAAGTCACATACTGTGACACATGGGTGATTTCTGTCAATATATACGTACATACCAACGTTAAAGCTTACTCAACCGCACCCCAGTCCCGCATTCTGATCTAGAAATCGAAGTCAGCGGCTTAGCCCACAATCCATTAGTGAGGCTAAGGATTCCAGCTGCTTCATACGAGACAGCGGGCTGAGTTTCTAATTTTCGACAGTGGAGTTACACAGCAATAGAGGAAGAATAAGATGATGAGTTATATCTATTTATTGTACGGTTTACCTCGTCGACGCTACGCAGGCAATGAGGCGCGCTGTAGTGGAGGGCTCTGGATTAATTTTGAAGATCTGGGGATCTTTAACGAGCACCGAAATATTGTACACACGGGCGTTTTTGCTTTTCGCCTCCATCAGAAAAGCGGCCGCCGCGTACGGGAATAGAAGCCGCGGCCTATGATGAATTATATCAGTCTCCACACAACACAAAAGCTCCACAATGAAAAATTATTTCCTGTTCCCGAAGTAAAACAATGAGTGTGAAAAATTTTTAAGGCTAATAGACATGTTAATTTGCTCTGCCTGATTCAAAATCCCCTACTGCTTGAAGCGAAGGGGATGTCTTTTTACGGATTTAAACTCGTATTATCAGAAATGCGCGCAACGCTTGCACGACGCCCGACTTAAGCCAGTTATCAGCGACTGCTAGCGGGCTAGCACTGCTGATTTATTTCTAGCGGAGTGGCACCCCGTCTTGGGAAAGTGCAACAGCTGAATTTCTAACTCTATATTTACTATATCCTAGTTTACAGTGCAGCGGCAAACGTAATTGGGGAACAAACGTTTAGCGTAACAAAACTCCCCCGTCAACATTTAATGACGGCCGTGCATTTCAAGAGCACGCAAGGAGTTAGCTAGTCAAAGCTTCCGTGTGCGCATACAAAAAAAAGTTGTCCATAACGTTTAATTTCGCGCCTCTCAAGCAGTAACTTCATGACAAATACGTATTTTTTTTTCTATGGGAACAATGCAACGACATATGCATAAACTGAAAATGTGCTTACCGATTTACAAACTATTGCTTTAGGTCTGAAAGTTTAACAATATTGTGCTCGTCAATTGCGGCGACGTAACTACACATTATATGTTTGCATAAGACCATGTCTTCATTGCAGGCTGCGTCTAAGTGTAGGACTTCTCGTAAACAGATATTCTATTGTGGAATAAACTAATAAAGAACACATAGGATCTCTCATGAAGCCCCTTATGATGAACATGTTGCATTCCATAGTAACTTTTAGTATGCAGCCACCATTGAAATAGGGAGCGACTTTCGTTGCACTAGGCCCGTAACAGTATATTCTCTGCCAACAAAGAATTAAAATTAAGGCGAACAAAGAGCACATACTGTTTACGTCCTGATAGCGAGGATTCTCGCAAAAATGTAGGGGGAATCACTAAACAACGGCCTTTTACGTGTGTCATAGAGTCACCAAATATTCACAGCGCTGGACATTGAATACAGCCCTGGTTAAAGTATTATACATACTTTAATAGGAACCAAAACGACGTGTCTGAATACACAAGCAGTTCTTTACAGCTATTAAAACGAATTATTTATGGTGGTGGCAGGGCACAGCGGAACGGCTCGAAGGCGACATAATTCGTTTTTTGTGTGTTCTTGAAGTGTGCTGTTTCCTTGTGCACTGGTGATCCGTTTAAAATCGCACGACATAATTTTTACGAGTCTATTATTGAGTTAGTTTAAGTTACGACAGTGCCTGCAATGTTTTCGTACCATGGTTCAGTTTCTGAAGTGCTTGGAAGTTATTCTCCACGTGTCCTACTTCCGAATCCCTATATCTGTATTCTGGAGCAATAAAGAACTCATTGCAGTGAATGTCGGAATCACAGTATTGAATAAATTATTTCTTTGCTCCCCCATTATTCCGATACGTTCTTGCACTAGTCAAGATAACGCTACTTCTATTCAGCAAACTACAAAATTTTGGTAAGTGCACTTTAATTGCTTCAAATGTCCTAGCCTAGAGATCCATAAACGTTACCCCGAAATACCACACAATCCGTGTTGTCTTCTGAACCAGTCATTTACTAAGTTTAAAGATTGCTGTGCGGAATCACCGATTGAACATTGCTTGTTTTAATTCAGGTATTTTGCTACCGCGCTACGCGGAATATGTTGATTGTTTTCAAACACAACTGAGTAATCAAATGTTTATACCTTCCAGAAACTGTGAAAAACACAGAAGAAAGTAAGTTCAAATTGCTTTGTCAGTTCTCATCGTCTTCTTCTAGCGCAAACATCTGGACGTAGTTTCACGGCATACCTAGGTCATGGTTAACTGCAACGGAGTTGAACACGTTCTGTAAGTTAAGCCCTCACGTTACGAGCGTAACTCAATTTACCCTTGAATGTGTCCAAGTAGGGAATTCTAACGAAACATTCGACGTGCGCAGGACATTGCTAACTTCCAAAACAATAAACGTTTATTTAAAACTTTTTACTAGCATAGGGCTTGATGCACTATCGTGATACACTGAAATGCGAACAACGGAGCGTGTGGGTTTCCGTACATGCCCCGCATCTTGACGACGTGCCGTGTATACGCAGTAGGAACCATTTACGACAGCTCGTGACCAACCTTGGTATGGAAAGACCATCGTATTTCCATCGTTGGTTGAGCGCTCGGCAGGAAATAAAGAAGTGAGTAATATTCCCACGAGCGCCGTTTTCACTCAGCGAAGGAAAAACCAAATGCTCACACGCCGATAGACAGTCTTTCCATACCAAGACTGTACACGAACTCTCGTAACTTGTTCGTTGTGAACACACGCGGCTCGTCGCTAGGATGCGTGGCATGTACTGAAAGCCACACGTTCCGTTGTTGGTTTTTCAACGTATCTCGGTGGTATAAGATCGGCATTTTCAAGGGAGTAATTACAGAGCCCGTTATATACAGTGAACAGCCTCGTATGATTAGACTTAAAAAATATTGCGTTTATGCTATTCTTAAACACCAGTTGTCCGCCTTAGCGTGACATCCTTTAACCGAAGTTTCACTTCCCTCTTGACCAAAAAATCATGGCTTTGTGCCAAAACCGTACGCGCGATCTTTGCTGGGACTGCAAAGGCGTGTTATCTTGTGCTCGTAACGCAGTAGGAAACGTCTCAGCATTCAGATCGACAAATGTGTTCTGTATTGAAGCGATAAAGAACCAAGCCATATCTCATATAGAATTCGTCGTTAAAGTACGATAAGCAACAAGGGCTTATTCGGCTAACCCCCGGGGGTGGTTGTTCGTTCTCTTCACAAAAACTAACGTCTCCTGCACGCAGCGAAAACAATCCATGAGACACGACCAAAACAAATGATTTACATTGGCATTGTTTCTGCCTCTTTTGTACGAAAAAGTTTTCCCCAATTATTTCGTTTATTTGTGACGCAATGATTTAACGAAGCTGGCAATCGCTTTTTATACAAAGTAAGTAGAGAATCTCGTCGGTATTGTTGTTTGCTTCTGTCAAATGCAATTAGATGAAAAGAGTGTTTTGGCCCTGCGGGCATGTCTTTGTTTTCCTGTTAATTCTATTACATTTTATGCTGTAGACCTTTTTGAGGACAATAACTTGCGAGTAACGCTATCTGGGAGTGAACATTTTCCCATCTACGATTTGAATCCGCTGAGGAAATATACGTTCTGCAAAAGAACTTTAGTTTGTTAGTTTTGATTGATTGGGAGTGTATAACACGCCGACGCTGCACAGGCGATGAGGCGCGCCGTAGTGAAGAGCTGCGCATTAATTTTAACTACCTTAGGACCTTACCGCGCCGCGAAATCTCGGGCGTTTTCGCCTTTCGCCTGCGTCAGAAAGGCGGCCGCCGCAGCCGGAAATAGGACCCGCGTCCTTGAGCTCAGCACTTTAGTTTATTAAAACTGGTTCATTCCACATGTTTTAAGCGTTATTGGATAGAGAAGTGATATGTGGTGCGACATTGTACCTGGCAACATAGCAGAAGGAGCTAAAGCTCTACCGACAATATCCAAAATGTAATTGCGCTTTGTAAAAATAAAGCTTCAACTACAAAACAAAATATTTTCGGTGCGTCTCCGAGATTCATACCCGTTCCCTGCTTTTCCTTTGCCGCGAAGATGCCAAGTTTTTCGGCACACTGTAGCGGAGACTTGCATTTCGGCTGGAAGGTTTAGGTGTTACAGTATTACGACGCAAAAAGAAGCACCCAAAATGTAAAAAAAAAACTGCTACCAGTAGTCGCTGTCGAAGACTTCGTGGGATACATTTCAATTGCGACAAATACGAATACCAGCTATAATAAATATTACGCATCCACTACAACATACAAAATACATGCAGGAAGCGAGAAATTCAGCCTAGTCACCTATTAACTATAAGCTGGCGATTGTAATTATCTGAAGCCAATTCTCAACGCGGATCCACATAATGAAAAGAAAAGCATGTGAAGAAATACTAAGGGCTGGAGACCGTTCCGAAAATATTATCAAGTAATTGACGGTATGCAATAGCTGCAGCTAAAATTTAAAACAAAATGCGCCGATGCACTCTTTACAGGTGGTTAATCAGCGAATCTAGAACGTGCGGTTGGCGTTAACGTTGTTTACCGCTGCCCCTGCCCGCAGTTATTGCTTTAGCTCCGCCTCACAGAGTAGCTCGTTACCCACGCGCTCCGCTGAAAAAGGGATTCGTTTTACTCCCTATGATGAGCCGTTATCACTTAGCAATGTTTTTGGATATCAGAGTGTGGCTACGTCACCCTTAAACCCATCCAGACTTTCTCCTTTTAATTGCAACTCCTCTCCAACTTGGTTTTTTCCTGTATGCACTTAAGGTTGTGCCGGAGAAATTTTCGGAGTACACCTGACCGACGGATTTTTTTTCCTAGCTTTATGAAGCTTCGCCTTATTTATGCAAGCATTTTGTACTTCCGATGATAACTTGCGAAGCGCACGCTATCCGACCTAATAAGAATCTCCAAAGGAAAAACCGGTCGCGTCAAAGCGGAGCGGAATTAAGAATGATACTCGCGACTCGTAGACGTTGGACACGGGCGTCTTTAATTGGAGAGCAAACTCGACTGGAAGATATTGTAGTTCAAACTACTAGAAGGACCCTGTGTAAGGCTAATATTGTTATTGTTATGCGTAGAACCCACAATGGTGGGCAGCCAGGGTACTCTGCCGCCAAGCAGAGACGGAGCTATAGTTTGAAGAGACTGATGATAAGGCGGGTAAATTCGATGAATAAATTTGATGGCAAATAATTGGTCTCTAAAAGTGTATCACAGGGCTACTTGGTTGACCCATTTGTAGAGGCTGTCAACGCATTGTTCGTTCTTCTCACTAAATGATTAAGAAAGAAATGAGAAGGGAAGCATACATTTAGGACGTTATAGAGTGCCGGGGTGCACCCATTCAACACAGTGAGGAGGAGAGAGTGTTTTGTGTGAGCTGCGCTGTCACACCGGCTAGCAATGACTGCCGCCACGGGGCCGCACAAACTTTCTACCTCCCCTATAAAATGTTTTATTTTCCCCAGTCGACACACACAAAAGCAAGCACGCTCACACAATTTTCTTGGTCGTTTGCAAAAGTTGATATACATTTGAATCCTTTTCACAAATTACGAAAGTACTTTTGCTCAGCCTAATGCGAACGCCAATGAATTTCTTTTCAACAGCAGATCTGTATAGGTAGCGCAAATATGTCCGGAGTACGGAGTAAACTGTAAGCGCACGCGAGTGCCTGCTTTGTGGCAACCGCCAGGCATCGTCTAAGCTTCCGCGTGGGCTGACGCCACATGAGGAGATCCCGCCTTCGTCGTCATCGCCGTGTAGCCATCGGCGCTCCATCGGTCCGCCGCGCCTAAGACGATGACGACGAATCTGTCAAGCCATATCTTCACAATCCAGAAGTGGAGAGGGCCACCAAACCAGCTGACGAACAAGTGGAAGTCTACCGAGGCGAGGACACGCCACAAGAGGACTTGCCCTATGGTGCTGTGCTGTTAGAAGACGACGACGAAAGGGAAGACCATGATTGCTACTGAATAAAACACTGTACATATTTTAATTGTGTTTGCTTTACAGTGCCATCCAAAGCGGCTTTTTTCCGGATGCGGTCAGGGTGCTCCCTCTTTCCTGGGATCCGCTGTCAGTGTAAACAGTAGCTAGATCGAACTCAAGCTCTGCCGTTTCTCCAGCCTTGCGTTACTTGTGAAAGCTGCGCAGATTTTTTAATGTAAGAATTCTGCCTACACGATGTTTAGAGTAATTGTGCACTCTGTTATGTAAATGTACTGCATGACTCAAGGAGACGTATTAGGAGTGCGCTTCAGTGTGTAATCCTAATACCTAATTCATTAACATAGATGTACTTTTCAAACGTTCATTTCCACTAGAGTGAACACAGATCCCGAACTAGCGCGCTTAAAAAATGCAGCTAGCGTTTCTGCGAGGTAACAATCATACGCTTCTGCGCTGCTTACATTATTGGGCCAGCCACGTACATCACCGCACCAATCTAGCTAAAAGGTTGTCTTGTTTCGCTCACAGATAGTGAACGGTCTAAACCTCCGCTATTAGCCTTTTTTATTCGCCTTCTATTTAGTCTCCAGGTCAATGCTTAAAAGTTTATTGTTGCCACAAGCCGCTTTCTTAACCATACTTGATTCTTCATACCATTTAGAAGTAAGTAACAAAAAAGGGTCAGTTTTTAATAAAGGTAGTAATTTTTAATACCAGGGCAGTGCGCAATAAACGTCGCTTTAGTAACAATGACTTTTCTCTTAACTAGCGAGAAACTGAATGGTTCGTCGATCCTGTCTGCCGTTCTTAAAGCATATTTTGAGAGTTACACATTTGTTCACTGAAACAGATACCTTTGGTGTTCTTTTTAAAAGCCGATCAGCGCTCACTTTACCGGGTGCACATGCGAATTTCAGGCGCTGCCCTTTTCAATATATGGGATACCTCGTTGTTAAGTTCAGAGAGAGATTACATCTTCCAATTATCTGAAGTTTGAAGCACCTCGCTCCTCGTTATCTCAAAGCTAACTTATGGAATGAATAAATATTTATCCCTCTTAATGTCAGGTTTCCCTAACACAGATTTTTTGGGAGTGTTTTACAACTGAGCGACTAAATATGGTGATTTTATTGTTACAAATGCAACAATCTCCTGGCCGGCTTGTTCTACCCTGAATTTTGTTGGGCGAACATACAAAAAAACAACGAAAAGTATGGTTTTTAAATATTGATTGTGCGACCTGCAGAATTCGCTGTGATTTGAAATGTGATAGAAAATTTAACTATAGAAAGCCGTGGGAACTTAGTGTCTTAGCAACTCTGTTAAAGCAACAAGCAACTCTGTTGAAAGTATACGGCACATTTCCTTTTAAATGTGTACAGAATCAACACGCTATCATTTTTGAAAAGCTTTTCCGAGCGCAAACCTAGGCGTCCTTGTTTACCTAAGCGAAATTGGTTTTTTGCAATGTATTCTATATTATTGAAACCAAATAGAGCTCTTAGGAATGTTTTTGTAACAAAGAACATCTCGCCTCTGTTGCCAGACCAAACGAGGCAAACGAAAAAAATCAATTTTTTCGCCATTGCTTGCATACCGTCGTGCGCGGAACGCATTAGGGTTTGCTATTCTAGCTGCTATATGAGGCGGCACCTCGTTTCCCAAATGCTCGGGACGCGTGCTTCAGACGCACTCACAAGGAATGCGCTGAAATATTGAATACTGGGATGCAATAATCTCAGAATTTTAATTTTGCTAGCTGTATAGATTTGCGTTGCTGAAAGGAGACGGGTTCGTAAGTACGGAAAATGCAGAGAGGAATATTCATCGAGAAAGGACGAAAAAATCCCGGGCCATCTCGACTAATGCGAAACCTGGAGAGGGGCGAGGAATTCAGTGTGTAAGTGTATTTAAAGATTGTAAATATCTATCTTGATACACGGCACGGGCTGATTGGGCCCCGGAGAAGTGCCAGTAGAAAGAGCAATCCCGCGGTTCCTGAGGCGGTGGCGCCATCTTTCGCGTTGAATCAGATTTAAGCAATTCCATTACAGTCAGACTGCCTGTAAGTGGTCTTTGGGCCACACGCCGCAGTATGCTAAGGTGTATGCTAAGAAGTAGCATTCGACATTGTAAAACAAGTGTCCCGGTGTGTTATTTCATTACGCGTTACGTTCGATCGCAAGGCGTTGGAAAATGAGTATCCTGGTGTTCCGGTGTTTCAGTACCGTCACTACACCAGACGACGGGATTTACCCACAGCCCTAGCCCCTAAAGTGCTTCGCCAGTTATATTGAAAGGAATGGTGCGGTGAACGAAAAAAATACGATAATAAAATCAGTCTTCAACAGTTTGAGAATGGAGATATAGGGGGGTTTAGCGAGCTGTTTGTTGGGTTGCTGGGTGCTCGATACGCAACTCCTCACTCCGCCATAATCGAGACGGCGATTCACTGAGTGGCCATAGAGCCATTGGCGGACACGGGTGGCAGGGCAGCCAAGTTACGTTTCTGCGCGTTCTCATGATAGCTTCGGGACGCAGGGACACCTCGGACACCACAGAGCGGACGTCTTGATGGTAGCCGTCAGAACACTGTTTCCTTTATTTCGGCACTGCTTAACCCATGCCCCGCACTCCAATCTTCTCCTTGGGGTGTGACTTTAATACCTTAGAGTACGGGCCAGTCGGCGAGATTCTGTTCCCCGTGGGTACAACCCCGGTACTCGCTGTGCGCACCCAGAACCATCTGCTGTTTAACTTGAAGCACTCCTACTCTTTTGAGGAACTGTTAAAATATCTGAACTGTTCTGCTTCAATCGCCCAAGAGTAGAATTTCAGATTTTATTCTGAACAGAACTGGTTCAGGCTCGTGCGAAGCTAATTTCTTTGCCGAAGACCCATGACTTTTTCCGGCATGGCGTGCCTCTGCTAAATTATAAGGATTGTTCTTGTAAATTAACATGGTTTGGTATCTTTTCGGTAAGTTTAAGAGGGAAGGCTGGCATGTGGACACGTTTAATTATTGTTCTGCATTGCGCCGGAGCGCCGGCCTACATTGAAAGAAAATACGGCTTCCAGTACACTTGTCCTAATATGTTGAGGGTGACCCCTAATAACGGCTTATGTTCAACCATCTCAAGACAAAGACATGGCTAAGTTTTGAGATATAAGTTATCACCGAATGGGAAGCTGACACCACGAGAGTGCAGGCATGGTCTCGCAGCAACACACTTTTAGTGTACGACTAGCGGTTATGCATGTGCAGGTGGATACCAAATTAACAGCAGGCTTCACATTGACAGCTATGTAATACTCGTATTTACGCAAGAATAGTCGGCAGGAAATCGAAATGCATGACTCCGGGGCGGACTGCCAAGGCAAAAGGAAACCTGGTAACAGCATTACAACGATTTATTCACATTATAAAACAATTCACATATTCTCCTCCTATGCAAACAGCGCGCAGTCTCAGCAAATACCGTTGCCACAGTTGGCACTGGCTCCTCTAATTCAGGCTAGTGAGGGATATCTTTAGTTGTTAAAGCTCTTTATTTGTCCTTAGTTATATTTTATTTTATTTATTTTAGTAATGTGCCTTAAGAAAAATGGGAAATGAAAATCTATACGGACAGGGATAGAAATCTACCTGTCGAGCGGTAACCATATTGTTTATTTAAATGGCATATGTTCTCGTAAAGTCACAGTTGATTACGGCGCTCTTCAGGGATCGGTTTTGGGCCAGCTCTTATTTTTTGTGTTTATAAATGGCACTGTGACAGACCTGTCAGTTCCAGTTAAGCTATTGGCTTTTGGTTGTGTATTATATAGGCAAATGATTTCCGTTGAAGACCAGACAAGACTGAACGAAAACTTTGCGAAAGTAATTTCTTGGTGCGATAAGTGGCAAATGTCAATAAACTTTGAAAAACAACATTTTTAAGAATACCACACGAAAAGGGACCGCTGTTGTTTTGTTATAAAGAAATCAACGTTTTGTTTTCTTACACAAAAAACAACGTTGTGTTTTCAGAAGTACAGGAGTACAAATATCTCATAGCTTGGCTTTCGAGTTACCTCTCTTGGACGAAGCATATTGATGTTTTGACCACAAGATCTCTACGGATACTTTTTCCTCAGGGCGTTCGTTAATGCCCCCACACCCGATCTACGTCTTCTTGCCTACAATTTAATTATTCGCGCAATAACATAGTACACATCGGTAGTTAGGGGCCCTTTCACTAGGAATAATATAGAAAAATTACAAAGAGCGCAAACGAAAGCAGTTCGATTCATATTTAACTGACACGGCCTCTCCTGTATTACTGACCTTCTTAAAACAAGGTGGTTTTAATCAGTTTCCGAGAGAAATCGCATCTTTCGCTTGAAATTTCTTTTTCAATTAGTCAAAGGGTACTACCATGTGTATACTTCGCACATTTTATGCTATTCTTCATATTATGCTACAGCAAAACGGCACTCCCTCATCATTACACCACTACTCCCGCGAGAAAACTGTTTTAAACATTCTTTTTCAACGTACCATTGTAGACGGAAATGACCTGGCGCATGATGTTGGTTCACAAATGTCATTATTCTTGCCACCGTGTGGTCACCCACAGAAGCCGTCTATGGAGCGATTTACAAACTACTCGCCTTTTTTTGCACACTATTGACCCAGAATTAAAGTCGAGATTCCTGACAAACCTTCCTCGTAACCTGGAAACCTTGTACCATCGTCTACGGCTGAACTGTGCCTATACCAACAGCAACCTCTACCGCCTTTGAGCGACGCCAAATCAGCACGGCGACAATTTTGCTTGTGTCGAAACAATTCAACACATTTTAATAGAATGTGCGGCCTACATGGAACCGAGATCCCACATCTCTGAAAGCATTGAACGTCTAGTACAGGGACCATATATACTCTCAGAATTATTTTAAGATGATGGATTTATCCGTGGAAACAGCGCCAAGATCTGCGGAGTCTGTTCTATTATTCGGATGAAGTTCACCTAATTTCAAAATTGTAAATTATGTGGACCAAGCTCACAACAAAATTATGCATGTAAGTTCGTTACCGCGCCAAGTCTACGACATTTTTTTCCCTTCATTCCGGCCCAGCTCTTTCTTGGGCCTTTTCTTCCCCCATCCCCAACCCACAAAACAGAAGCATGTAGGCGTCTGTAAATGCCGGCAAGGCTCTCTGCTTTTCCAATAAAGAGCCTTCTCTCTCGCTCTTATTCGAGTCACTCTTGCTTTGATTGTTGATGAGTGATCTGGTATCGAGACAGCAGTATCTACAAATAAATAAATAAATAAATAAATAAATAAATAAATAAATAAATAAATAAATAAATAAATAAATAAATAAATAAATAAATAAATAAATAAATATTTAAAAAAATCAATTTAAAATCAATCAATAAATAAATAACCTTCACATCCAGCGGAATTTTACACTGCCGTCTAGTACAGGCTTTCTAAAAAACACGCACCACAATAAGACGAATATTTTGCAATTAAAGGTGTTGGCGAAATACCTCAGCGGCACACATAGCTGACACTGTGCGGTGTTTGGTGAGATCCACACACAAAACCAACAGTAAGCCCCCATTTAGAAAATGGGCAATTTCACGAAATAGTGCTCCGCGGACGGGCATTCAGTTCAAAAAGAGCTATTAATCAACCGGAGCGAGTCGGCTGTGCAGAGTAAACTTTAGGCCAAAGCGACATCGCGTATTTCAGAGCGAAGCCCGTGTCGCCCTAACGACTGAAATTAGAACTGGTTACTACGGAGCCCCAAGAGACGGTCCGTAACGCGCAAATCAAATTACTCTTGCGACAAATCGTAACTTTCTTCGGACCGAAGTGTAAGTGGCCTATTGTACGTAAGCTCGTGCCGGGGCAGAGCACATTCGCCTTACGGGCGAATTGCCAAATCCGGTAGTTCATTAACGAGCTAAGCTGACTACGAAAGTTATGAAGTGTGTCCTCGTGAAGAAGATGGACGCGCAAAGCGAAATGAAAACAAATGCCTGATGTCGCAAATATCTATGCCCTTTTCAAGGAGCCACATTTCAAAGTACTTGACAGAATCGTGTAAGCGGGCAATAAAATTCTATTCAGTGTAAACTGACTGCTTGCCGAAATTCCGAAATTGCTAGAAAAACTTCAAATTTTAGCGCTCTTTTTTAACGTTTACCAATTGCAAGAGGCACAGTTTAATCACCCGTGCAAAGTCCGCTCGTATTGACAAAACTTGAAAACCTGCCCAAAAGGGTATTGCATTGCTGTTCATTTTATTGACCGGGTTTTAGTACAGCAATTTTACAAAAAAGACAAACGATTCATCCGCTCAGCCTATGACCGTTAACCGCTGTTCTTTTTTGCTCTAGGTGCCATCCTAGCTCAATGAGAAAAGCGCCTGTTCTTTTTTCCGCCAATATAAAAAAGTGGCGAACAGGCCAGGATCCATTCTTCAGTTCCCAGCTTGCTAATTCGCGGAAAAATTCCATGATAGCGTGTTCATTCTTCTAGAGTTCACTGGGTTGTACCGGAATCTTCCAAGTGCTGACACCTTAAAAATGAAGGCGCAGCATTACCAGGTATGAACTTCAAAGGAAGCATCACTTCGGGGGAACTTTGAAGAAGGCGCTGGAAAGGAGCTGATGACATCGAGCCACATATCGAAGGTATTCGAAAAGCAAAACAATGAGACAACTCATGGTAAGTTTTAAATGGCTGCTGTTATATAGGTTTTTGGTTTCAGCATTTATAATTAGTGCGTAAACTTCCTGAATTACACGAGTGCGGCATATTCTAGACAAACTTGGGGTTGCTTGAGAACAGGCGCATTGCATTATAACCGTAAGATTCCAAAATTATCATATATTTCAGCGCCCAAAGAACAACACCTATTAGGAGATGTGCATGGGCAGACGTTTTCAAAGAGACTTCGGCGTTTCGTGCCAATGCGAGAGTCACACCATGTTACCAGCATGTAGCATGTAGAGCAGTTTTATCATTTGAAACGTTAGGCCTGAGAACGGCGATAACGCATACCGGTGGACGTGGGTTGGCCACCGCCAACCATTCAGATTCTTTAGGTCTTTGTGAATTGCAGGGCTCACACCCAATTGCACACCAACATAGAAGCATATACCTACAGACTTGTATTCACAAACGATTAGCGCCGAACTCTACCTTTTTATGCTAGCCCGAAAACTCGCAATTTTACATACAAAAAGAAGAGCCCATACGTGCTAGAGCGCATCGGCACACACCTTCGCCGAGATTGTCCGCTTTGCGAGAGCCTCACAACTAAAATGACGTACGTAACACAGCTCTACACTTGTTTCATTTCACAAACATCAAGAGCGGTAAGACAAACCTGCTATTGTATATTGTCAATGCATTTACGGAATTTTTCTCGTTACTGTGAGTCCCATTGTTACAAGGCTGTGTCTAGAGTGCCGTCCGACGGTTTTATAAGCACTCCGCTATTTTGACGTCCACCGGCGTTTCATGACAAAATCGCCGCGTTTGGCAGTACATCGGTCTAGATAACATAAAGCTAGGCGACCTAACCTAAACGTAACATAGGCTAACCTAACGCACACAAAGAAATCATTTAAGACACCAAAACTAACCTAAGGCACAAAAATTACACTTCAAATAAATAACGAAAAAAAAACAACTGAGACAAGAGCTGGTGTCGAACCACCGACTCAGGGATCAATAAGCTAAGTCGGATTCTCTACACTACAACGACAGACTCTTCGGGTGGTGCTAGCTTAGTGTTAAATATTAGAATGTCGTCGGACGGCACTCTAGCCATGCCTGCAACGATCAGCTAGAGTGCCGTCGGACGGCACTCTAGACACTGCGTTGTTACAAATGCGCCCAGTGCAGCACATACTGGAAGACGTATATTGACCAACCCTTGCCATGAATGTTTCCATTCCGCGCGACTCCCCAAACTAACGTAGTGTTCCGTAACTTCAAAGCGCAAGATACCTTCAATGGACTATTAGGCAACCCTTTCTCTACGGAGCTCTATTTTTCGCTCGCTTCAAAACTCATACAGTGTTGCAGACATAGTTTTTACTAATATTACATGGGTTAACAACTCGCACAACGCACAGCTGTTCAACCTCCTCCAAAGCAGGGGTTGGCAGCAAATAGCTTTATCTTGTGATTACCTTGCGAGGGAACTAAAACGCTGTTGCACCACTACATCTTCAAAGGAATAAAGAACCGTGGAATTGCTTTTGTGGTTTGGAAAGAGTTAGGAGAAATACTGATGTTCGTGCAAATGCTGGGCCTTGTTGAGCATTTCGCTATTGTGAATATTGCTTCGTCTCAGTGCAGACTTAAGACACTAAAAGCAATAAACAATTTTATTGCTTTTAGCACACATTACGCAAGAACTGCTTTTACGTGATAACTGAAAATACCGGTCATTTCCTCACAAATATTTTCTCGTCGATACTCTTACAGATCTCGGTGATTCCAGGTACATGTTTTTGTTGATTGATTGAGTGTAGGATTTAACGCGCCGACGCAACGCAGGCGACGAGGGGCGCCGTAGTGGAGGGCTCCGGATTAATTTTGACAACTTTAACGTGCGCCGAAATCTCGCACACACGGGCGTTTTCGCTTGTCGCCTCCATCTGAAAAGCGGCCGCCGCGGCCGGGAATCGAGCCCGCGACCTCGTGCTCAGCAGCTCAACGCCTTAGACACTGAGCCACCACGGTGGGTTACATGTTTTTGTGTTTCTATTTTTATGTTTATTGTGTTATGTAAGTTGTGTTTTTGTGTTTTTATAGCAAACGTTCGGGTTTCGACGGAGAACATGGCTAACAAGATACTGTGTTTACATCCTTCAAAACAGCCAAGGGGGAACCAGAAAAGACGAAGATTCGATTAACTAATCCAAGGAAATAGGAAAAAAAACCGGTTCGATAGCGAGCCATGTAGGTTGTCGTTCCACAAAAATTTCCGCTGGCCACCAAAAAACTAATACTAAAACTCTCATGGTTCAGGTTAAAACGCTTGTATATATAGAAGACCTCTTCTGATTGGTATGATTTTTAAACATATTTTCTTTACAGCGGAGACATTTACACCTGCTAATATACTAACAAAAATCGTACTACCATTCACAAGGCCTCAATTTATTGACGTCACTTAAGCCATTGCGAGCACTCAATGCCGGTAAACTTGATACGTGGTTTGCAGCCACTTCAAAGCTTTAGTTTCTGTTTTTCCGCTGCAGAAAATTTTAACATGCTGGAAAATAAAAGTGAGAGCACAGCGTGAGCGACGAGCAGATGGCTAGACAAGCTTGTACAGGTTTTGGATGTGTAATATCAATATTATCCCGAAAATTACGATTTGGTAAATGGAATATTTGGAGAACTCTGCTTATACTGTGCGCACGACTACGTTATTCTGCTTCCAAATTCAAAGTTACTAGCTCTTGCAACTTAAAATATCATATCTTCTAATTTATAAAATGCACTGTTGTACGCACAGGAGATAATAATGTACAGTCTTCTCTGTACCCCTCTAAGTAGGTGGTTGCTGCAGTAAACCTTTTTCTAAATCACATGTATTAGTTTGAGAATTAGACACAAGGGTTCGGCATACTCGATTTGTATTCCTTTAGATCAAACCCCCGCCAAACGTCTTCCGCACTTGTGTACCCAAGGGACTGATTTATTAAGAACGTAAAAGATGTAAGATTCCTGTTCCCAAATAAAGTGTTGTGCTTGTTTGATTTCCCGATTTTCCAAAGGAATAACTTCGGTCCAGATCGAGCCCCTCGCTCTCGATACTTGCATCTCATGTGAATAAATTTCTCAGTACAGTACTCGATTAGTCTGAGATGAATGTCCTATCTACGGCTCATCTCCCTAGAGAAGTGTATATTTTTGCTCATTTCTTCACAACACGTGCCACATTTTCACAAAGAGTGCAAGGCCAGACGATGGTACAATTTTAATGACCATGTTCATGGATGACAAAGGCATGTGGTATTCCAAATTAGCTCCGAGAAGGCGCCCGATGCTTCGTTTTGCATCCGCTTTGGAAGTATTTTAAAATGTAAACGTTGAAAAGTATCCCCTTTGCAGAAAATGCCGATTTTTTAATGCACCAACCACATTACGCACGGGTTCGACGCCCGCCTCTCATGGGCATGGTTGCTGCTTTGCATAGCAAATTTTTAGCGCAATTCATGCAATACGCGCTCCGCGTATTTAAGCTGCTTATTGTTATACTTCTGTGACTTCTTAAGATTGACTTATTCGCAATGCTGGGGATCATGCTTATAAAGGCAACTCAATAACCCTGGGTGCAGGTTTCACTTATAAACGCTTGCAAGGCCTTCAGAAATAAAATATTCGAAATTCGAAAAAAAAAGACTGACACATTTGATTATATGCAACACATCCTAAATACCTCGAGTTAAAAACCAATAGTTCAGCTGGTAGCAACCCGAAAACAGAACAAAATGTCCCAGATGGTCAAGAGTCGTGACGCTAGTTATTTGTTGGGTCCTCTGGCCATCAATGCAAATCGCATACGCTTTGAGTCAAAACCACGATTCATCCGCCGTTGTGGCTCAGTGGCTAAGGCATTGTGATGCTGTGTTCAATCACGCGGGTTCGATTTCTGGTCGCGGCGGCCACTTTTCTGATGAAGGCGAACAGCGAAACTTCCCGTGTGTTCGAGATTTTAGCGCACGTTAAAGATCCCCAGGTGGTCAAAAATAATCTGGAGACCTCCACTACAGCGCGCCTCATCGCCTGTGTAGCGTCGGCGTGTTAAGCCTCAAAATCGATCGATCGATCGATCGACCGATCCATAGATTGATCGATCAATCAATCAATCAATCAATCAATCAATCAATCAATCAATCAATCAATCAATCAATCAATCAATCAATCAATCAATCAATCAATCAATCAATCAATCAATCAATCAATCAATCAATCAATCAATCAATCAATCAATCAATCAATCAATTAATCAATCAATCAATCAATCAATCAATCAATCGATGAATCAATCAATCAATTAATCAATCAATCAATCCAAACCACGATGCAACGATAACACCATGTGGCTGCAGAAACGCAGCGCGTAGATGGATGGGCATATAGGATAGTGACGTGATTACGTGTGCGTTGTCTAGCATGTACCTGAGAATACTCTGGTTAAAGACAGATGTCGAAAACCACTCGAAAAACCAGTTCCGGTGTCACGATCAATGTCAACGTGATCACGGGAGCATCGCAAGGTGGGCCTTTGAAGATACATGGAGGCCTATTTCAGAATTTTGAAGATATAGATAGTTTTTCTATTTTCCCCATGTAGTGCATTAGATAATAAAAGCATGATACAAACCGTAACATGGCACTTGCTGTTTTTTTCTTTCCCACTCAAGCGATCACATTCCAATTTCTCGCAACTGTACCTGAAGTGGACAGCAGAAAAAGGGAAAATATTCTGTTTTGTACACAAAGAGGAAAGAAGGGAGCTCGCCAATGGCACTCGTGCTAGTACTATTTTAAAAACATCTCTGCGTCGAGGACTGGACTTTACCATTTTGATAACAAGGTGCGAAACCTGGACACCCAAGCTTCTAAACCTGGTATAGTAACACGAATAACACTTGCGGTCACTTTACACAAATCTATGACAATCAGTCTAGATATCATTTAGCAAAATCAAGGAGATTATTACCCAATATTGCCTAACAATTCACATCATATTTCATTTAATATAAACTAACAAAATAAGTTTAACCTAGCTCAATGTATATGAAATAAAGTAGCATGCCATGGGAATAAATTGTCAAATCAAGCTTGGGTGATATGTGCTCATTTTGTATACAAATTGAAGGCGATCATTCAAGGCGATCACATCAACCAGTGTGAATTAGGAGTGTCAGCTAAAGCTGTGGTTCGATTCTTATAAACGGCGTGAGCAACGCACATTACACGGGTGCCGTCAGAAGTGTAAAATCAGCGTGATTTCATTTAGCTTCGAAAAGATTTATGCGCAAAGGCCGGCAGCTATAATTTTCTTAGCTGTGTTAGCACATGTACAAGAATGCATCATTGAGGATAGTTCCACAGAAACAAAAAAAACTTCTTCCGGGATATGTTTCCACAAACCCAAATGAGTTTGCATTCATTTATTTTCCTTTATACAACCGGCGATTTCGGTACCACTTTTGTTAACGCGGCCGTTAACGAGCACGACGTGACTTTTCGCGTTTCATGAGATATATAAAGCTTTATTTGGTAGTTCATGTTGATGATGATGATGATGATTTCTATTGGTTTCTCCTTTGTATCGGGGTGATGACATGTCATCTTACCAAAAATACTAATATACCTATGTTTTACACTTTTGGTTCAATACTTGCGCTGCTTAGGGCAGGCACAAAAAGCTTATTAGGCACGAAATACTTTTTTTTTCTGTTACAGGGGGTAACTGTCCTAGGCAATATTCCCCTCTCTGCTTTTCGTCCACCAGCATTCTGATCTTCTTTTCGTCCCCTCGACAGCCTTGAAGTTAACTTCCTTTGTGATACCCTTAAATCCTACGGCTTCTGAAAGCCCAATATTCCCTTCATGTAGATTTGGATGGATACCCTCACATTCTAACACGATGTGCCGCATAGTTTCTGTTTCTTTTCCGCAGACCACGCATACCCCATCATTTTGTGAATACTTCCCCACAAAACTCTTAGTTCGCAGGCAACCTGCTCTATCCTCAAAAAGCAAAGCACTGCCCTGGGAATTATCGTAGAAATTTTCCTTTCTGATGTTCATCTTCTCAGCCCTGTACATCTCTAATGACGTTTGAGCTTCCATTTTTTCCCTCCATTTATTCGTTTCAGTCTGCCTTGCCTCTTTTTTGGTTACCTTGGCTGTTTTGGATTCCCCACTGTTCTTTCCGTATTTCATCGTTAGCCTTCTAGTCTTTCTTAACCACTGCGTGTCCACGCTTTTCAAGTATAGGTACCTAAAAACCTTAGCTGCCCACCTTCGTTGATTCATTGCCCTCAACCTCATCTCAAAGCATATTTTACTCTGAGCTTCTCTAACTTCAAACGGCGCCCAGCCCATATCTCCCTGAACTGCTTTGTTAGCTGTTTTTCCATGCGTGCCTAAGGCCAAACTTCCTACCATTCTCTGGTTTACTTCAAGGCCTGATAGACGTCTGATTTTAGGCACAGTACAGCATTCGCAAACGTGAGACCCGGAACCATTACTCCTTTCCACATTCCTCTTACTACTTCATATTTGTTATATTCCTACAGAGCTCTATGCTTCATTATAGCTGCGTTTCGGTTTCCCTTAACCTTAAGTTGCTCCTCGTGAGTACTTAAGTAGTTATCCCCTTCGCTTATCCACACTCCCAAATATTTATATTCCTTCACTCTAGGTAATTCGCCTTGCTGGATAGACACTACGTCGCTGGTAGCGTCATTGAAAACCATTATTCCTGATTTTTCTGCACTGAAATTTAATCCGAGGTCAGTGGCTTCCTGGCCGCAAATATTTATTAGCCGCTGCATATCGGTTTGGTTATCAGCTAAAAGAACAATGTCGTCTGCGTATAACATTCCCGGAATATGCAGTTGTACCACTTCGCCTTGCAGCATATGGGTTAGGCTAAACCCTACTTGACTTTCTTCCATTTTCTTTTCTAACCCTGCCATGTAAAGCATGAACAGTATTGGGCTCAAAGGGTATCCCTGTTTCAGTCCCCGAGGGATGTTGACCTGCTGGGCGCATTTCTGTCCTTCCCAAGTAAGGTGCACTCTATTGTCTTTATAGATTGCTATAAGGAACTGTACTAACTCGTCATCTAATCCCTGGAGTTTCAGCATCCTACACAGCCGTTCTCTGTTTACGTTGTCATATGCCCCTTTAATGTCCAAGAACGTAATCCATAATGGTCTATTCTGTGCTTTCGCAATTTCAATGCATTGCGTTATCACGAACAGATTGTCATCCAGTCGCCTGTCTTGCCTAAATCCATTCTGCAGTTCCCCAAGTATGTTGCCCCTGAGAGAAGGTATCTTCTCAGCTAGGCATTTGTGCGTAGAGGTGAAGCCGAGTCAAAGAGAATCGGAGTAAAGTAGGGCTTCGTAAACTGGCTTTGCACAATGTTTGTTACACAGTGAAGACGGCCGTCTTCGGAGGGAGTATAGCTACATTCTGACTTTATGAACGGCAAAACTGATGCTGCATACTTCTGCAGTAGGGTATATTTTTCGCCACAAGTGGCGCCTCTCTCCCACCTGATATTCCGCAATGCCACGCTCTTTTCGGCGGCTACCGGAGCGGCGCATGTAATTGTCTCTACCAACCAGTAGTGTGTTCACTTTTTTGGAACGTGAAGATCGCGCCAGTCTCCTCATATTCTAACGTAGGAAAACCCCATTCCAGCCAAAGTCCAACATTGCAAATTCCACCAAGGCTCCAGCTTCTCTGGCCTTTCTTCTTTACTGGGACGAAGAACTTTTGGGTTGCACACGCGGGATTCCCGCTTTTAAATAGAAGCTCTAGTGTTCTCACTGATAGCGCCTGTAACGCGAAAACGCGCCGAAGGAAAGCCAACTTTATCTGGCGATGATGATGAATGGCCGTACATGAGGTTAAAGAAAAAAAAAACGCTTCAGTGCCCGGAATCGAACCAGAGCCCCTCTCGTTATGAAGCCGGCGTTGATCCGATTGCTACTTTTAGACATAACTGAAATTGAGTCCAAACTCGGACGACAACCAACTAATACGTCTGGACAAAGCTTCGCATTTGACCATCGTCGTCGTTAGGCGTAGGGGTGCATAATTTTTACTTTTGCATTCAAGTGGGCTTCATAATCTGTGTAACAAAACTTATGTTAGCGAGTCAGATGCTTTGAGAACGCCTCTTTTACTTCATGTTGCGTCTGCGTCATAAACTGAAAGGACGTCAATACATGCAAACTCAAATAACAACTCTACAAAAGCGTTCACCGCACATGTGGAAATATCTGATTGCGTATGTATTTGCACGTGGCTATGTTACAAACTACTGATCATGTAAGGCGTTGTATTATACCTATATGCGACTTCTGTATACATACTTCACTCATAAGTCATGTTTACTCGTGCAGTTGAAGTACCTGTAAAAGTTTTGATTTTTAGACAAAAAAATTATACATCTCCACGAAGTGCATCATGACGGGTAGGTGATGCACTACGGATCGCTCTTACCGTGAATCGCCCGTGTTATTGCCCACTTGCGCATTTAGATATTTGACAACGCGTGTTTACAGTATATACCATTCAATTTAATCCAAACCAATCCAATTCAATCCAGTGCTCCTCGCGCATGCGCAACACTGCGTACACGGAAGCCAAAGGACAAGCCACGGACAAAGCGAGGACCTAAGGCCCCTAAAATCTAGTTAACCATGTGAAGCCAACTCCAACTGAACGACTATTCTTCGCTCCTCCGAATGTATGCTCAGTAAGAGTGGAATCAAGCCCTGGTTCCACCTCCAATATTCCAACCTCCAAAAGTGTAACAATTTTTGCATAAAAGGCTACCTTACAAAAATGGAGGAATACAAGACAAAAATTAAATTAGGCTGAACTAGAAATCATCGACATAGTTTTAGTAACTGAAAGAGGAGTGTTATCTTTTATTTTTATAATATAGTTGGTTTATAACTTCCCCGTTGCCAAGAATCAACAACCGGTTTTAGGTACCAAGCGAAAGTTATGGTCTATGCAGTCTAACCAAATATTTGTTCAACAGCCGCTCAATTTATCATGCTTTCGCATCTTTCAGAATGGCGATATATCTCTTCATGGGGAACGGTTTTTACCGCACAATAAAACTGTTTTTGTATATTGATTCCAACGACCCGAATATGTCACTGCTATGAACATATAAGAAGCCCCACCCGCGCCTAGAAAACCACCAGTGGAACCGACAAGGCACTTGCATATAGCCACCATGAGATGTCATTAAAATTATTATGAGGTGTACGTGGTGTGCTAGGAAGTGTGGCTGGAGGGACACTTTTATTGCCTACTGTCACCATTTTCAGTGCACTAAACATCCCTGTGTGACACCCATGAGCTCGTGACGGGCTGGTGCTCTTCACTGCCATAACACCTTCGTGTTACGACGACGCATTTTCGCTGATGGCGCCATCACATATTCGCCACCTTTCTCGACTTTTCGCCTCAGCGTTTTGTTAGTGTTGCACGTACGTCAGGCAAGCATGTTGGCGGCTAGATTTCTGGTAGATTCTCATTTCGTTTTTTGGCTGTTAGATAGTTTTGGTTTTCTTCACACCGGTAATTTCGTATGATGCTTGCCGTTATCAGGAGAAGTTACGTGCCGAATACGTTTTGCGTTTCATACGGCATGCACTGTCAAGAGTAATAGTTTAAGCCTCCTTTCCGCTCCTACTCACTCAGAAAGGTTGAAGGATATCAAATGCCTCCATTATTCTGCATTAGGTTTAAACGAACTCCTATAGTTGGTCACCCTTCCTACTGAGGTACGTTTATTTCAGGTCTTAAGTTTTGATACAAGCTTATTTTTAATTACGGCATTGCCTTTACAAGCACAATTCTCTAGCGACTTGGTTAGATTTACGATTTATAAGCTCACACATGGGCTTCGCTGACGCAACCATTTTACACAGGTTGGAAACCCACAAAACAGCTTTTGCGTTATTTTTTAAACCATGCTAATAAACTCTCCAGGCCTCAACATTGTTGAGTCCTCTTTTTTGTCTGCCTTTTTATTTTTTTCTTATTCATCTTATTTTCACTTGACGAATCATGTCAGGGTCTCTGCTGACAGTTAAACTTAGCATTATTGAAAAATAATTCCTCTCCCTCTTTCTCATTATTCGTGGTCTGAGTTAAAAATACTAACTCTTGAACCTTTTACATACACGAACACGTAAATGCGTTCAGAATCAGCATAAAAATTTCTAGAAAAGGTAGCCATAACTAGAGCTTGACCTAACAATTCCCCCCCCAAAAATTTTTGATCATATAACAATGTCTTCTTTGTCGTATCCGCGCTTTGCTTACTTCAGATAATTATAAAATTCAACTACATAGTGCTTATCTCTTGAATCAAAGGAATCAGAAAACCACCGATTTTTTTAGGGATGCGGCTGAGCAGTAGTTTTGTTCTCCGCTCCTTCTTGGCGTTGCTGTGCTTGTTGCTGTGCTCGGAAATGAGAAAACGCTTTCTCATAGCTCCGACATACTTGTTCCAGGTACAGTGGCCTACCGCTTTTCGGACTTAGGGAATTCGGACTTCCTGGATCTTCCGGAATTTCACGAGGAGCCGTCAGTTGACCCATAGGAGTAATGATTCACGAATTTTTCGGACGGCTATTTTTTTCGGGCTATTTTTTGTTCCCCTCCATGAACGAAGTCTTCCCCGGATATTCTTTGCACCATAAGCTGTGGACATGTCTGATTAATCTAAGTTTGTCTCTTCTACTGGGGTCCAAAACTAAACAATGGTTGTCGAATTTATTACTTCGCGAATAAAACGCGCTTTCCAGATTTTTCTTTAATGAAACCAAAGTAAAGATTAGGTTTATCTGGAAAAAAGACTCGTGACCGCAATGTATTATTGCGTGCTTTGTGGAACATACGTCAATTAACCTTTCTGCCTTTATGGCTACTTGCGTAGGGCAGTTGATGACATTGTCACTACCATATGAGAGCATAATTTGAGGTAGTGTATTTCTGGCAGTGCTGTTGCAAAGAGGGTTAATATTTATGTTCCCAAAATCACAGTTTACGAATTATTTATGCTTGCCGATTCTGCCGATTCTATTTAAGCTTGCCGCGCCGCTCTTGCGGTTCATGCTGTGCCCGCACTCACACGCGGCGAAACTCCTGACCATCTTTAGAGAGCTGGTAGCCAACAAGGAGCCCGTATGGACTCGCCCCCAATCCCGCACCGCGACGCAGCCGAAGCAGCCGTCCGCATCGCCACCACCTTCTCCAGCGACCGGAGCAAAAACAGCCGCCTCCCCGGCACGCTGACACAATGAACGACCTGCCTGCTACACGAAAACAACGAGGATCTACCGCATTCCTTCACTGATGGCTCCGTGTTCGCTGGACCGCCGAAGTCCACCGCCTCCGTGTGCGTCACTCCCCAAATGGGCGGGGCAGTGTAGGAAAAGCTGGCCTTCGCCTCCAGCTCAAAAACAGCCGATCTGGTCGTGTTGCACCTCGCGCCGGGCGCGCTCTCGCGGAGCACGCGAAGTTCAACACGCTGTGATTCTTTGCGACAGCCGAGCCGCTCTTTTGCGCCTACGCATGCCCCGAAAACACGGGCCCTTCGTGCAGAAACTGGCCAAGAAACTGCGGGAGTTCAAGGGTGAGGGCCGTGGCATCTACGTGCGCTCGGTGCCCGCGCATGTCGGCCTGGCCGGCAACGAGGAGGCCGCCAGCCTGCTCAAAGCGGCCCAGTCGCAGGGCCCCCCAATCATCGTTGCCGCCACCAGAATGGACGACGCAAGGGACTGCGTAACAGAACACGCGTGCCGCCAACACCAAGAACCCAAATTTCGCCTCGTGACAGCCGCCAAGCCGCCTCCCAAGCCACTCGTACAGCTGCGCGGACTGCAACATACTCTACAGGCTGCGGACAAACGGCATGGTCCCAAAAGCCCGCCGCCACTCTTCTGCAAGGAAAGCGACACCGTTCTGCCTTCATTGCGGCCAATTAGGCCACACAGAACACGCCCTTCTGCACTGCAGCCGCTACGAAGGGGAGAGGGTTGAGCTGTTGCGGAGATACGCGGCACTTAGACTTGGGTGCAGAACCAAGGACACGCCGCTCCTTCCCCTATCTCCTGCGGATGGGGCGCCGATCACGCCGCGCCGCTGGAGTACCTGCTCACCGCGGGGCTGGACTCGCAACTTAACTGCTCATACGGCCCAGGTGGACATACACAATGTCCCCTTGCGCGGAATCCCCGTCGGCCTTGCGCATTTTTTTCTCCACACTGCTCGTCCGCGCACTCAATCATACCGATTCCTCTTGCACCATAGCTCATTGCACTTAGAGCTATGCTTCTGTTCTCCAAAATCTTCCTTCATCCATTGGCTATTTTATTTCATGCAGTTCACACCTTTTCCCACAGTTCACTACAATTAACTGTCTATTCCCTGTGTTCGTAAATCAGTTGTTAATTGTTAATTTCTTCTTCCGTGTCTCACCACAAAACTGAAGACAAGGTGAATTCAAGCTCCCAGTCCTCTGCTGAACAACTTTTAATCACCTTAAGAAACCTCATATGACCCACCCAGACACCGGCAATAAAAGCCACGGGGACTCGACGGGCTTTGTGGCATCCAAACTTTCGGTGAATGGCACTCCCAACATGTCCATCTGCACCACTACACAGAGAACTCACCGAGTTGTGGCGACTACAGTGGGCGGGGCTGTGACGCCGTATTTTCGCTGCAGTGTGTGTGTGTGTGTGTGTGTGTGTGTGTCTGTGCCTGTGTGTGTGTGTCTGTGTGTGTGTGCCTGTGTGTTGGTGCGTGCGCGTGTGCGTGTGC
The DNA here is from genome assembly GCF_048455015.1 of Haemaphysalis longicornis. Lineage (NCBI taxonomy): Eukaryota > Metazoa > Arthropoda > Arachnida > Ixodida > Ixodidae > Haemaphysalis > Haemaphysalis longicornis. Next base: position 21,860,963 of record NW_027526385.1, read on the forward strand.
GTGTGTGTGTGGGTGTGTGTGTGCGTGCGTGCGTGGGGGGGGGGTGTTGTGGCTACCGCGCCCGGACATACACAATAAGCCCCCTCCCACGTCAACCCTTTCTTTCCATATCCCTCAGTCTACGGAACTGAACAATGGATGGACATAATTCTTCTAGTCTATCAACCAAACTCTCGACAGATTCATTTCAAATCTGAGAGCGTGCTGTCCATACGGACTCTTTGCTTGTGTGCGTAGTCATCTATTTGACTGTGTGCGGATTCAGTCCTTTTTATTTCCTTTTCTCTTAACGTAGTCTGTTACTTGTTTTTGTGCTATCTTATTCCATTTTGTCTACCCAATGCAACCACGTCTACCCAGGCAGCACAGGACTGTTCGGCCTTACTCAAGCCGGTGTACTTTGGCCGGTGATTTTCTGCCCGGCCTTTCTCCGGCAACCATGTTCGGCCCGTGTCCAAATGTGGGCCTTTCGGCCGTATACGGTCGTACTCCCATGACTGTCCAACGGCCAGTGTCCGTCGGCCAGTCGACCGGCTTACGTTCATACGGCCAGATTCCAGCTATAGGGCTCCGGCCATCCCAAAGCCACCCGTGTTCGGCCGAAGTACGGTCACCGGAGGACAGCCGACATGCGGTCATTGGACTCCAGCCGGACTAAAGCTGCCAGAAATTCGGCCGTGCTACAGGCATTGTAGTTCATCCACACTACGCTAACTGTACTGAGGCCGGTGGACGACCACTGCATGCAGCGCAAGCAGATGACTCAATCGCGCTGTCCAGCAGCACAAACCAACCATTTTGGTCCACTGCACCCACATCAAAGTGAGTCCGCGCGCCAACACCCGCCGTCCAGCCTTCAGCGCAGCCTGGCTTAATTATCAGCGTCAGTTTACACCAAAATTAATTTATTTAACAGCGCTCCCAAAAGGTCGTTCCTTTAATTGCTGTGCCTCTTTTACTGTCGAATACAGCAAATATTCATTTTTTTTCAGAGCTGGAATAGATTTCTTCTCCAGGTCCTGATATCTTCTGTGGGGCGGCTTACCTGTAATACACAAGGAAGCATGGGGGGGGGGGGGGGGGTGGAAGGCGCATACGTTAGTGGGTTGAATTTGACAAAGATGAAAGTGCTGCTTTTAGGCAATTTCTGTTAAGACAATACTTTCATGCTCTGACTAAATCAACTATTTTTACAACAGCTGCTTGACCAGTTTTTTGTATATAAAAGCAGTGCGAATGCCTTTACGAAGCAGATAGGTGCTCCACAAAACACTCAGCAGCATTCAATATAATTTACTTCACACAAAAAGTATGTCCAGTATTTGCCCATTTTTCTTAAAAAGAAATTTTCTACTCGATCAACTTTTCTGATGATATTTCACAGGGCTGATCCTAGAAGAGATCAAAGAAGTACTTTCAGTTTCAATATATTTTTATGTTGTTTTCATTAGTTACGTGCACACTCGTTAATAGTCCAAAAGAACTTAATTTTCCTCTAAAGTCGTGCTACGTTAAGAAAATTCTAGACGTGTAGCGAATGACGCCCTTCTTCAGATGGCTGCAGTTGTATCCATCAGTGTTCACGCAAGGAAAGGCGTAAGACAAGAGTTTCATGCTTTTCTTTCAAACAAATAACTGAGCAATTGTAGTATTCACACAGCAAACCTTGCATACTGCAACGAATGAAGCAATGAATATTTCATTGATCAAGTTTGAATGCGTATGGTTCTCAACCCGTCGGAGGCGAACTTGCAGCTCCGCAAGTTTATTTTTTATTTATTTATTTTATTTGGTTGTTTGTTTGTTTATTGATTTGTTCAGTTATTTATTTATTTACATATTTGATACCTGCTTGCCCTTGCATGCATTACAACAGGGAGATACATACCACTAAGCATCACAAATGATACCAAATAACAAAAAAATTCTACAAAGCGCGGTGAAAATCGTCATTAAAAACAGTGGATAAAGTCATACGTGGAAGATAATCACACTCTCATCTTGACCTAAAATAAAATGAATCGCCCAAGGCGTCACCTTAAAGGAAAGTTAAGTATTTGCTTAAAGCTAGCGATCCTGCTTCGACATACATCTTAACCTTGTCATTGCACCAGTATTGGCAATCCTTCTTAAGTGCAGTTTAGTTAGCTAATGAATATTTTTTTTAATTCGTAGAGAACAAGCAAGCTGTCGATATAACAGATCCTGAGCATAGTCATTCAAGAAAAAACCCATTTAAACAGAGTTTCTGAACAATTTTATAAGCGGTTTCGTATACAAAGAAAATAAATTCAGCTTGAGCTTATAATTGCTTTAGTTTTCCGTTCGTATTTGACATTCTTTCACTTATAATTTATTCCTCCGTCCCTACCGCACATTCTTTTTACAAAATGAGCACAGGTAGGAGTGGATTACCTTTCATTACCAGTAACTCGCCTTCAGAGCGGATTTCACTGCTCGCCGTATCAGTTTTAGGGCCGCCTGCATTACAGGCGATTTCATGATGTCTGGTGACAAAAATGGTACTAATCGGGAATTACTTACTTTTTACTTGAAAATTTTAGAAACCCCAAACCGGGCAAACCCATCATGACAAGTACGAAACACTCGCTTTAGGGTATCTTTTATTGTAGGAATGTTCAAATTACATGGTGGGTAGTGCAAAATACGTTAAAAAGTGAGATACCCAAACGAGTGCATTCACGAGCAAATAAAAGCTTTTTCTTCCTACTCAACTGGTTCACCACGTGGTGGTGCGCAATGTGGAAGAATAGAGCTCACGTTCTACTCATTTCTGTGATGGCCGCTGTAGAAAAGAAAGAATACATTAAATGCTATACTCGAGGTACGTAGTAAAATATTATATACAAAGTTCGTAAACAACGGCTCTATAAAATTATTAGCTGGTAACCTCTTTATTGCGGGGCGAAAATTACGATAAATGAAAGAAGCTCTCAAAGTGGACAGACAAGAACCGTTTTCTTACCTATCCTAAAAAGATCATCTGTGTATTTGCTGGAGGCTGCAGTGCGTGTGGCTTTAACCTCGTGCTAAATATAATGTAGTACGAATCCCCCTTAAATATGGAACATCCAGTTTTCTGGAAGTTCTCTTGAGGGAAAAGCAAACGTTGTTCTGCCAATAGAAATGTCGAAAAATCAAATGTATAAACAGGGCCTGCGCGATATGTAACCAGCGCACCTTTGCTACGGCGCACCGGTCTCTGACATAGAGGCCTTAGTGTCAAAATAAATGAGCGGACTCAAGCTCTTTTAAAATCAGTCATGCCGGGCGGGTAGAACATTTTTTTGCTTTTCTACGACAGTTTTGTAAGATTGCGTTTCAGTAGTGGAGTGCTTTATGCTATTATTCCTCCGAAGTGGCTCTATAAATTTTGAAACCAGCGCTCCGTCTTTTGTAAGGAGCTTTCCCGAAAAATTCTCTGTAAAGAACAGAGTTGGCGAAAGATCAGGGGAGCTTGGAATGACAGTGTACGCACTGAGCGCTGAAGTGCGCTGCGAAAACCACATAAAATAAAGATCAACTGTGGGATCTCATCAAAAACACGTTTGCCATGCATTCTGCATTACACCTTCAATATGCATTAAACCTTTATCGGTGCGAGTAAGCAAGCGTAGCGAGGAAAGCGATTTGTCGTTTTAACGACGCCCATATAGCAGCAGTACATGCCCTCCTGCTTTCACCGGATCTAGCCTATATATCCCCTCCGACAGTTCATTATCCGCGAAGTGACAGGAACATGTGCTCAGTAACGTGATCTGACAGAACGTTTATACCTACAGGAAGAGTATCTGTATACTGCTTTTTACACAGATTACCATCTTCATTGCGCCATATGTTAGAGCAGTGAGAAGACGACTGGCGAAACAAAAAAGTTCCCAAGCAAGTATGCGTCTGTATAACGTGGTCCACTGTATAACGTGGTTCACTGATAGAGTTCACTTTCGGTCAATAATCATCATGAGTATGTACCTTGTGTTCATGGCTACGTCGCCATACCTCTCTCTAGATGCACAAATAAAGAGAGATCTGGCAAAATATCGGTCGAGTAACGGACCGCGAGTACTAGTGTGTTGTGTAGTAATATGTTGACAGGTGTCTTAAGTAGCAGCAGTGTGCTTTCGGGTACATTTTTTCCCGTTCGACATGGTCTACTAGATACAAGTTCAACACCTGGATCTGCACAAGGGTTCTTAACAGAAAAACTGGGAAAGGCTTGCAAATTGGTAAACAAATTCTTGCCCAAAATTGGTGGATGTAATACAGGAGGCTGCTTGAGGAGTACTGTTGCGGCGGCGGATGAGTAATATATTTCGCCAATACGCGTGCACTGGTGTGCAATTTAGAAACCTTGTTTTATAAAATGTCTTGCGATGCAGCGCATTATTATTCGGAAGCACAAAAAGACGGAGAGTATTGTTTGCTCTTTTGCCTTGAAGGTGGATGACAAGAAAAGGTGGAGTCCGAACTATACCGGGCCTGCTTGTCACAGCGACAGAAGAGAAGTGAAATTCCAAACACAGACCAGCATTTGTCTTCACGACGGAAGCGCACCCCGACAAGCCGTACGTAATTAGATGCAAGCGCTTGTAACGCGTACAAATAGAGGGCGGAGCGAACGTATACCGCGTCCAGGAGGAAGAAACGCATATTCTTGGAATGCCGACAAAGAGAAAGCGGTGCGAGCGTAAAGTAAAAACCTGTGCGAAAGTAAAAATATTTATCCAATGGAAGGCTTCTAAGTCTCAAATAGAGCCTATTGACTATCAATCTACTAAAAATACACCTGTATGTGTTGTCTTCTTGTATTTGTTGTCTTATTCGCGCAAAGCCCGTGTTTATTCACCAAGATGCACCAACTCGCCCAACAAGTTCTTCTATGCTCAAAATATGTCTCGAAATGATGAAACGTAAAAAGATATTGCACAGAATCAACCGAATGTGCATCAAAGCACCTGTGTTTTCCACACGTATACCGAAAATCCACAGATAGCTTACAACAAGCAGCTTCGCCGTAGAACTTCCTTTAGAATTCGTATGTAAAGTTTGGTGTCTTTGGTGATGCATTTTGTAGACGGGCGGTACAAACTATTTTGAATACCATATTCTTTAGCCCCAAGCTATCGTGCGGACCACAGTTTCATTGCATAACCCCAACTGCATGCCCATCCGCTGTGGCTAAGTTCTTGACTCCAAGCATCACTTAGTTTTGCATAATCCCTCCTGAATAGAGAATGCATGCTGCTTTATTAAAGGCATCCCCGCGACCGTTGAAGCTTACCTCAGGGAACACATGTCCTTTGCCGTAGCGACGATGCCGGGAAGCTCGTGAGTAATACAAGAGAGGAGCTTCGCTTTAGGAGGCCGTGGTTTAGGGCTTTGCCACCTTTGTATAACACATGACCACTGAGTTCCGCAGAAGCAAACCTTTACTAAAATAGCTCTGACAAAGCGTTTCAAACCTGAAATAACAATGTACGAGGCTTCTTTTGTATATGAAGATATCTCCTAGCACGTGTCAACGGCAACCACTCTGCAGAACCCATTCAAAATTCTTTTTAATCTTTGGGCGCAGGGGAAGGCTCAGAAAGGATACTTTCCCGCAGTCTGCGTCAGCACGACACCGTCTGCTCTTTCTGGACTAAAACTTCTGACGTGAGAATCCGTGACGTTGCCGACGGGCTGGCTGTGGTTGGTGCGCGCGACATTGGCGTGTGTAACACGTTTTGGGTTTTGCGACTGACGTCATGCTGCCCGGGCTCGGGGAGATCGTGGGGACCACGGCTTGTATGGACACGCGCGCGTTCACGTCGGCAGTGGTGTGACGAGAAGGGTGACGCCACGAGCGCCCTCCTGTCAAGGAAGCCGGCCCGGTGTTTGTTTTGTGGGGACCGAAACTGGCAAGAATAAACCAGCCTTTAAGTAATTATGTACGCTGTGAGCGACTGTGTAATGTGCCATTCTATGACTAGTTTGCTTGTAAGCGCCATAAACAGCGAAAGCAACGTAACACGGAAAGTTGGTGTCAGTACTGCTTTAAACGGTTCTCACGATTTCAAGCTGGTATACGGAAGACGTGATTTAGATAGATGTTGCGGCACAAGATAGATAAAATCGCCGGCATCGAATGCGGTACCCCAATAGTGAACCAAATTTGAAAGAAGCAAAATACATCTTAAATCCCATGTCATCATGCGTTGCTGTGGTAGCACGTATTTCGCTAGAGGACAAAAAAACAAAAAAAATTGAATTTTTCTACTAAGCCAGAGCAGCCCTTACGCCTTAAAGTTTGTGTTAAGGGTCTGGCAAACTGAGAAGAGATTGCTTGTAAATTGGGCAGATACGCCAGGAGGCGATGAATTTCCAAGAAAAAAGTTATTGGAATAGGGCCTTCTGCGTAGACCGCCTTGAATACACAAATCCTTACTGGCAATAGCTTGCAATTCCTACGATTCGCACTTCACATAACCACATTAAATCCTTACGCGCCCATGGAGAAAAAAGAAACGAGTGAGCCCTTGATGAAACCCGCATTTCAATTGCGGGGTGATTCGTTCCTTCTACGTTCCTCCCCGACATAGGCTGCATTTTATAAGAAGCCTTAAATATCTAAGCCAGCTCGCAGCCAAAACATTTGCCGGGTCTCGGGATTGAAACTTGCCTGAAGAAAGGTGTGAACGTGAAATCTGCCTTTAGTACGAAAACATCAGATCAGATCGCCTTCTCAAAAAGAACTTTTATGCAGTACGACAGAATACGAAGATAAATCCTCTGTGAACGCACTGGCAACTCCTTGTAATTCTTAGCCCTAATTTTGGAGGCCTCAATGAACATACAGGGAAATCCCACAAGTATAGTAGTAGTGGTAACTTTCTTAAATTAAAGGATGCACGAGGGCCCTTGGGAGGGGGCAATAGAGATTACATTAGAAGAGAGAAAACTTCAGAATGTCACGAACAATGCAAAAATTCACTGGCCACGAGAAAATTCACGGAGGAATGGCATGTTCATATGTCCGCTCGTAGAGAAGCTGGAAGTTTCCAGAATATTCACTTAAAGGCTCCTCCGACTTTCATCATATTTGTTTATTCGTAGAATCTCACTTGCGGTGCTGTTAGCCTCGAGACGATGGAGGCACGTAGCCGGTACACGGTACCTTTATGGCAAAAAAACAATGCCCAACCATGTGCACGTCGTAGAACACAGAACACAAATCGAACGCACCCGTCTTTTCTTTTAATGGCGCGTGAATTAACGGTCTGCTTACCGGGTGTGGGAGGGAAGGCGGGGGGAGAAGACACCGAGAAAACAGGCAGACCTATAAACCGGGATTCGAGGTTTATTTCATTTGCACCTAGGATAAGTGAGCAGATAGGTAGGTCGTAGTGGGATATAAAAAAACAAAAGACATCCCCCTCGCGAGGGGCACGATCAAATGCACAGCATTTCCGAGGGGGTGCGCCGGCAAGTCGTATCTCTCGATCGCGGGACCCGTGTTGCCATCTTTTGGAGGCGCGGGACAACTTGTGGCGCTTTCGAAACAAACGAGAAATGAGTGAAGGATATAAGGCGCGTTCGGTAAATCGAAATCCGTGTCGGTTTCGTGGCTGGGTCGGTAGTGCGCCGGGCACCTTGCGTTCCGCCCGCGGCGTCATGGGTTCGAAACCGGGCGCCGGGAACTGTTATTTCTTTCATAGTGTAGTGCGGACTACGACAAGGCGCGCCTGCGGACTACGACAAGACGCGCCTGCGGACTACGACAAGGCGCGCCTGCGGACTACGACAAGACGCGCATGCGGACTACGACAAGGCACGCCAACGCCGCGTGACATTGTGAGTTACTAAAATGCTATGCATTTAAAACAGGCATAAATAACTTTAAATCCAAAACACTTCATCAGAGTAGTTTCTGTGTTTTTGAAAATTGTTTCAGATGCAGGGCAATTAGAAATCGTGTGGCTCTCTCCTCCAGATAGGCTGTTCTGACAAAAGCGTTAACAAGTCTTCACTTCCGATGTGCTGATACCCGCGTGTGTCAAATATGGCTCAAGGGCACTCTAGAAAAGGCCGCTTTTCTGGGCTACCCTTTGTCCAACCAAGATGAAAGGACTGCAATCATGTCTGCGGAAATGAAGCTCACCTGCCTAGACGCCTTCAGGTCTGCATGCGTGCGCCTTAACCTGGGAGGCATTCTTGTAATACGACATGCCATCTCCATTGTTCTCTAGCGAGCAGCGATGAACGCAAGCCGGTTTGCGAGAAGGCGACGAGGCTCTATGGCGTTACATCGGATCACTCTAACGTTTCAGACACTTTGGTCATGGGATTATTCTGGGCAACGTTCCTGCTTTGCTTCGATTCACTCGTGTCTCCGGAGTATGCATACTGTAAATATTGCACTACGGGACTGTCGTAACCATCAAGTCAGATAATGAACAATTTCTAAGAAGCAGCCAGCGTATTGGGATTTTTGCATGGCACGTAGAAACCCAAATAAGCAGATTTTACTACTGTCTCAGAGGTAAGTTGTAAGTGTTCGTCTGTCCGCCTTCCCATCATGTTTTCCCTTATAAAGAGATGAGGTGACCTCCGAGGCGTGACAGGCACGTTTTCTCGCAAAACATTTGTGAAAGACATTGATAACAATTTTACAAATAAAAACACAGCACGGTTGTAACAATAGCGGCCGCAAGCTTCAGTACGCAGATACCATGAAAGTACAAGAAATAATACTTTTAACAACACTCCGATAGAGCCACATCCCCGTTTCTGGCGATAGGAACATTAATTTTATTAAAGTCATTTATAATCACTTTGCAGCCGTCGTGTTTATTGCTTGCGACATTGAATAAGCAATTCACCAAATAATGTTCAGAAGCAAAAATGAACCCATTATTTTTATCGTCCTGTTGCACGCCGGAGGTTCCGTACAGAGGGATAAATTGCCGCCATTAAATGAGGAGAAACTACCGCTTGAAACAGCACCCGCTTGCCTAATGTGGTCAGAACTGCCGTGCAGACTTTCAGCCTAGCTGGGAAAGTGTTATCTTTGAAGGGCTATATTCTCCTTTACGTCCGGATCGTTTTGGATGTCAATCAACTTTCACTGCGCACCCTGCCTTTCGAGTAACGTTACATCGATGCTCCATTTCCAGTAGATTTTAGGTTTCCGTCCTTCCTTTTTTTCGCACAGACGAAAAGGATGGCCAAATAGGAATGGCGTTTTCAGGAACCTTTCGCGTTAAGGAATTTTACTTGAAAATGTTTTGCAGACTGAAGATACACTTAGAATACGTATCCGTGACCTCAAGTCTTGGGTTATGATGCCGGAACAGGCATACGCCGGAACGAAATCATGACCGGTGATTAAGAGTTGTTAGTCTGACTCGATACCGCCCTAATGCCGATTCCAGCGTGCTGAATATAGTTCCGCATGTTCGTGGTCTTCCGGAAGAGTTTTGGTATTCTTTTTAAGTGAGTTACTACAGTTAGTTTGTAGCCGGGCCAGTTGTTTGCGTGCGGGCCTTTCCGTTATGCTTGCACTACAGGCAGTGAGTAGGAAGTGTGATGAAAACTAGCCTTACCCTGTAACTGGAGTAGTGTGGTGTTGTTAAGGTATAAAGGGTTTACCATTCGCTACGCCGGGTAGCACTGTGTTCCGTGGCATAGAAATGACATCAATATTGTGTGAATGACCGGTGGTTTGACGTCGTTAGCATAAATGTCTGGAAGCAGTTGTTCGAGCGGACAATAGCAAACATTTCCTTTGTCCTGGGCGCTGGCCGTGTCCTTGCATGAAGGAAGTGCGTGACGTTTACCCGTATAACCAAGCAAACGCTACAGCTTATTTGTTTTACGGAAGTCACATACTGTGACACATGGGTGATTTCTGTCAATATATACGTACATACCAACGTAAAAGCTTACTCAACCGCACTCCAGTCCCGCATTCTGACCTGGCGATCGAAGTCACCGTCTGAGCCCAGAATCCATTTGCGAGGCTAAGGATTCCAGCTGCTTCATACGAGACAGCGGGCTCAGTTTCTAATTTTCGACAGTGGAGTTACACAGCAATATAGGCAGAATCAGATGATGAGTTATATCTATTGATTGTAGGGTTTAACCCGTCGACGCAACGCAGGCAATGAGGCGCGCTGTAGTGGAGGGCTCCGGATTAATTTTGAACATCTGGGGATCTTTAACGTGCACCGAAATATCGTACACACGGGCGTTTTTGCTTTTCGCCTCTATCAGAAAAGCGGCCGCCGCATACGGGAATAGAACCCGCGTCCTATGATGAATTATATCAGCCTGCACACAAGACAAAAGCTCCACAATGAAAAATTATTTCCTGTTCCCGAAGTGCAACAATGAGTGTGAAATATTTTTAAGGCTAATACACATGTCAATTTTCTCTGCCTGATTCCAAATGCCCTACACCTTGAAGCGAAGGGAATGTCTTTTTACGGATTTGAACTCGCATTATAAGAAATGCGCGCAACGCTAGCACGACGCCTGTATAAAGCCAGTTATCAGCGACTGCGAGCTGGCTAGCACTGCTGATTTATTTGTAGCGGCGTGGTACCCCGTCTTGAGAAAGCGCAAGTGCTGAATTTCTAACGCTATATTTAGTATATCCTAGTTTACAGTCCAGCGGCAAACGTTATTGGGGAACAAACGTTTACCGTAACAAAACTCCCCCGTCAACATTTAATGACGGCGTGCATTTCAACTGCGCGGAAGGAGTTAGCTTGGCAAAGCTTCCATGTGCGCGTAGAAAAAACCTTTCTGTATAATGTTTAATTTCGCGCATCTCAAGCAGTAACTTCACCCCAAATATGTATTTATTTTTCTATGGGAACAATGCAATGACATATGCATTACCTGAAAATGTGCTTACCGCTTTTACAAACTATTGCTTTAGGTCTGAAAGTTTAACAATCTTGTGCTCGTCCATTGCGGCGACGTAACCGCACATTATGTGTTTATATATTAGCATGTTTTCATTGCAGACTGCGTCTAAGTGTAGGATTTCTCGTAAACAGATATTTTTTGTGGAATAACATAATAAAGAGCACATAGGATCTCTCATGAAGCCTCTTATGATGAACATGTTGCATTGTATAGTAACTTTTAGTATGCAGCCACCATTGAAATAGGGAACGACTTTCTTTGCACTAGGCCCGTAACAGTATATTCTCTGCCAACAAAGAATCAAAATTAAGGCGGAACAAAGTGCACATACTGTTTACGTCCCGCTAGCGAGGAATCGCGGAAAAATGTAGAGAGAATCGCTAAACTACGGCCTTTTACGTGTGTCACAGAGTCACCAAATATTCATAGCTCTGGACATTCAATACTGCCCTGGTTAAAGTATTCTACATACTTCAACAGGAACCAAAAGGGCGTGTCTGAATACACACGCAGTTCTTTATATCTATTGAAACGAATTATTTATGGTGGTGGCAGGGCGTAGCGGAGCGGCTCGAAGGCGGTATAATTCGTTTTTTTGTGTGTTCTTGAAGCGCACTGTTCCCTTGTGCACTGGTGATCCGTTTAAAATCGCACAACATAATTTTTCCGAGTCTACTATTGGGTTAGCTTAAGTTACGACAGTGTCTGCAATGTTTTCATACCATGGTTCAGTTTCTGAAGTGCTTCGAAGTTATTGTCCACGTGCCCTACTTCCGAATCCCTATATCTGTATTCTAGAGGAATACAGAACTCATTGCAGTGAATGTCGGTGCACAGTATTGAATAAATTATTTCTTTGCTCCCCCACTATTCCGATACGTTCTTGCACTAGTCCAGAGAACGCTACTTCCATTCAGCAAACCACAAAATTTGGTAACTGCACTTTAATTTCTTCAAATGTCCGAGCCTAGACATCCTCAAACGTTACCCCGAAATATCACACAATTCGTGTTGTCTTCTGAACCAGTCATTTACTAATTTTAAAGATTGCTGTGCGGAATCTCCGATTGAACATTGTTTTAATTGAGGTATTTTGCTACCGCGCTAGGCGGAATCAGTTGATTGTTTTTTAACACAACTGAGTAATCAAATGTTTCTACCTCCAAGAAAATGAGGGAAAGAGATAAGAAAGAAAGTTGAAATTTATTTGTCAGTTCTCATCGTCGTCTTCGATAGCAAACATCTGGACGTAGTTTCACGGCATACCCAGGCCATGGTTAACTTCAACGGAGTTGAACACGCTCTGCAAGTTGAGCATACAACAAGACGCATGTTCTTCGATCCTTGGCATCGACAAACCGCTCGCCACCATTTTTCCCTCCCGCCACTACCCAACAGTGTAACACCACTAACTGTACCGGTGAAACTGTTGCCCATCAAACCCAGGGATCCCTGCAGTCCTGTGCAACCACCGAGCGCCCGCTTGCCGATTCGGAGCTACCGTCCACGGAGTCCCTTTCGTGCGGCCGCAGCAACAGCCACGACCGGAGACGCGGGGACCGAGGCCGGTCAGCGAGCCGTGGCCAATCCAGGGTACCAGGGTGCAGCCGGGAGGCCAGCGACAGCCGCGGAAACCAAGCTCCACCTAACTTCCGGCCGCAGAGCACCAACCTGAAGGTGAGCTGGACAGGGCAGTTTCCTCCCCTCCCTTCTAACAACACCTCCTCGTCCCACCCCATCACAACAGCGTGCCCCACACCCACACACGCACCCCCAATAACGGATGCGCTCCAGGCGATGCGAACCGATCTCCAAGCCCAATTCACGGCCACCATACAAAAACTGCAGGCAGACGTCGACGAGCTCCGTCAACAACACACACGAGCCTTACAGCACTACACCGCCACCATTGATGAAATCCGGAGCCAGCTGCGGACGCATCACGAGTCCCTTCAGAACGAACTCCGAACCCTCGTAAATGATGCCATCCGCGAGGTGCTCAAACAAGCTCAACCCCAGCCGATTCTCCCACTTACTCTGCCCGCAGACACGCATGGAGGAGACAGAGATCACCGAGACTTATGCCGCGTTCACCCCTGCCTCACACCCACGACGGATCGCCCAGGCAATGCTCTAAACTACGCCCAGCCACCCCCTCAACACGGCTAGCAAGTCGAGACCACCAATGCTACACACCCGTCATACGCCCGAACCCCTGCGCATTTGGCAATGGAATTGTAGAGGCTACCGCCGCAAGAAAGGGGCAATTTTGCAATATATAGCCACGCACTCAAATTCGCCGGACGTAATTGCTCTTCAAGAAGTCAGATGCGATCCCACCCTACCAGGCTACTCTCCGTACTCGAACTCCAGAAATGACGACCAGGCGCCTCTAGTGACGACATTTGTAGACAAGAGGATTGCAGTCATTGATCACTCTCCAAGCAGTCCCCATCACATCCCGCACGTATTACTAGAAATCATTCCGAATACCTCCAAGCACACAAGTGTATACGTCCTCAACATTTAATGTACGCCCCAGGCCAGACGCGACACATTTGACCACCTCTTCGACAGCACCCTCTCTTTAGCAAAACGGACCAACCGCCCCGTGCTTATAGTTGGCGACTTCAACGCGGCACACCCTACTTGGGGCTACATGACAGAAACTCCCAAGGGACGAAAGCTAGCCCTGACAATAGCCAGGTGCCACCTTACGGTTCTGACAGAACCTGGCCAGCCCACTCGCATGGATAACAGCGTTACCCGGGATACATGTCCGGACCTCACTCTAACCCATGGCCTCAGCAACCACAGGTGGTCTAACCTTGGGGAGACACCCGGCAGTGATCACGGCATCCTCTTCACTGAGATAGCGGACTTCGGCGCCAAGGTTTCCAACCGATCGGTCGCAATCACCGACTGGGTCGCCTTCCGCAAGCGTCGTGCCCAACCGAGTGGCGATAGCTCACCCGACACTGACCCTACGTCAACTACTGGAGACCCCGAGCAATCGCCTCTTCCTTCCCTCCCAGAGTGGATTAAACAAATTCAAAGTGATCTGGCAGACACTACTAGAACCGTACAAACAACAGCTCACATGCCAGACGTGGACAGCCACCTTCTTCATATTTTGGATGCCCGCCGTAGCCTCAGCAAACGATGGCGAGGGCAAAGGCACAATCGGAAACTTCGTAAACGGATCGCCTTGCTCACCGCCGAAGCCGAACGCTACGCAGCAGAGTTGACAAGGGCCAACTGGCAAAATTTCTGCAACCAGCTACAAGGAACACTTGGAACAGCAAAGACATGGTCGCTGCTACGCAGTCTCCTCGACCCCAAGCAGACCAAAACAGAAACCACCAAAGCCATCCGTACATTACTCCACAGGGAAAACCTTGACAAAGATACCCTTCTCGCTACACTGAAACAGCGCTATATCAGCGTCGGTCCCCGCCCCCAGTATCGGCCTTACCCAGACACCTCTGACACGAATGTCCTGCTCGATGCTGACATCACAGAGGCAGAAGTGAGAGCGGCCCTTCAACACCTCACAAAAAGCACTGCACCGGGAGCGGACGGCATCCAATATAAGTTACTTCGCAACCTGGACGACCGCGCCATAACCCAGTTGACGGCTTACTACAACGATGCGTGGCGCAAGGGCACTCTACCACAGGAATGGAAGCACGCAGACATCATCCTGATACCGAAACCGGGCAAACCTCTTTCATTTGGCAACCTCCGCCCCATCTCACTCACTTCGTGTGTGGGCAAGCTTCTCGAACATATAAGTCTTGCTAGGCTGCAGCTACATCTCGAAGCCACCCACTTTTTCCCCGACACAATGTTCGGTTTTCGTTCCCACCTGGCCACACAGGATGTGCTCCTCCAACTCAAGCACGACATCCTGGATCATCCCAACAGAGCCCAAACACGCGCCGTCCTGACACTCGACCTAAAAGGTGCGTTTGATAACGTCGCACACGAGCTCATTCTTGACAATCTGGCATCATGAAATTGTGAAGAACGCACATACAATTACGTCAGAGCCTTTCTGGCCGATAGGACAGCCACCATAGGGTTAGGTGAGCACCGCTCACCACCCTTTCAACTGACTGGAAGAGGAACGCCCCAGTGCTCAGTTCTATCCTCGATACTCTTCAATGTGGCCATGGCTAAGCTGCCTCCTCTACTCAACGCAATTCCGGGGCTTCGCCACGCGCTGTACGCGGACGATGTGACCATGTGGGCAACACGCGGATCGGACGGCCAAATACAGGACGCCCTGCAAGAGGCAGCAGATGTAGTTCTGAACTATTCCTCTCTGGGGGGCCTGTCTTGCGCAGCGGAGAAGTCCGGCCTTCTTGTGTTGCCTCCCCGCATGCGACCAGTAACCAAGCCAGAAATAACCGTTTACTTTACCAGTAATTTGATCCCGTGCGTCACCCGAGTCCGAGTCCTAGGACTCCATCTACAGTCTAACGGCCGCGCCACGCACACAGTTCACCTCCTCAAAACTCAAATCACGCAAATCACGCACATGATCCGTCGCATCTCCAACAGACGCGCCGGCCTCAAGGCACCCTCAACCCTCAAGGCACCCTCAAGGCCGGCCAACAGACACCCTCCGCATAGTTCATTCCTTACTCATCAGCCGCCTTGCCTACCACGTCCCCTTTCACAATTTGCTGCGCTCCGAACTCCAGCGCCTCAACACTGCCTTACGGACGGAAATCAAAGCAGCCCTGGGACTTCCCCCCTACACTTCTACACAGCGTCTCCTTCAATTGGGTGTCCGCAACACGATAGAGGAAATTATTGAGGCACAACGAGCTGGTCAGCTTATCCGCCTTAGCACCACCCGCACCGGTCGTCACGTGCTCGCCAGCCTGGGATACCCCGAGCCGTCGTCACCTCTCCCACCAAACCCTGTGGCTCTCGCCCCTGTCCTTCGTGCACGTTTACAAGTTGCCCCGCTCCCCAAGAACATGCACGCGGAAACCAACCAGGGCCGACGCCGCGCCAGAGTCGAAGCGCTAGCCCGCCGGTACGGTCAGGACCCACATGTGATTTACACCGACGCAGCCAGTTATCCAGCCAACCCCAACGCTAAAGTGGCAGTGGCCTCTACAGTTGCTGGCAATGCGCAAACAACTTGCTCTGTACGCACCGATTCCATCAGGGTGGCCGAGGAAACAGCCATAGCATTGGCTGTGTCCCACATCACCACCGCTCGACCCGCGGAAGCTGACGACGACGAAACCTGGGCAATTATAACAGACTCACAAGCCGCCTGCCGGGCATATTCTTCTGGAATCCTCTCCATCCAAGCAAACAACATTCTTCGACACTCTGATCCATCCAAGCTTCCCTTCATTCGTATCGTCTGGACCCCTGGCCATGCCTCCCTTCCTGGAAATGAGCACGCACACGCGCTCGCCCGAGAAATGACCCACCGGGCGTCAGAGGAAGCGGACAGACAGATCCAGGGTGGCTCCAAGACATCAGCTTACATCATCCTATCCCACGAACCTCTCAACTATACACTCACACTCGCCTACTACCGCACACAAAGAAAAACACTACCTCCACCCCACCACTCCCTGTCCCGCGCCGACGCCACGTCATGGCGGCAGCTCCAGACACACACGTTCCCAAACTTACACCACAAACACCTCTTCTACCCCACCCAATACGCTGGCAACTGCCCGGCTTGCCAGAGCCCCACTCCCACCCTTTACCACTCTGTATGGGAGTGTCCGCGTCCACCAGACGGGCTCACCCCTATACGCATCCCCACCATCTCCTCTTGGGAGGCTGCTCTGTCCAGCACTGCCCCGCAAGACCAACAACGGCTGATCGAGCGGGCCCGCCGGATAGCGTCCGCCATTGGAGTCCTGGACTGAGGACCCCACTCATAGAGGCTGCTCTTCGGCTAACAAATGATCAATAAATGTTTTCACCACCACCTTCTCACTTTGTCAGCGTAACTCAATTTTCCCTTGAGTGTGTCCCAGTAGGGATTTCTAACGACACATTTGACGTGCGCAGGACGTTGCTAACTTCCAAAACAATAAACTTTTATGTGAAACTTTTTTACTGCCATAGGACTTGATGCACTATCGTGATACACTGAAATGCGAACAACGGAGTGGGTGGGTTTCCGTACATGCCCCGAATCTTGGCGACGTGCCGCGTATACGCAGTAGGAACCATTCACGACAGTTCGTGACCACCCTTGGTATGGAAAGGCATCGTCTTTCCATCGTCAGTTGAGCGCTCGCCAGGGAATAAAGAAGTGAGTAATATGCCCACGAGCGCCGTTTTCACTCAGCGAAGAAAAAACCAAATTCTCACACGCCGAGTCTTTCTATACCAAGAGTGTACACGGACTCTCGTAACTTGTTCGTTCTGAACACACGTGGCTCGTCGCTAGGATGCGCGGCATGTACTGAAAGCCACACGCTCCGTTGTTGGTATTTCAACGTATCACGATAGTATAAGATCGGCATTTTCAAGGGGGCAATTACAGAGCCCGTTATATACAGTGAAGAGTATCATATGATTATACTTGCAAAATATCGTGTTTATGCTATTCTTAAACACCAGTTGTCCGCCTTAGCGTGACATCCTTTAACCGAAGTTTCACTTCCTTCTTTGCCAAAAAATTATGGCTTTGTGCCAAGAACGTACGCGCGATCTTTGCTGGGACTGTAAAGGCGTGTTCTCTTGTGCCCGTAGCGCAGTAGGAAACATCTCAGCATTCAGATCGACAAATTTGTTCTGTATTGAAGCGACTAAACAACCGAGCCATATGTGATATAGAATTCGTCGTTTAAAGTACGATAACGAACAGGGGCTAATGCGGCTAACCCCAGGGGTGGTTCTTCTTTTTCGTCACAATATCTGACGTCTGCTGCATGCAGGTAAAACAATCCATGAGACACGACCGGAATTAATGATTTACATATGCACTGTTTCTGTCTCCTGTGTAGGAAAAAGTTTTCTCTATTTTGTTTTTGTTTATTTGTGACGCAATGATTTACGAAGCCTGGCAATCGCTTTTTATACAAAGCAAGTAGAGAATGTCGTCGGTTTTCTTGTTTTGCTTCGGTCAAATGCAATTAGATGTCAGCAGTGTTTTGGCCCTGCCTGAATGTCTTTGTTTTCCAGTTAATTCAATTAAATTTCATGCTGTAGACCTTTTTGAGGACCATAACTTGCGAGTAACGCTATCAGGGAGTGAACGTTTTCCTAAATACAATATGAATCCGGTGAGGGAATATAAGTTCTGCAAAAGAAATTTTGTTTGTTAGTTTTGATTGATTTGGAGGGTATAACGCGCCGACTCTACACAGCTGATGAGGCGCGCCTAAGTGAAGAGCTGCGCATTAATTTTGACCACCTTGGTATCTTACCGCGCGCCGAAATCTCGGGCGGTTTCGCCTTTCGCCTCCGTCAGAAACGTAGCCGCAACGGCCGGAAATTGGACCCTCGTCCTTGAGCTCAGCACTTTAGTTTATTAAAACTGGTTCATTTCACATGTTTAGAAGCGTTATTGGATAGAGAAATGATATGTGGTGTGAACTTGTGCCTGGCAACATAGCGAACGGGGATAAATCGCTACCCACAATATCCAAAATGTAATTGCGGTATGTAAAAAATAAAACTACAATTACAAAACAAAATATTTTCTGTCCGTCCCCGACATTCATACCCGTTCCCTGCTTTCCCTTTGTCGCGAAGATGCCGACAAGTTTTTCGGCTCACTGTAGCGGAGACTTGCATTTCGGCTGGAAGGTTTCGGTTTCAGAGTTATACGACGTAAAAAGAAGCGCCCTAAATGTAAAAAAAAAAAGCACTGCTACCAGTAGTCACTGTCGCCGACTTCGTGTGATACATTTTCATAGCGACAAATACGAATACCAGCTATAATAAATATTACGCATCTACTGCAACATTAAAAATAGATGCACGAAGCCAGCAATTCAGCCTAGTCACTAAAATACTATAAGTTGGTGATTGTACTGAACTAAGGCCAATTCCAACGCGTATTCACATCACGAAAAGAAAAGCGGGTGAAGAAATACTGTAGGCTGGAGACCGTTCCGCAAATATTCTCAAGTAATTGACGGTATGCAATATCTGCAGCTAAAATTAAAAAAAAAATGCGCCGATGCACTCTTTACAGGTGGTTAATCAGCGAATCTAGAACGTGCGGTTGGCGTTTACGTTGTTGACCGCTGCCCCTGCCCGCAGTTATCGCTTTAGCTCCGCCTCACGGAGTATCTCGTTACCCACGCGCTCCGCTGAGAAAGGGATCTTTTTTACTCCCCATGATGAGCCGTTATCACTTAGCAATGTCTTTGGATGTCAGAGTGTGGCTACGTCACCTATAAACCCATCCAGACCTTCTCCTCTTACTTGTAACTGCTCTCCAACTTGGTTTTTCGTGTATGCACTTCAGGTTTTGCTTGAGACATTTTCGGAGTACACCGGACCGACGGATTTTTTTCCTAGCTTTATGAAGCTTCGCTTTATTTATGCAAGCATTTCGTACTTCCGCTGATAACTTTCGACGCGCACGCTATCCGACCTAAGAAGAATCTCCAAAGGAAAGTCCGGTCACGACAAAGCGGAGCGGAAGTAAGAATGACACTCGCAACTCGTAGATGTTGGACACTGGCGCCTTTAATTGGAGAGCAAACTCGACTGGAAGATATTGTAGTTGAAACTACGAAAAGGACCTGGTGTGAGGCTAACATTATTATTGTTATGCGAAGAACTCACAGTGGTGGGCAGCCAGGGTACTCTGCGGCCAAGCAGAGATGGAGCTTATAGTTGGAAGAGACTGATGATAAGGTGGATAAATTCGATGAATACATTTGGTGGCAAATAATGGGACTCTGAAAGCGTATCACAGGGCTACTTTGGTGACCCATTTGTAGAAACTGTCAACACGCAGTTCGTTTTTCTCATTAAAGAATTCAGAAAGAAATGAGGAGGGAAGCATACATTTCGGACGTTATAGAGTGCCGGTGGACACGCATGCAACACAGTGAGAAGGAGGGAGTGTTTTGGGTGAGCTGCGTTGTCACACCTGCTAGCAATGACTGCCGCCACGCGGCCGCACAAACTTTCTACCTCCCCTAAATGATGTTTCATTTTCCCCCATCGACGCACGCATACGCACGCGCGCACGCACGCACACACGTACACACAATTTTCTTGGTCGTTTAGAAAAGTTGATATACATTTAAATCTTTTTCACAAATTACGGAAGTGCTTTCGCTCAGCCTATTGCGAACGCCAATGAATTTGTTTCCAACAGCA
This sequence comes from Haemaphysalis longicornis, assembly GCF_048455015.1. Taxonomy (NCBI): domain Eukaryota; kingdom Metazoa; phylum Arthropoda; class Arachnida; order Ixodida; family Ixodidae; genus Haemaphysalis; species Haemaphysalis longicornis. Next base: position 21,881,234 of record NW_027526385.1, read on the forward strand.
GCTCTGTATAGGTCGCACAAATCTGTCCGGAGTACGCAGTAAATTTTAAGCGCACGTGAGTAACTGCCTCGTGGCAACCTCCCGGTGTCGTCCAGGCTTGCGCGTGGGCTGACGCCACATGAGGAGATCTCGCCTTCGTCGTCATCGTCGCGTAGCCACCGGCGCTCCACGGGTCCGCCGCGCCGAAGACGATGACGACGAATCTGTCAAGCCATGTCTTCAGAATCCAGACGTGGAGAGGGCAACCAAACCAGCTGAAGTAGAAGTGGAGGTCTACCGAGGTGAAGATGCGCCACAAGAGGGCTTGCCTTATGCAGGTGCGCTGTTGAAAGACCACGACGAAACGGATGACCACGATTGCTACTGAATAAAACAGTGTACATACTTCAATGATGTTTGCTTGACAGTGCCATCCAAAGCGGCTCTTCTCTGATGGGGTCCGGCTTCTCCCTCTCTCCTGGTATCCGCTGTCAGCGTGGGAGTAGCTAGGTCGACCTCCAGCTGTGCCGTTTCTCCAGGCTTGCGCCACTTCTGAAAGCTGCGCCAATTTTTTTATGTAAGAACTCTGCCTACACGGTGCTTAGAATAATTCCGCACTCTGTTATGTATATGAACTGCTTGTCCTAAGGAGGCGTATTACCAGTGTGCTTGAGTGTGTAATCCTGATACCGAATTCATCATCGTACATTTAGGTCTCAAACGTTCATCTCAACCGTAATGAACACAGAACCCTAAGTAGTGCGCTTAAAAAATGCAGCTAGCCTTTCTGCGAGGTAACGATAATACGCTTCTGCGCTCCTTACATTCTTGGACCACCCACGTACATCACCGCACCAATCCAGCTCAAAGGTTGTCGTGTTTTGGTCACAGATAGTTAACGGTTTAAACCTCCCGTATAATCCTTTTTTATTCTGCTTTCATGGAGTCTCCGTGTCAGAACTTAAACTCTATTCTTGTGACTCGCCGCTTTCTTAATCATACTTGATGCTTCATATCATATAAACGGAAGTTGCAAAAAAGGTTCCTCTTTTTAATAAAGCAAACAATCTTTAATACCAGAGCACTGTGCAATGAACGTAGCTTTAGTAATAGTGACTTCTCTCTTAAGTAGCGAGGAAACTGAGTGGCTCGCCGAGCCTGTCTGCCATTTTCAAAGCATATTTTCGTAGTTCCATATTTGTTTGCTAGAGCAGGTACTTTCGGTGTTCTTTTTAAAAGCCGATTAGCGCTCATTTTACCGAGTGCACATGCGAATTTCAGCCGTTGCCCTTTTCACTATATTTGATACATAAGTGTAAAGTTCAGACAGGGATTGCACTTTCTCATTACCTAAGTTTGTACCACACAGCTCCTCTTTATCTAAGAGCTAACTTATGAAATGAATAATAATTTCTCTATTTTAATCTCAGATTTCTCTCACGCAGATTTTTGGGGATTCTTTTACGACTGAAACAACTAAGCATGGTGATTTGTTTTGTTTCGAAATCAACAATATTCTCGCCTCCTTGTTCCTTCCGGATCTCATAGGGCGAGATAAATACAAAAAACATGGTTTTTAAATTTTGATTGTGCGACCTGCAGAATTCACTATGTCTTGAAATGTGATAGACAATTTAACAATAGAGAGCAGTGGGACATTAGTGTCTTAGTTTAACAAGTACCTCTGTTGAAAGTATACGCATGCTTTGTTTTAAATCTTTACATATTCAACAAGCTATAAACTATGAAAAAGCTTTTCTGAGCCCTAACCTAGGTGTCCGTTTTTACCTAAACGAAATTGGTTTCTTGCAATGTATTCTATTTCATGCGACGAAGGAGACCGCTCGGGATGTTTTTGCAACACAGAACATCTCGCCTCTATTTCCAGAGCAAAGAAGGCACATGGAAATCGAATCAATTTGTTGCCATTGCTTGCATAAGGCGGTGCGGGTAACGCCTTACGGTTGTCGATTCTGGCTGCTATATGATGCTGCGTCTTGTTTTCCGAACGCTGGGGGTGCGTGCTTTAGACACAATCACAAGCAATGCGGTAAAATATTGAATACTGGGCGCAATAATCTCAGAATTCTAATTTGACTAGCTGAAGGGATTTGCGTTGCTGAAATAAGACGCGTTTGGCTAGAGCGGCGAAAACAGAGATGATTTATCGAGAAAGGATAAAAAAATCACGCGTCACCTCGACTAATGCGAAACCTGGAGAGGGACGAAGAATGCAGTGTATCAGTGAATTCAAAGATTGTAAATCTGTATCTTGAGACGCGATACGCGCTGACTGAGCTCCTGAAAAGCGCCAGTAGAAGCAGCAATCATGCGCTTGCTGAGGCAGTGGCACCGTCTCTTAAGTAAAACCGTATTTAGGCAATTACATGGGAGACAGACTGCCTGTATGTTGTCTTTGTGCCATACGCCGCAGCATGCTAAGTATGCTAAGAAGTAGCGTTAGGCTTTCAAAAACGATTGTCTTGGTGTATCCCTTAAGTACGCGTTACGTTCTAGCGCAAGGCGTTGTAAAACGAGTATCCCGGTATTCCGGTGTTTTCGTAGCGTTACTACATGAGAAGAATGAGACGGCCACAGCCCGAGCCCCGAAAGTGCTTGGAACTTTAAATAATTGAAAGGGACGGAGCGGTGAAAAAAAGAAATACGATAATGAAAACCTTGCTTAACAATTTTCAGATAGAGATGGAGGGGCGTTTAGGGTGCTGTTTGGCGGGATGCTGGGTACTCGGCACGCAGCACCCAACTCTGCCACAATCGAGTCGGCGATTGACTGAGCGGTCATCGATTCATTGGTGGACATAACTGGCAGTGCAGCCTAGTTACGTTTCTGCACGTTCTCACGAGAGCGTCGGGACGCAGGGACACCTCGGATATCACAGAGCGGACGTCTTGAAGGCAGCATCAAGAACCCTGGTTACTTTCTTTCATGACTGCTTCCCTCACGCCCCGCATTCCGATCATCTTCTTGGGGTGCCACTTTGAGGCCTCCGAGTATTTGCAAGTTGAGGAGATTCCCTTCCCCTGCGGGTACAAGCCAGGTACTTTCTGTGCGCACCCAGCACCGTCTGCTGTTTCACTTGCACCACTCCTACTCTTTTGAGGAACTGCTAAAATAAACTCTTCAGCCTCAATAGTCCAGGAGTATAATTTTGGGTTTTAGTATAAACGGAACGACTTCAAACTCGAGCGATGCTAATTCCACTTCGGAAGGCCCGTAATTTTTTTCGGCATGGCGTCCATTAGCTAAATTAAAACATTGTTCTTGTAAATAAACGTGTTTTGGAATCTTTTCTGTCAGTTTAGGAGTGAGGCCTGGCATGTGTACACGTTTAAATAATCTTCTGCATCGTGCCTGAGGTGCCGACCTTGTACCTACCTTGAAAGAAAATACCGCTGCCAGTTCACATGCCGTACAATATTTACACTTCAGAAAGGTTTATGCTCAGCCATCTCATGAAAAAGACGTGGCTCACTATCGAGAGAAAAAAGTTATCACCTAATAAAAAAAATTTCACCGTCTTCGCATGGGGGGAACCCTAAGGAGGTTGCGAAGCAGCAGGGGGGGGGTTGGGTGGTGTGTAAGTAGAGTTGAAGTGTGTAGTGTGAGTAGAGTTGGTGTGTGGTGTTAGAGTAAGGAGACGCGTGGGTAGGGTGAGGGGAGAATGGAGGAGAGACGCGCATGCGCAGTGGATTAGCGCGCAGCGCGTGTGCACACCTGGTTTATGTGGCTGTGAGGAGAATGGAGGAGAGACGCGCATGCGCAGTGGAGGTGTGGACGGCGCAACAACAAGGTAGGGAAGAGGCTCAACCATAAGCATCCTACGGGAAGATGGTGTAATTTGATTGAAGGGGGGGGGTAGAGTGGACAGGCATTAAAGAGAGAGAGAGAGAGAGAGAGAGAGAGAGAGAGAGAGAGAGAGAGAGAGAGAGAGAGAGAGAGAGAGAGAGACTCTGCACGTGGTGAGGTGACTTTGAGAGGGAAAGAGGCCCCTAGCCCGCACCACATATGTATCGCAGGTATGAGTTTATCTTTATTTAGGCATTATCATCATTACGTTCAACGTAGGTGACGTCGAGCTGTGGTTGGCGTTCAGCTTTATGACCGCCTTATGGTCAGTGAAATGTAAAGTCAAGGGCTTATGTAGTGGATGAACCCTAAAGTTGCTGAAGATGAGGTCGATGCACGTTCTCCGGATGGTTGTGGGCTGCTTGTTATCACGGCCCAACGAGACTCACCGACGCAAGCCACCGCCGACAACGATGAAACGTCGAAGGCGGGTGAAGCGTGCTCGTCTCGTGCCGGCCCAGGAAGACACCGGTAACACTGTCGCTCCAATAGCCCTTAAACGGGAAGCGTGCTCGTCTCGTGCCGGTCCAGGAAGACACCGGCAACACTGTCGCTCCAGGAGCCATTAAAGGTTATGACACCACCGGGCGTTTAGCAAGCCGAGCATCCGCAGTGGGGGTGTGGACGGCGCAACAACAATAACAAGGGAGGGGCATATATCCCCGACCATAAGATGTTTCGCATTTAAAACTGGCACACGTAAGTGCAGTAATTGTCTCTCAGCAACACACTTTTTGTTCACGACTAGAGATGATGCCTCTGCAGGTGGATTCCAAATTATTTATTAGCAGGCCCCAAATTGACAGGAATATAGCCACTCATATTTTTCCAAGCGTGGTCGCGAAGAAATCGAAATGACTTAATCCGTTGCGACTACAGCACCCATTCTCAGCAAATGCTGTCGCCACAATTGGCACTATCTCAAAGTGAAGCTAGTCAGGGGCAGTTTTAGTTGTTAGAACCCTTTATTTATCGTAAGGTACATTTATCTTATTTATTTATCACAAGGTAAATCAAAAACTAAAACAAATAATAACATAGGTCAAAGTCTACCGGTCGTACCGTTACCAACCAGTTCCACATGCCGTTTGTTCAGGTAAAGTCAAAGTTGATTCTGGTGTCCCTCAGGGTTTTGTTCTGGGCCCGGCCTTTTCTTGCTGGTTATAACTGACATTGTCAGAGACCTGTCAGTTCCAATTAAGCTATAGGCTGACGATAGTGTATTATATAGGAAAATTAATTTCGTTCAAGATCCGGCAACACTGAATGAAAACTTTGCGAAAGTAATTTCTTGGTGCGATAAGTGGCAAAGGTCAACAACTCTGAAAAAACCATATTTTTGAGAATAACCCACGAAAAGCGACCGCTGTTGTTTTTTTTTTTGCACAGAAAACAACGTTTTGTTTTCAGAAGTACAGCAGTACAAACATCTCGGTGTTTGGATTTCGAGTGACATCTCTTGGGCGAAGAATATTTATGTTTTAACGGCAAGATCTCTTCGAAAACTTTTTTTTCTAAAGCGTTCATTAAAGTCCGCCACACCCAATCTACGCCTTCTTGCCTACAATTCAATCATTCGCCCACTAATAGAGCACGAATTCGTCGTTTGTGACCATTTCACAAGGAATAATATAGAAAAATTAGAACGAATGCAAAAGACAGCCGTTCAAATTATATTTAACTGACATGGCCTCTCCTCTATTACCGAACTTATAAAACGAAGTTGGTTTTAATCAGCTTCCGAGAGAAATCGCATCTGCCGCTTAAAATTCATTTTTCAATTAGTCAAAGGGTACTACCATGTGTACACTTTGAACATTTTATACTATTCTTAGGGTAATGTTACCACAAAACGGCACTCCCTTATGATTACACCCCTACTCCCGCGAAATAACTGTTTTAAATATTCTTTTTTCAACGTACCATTGCAGGCGGGAATGACCTGGCGAATGATGGTGTTTCACAACGGTCCCCGGTCCTCGTTCGAGTCGCACTTGCTTTGAATGTTAAAGGGACACTGAAGTGATATGTAAACATTGCGGGTTTACTTGCGCAAATTGTAGTCCGGAGTCCCCAGGCCATGTTTCGACCACTGGGCGCGTTTACGCGATTTTATTTAGTAGAAAAATTAATTCGAAAATGCTGCCCTCCTCTCTTTACGCTCGCCCATTTTCTGCGGCGTTTTCGTGTGACGTCGCGAGGAGCCGAGCTCGCAATTGGCTGCGCTACTGCACGGCTCCCCGGCCTTCAGACAGAGTCAGTCGGCCCAGCGTTTCGTCCGCCGGCTGCCGACGGGTCGTCGCAATTCGTTCGCTCAGTTGAAACGAAGCCAGGACACGTTTGTGAATGGAGGAATCTGCCTTTCTTTACTTGGTTAGTTTGTACACTGTATCTAGCTCCAAGTCAAGGTCGCTTCACACAAGCGCTGCACAAGCGCACATGCGACGCGTCGCTGACTGGTACGCCAGTAGGAGAATATAAGGCCTCTTGAAGGCGGGAGAAGAGTCAGCGAAGTCAATATAGGTACTAAGGAAATAAAATCAACTGATATTTTTACCGTACAGCGTAAAACTAGGGTGCGGGAACCACTTTTTTTGCGCTGGGCGAACAAGCACAGCGGTCAGCAGCACGACTACGCATCTGCGAACGCTTTTCCGTCAACGAAATGCAATTGCTAGACGTGAGCTATTGTGGAAACTCCGGCGACGCTTACTGCACGAGCGCAATACAACAAATAGTCACCTAAGCTGCTAGAAATGCCAAAACTAAATAAAAGTGTAAACTGGTTGTACAATATATACCCTATATTACCAAGGGCACGGGAGCCCACTGTTTTGTGCTGTGCCGTGACGCGGTGTTTTTCTGGGACGTTTTGCAACGGACACTAAAAAAGGACATTGACATCACCCCATACACCATTCGCTTCTTGCCATTTGAGGACGTTAATCGGGTGCCGTATGACGTTTTTGTGCTCCTAGGATTGTTTAGCTTGTGGAAGTGCCGCATGACTGATCGGCATGCTGAACCCCCTAGGCCGACCAAGGTCACTGAGTTTTGAATTGGTTCCGACCTTTGTTAGACTGATGTGCTTACCCTTTGCTGTCTGTTAGTGTTTATATTGTGTGTCAATTGTCTTGGCTGACTTCTCTCTAAAATTTCCATGTATTAAAGAAAAAAAAAAAGTCCCGTGGCCGAGTGGTTTGGGGCGCTGGATATGTCACCGCAAGTGTTTTGCAAGTCGCGAGTTCGAATCCCCGCGGAAACGTGCTTTTTTTTTTGTAGGTTAACTTTTTCGTTTTCCGCTGATGTTTCCTATATTGAGTTCCCCTTTTTTTGAGCCGCAACGTTCATGGCTCCACGAACTAGTTCACAAAACGCGCGCAGGCTGGCACTGGCGCGCTAGCGAGTTCTCGTTGGCGTGCTGTTGCCATAAGCACCGACTCTTGCAGGCAGTGGGCACAGGCCAGAATGAACAGACCCTTGGCCTGGTGCGAACATGCTTTTTACGATACAGGCATGAGGGAGGCAAGTTCCAAATTTGGGGGAAAAGCGCATGACATTTGGGCGTCTACGGGTGCGCGGGGGGCGTTCATGCACTGCGTAGGTCTCGGCTAGTGAATGCTACTATTCCAAGCCGTCCTGGGAGGCTTATCTTTATGCATTTTTACAGCTGACAACATGGCAGAAGCGCGGTACGATGATTACTGAGTTATTGAGAATGCCCATCCAACAACGCCACCGGTTGTGTTTTACAGAACCGAAACCGAAACCCAAATTTGTTTGGTTGCTCACCTTGGGCATCGTCCAATCACGGTGCCCGCTCCTCCCAACGTCACAGCTTTTGTTGGTGCGGCCGCCGCAAATCGCGCATGGTAGTTTTTCTTCTTTCGCGCTTTGTAAAATAATTACCGATTTGTCAACTGGATAAACGATGAAAAGTGTGCTAATTTGAGCCAGTCTACGCAGTGCAAGCAAAAACGGGAGCTTGACAAATACACTTCAGTGTCCCTTTAATGTGCTTTTAACTGCCGTTGACAATCTTGATTGATTGATTGTATGGTTTCAAGTGCCGACGCCACGCAGTCAATGAGGCGCGCCGTAGCGGAGGGCTCCGGATTAATTTTAACCACCTGGGGATCTTGAACGCGCGGCGAAATCTCGTTCACACGCGCGTTTTTGATTTTTTCCTCCATCAGAAAAGGTGCTGCTGCGGGCGGGAGTTTAACCCGCGACCTCGTGCTCAGCAGCGCAACGCTTTAGCCACTGAGCCACCGCGGCGGATCGTAGACAATGTTTAACTGCCGTCGGCAAAAGATGTAACCCACCTGCTAGATCTCTTATCGAGATCGCAGTATCTACAAATAAATAAACAAAATAAACAAATAAATAAATAACTAAATAAATAAATAAATATAAACAAACAAATAAATTAAATAATTAATTAAATATATAATAAATACATATAAATAAATAAATAAAAATAAATAAATAAACAATTTCTACACCTCGCGGAATTTTACACTCTCATCTAATACGACCTGCTATAAAACAACCACCATAATCAAAGACGAATATTTTTCATTTCAAGGTTTTGGCCGAATATATCAATGGCACACAGAACTGACACTGTGCGGCTTTTGGTGGGATCCCTTGACGGAATCAATATTAATCGCTTTTTTTAGAAACGAGAATTTCCCGAGGTGGTACTGTCTCGAACCGGCATTCAGTTCAAAAATAGCTATTAAGCAACCGCAGTGAGTCGGTGTCTGGTGTAAACTTTCGGCCAAATCAAAAGGCCGTGTTCAAAGCGAAGCCCATGTCGCCCTAACGACCGAAATTAGAACTGGTTACGCCCGAGCAAGTTAAAGTACCCTTGCAACCAATTGTAACTTTTTGCGGACCGAAGTGGAGGTGGCCTATTGTACGTACGCTCGTGCCGGGACAGAGCAAATTCGTTTTACGCGCGAATTGCGAAATCAGGTAGTTCTCGAACGGGCTAAGCTGACTACGAAAGTTATGAAGTGTGTCCTCGAAAAGAGGAAAGGTGCGCAAAGTGAAATGCAAACTAATGCCTCACGTAGCACATATCTATACGCTTTTCAAAGAGCCAAATTTCAGGTATCTGACAGAATTGTGTAAGCGGGCAATAAAATTCTACTAGGTGTAAATTGCCTGTTTGGCGAAACTACGAAACTACGAGTAAAAACTTCAAATCATAGCCCTCTTTTGAGCGTTGCGAATTACAGGGGGTACACTTTAATCACCCACGTCAAAGATTGCTCGTGATGACGAAACTTCAAAACCCGCGGCAAGGATATTGCTGTTTCTTTTATTGACCGGGTTTGAATACAGCAATTTTACAAAAAAAAGTCAAACCATTATGCGCTGAACAAATGACCGTTAGACGCTGTTCATGTTTGTTCAGGGCGCCATCCTAGCTTATTGAGAAAAGCACGTGTTCACTATGCCGCAAATATAAAAAAAGGGGCGAACAGCTCTTGAGGCCTGGATTCATTCTTGTGTTTGTAGCTTACTAATTCCCGGAAACAATCCGTGATCGCGTCTTCATTCAGCTAGAGTTCACTGGTTTCGACCAGAATCTTCTAAGTGCTAACACCTCAAAAATGAGGGCGCTGCAACCCCTGGTCAAAACTTTAAAGGAAGCATCGTTTCGAGGGGGACTGTAAAGAAGGCAGAGGAAGGGAAGAAGATGACATGGAGCCACATATCTAATGTGTTCGAAAAGCAAATCGTTGGTGACAGCTGAGGTTAAGTTTTAAATTGCCGCTGATAAATTTTTTCGTACTTTCAGCACCTAAAATTAGTGTGTAAACTTCCTGAATTACGGGAGTACGCCATGGTACAAACAACCCTAGGGTTGCTTTAGAACAAGCGCATTGCATTTTAACCGTGAGAGTCCGAAAACTGGCATCTATTTGCATGCCCGAAGAACATGTACCACGAAATGTGCATTGGCCGGCGTTTTCAACGGGACTTTTGTGTTTCGTGCCAGTTCGAGAGTCACACCAGGTTTCAACATGTTCCACGGAGATAGTTTTAAGGTTTGAAATGTTAGGGCTAACAACGGCCACAACGTATACCGGTGGAGGTGGGTTGGCCACCCCCGACCATTCCGATTTTGCAGTTTATTGCAAACCCCAGAGCTCACACATCATTGCACACACACACACAAACATGTACCTGCAGACGTGTATTCACAAATGCTTAACGTCGGATTGTACCCTGTTATGCTAGTCAGAAAACTCCTAATTCCACATAACAAAAGAATACCCGATACGTGCAAGAGCGCATCGGCTCACACTTCTCCTGGGATTGTCCGTTTTTCTGGAGCCTCAACACTAACACAACGTGGACAACACAGCGCCTACACTTGTTTCATTACACAAGCATTAAGCCTATCAAGAGCGGTAAGACACACACGCTAATGTATATTGACAATGCATTTCCGGAATTTTTCTCGTTACTGCGGGTCCCATTGTTACTAATGCGACCACGGGGCAGCACATACCGGCCGACATATATTTCCCGACGCTCCCCATGAATGTCTTCGTTCCGCGCGACTCGCCAAACTCGCTTAGTGTTACGCAACTTCAAAGCCGAACATACATTCAAAGGAGTATTGGGCAACCCTTTCTCTGCGGAGCTCTATTTGTGCTCCTCCCCATACTCAGAGTGTTGCATGCATAGCGTTTACTATAATTACACGGGTTAGCAAGTTACACAACGCACAGGCTGTCCAACCTATTTTAAAGCAGCGGTTGGCAGCAATTTTTTTCTCTCTTCTAGTTACCTTGCGGGAGAAGTAAAACGCGGTTGCAGCACTACATCAACCGAGGGTTAAATGAACGTGGAATGAATTTTGTGGTTTGGAGACAATTCTGACAAGGTACAAGGGCTGGGCCTTGTTGAGTACTTCATTAATTGTCAACATCGTTTCACCTCAGTGTATAGCTAAAAACTAAAAGCAATAGACAATTTGTTATTGCTTTTAGCACAAACAACCCAAGAACTGTTTCTTCATGATAGCTGAAAATACCGGTCATTTCCTTAAAAATATTTTCTCGTAGATACTCTTAAAGGTCGTGGACATTCAAGGTACTCCTCGTTCTGTTTCTGTTCTTCTTTCCCAATGCCAAACTTTCAGACTTCGACTTCAATACAGAGAACACGGCTAACAAGATATTCTGTTGGTATCTTTCAAAGCAGCCCCAGAGGGCCGAAAAAAGACGCAGATTCAATCAAAGAATACAACAAAACACGCAAATAAAAAAGCGGTTTGATAGCGAGACATGTAAATTGTTGTTCTACAAAAACTTCCGCTGGCCACAAAAAAAAAAAAAAAAAAAAAAAAAACCTCCAAAAGTCTCATTGTTCAGGTTGAAAAGCTCGTACATATATGAGGCCGCTTCGGATTGGTATGTTTTAACTATATTTTATTTATGAGCGGATGCTTTTACACCTAAAAATGAACGGGCTAACGAAAAATCGTACTACTGTTCTCAAGGCCTCCGTTTATTTCTTCACATATGTCATTGCAAGCCCTTTACACCAGTAAACTTGATACGTGGCTAGCATCCACTTGAATGATTGTTTTTTTCTGTTTATCCGCAGCACAAAGTTCCAACTTGCTGGAAATAAATGTGAAACCGCTGAGCGAGTGACGAGTAGAGTAAGAAATGCTAGACGATTGTTTACAGATTTTTGGCTTAGTAATACGAATAATCTTCAAAAATTACGGTTTGGCAAACATATTATTTTGGAGAGCTCTGCTATGACTATGCACGGCGACGTTCTTCTGCTTCCAATTTCAAAGTTACTAGCTCTTGCGACATAATATCATGTCTTCTAAAATATAAATAAAGTCAACGCTGCATGCACCGGAGACAGTAATGTACGGTATGCTTTGTGCCACTCGAAGCATGCTGTTGCTGCAATGAGCTGAGCAATTTTTTTTTCGAAATGAAATGTATTAGTTGGAGAATAAGACATCGGGGTGCGGCATATTCGAGTTGTATTCCTTTAGATCAAACCCCCGCCAAACGTCTTGTGCGCTTGTGTACCCAAGGGCCAGATTTATTAACAATGTAAACTATGTAAGAATCCTGCTCCCGAATAGAGTGTTGTGCTTGTTGGATTTCCCAAATACCCGAGGGAATGAACTTCGGTGCAGATTGTGCACCCCGGGCTCTAGATTTGCCTATCATGTGTATAAATTTCTTCGTACAGTACGGGATTAATCTCAGATGAGGGTCCCATCTACGGCTCATCTCCCTAGAGAGTCGTGTGTTCTTTCTAATCTCTTCATTACACGTGCCGAATTTTGTCGAAGAGTGCAAGTCCAGACGATGGCACAATCTTTAATGGCAATGTTCGTGGATAACGAAGGCACGTGGTATTCCAAACTGGCTCCGAGAAGCGCCCAAGGCTCCGTTTTTATCCGCTTGAAAGGTATTTTGAAAGGTAAACGTTGCAAAGTATTCCCTTTGAAGAAAATGCCCGAATTTTATGCACGATCCTCATTACGCACGGGTTCCGCGCCCGCCTCTTGTGTGCATGATTGTTGCTTTGGATAGCAAAATTTTTCCGTTCGTCATGCAATACGTGCTCCGGGTGTTCTTCTTTGACTTATTTGAGATTGACTAATTCGCGATTCTGGGGATCATGCACATAAGGACAATTGAATTGTCCTGGCTGTAGGTTTTACTTACAAATGCGTGCAAGGCTTTCAGAGAATAAAACAGTCGAAATCATAGAAGATACTAAAACATTTGACGATATGCAACAGGCCCAATTATCTGGAGTTGAAAAGCAGTAGTAAAGCTGTTAGCTAACCGAAAAGAAAGAAAAAAAGTGTTCCAGATGGTTCAGAGTGGTGACGATAGTTATTTCTTGAATAACCTGGTCATGAATGCAGATCTGACATGCTTTCAGTCAAAACCAAGATACACCCGCAGCGGCGGCTCAATGGCTAAGGCATTGTGCTGCTGAGCCCAATGACGCGGTTCGATTCCCGGTCGCGGCTGCCGCTTTTCTGATGAGGCGAAAAGCAAAAACGCCCGTGTGTTCGAGGTTTGGGCGGACGTTAAAGATCCCCAGGCGGTCAAATTTAACACGGAGGACTGCACTACGGCGTGCGTCATCGTCTGTGAAACTCCGGCGCGTTAAGCCAAACCAAGCAATCAAAACCACGATAAAAGATCGTGCCATGTGGCTTCGGGAAGGCAGCGCCTACATGGTTGGACACATAATATAGCGAGGTGATTACGCGTGCCTTGTTTAGCATTTACATTAGAATACTCTGGATGAGCGCAAAGACCGAAAAAGAACTCAAGGAGCCAGTTGCGCAGTCCAGATCAATTTGAAAGTGATCGCTGGGCCTTTGCAGATACATAGCCACCTCTTTCCAAACTTTAAAGACAAAGATACGCTTACATTTTCCCCTCGTAGTGTCATTGTCAATACAAGCATGATACAACCCGTAAAATGACGGTGCTGCTTCTATATGGGCCGCTCATGCAACCACCATCCTGTTGATCGCGAATGTGCCTGAAGGGGATGTGCCAAAAAAGGCACCATGTTCTAGATTATGCACAGATAGGAAAGAAGAGACAGTTCGCAAAAGGTACTCGTGCTAGTCCACTCTTACAAACATCGCTGCGTCGGCGTCAGGACTTTGCCATTTTTGGGCACAAGGCGCGAAACCTGGACACCCAAGCTGCTAAACGTGGCACAGTAACACGAATTAGACTCGCGATCACTTTAGCACAAATGTAGTACAATCACTCTAGATATCATTTAGCGAAATAAAAAAAAAATCATCGCCCAACATCACCCACCAACTTACATCATCTTTGATGTAATTTAAACCTATAAAATGACTTTAAGATGTCATAATGTACATGAAGTAAAGTAAACAGCCATGGGAATAAATTGTCAAATCAAACTGGGATGATCTGTTATTAGGGACACGGATTCAAGACGATCACATCAACCAGTGTGAATTGTGGATTGTCAGCTACAGCTGGGGTTCGATTGTTGTATTTGGCCTGAGCACCGTACATAATACGGGTGCTGTCAGAAGTGTAAATGCACCGTGATTACATTTAGCTTTGAAAATATTTAGCCCGAAAGGCCGGGAAGTATAGATTTTTAAAATTCTTCTAGCCCGTGTAGAAGACTCCATCGTTAAGGATAATTACACCGAAACTATGATAAAAATTCTTCCGGGACATGTTCCCACAAACCCAAATGAGGTTTCATTTATTTCTTCTCCTTTACACCGGCGGTAATTATGGTATCACTTGTGCCGACGCCGTCGTTAACGACCACGACGGAAACTTTTCGAGTTTCACAAGATATATGACTTGCGGCTCATATTGCTCCTGAAAAGAAATATCCTCGCAACGATTCACTTGGGTTGAGACTTGAAGCCGATTTGAAGAAAATCGGAGTAAACTATTCTTCGGAAACTGGTTTTGCTAAATCTTTGTTGCACATTGAAGAGGGCTCGTCCACGGAGGGAGTAGAGCAACAGCCTGAAACTATGCACCACCCCACTGACGCCGCCGCCTGTTTCCGCAATCGTGTACACTCTTCACAACACGGGGCGTCTCTCTCCCACGTGACAATCCCAATGCCACGTTCTTTTCGGCAGCTACCTGAGCGGTACTCTTTTTTTATCAAATGTGTGTGACCTTGTTTGTGACGTGAAGATCACAATACTCGCCTTATGTTTCAATGTAGCAGAACCCCATTCTAGCTAAAACCCGACATAGAAAATCCCACCAAGGCTCCCGCTTCACTGGACTTCCTTCTTTACGTGTAGGAAGATAATTTTTTTTTTCGGTTGCTGAAGTGGTATACCGGCTTTTAAAGAGAAGCTTTAGCGTTCTTACTGATGGCGTCTCTAATGCCAAAATACCCCGAAGGAAAGCAAACTTTATCTGGCAGTCATGATGAATGGCCGTGCGTAAGGTGAAAGAAAAAAAAAACGCTACAGTAGCCGGAATCGGACCCGAGACATTTTCGTTATAAAGTCGGCGTGTATCCGATTGCTCCATTTCGAAATGGTTGAAATTTAGTCCAAACTCGGACGACAACCAATTGATCCGTCAGGAGAAAGCTTCGCGTTCGCCATCGTCGTTGTTAGGAGGACGAGTGCATACTGTTCACTTTTGCATTCGAATGGGCTTCATATTCGCTGTAACAAAACTTCTGTTAGCGAGTCACTTGCTCAGAGAAGGCCTCTTCTACTTATGTTGTGTCTACATCCTATACTGAAATGACTCCAACCCATGCAAGCTCGCATAACAACTCGACAAAAGCGTTCACCACACACGTGGAAATACCTCATTGCGGAGGTATGTGCACGTGACTATGTTACAAACTACTGAGCATGTAAAGCGTTGTATTATATCTATAGCCGACGTCTGCCTACACACTTCAGTTATAAGTCGTGTTTACTTATGCAGTTGAAGTGCCTGTAAAATTCTTGCTTTTCAGACAAAAATCTAGTAATCCATTTGAAGCCAACTGAACTACTATTCTTCACTCCTGCGATTATGTGCTCAATAACAAGGAAATCAAGACCTGGTTCTGCTTCCAATATTGCCTAATAACGATGGAAAAGCACAAAAGTGTAACAATTCGTACATAAAAGGCTACCTTACAATACTGGAGGAATAACAGACAGAAATTAAATTAGGTTGAACTAGAAATTTTCGTTATATTTTTAATAACTGAACGAAGAGTGTTTTTTTGTTTTTATATTATCTGTCGTGTGTAACTTGCCCTTTTCCGAAACAACCTGCGGTTTTAGGTGAGCTGTGAACGTTAGAATCTGGGAGTCTAATCAAATATTTGTTCACCAGTCACTAAGTTACCACGCTCCCGCAACATTCAGAATGCCTGTATATGTCTCCATGAGAACGGTGTTTACCAACATTAAAACTGCCTTTGTCGATTGATTCCAACGACCCGAATGTGTCATTGCTGTTAACATATAAGAAGCACAATACACGCCCAGAAACCACCAGTGAAACCGACAAGGCACCCGCACATAGCCACGAAGAAATGTCATAAAAATTTAATGAGTTGTACATCGTGTGCTAGGAAGTGTGGCTGAAGGGGCACCTTTAGTGCCTACTGTCAGCATTTCCAGTGCACTACACATCCCTGGGCGACACCCACAAGCTAGTGACGGGCTTGTGCTCTTGACTGCCATAACACTCTCGTGTTACGACGACGCATTTTCGCTGACGACACGCTGACTTATTCACCACCTTTCTTGGCTCTTCGCCTCAGCGTTTTGGTAGTGTTGCACGTACGTCAGGCAAACATGTTGGCGGCTAGCTTTCTGGTGTATTCTCCTTTTGTTTTTTGGCTGTTATATAGTTTTGGGATCCTTCTCACAGGTCATTTCGTATTATGCTTGCCGTTCTCAGGGAACTTTACGTGCCAATTTAGTTTTGCGTTTCCTACGCCATGCACTGTCAAGAGTAGTAGTTTAAGCCTCCTTTCCGCTAGTACTCACTCAGAAAAGTTGAAGGACGTCAAATGCATCCATTATTATGCATTAGGCATAAACCCAATCCTATAGTTGGTCACCCTTCCTACTGAGTTATGTTTATTTCCAGGTCTTTTTTAAGTTTTGATACAAGCGTATTTTTAATTACGGCATTGCCATTACAACCACAGTTCCCCAACGACTTGGTTAGATTTATGATTTATAAGCTCACACATGTGCGTTGCTGAAGCTACCAGTTTACACAGGTGGACACCGAACAAAACAACGTTTGCGTATTTTTTTTAAAAGAAGCTGCTAAACTCTCCAGGCCTCAACTTTGTTCTCTCTTATTTTATTGTCCGCCTTATTTTCTTTTTTTCTCATTCGTCTCATTTTCACTTGAAAAACCATGTCAGGGTCTCTGCCTGACAGTTAAACTTAGTCAGCATCGTTAAACTAGAATTTCTGTCCCTCTCTCTCATTTGTCGCAGTCCAAGTTTAAAATACTAACTCTTGAACCTTTTACGTACACAGACACGTAAATGCGTTCCGAATCAGCAAAAAAATTTCTCCAAAAGGCAGCCATAACTACAGATTGACGTAACAATTACCATAAAAAGAATTTTTCATAATAGAACAATGTCTTCTTTTTCGCATCCGCGCTTTGCTTAATTTAGATATATTTAAAATTCAACTACATAGTGCTTATCTCTTGAATCGGAGAAATCAGAAAACCACAGATTTTTTTAGGGATGCGGAAGAGCAGTAGTTTTGTTCTCCGCTCCTTCTTGGCGTTGCTCGGCTTGCTGCTGTGCTCGGAAATGAGGAAACGCTTTCTCGCAGCTCCGAAATACTTGTTCCAGGTACAGTGGCCTACCGTTATTTTGGACTCCGAAAATTCGGCGTTGCTGGATATTCCGGAATTTCACGAGGAAGCGTCAGTTGACCCATAGGAGTAATGATTCACAAATTTTTCGGAAGACTATTTTATTCGAACTATTTTTCGTTCCCCTCCAAGTCCGAAAACTCCTCCGGATATTCTTTGCACCATTAGCTGTGGACATGTCTGATTAAGCCCAGTTTGTGTCTCCTACTGGGGTCCAAAACTGAACAATGGTTGTGCTTTCTGGATTTTTCTTTAATGAAATCAAAATAAAGGTTAGGTATATCTGTAAAAAATAACTCATGACCGCAGTGTATTCATGATGGTTTGTGGAACATACGTCAATGAACCTTTTTGCCTTTAGGGCTACTTGCGTAGGGCTGTTTATGACTTTGTCACAACTATATGAGAGCATAATTTGAGGTAGTGTATTTGTGGGAGTGCTGTTACAAAGAGGGTTAATATTTATGTTCCCAAAATCACTGTTTACGAATTATTCATGCTGGCCGATTCTGGACAAGGTTCAGTAAACTCGGATAAGGTATTTATGTTACCATGTGGAGGGCGTACATTTACAACAACACCAGAATTACTACATGCTCTACGAACTGAAAATATGCATTGTGTACTATGGCAAATTTGTGTACTATTGTGTACTATGGCCGAGCATCACTCGTGTCAATCTCGTGCTCTAGCACATTTGTCAAGGCAGGTCTCTCGGTAAAGCAATTCGAAAAGGGGAGCAATGTTTCCGCCAACATTCGGCGCTGATCATCGAATCCTGCAAAAGATGCGACTAATCGCGTGGACCTCGGCACTCATCCTTCCTGACGCATCGCTCTGGCCCTCCGCGGTACAGTAGAGATTGGTTGCCAACTGCGGTCGTAAACCGGGCATCGGCGTGTTCGCGAAAGGAAAAAAACTGGGTTAGCGGCCCGAACTGGTAGCCGTTCCTCCCCATGTCGAGCACAATGCCGTCCTTTGAAAGGAAGTCTCTCCCCAGTATGACCGAGGTAGACAAGCCAGGCAACTAAACAAAACGCTGCCTGCGCTTCTTGTTGTCCAAAGTGAGCGTAAGTCTAACGGCTCCCTCTGCTTTCGCTGACCCTGCTGCTGAGCTCAAGGGTGTCCCAGCGGACCTGTCCCGGATTCTTCTTCTCCGGCAGGCTTCGAAGACTTCGTCCCCGATTAGAGAAATCGTCGAGCCTGTGTCGACCAGTGCAAAAAGTTCTTGACCGACTAATTACACTCGCATGATTGGCGCAGGCGAAGAGGGGTCTCCATGCGCTGTGCATGCGAAGGGGGCCAGTTGCCCATCTGCGCCAACGTCGGGGAGCCCTGAGGGCTCCCTCGCACCTTTCTGTATGTCCCCCTCTTCTCGCTTCCGGCCGGTGACGACGAGCCACCTCCCTTCACCGCCGCCGGCGATCCGAGTTTCCCTGCGTGCTAGGCATTTTTGCGGGTCATTGACGGGAGACGTGGCCAGGCTTGTGACAAAACCAGCACAAACGGGCCGTTTCGTCCTGCTGCCCCCTTCCGACGCCTGCGTTGTTTCCTTCAGAAGAGTTTGGGTGGCCGCCACTCGCTCCCCCCTTGTCCTCGCAAGCCGGTGTTTTGCCGAGGGCCCGATCGGCGGTCATCCAGCCCCGAACGGCGCCTTTGCTCGTACGAGTACAGGTCTAGCGCCCTGAGACTGGCGGAGTTTCCAACTGTCGTCTCTTGCCTGACGGCCATTGTTTCGGCCTGATGGGCGCAAGGCACCGGCGCTCCTCACCAAGTGGAACCCGGTTCGAGTGATTCTCCGGGCCTCGGCGGCCGCCTGTAGCGCAGTTCGGCGAGCAAATCTGCCTGAACTATGCGCGCTTCCTGTGCGAGAGCCTCGAGGTTAAGAAAACTCCGGCCCTGCAAGTGCGGTCTAAAACGCGGGTGGAATTGCCTGCACACCCGTGCTACTTTGTCCCTCGTCGACTGCCGCTGGATCGGCCCGTTCGTAGAGCTCCTGCATCACCCGCAGGTACTCGAGGAGGCTCTCCTCAGGGTGCTGCGTGCGAAGGGCAAGCTCGTCCCTCATACGGTGTTCGTAATCGGGTGTCAGGAACTCCGCGCGGAAGGGGTCCTTAAAATCTGCCATCGACGTGAACGGCCGGCTGGCAGCGCCTCCACCGCAAAGCTGTTCCCAGTGTCATGGGCAGGACTTGCCTCAGCACATCCTCCTCCGATGCGCCAGCGCCGTTTGGTAGGAATCGAGTTGTTGCAAGAACTCGTAAACCGATTTCGCGTCACCGTAGGCGGAGTATGACGGGACCTGAACGTTAAGGCGCGGCCGAGAACCTGACGCCACTGGGGCCGCGGCGGGGGCCACCGGCGCCGAACCGAGTGTTCGTGTAATCTCCGCGAACATCGCGGTCATGTGCCTCATCAGTCAGGCGAGATCTGCGGGCTACAACTGCTGAGCAGCCTCCCGCGCAACGGCGTCCGCCGCTGCGTCTTCCCTCGAGCCCTGCGGGCTCTCCTTCTGCGCCGTCTCACTCCTTGTGGTCGGGCCATCGCGAGCGAACTATGTAGAAAAATCAGCTGTATCGACAACGCCAAACTGTAAACACGCAGGTACAAAACACTGCGCGCTAGCTACCTACGCAACGTGACAAACAAACCACATTCAGAAATATACAGCGGTAACCGAGGCATCCATACACTATATGACTAAAAAAAACTTGAGTAAACACGCATCAAAATACGAAAAAGCTGCAGTAGGCGCACATCAGAATACACGAACGACTTCTTCTTAAATGCTACATACCTTCCTACAAGACGCTACGTGTATACACCCACAATGTAATGTAGTCACTTAAGCCGTTACACAAACACAGAACGAAGAACCAAAAGAAGGTATCGTAAAAAGCTATGGTAAAAACCAGGGTGTCGAACCGAAAAAAATACCGGTTCGGTTACGGTTCGGGTTCGGGTGAAATAATTTCGTTCCGGTTCAGTTCCGGTTCGACAAAATCACGTGCCGAACCGGTTCGCGAACCGGTTCGGGAGCTTGAACCGGTTCGCGAACCGGTTCGATGAGTTGAATTGTCACTGAAATTAGAAAAAAAACATTTAGTAGTTTAAAGCGACAGTAAAATCAAAACACAAACAAAAATTCAAAATGCTGCTGTTCCCCAAGGGCAGTGGCGCAATTGCAAAGCAAACTTTAAATAATCACGAGATATTAGAAAAACAGATGAAGTGGTGACGATTTACCACCTACTTTCTCGTCCAGACTTTATGTTGTCTTAGCGACTATTCATAAAGCCATCGCCAAGAGATATGACGGTGGAATATATTTTCTGCCCTTTCATTTTTTGTTGAAATCGCAATCGTCGCTATGGAATCGCCCATCACGCTAACCTTGAAGCCTTAAATTTAGGTCTGCGTACTGGCGTGTTCAAATATCAGCGCTTAATACCAATGGCGCACATTTTTTTATATTTGTTATATTTATATTATATTGTTTGTTTTATATTTGTTTTTTATATTTATTATATTAGAAAAATCCTACTACAGGCACATAAATACTACCAATGAATTAGATCATTTGGTCACCCTGAATAATTTGTTAGCTGTCACCCTAT
This sequence comes from Haemaphysalis longicornis, assembly GCF_048455015.1. Taxonomy (NCBI): domain Eukaryota; kingdom Metazoa; phylum Arthropoda; class Arachnida; order Ixodida; family Ixodidae; genus Haemaphysalis; species Haemaphysalis longicornis. The sequence goes on from NW_027526385.1 coordinate 21,902,110, forward strand.
CGAATGTGTTAGCCACACTTTTGTTAAAAGTAAGCTTTGGTTAACGCTCAGTCACTGCATTATTGCTCTGACCACTGCAATTCTTTTTGCGAAAGCTATACTGGATTTGTGCATTACAATCAGTATGTCATCGTACCGCCTGACCCCCGGCCATCGTTCCGTGTGCTACATTGCGTAATCTTATAACAGATTATGCTGTTACAAAATGAAAGGGAAATTTGGCGCGCGGAGCATGAGAACTTTTTTGGGTAGACCTCTTTAATTCGTCCACAGCAGTACTCCCCTCTGACTCGCCGCAGTGGCTCAGTGGCTAAGGCGCTGCTGAGCACGAGGTCGCGGGTTCGATTCCCGGCCGATGCGGCCGCTTTTCTGATGGAGGCGAAAAGCAAAAACGCCCATGTGTACGAAATTTCGGCGCACGTTACAGATCCCCAGGTGGTCAAAATTCATCCGAAGCCCTCCACTACGGCGCGCCTCATCGCCTGTGCTGGGTCGGCGCGTTAAACCCCACAATCAAATCAAATCAGTACTCCACTCCGGAACGAGTAGCAGTAGAAGTAATGTAGCGAGTTGGGCAGTCAGTACAAGTGCACCTTTGAAAAAAAAAGCAGATCTGAAAGAGACAAAACTGCAGAACAAGCAGAAAATATGATCGCTCGGCGAATGGGACAGTGGGAGGTACCGACCTTCCTTTCTGCACGTGTCATCTGCTTTATTACTGTTTCTGCTTCCAAGACAAGGTCGAGGACTGCAGTTTCTTACCAAGAGATTAAGTGCGCACCTTAACAGTTTTCCCTGGCATATCTGTTGTTATTTGTACTTGTAAAAAACGGAGCTTGTCCACTGTACTGTCCTCAAAAACGGTAGTGGGTAAGGGACATCGAGGCCACTTGTGGTCAGCAGCAAGCGGTTTAGCCACTGAGCAGCTCCTGCGGTCACACTTGTCAAATATTACAATTTGCAGGTGTCGGACCTTTTAAACAAATTATGAAATGGAAAAAGTTTGCACACATCGGGCTTTCGCTGCTGCGCACTGGAGCACTCCTGCAGCCTGATTGCTCCACTAAAGTTGCAGCTAGGGAAGGGCAAAGTCGTTTTATATCCCCTGCAAGCTGCGGAGAATGACATTTCGTTTGGTCAGCTTCCACTACGCTCGCGCTTCCAGCAGCAACAGACCATTGCTACATTGGTGCTCATTCATTTCTCTTGTTGTTACATAGAGCGTGATAGTGTTCAATTGTCTGGAGGCGAAAGTGCGCGAGCAGGTACGAAGTTGATGGTACGTGAAAGAAAAAAAGGCCTGAATTGTATTGACTGTGCAATGTCAACAACAGAGGGTCGAACCGTTTCGGCATGAACCGGTAACCGTTATTTCTTTTTTCGGTTCAGTTCCGGTTCGGGTTCAGCATGCTCAAAAAATAGCGGTTCGGGTTCGGGTTCAGTTCCGGCAAAAATACCGGTTCAGTTCCGGTTTTCGGTTCGGTTCGGTTCCGGTTCGACACCCTGGTAAAAACTACACTAAAAGACCATACACAGCAATCCGAAATAATTTACCGAACATGCACCTATACGCCGGAGAGGTCCGGGTAGCCTAGTGCCCGAAATGGCGCTTCCTTGCCGGAACAAAGGAATGCCGGTTCAAACCGCAGTGGGCCCCTTCCCAGCCGCCGCAGAGAGCAAATGTCCACTGGTGGGCTAAAAATCAGCCCCACGTTCGCGCGCCAGATGTGGGCCTGCTCTCTACGGCTGTCCAGATATGAGGCACACTGCGGTTGAGTACAAGAAAACTCCTTACTCACATCACCTCGCTGTCACCCGTCCAGCCACACACACAGGCACACCAAAACTCTCAGCGTCCCGATTCCCAGTCCCGCGCGCGGTTCTTCCACACCACCGCCCGCTCCTTCACATCGCTGCCCGCTGCTCCGTGTCCGCCAGCGCCATCTCTCGGGCGCCGGCGTCCCCAGGTCGCGCGGCCGGTGGGCGTTCGGCGGCGGATAGGGTACGAGGACAGAGCTCGCGGCGAGGTTCGCCAAGGGTTCCGAGCAACACCTTCCAGTCCAGAAGGCATCGCACCAATGCGCCCCGCCGCCCTCCCCCCCCCCCGGTTAAGGCACGGATGTTAGCCGATGGACAAGACGAGTTCCGGAGATTTGTAACACACTGAATGCACTAGAAATAAACTTAAGTGCTGCGTATGAGTCATAAGAATTACTACCATATCTCGGCTTGTCAGCATCCAGAAGCAACGGTGAGGTGCCTAGCGCAGTATCTTTTATAATGGAGCTGTTCCTTAGTTCGGTGCATTAAGCACTAAAACTCAATAACTTCCAGGGTGTACAATTAGAAGCATATGCATGTTAAAGATGTTTTTTCCGTGTCCTTTTTGAATACAACTGTGTCAGTATTACTTTCCCGCTCAACTTATAAGCGGAGCGTCGTGTCGGCATTATCTTCTTCCAAACACCTTGTTACAGTACCCCCGATGCCCACGTCAGAACATGAACCCTATTTATTATGCGCAAGCAAGGACTTATTTCATGGCCGCTTGGCTTGACAAGAACTCGCTGAGGCTGTGGACAGCCTGGTTACGATGAAGATATTGGACGCAGGCAAGAAACTCAACACCCCAACAACGTTACTGTGGGGTCTTCTGGAATAGTGGATGAAAGAAGAGACTTTAGGATACCCGAAGCGCTCAATTTGTCGAATGTGTTTGTTGCGTTCAACATATTTGTAGTTTCAAGAATTAAGCTAATTATATAATTTTTGCATTCAGTTGAGACGAAATTTTAGGTTTGAATGACGAATAGCGCCATATAAGAATGAAAGCTGAGTCCAATATATTGCGATGTCGTTAAACATCTATTCACATGAGGGAAAGTTTACCGATACGTCTATAACGCTGTTATGTACTTTCCATAGCCTTAATTATTTCCGAAAGTGTTAGAGCCGTGAGGCCGGATGTTCCTGCTCTGGTGGCTACGATGACCTGTGAACAAAGCTGCCCGGCCCGCCACAATATCTTTCCTCTCTCAAATAGTGGACGAATACCGCCAGCAGGGTCCCCCCCTCTGGTATTCGCTGAAGCAATGACGAAGCTATTACTAGGGTCACTCTGCTGCCTCATTTGTTTCGACCCGCTAAATCGCGTTTTTCGATTGCCGCGGTGCCTTTAATTACTTCTTTACCACCGTGGGGAAGCATAACCCCCCTTAAGTGACACTCGGGCGCAATTCGTCTATACTTTACTTTTATCATTTTCCTCACAGTTTTTTCTTCACTACGTTACCGAATATTCGTTCTCCCCTAAACAAATTTACATAAAGGGCAGGAGGGATCGCCACCTTTGCTTTTCTGATGGGTTGTGGAAGCGTCTGCCCGACGTGCAGCAGGGCCACATCAGCGAATTGAGGGGCCTACTTTTTTCGTCTGATACATCGTTCGCCGCAATTCAGCTGGGATCTTGGGGCGGAATGTGCTTTCTGTCTGAGTAGATTTAGTACACACTGACGTTCAAGAAAGGTTTCGACAAGCTACGAAAATGCCACGGTTCGGCCGCTCTCGAACAGAAAGCAAAGAAAAAAGAAAGAACAGCATGTGAAATCTTTGTATACAAAGCTGTCTGTGTAGCTTGCATAAAATTGACTGTGTCTTTGGGTTTAAATTTGAGTGTGTAATCCTGGTAGCATGCTCAGGTGCTTGTCAAAGGTGTGTGGGCTAGAGGCGGTGGTGATTTAGCCGGGATACCAATGGCGTTACAGGCAGTAACACTAGCCATACAGGCCTATATTTTCCTCTTTGTTAGGAAAACGCTTTATTTACCCTCATAATGAGAACGGCATTCCTCGGCTGCAGATTTCTAAACGGAAATTCCCTTTGGGGGAGTGACATTCTTTTCCAAATACAGGCTCAGAAGTGACGCCATCATTTGCGCCTCTACACTATGACGAGTTATATCATCTCCCCGAACAAATTGCGTTTCGGTGTCACAAGACAAAGAAGTGTTTGGGCAGAATTTTATTGTATCGTGTGAACATGTGCAATATTCGATCATGCCTTATTATGAAAAGAAAAAATGCAAGATATTTTTACTTTTATTTTTTGTCTTTTTATCTCGGATATGCCTTTCTCACACGTTTCGGGGAGTCGGAAAATCCGGGTTTGACTGCGAGAGTGGGTAGAGATTGCAAAGCTGTGAACAACGTGACACCTCCAAAGGCGGAATGCGGGATAAAACATGCTACTCGCTTCGTTCCCTGTCGCGACAACGTAGTCTTCGAGATCCCTCTCTGGTGCAGTGCAGTGTACGTTGTACAAACGGGGAGATGTCTTAACGAATGATTTTGGGAGTACGCGTATGCCTTACGTGTGGCACCGGTAGCCACCTGGTTTCCCGTTGCAAGAGTTGTGGGTGCACCCCACCTCTTTTTGAGAGCACAAAGGTTCTGCCGCACTTCTTGGGATAGCGCCCGCACCAAATTTTTTAGGCTTACACGAAAGCAGCGACACGTGCTTCAGTCCTCTGTTACATTGCTGCCGAAGGAACTTGACTACTTAGACGGAGCATGCCTTAGATAGCAGCATCAAAATGTTAACCTCAGTGCTTTGTGCAATGTTCATTTCTTACCTCTTTTATAGCCTTTCCTTTTACTTTTCGTTCTGATTTATCGCGAAGTTGTGACGTCCCCTGTGTTTTTCTGTATAATGCTGAACGCAATAAAGTTTCTCGTTTTTTCGTCCACGTCCTTGCGCTGTTTGTTCAAATGAAATAATTTTGACCACCTTGGGATGTTTAACGTGCCGAGAAATCTCCAACACGCGGGTGTTTTCGCTCTTCGCCTCCATCAGCAAAGCGGCTGCCGCGGCGGGGAGTTGAAACCGGTTTCTTGGGCTGAGCAGCACAATACCTTAGCCACTGAGCCACCACGGCGGGTGCCCTAGACGCAGTATTTCGAGCGCCGTTGTTTGTATATATTTTGTGTTCAAGGGCTGGGACATCCGTTCTCTGGGCGGGCGGTTGAATGAAGTGACCCACACACAGAGACACCAAACTTTTTGTATTATGGTAGACCAGGATATCTTCTTGAAAACGCGTCATCGTTTTGGAGGGTTGCCCAAGCTTGTCGGAGCAACGCTCATATTATAAAATAACGGCGTGCAGCAGCATTCTCTGCAGATCACAGTCAAACGTGGGACCTTGTTTGGCTCCGAGCAATTTGAATTCTTCAAAGACCAGAATATTCAGTTCGCTCAGCGATATCTGAATGCAAGTGCGCCTGCATCTCAAAGGGATTCAGTGAACCTCCAAAGCGGAGCATGCGTACCACGTGCCGCACGCTAAAATTGAAAGAAGGCTTATTTCCATGTTGGGTGGTTTTTACTTATGCTTTGCTGAGTGACAAAAGGGGTGCACTCGCTGGGAAACGTATCATGCACCTCTGGATGCGACAGCTGGGACACTCGTGTGTTCTTCAAACGATTTGTGGCTGCTGTTTGGGGCTTCAGTTTCGAGGTTCGCATCTTTGTCTTCACCTGAACCGGCTGCGAAATTCTCGTATATATGCTAATTTTTGCGACTTGTGGTGCTGAAGGTTGAGCTATTTAGAAGCTGCAAGCATGCAGCCAAGTTAAGATGAACGCCTGAAGCAGAATTCAGCTCAACCGTGTTGCCACAAACTGCAAAATGTCCAAAACGTGCATTCTGCATTACTTTCGCCGTTCGCGAAAATTTTGTAATGAATCCTGCACCTGAGTTCCTCCCTTTGTAGCATTTTTCTAATCGCCCTGTGGTGACGTTTTGCAGCCCCAAATTTAGGGGTTTAATAATTTTATTGTTTTCACTCCCAAAAATCTGTTTTGAGATTCGAAAGCGGTTGTGTGAGCGATCAACAGCAATTTCTTTCAAATTACGCAATATTTCGCATTGTTGTTATGGCTCCTTTATTTTGATATATTTGCGTTGAATCAAGTGCAACTGAAGAGAATGTCATCCTTATACAAGCAATAAAATTGTACATGTTGCAGAACAATACATAAACTTTTTGGAATGCATGTTCCAGTAAGGTTGTGCTTAATAAATTTTACTTTTTGATGGGCCAACAATCAAGTGTGTAACATTCTCGGGCCCCTTAAAAAATTAACTCCGTATAAATAGTTCCAACAGGCGAAATTAGGAAGCGCAACATTCAGAAGAATGATTTGATGTAATAGAGTTCAAACGCTGTTGTACTTCGGTCTGCGCTACCACAAATTGGCGCTGAAAATCTCTGTTGTAGTATGAAGGGCTATGATTACGCAAAGACAGCGGCTAGGCCCACTGCTCATAGCTGAATGATTTGCTTAGCCGAGTGCTCCAATCCTAAGTGCCCCAGTTGAGGCTGATGCGGGAGTTCCTAAGGGCAGCCCCAACCTCTTGTTTGTTGCTCTCGCCACATGCGGACGTATGTAGGCAATAGGCGGCCTGATGTTTTCTTGGGTGTTAAATGATTACGGGTGCGGAAGCGCTGTATATCTACTCAATGACTCGAACGCGGCGAGCAGAGCGTGGTTGCTTCTTTGCCCTACTTGATGTCCCTGCCAGCGATGCGAAATATCGCTGTCACTCATCCCGTTTGTGCTGACTGCGTCGAAAGTAGGCGTTGTGGACGAAGATTACTCGAACACGATCATTTCCTTTTCTGCTGTTAAAAGGAGATACCCTACATTAACATTCCCCATGTTCTTTGTTATGTAAAGTTTACATTCCTCCGGAAGGAGGCAGATAAACGAAAACGAGGCATTTGAAGATGAAATTAGCAGCCGGAGCAAGAGCTAGTGGTCATGCAGGAGAATTGTGGCGAAACTGTGGTAACTGCGTTACAGGTGGGGAAATGAGCCCTGCTTAAGAATCATTAGCAAAACATTTTTAGTAGCTTCTTGCGCAACATGAATGCACGTCCGACGGCTTGTTTGTCAAAGGAATCGGGTTGAAACTCGAGTGTCACCTACCGCCTGCTGCGGCAAAGTGCAGGGACAGTTCTTTGTTGACCTGTGATGGAGGGTATGCACATTACGTCTAAGTGGCTTGACGCGTGAGGGAAAGTGAAATGTCTGCTTCTTTGTAAAGTGGGCGGTCAGCGGTCGTATCTGCACCGCGCTTGCCAGAGGTGCCAATTTTGGCAACGTTTCTCTGTTTATCGCTTAATGAGGGAAAAGCGTACAAGAAGGGACGTGTTGAATGACTGGATAAGGAGATCGCGCACGCTTTGGCACATTTCTTCGTTTGAAATTTAGCAACTTCTAAAACTTCTTAGGCCACCACAGCAAGAGTGCGCCACGTGCCCATTAAAGCATATGACTTCACGCTTTTTGGTGTATAGAAGTGGCAGGGCCTGGGAGGAAACAGCCCTTCTCAGCTGCACCATGTGTGTGTCGCTCACTGGTATTTGGGAAACACATCGGCAAGTTACTTTTTGTGCAGGCCAAAAGCACCTTGTTAGCCACAATGTTTCCCTTTTTAACCTAAAAATCGCCTAAAAGATCAACGCTCCATCTAGCCGTTCTAGACCTGAGAGCTACTAACTAATACGCTAGTAAATGTGGCTGTCATGAGTTATGCATATGATGAGCCCTGCTACAGCCCAGCGAAGGTTACGACAAAATCCATTACGCAGAAAAGAAGCTAAGACACTTTGTATTAAAAATATCTAACCTCTACCTGTATTTGCCATTCGGAAGTAGGCCGGAACGACCTGTTCATTGCTGACGTAGTTGTTATGTAAGGGAGCACCTTTTAAAACGTTTCTTCGGGCAAACGTGAAATCTCCCACAGCAGAGTTTTTGCAATTGTCGTGTCACTTTTTTGAGCCAAAGGATCACTACTAGTGCAAAACCGGAGTCAGTGGTGGCATAAAATTTACATATTCTTACCACGGCCCCTTTTTCTCTATATGTGCGCAAAAACTACGTGAGCTGAGAATCAGCAGACCACTCTGGGTTGCGATGCTGTGTTTATATTGCCACATCCTTATGATCATCCTGGGTTATTTCGGCGAGAAATATGTGAGCAATATGCGCAATATTTGGGCATTATACGAATATTTTTCTGTGCAATGCGCAGAAAAATATGCTCACTGAAGGCTAGGTGCGCCTTCTAAGCGTACAACTTTATGTCTTAAAAATGACCGATAAAAATTGCACGTACTGTTAGAGAAACAAACTTTCTTCCGTTATTGGAGCTGTGTTTTTGCCAAAGATGTGCGGGCTCATAAATGTGAATTGTACTGTGCTGTTTGCCCCACCATTATCTTACAGCCTTGTACACCTGACTCTCTGCAGGAAAGTCGCCGATCACGTTATGCATATCATAATACAGTGGAAATTTATTTCCCTCTTCTTGGCAGTTGCCTGCACGCACATATTTAAATATTGGTGTTATGCCTATACGTTTTAAAACTTCCTTTTGTTTCGTATACACGTTGTGCGCGTTGTTTTCCTTCCGTCAGGAGAAACGTCCACTCAACGACGGGTTTACCTGTAACAAAAATAAACGTCCGGATAAATACACCGTGTAATCATTTAAAATGTAGTAACCCGATCAGTTGCATATTCCTAATATCCAGAAAACTTTCGCGGAACCTTAAAATCAACTACAGATTTGTCTTTAGGTCCCGGAAACTTCATTGCCTGCTATTCGTTTCTTTTATGCAAGAAATCTTAAGAAAGCGATTATTGATTACGAAATATATGAAATTTTGAGTGGGTACCCCCTCTCCTCCCCCCCCCCCCCAAGTTTGCCTATCTGGCTTTTCTGTATCAGCAATAGCTAACCCGTTTTTGAATACAAGCATAGAGCAAGTTCAAATTGGCTCTACGCCTGTTTCAACAAAACCAGAGGAGGAAAAAGTAATAATGCTACATCTATGTCTGGTTCAGTTTGTTCTTAGCATGTATTAAACAACCTGGCAAACTGACTATGCTGCGCACGTTGGAAGTGATTGGTTGTTTTGTGCAAGAAAAACGCGCAGTGAAGTAAAAAACCGTAGTAATTGAACTTTTTTCCCGCACAATAATCACGCAAAGAAAACCCCTTGAGAACTTATTGCTATTTGGAAACAGACACAAATGGGAGCCTTGCTCCGGGTTAATGTTTTACACCACTGGTGATTAGGTGCAAAATAAACGTGCGGAATAAATTCTTCCTGCATGAACGTTTAAACCAGGGGTGTCAAACACGCGGCCCGCGGACCCTTTTATTGCGGCCCGCGGCCCTCTCATGAGTGTCTTGGTTCATATTTGTTTTTTTAGCGAATGCGTGAGTGCCCGCCTCCTTGTGTAGCCAAGGACGCATATGGCCACAGACTGCTCGAAAACGCGTTGATATTGCCTTTCACGGCTTCGAATTACCAGAGTGGACACCCCTCTTTTCCGGAGTACCCTCAATTCGGGCGCTGTTAGGTCGGGTGCACAATGGTCGCAAGCAACTGAATCGAGCACTCTACAGTGCGCACAGGGCTGGACGAGCACAGGCCGTAGAGAAGCTCCCCGCGGCGTTTTATGACCCTGCGAATGGGACTGCACGTAACTAATGAGAAGACGGCGCTTTGACCGGAGTTTTTCAGGTTTCCGGGCGTTTTGTGGTGTTTGTGGATATTTACTTTCCTGTTCGTCTTTGTGTCACACACTTTTACGGCGCTGCAGCTGCGGAGAGCAGGGCGCAGCCACACTTCAGAATCTAGGTTCGGGCTCCAAAATACACTCACGTGCGTTTAGGGCCGTGTCGAAGCGTTATGTGTGGCCTTGGAGAGAGCGACATCGCGCTGCTGAGGAAAATACTGCACATTGCACATCGACACTGTGCACTTCCAGACATCAAACGCCCCATATCTGTGCGCTTGCGCTAAATTGAGTGCCTATCCTCCGACTCGCAAGCTGTTGACAGCACTGTGGAACGTAGCGGCGCCCTAAGTCAATCCTGATAGAGCGCCCTACATAATTGTGTTGCTACGTGCCTGTCGCCTCCGTAAATGTAACAGGTGTCTTTTTGACCTGTTTTTGGACGATCTGCAAACAGCGAAGCTTCCTGCTGTGGACGTATAGAGAGCCACAATGTCGTTGTACAAGCAGTCTGCAAAACTCAAAGTGGAAGACGAGAAGACGTGCTTTCAGGAGTGATGGGAACTTTTTATTTCTTCACGGAATCAAGAGACAAGGTGTTGTGCCTAGCCTGCCACCAGACTGTGGCTGTGCCGAAGGAGTACGATGTTCGACGCTAGTTCATGTCTTGCCATCACGAGAGGTATGGTGCTCTTACTGGCAACGTTCGCGAGCACACCGTGACTCAACTAAAGACAGCGTCGGGAAAGCAACAAAACCTGTTTGAAAGGCGGCCAAAGCAAGCGACGAAATGGTAAGGGATAGCTTCGTAATTTCTGAGCTTATTGCCAAATCATTCAAGCCCTTCACTGAAGGCCTGTTCGTTAAGCAGTACCTGATCGGAGTCGCTGATGTTACCTGTCCCAGCATGAGAAACACATTCGAGAAAATAAGCCTCTCTCCAAACACAGTCGCCCAGAGAATTAACGAGATCAGTGGAGACATTGAAAAAGAAATAATCAACCGATGCCGCCAGTTTGAAGCATTCTATATTGCAGTTGACATTACAGACAACGCACAATGTGCTATTTTTGTAAGAGATGTAGAAAAAAACCTGAACGTCCCTGAGGAACTCCTGGACTTGATCCCAATGAAAAGCACGACCACAGGGGCGGATATTCTTCCTGTTCTCGAAAGAGTGGTCGTACAAGCTGGACTGCCGTGGGAAAAGTTTGTTTGGCTACAGACGGTGCGCATCAACGGTGGGATGCAAGAGCGGGCTTGTCGTTCGATTGCGGACGACACTCGCTGTACTCGGAATCACCAATCAATTTTCCGCGGTTCACTGCATTTTGCACGAAGAAGCACTGTGCGGCAAGTCGCTGCAAATGAAGAGCGTCATAAAAATCGTGCTCATTGCACTGACCTTCTTCCGTTGAAGAGCTCTTACCACCGCCAATTTGCATCTCTTATAGAAGCAGTTGGCAGCGAATATGGTGAAATTTTGTACCATACACAGGTGCGATGGCTGAGTCGTGGAAGAGTGCTGAAACAATTTTTTGATCTCCGATAGGAAATTGACGCCTTCATGAAGAGCAAGAACAGGTCCATTGTTGAGCTGTCAGACGAAACGTGGCTTCACTCAGTGGCGTTCCTCAGTGATATCACTGATCATTTGAGCTGCCTCAACGTTAAACTTCAGTGAAAAAACAAACTGATCAAGAAAATGCTGACAATATTCAGGCCTTTCAATCCAAATTGCAGCTTTGGGAGAGACAGATGAGAACGCAGAATTTTGATCATTTTCTAACCCTCAAGTCGCTGGAGAACGCGGATAAACAATCCTGTGATAACTTTGCTGGCATCCTCCATGATCTCCGAAGAGAATTCGAAGGACGCTTCCAAGACATCACCAGCCTCGCTGATGAATTCCGGATTTTTTCGTTTCGTTTTCGGTGCCGGAGGATGATGCAGCGCCCCAGTTACAGCTGGAACTTCTTGAGCTGCAAGCTAACACTTCGTTGAAGCAGACATTTCAGGAAGTGGCTGTACCAGACTTCTACAAGTTTCTTGACGATGCAAGTTTCGCCGCGCTTCTTCAACAGGCTGCAAAGATCATTGCCATGTTCGGAAGCACCTACTTGAGCGAACACCTGTTTTCAGTGCTGAAGGTGAACAAGTCAGCTCTCCGGTCAAGGATGACTGATGAGCACCTGCGATCGACCATGAGGATCTTTTCCGCGGAAGAAGTTCATGCGGACATTTCTTCTCTAGTCACAGCCAAGCGTTGCCAGGCATCAAGCCAGCATGTTTAGAGCAATAGCAGCTACATTGAACTTCACAAGTAATAAAGTCTTGTGACTAGCATAAATTATACTGCCAATATTTTCTCGTCAATCACTATCAATAACGCTTATTATAGTAAGATACACAGACGCAGCTGCCGTGAACATGTGCGGTCACCACATGTTGAAGCATAGCGTGGAACAAATATTTGATATTTCATAATCGGGGCCCACATTTTAGTCATTCTGGAGATTGGCATAGATATGCGTCTCGAATCCTCACGCCGAGTACCATTGAGGAATGGCAGCGTTATCTGACATTTTGTTAACAATACCCCTTCCTCATCTCCCCCCTTCGTTTCAACCTTCTTCGCTCTCCCGGCCCTTGCGGGACTAAAATTCGTGACTGCGGCCCGCTCATTGATGTGAGTTTGAGACCCCTGGTTTAAACCAATGCTAGGCTAAGCCAGCCAAAAAAACAGGTAGCCTAAAATTGTGCACGTACTTTTATTTCATGAGTAGCTTTTCGACAGCCTTTCTTTGCTTTTACTCATCCTGCCGGCATTACAATGAGTCAGCGATTTGGTGATCGAAGTGTTTACGTTTTATTAGGCCTTGGTTGAACATATTGAAGGGCTCACTTCAAATTTTAGTCAAGCTCGTTTCCGCCTAAAACATTTCCTTCGCGCTGAAATAGCACTGTTTTCATTTTTATTTTCGCGGAAAAAGTTACTCAGCCAACGCATATGCAACGTACTTTCGCCAAGACAAGCTTTTTTTTTAAAGAAACAACACTTTTGTTCTCTTGTGGCCCGCCCAATACAGAATAAGATGCTTAAGACAACTTGCTGCTATTACAAACAAATTTTAAAGGCCCCACTAAGTTCATCTTAGCGGGAGTTTATGTTATACTGGAAAGCTTCCAGACGCAACTAAGTACAATTATTTTTATACTCAAAAAAGTTAGGCAACAAGCATCTCCGAGTGCTTGATAAACTCTGTGCGGGATTTGCGCTACAGTTCACTGGGTACTTTACCTTTAATGAAAGCCAGCTCACGCCTGGAGACGTGATAAATTAAAGCCAGCAAATATTTCGGCATTTCTCCGACAACAGATTTCTGAGGTAATTATTTACTCCCTGTTGCGAAGCGGGTTTGCCTCTTGTTCGCCCTGCTCCAAAGGTTCCACAGTTCACAGCGTCTGCACAAGCACTTCTGAAAATTAAAACGGCTTCCAAGTGCGAGGCACGTCGCCCATTCTAGTACTCGGTCTGAAGTATTCATTACTTTGTTACCGCTTGCAACATGTATGACACGAAAGAAATCCCATAAGTTGACGTCGTTCCTGGAAGCGGTAGTAATCTTACAAATAAGAAGTTCTGCTCTTGTTTTGTCCGATGTCAACTTTGACTCAGGTGAAACTTCCGTGAACATCAGTAAGCGGGAGTTTTATGCAGAAATGCATTATAGTCGGGGGTTGTCGTGCATCCCTTGGCCGGCGTCCGCAGCGCGTCTGATGATGATTGTGGCATGATGCCCCTAGGGATTGGCCAACCAAACAATCCATCACGAAATAGCTTCGCGTTCAACCACCATCGTCATCTTCCCGTAGGGGAACCGCTGAAGAAGAAGAAGGAGAAGAAGACAAAGCTGCGAAGAGGAGGGCTGCGTGAGTTTTGGCTTCCGTTATCCTCCTCGGCCGGCGCATCTTCCCGATCTGAACCCGGTCGAAGAGCGGCTCATCGCGCCTCGACTCCCCTTCATGAGCATCAGGCGGCTGACTCGAGGCAACGGGCAGTTTGGAATCAAGGGACAGGCGGTGAACGTGCCCATCGACGTATCGAAGGTTGTGCGGTGCCTTCCTCGCATGGTACCCGAGGACGTTGCGTTCGACGTTCGCATTTCTGCATCCTCACAATTCCCCTCGTGGAGGTGCGGGGGAATTCTTTTTCTGACAAAATGGTACAACAGTTCGAAATAATACAGCTAACCGCTAAAAAAGGAAAGCGTAAGACCACACGTGAACAGCGGACCAGAAACTGCTTCCAGGAAGTTTGGAGTGGCCCCTGAAGCAATTTTTTCGATTGAATTAAAGCCGCAGCTTTGCTGTCTGCTGTATCCAGTCTAAGAGGTTCACTTCATATCTTAGTTGGTTTGGTAGCGTGGCTGGTTTGTGGAGGATGAAAAGGAGCATACCAAAAAGCGTGGAAGGAAAGAGGTTTATCAGTTGCGTCAGAGACGAAATGTTCGGAGTTTGTCGAAAGTTTTGTTTTTTGAAAGGATACGTGGTAACAAAAGAAAACTGTAGCTCAAGAATTTTATTATGCAAATAAGTTCACTATAATATAAATTGCTGTCGGTCTAGTTGTTGCACAGTATTTGTTATAAACCATAGAGCAGAGCAGACAACACAAGAGAAACAGACGGAAGAGGTAATTGACTGAAATTTTCTCCTTCCTTGCCAGGGGATTCTGAAGAAGGTATTGTGGTCAGCCTATTTGACTCTTGGGCAATCCGCATTGGGAGCTCGAATCTCGCCGGTGGTTGTATAGAGTTTGTGCCATTGACAAACAATATTACTTCATAAGAACAATAGGGGCATAAATACTTTTATGCAGAAGTTTCCATGTGTAGTACCGCCTCAAAATAAACTGGCACTCACGCACCCTTCTCCGGCATGACAGTCTTACTAAACCGTATTAAAGCCATCTTTTTACGGTACAGATTGCTTTTTCTTACAGCACATCATCAGCCAGTATACGTATCATTGCCGTGGTCAGTATGAAACGCAGTAATGCGACTAACAGTAATATTAAGCATAACACTGGGGTGAAGCTGCGATTCGGACGCTTCGATGTAGAGCAAATTTTGGGGGCGTGACCTTTTTTATATTAGTGTTGCATGCAATAGTTTGTTATCGGCCCGTATTGCGTTTCCCCCCTCTCATGCACACTTCATTTCGGGGCTGAGATACTACAGTATTTAGCTGACCACCCCAAACCATTGCCTTGCAGGCCTTCTTCTTACTGGAGCGGCTGCAGATTGGAATGGCATTGCCACAACATGGCCGACATCATCAGCCCGTTTTCGCTACCTGCCCTATTATATTCTTTTATATGGTACGAACAATTTTGCTCCCTGCACAGACAGCCGCTAACGTAATATACACTTAGGCAGATTTTTACGGCGGTTAAAGAAATAAGCGAATTTGTCGTTTTAAGTGCACCTTTGCTGCAGCAGTAGTAGCTGGTACTGCGGGAAATATGAAAGCAAAAAAAATTCCCCGCATTTCCCCGAGGGGAAGAATGTGAAAGTGCGAATGCACGAGTTGAATTTGCGCGGTTCGGTAATGTTCGCGAAAGAGAGATCACACACACACACACAACTACAAAGAAAGAAAGATGCATTTATTCACAGATACCTATTTGTGTTGTCGTTGTACTTGATTGCTAGAGCGGATCTCAGTTTTGAAATTTCGTGTCAGTACTCCTTTAAGCGGGTGCATTAGCCCTTCTCACGCCCGATTCCTGGCCAATCCCCCACGTGGGTCTGTGCCATGTCAGCAGGAACAACAACAAGAATGAGCCATGGGGACGCGGCCAGGCAGCGCGCGGCTATCTCCCCCCGTTGCTAGGGAAGACGAGGAGCGCGCGCACCCGCAGCTGTTGATATGCGGACTACGGCGGCGGACGATTCAGGCTCGCTTAAGAAGTGCATTCGCACTTAATAGTTTACCCTCTGGGACGGTGGCTTCACCAAATTGTGAGCCAATTCTGTGCAGTTTAAGGGTGCGCCGCCAAGAAATACAGAAACATGGTAAATGTAAGAGCGGTTGGAGATAAAATGCAGAGCCTAATTTATAAACAGCACACTGTAACCAGCTGCGGTCGTAACGCATGCCTACTCATTGCGTACTATAGTCATCTGATGATTCCGCAGTCCCATTGAGATTACTCACCACAGATCTGTTGTTTTTTCCGTCATAAAAATGTTTGTTTTTATTTTAAAAATGTGATAATATTTGTCATTATCAATATTTATTATTTTTAATATTGCAATTCTTGTTATAATATTATAAATTCTGATAAATACCGTGCGCTGAAGCGCAGACGAAAGCTTCTCTATAACCATCAAGCCCGTAACAGCCTATAAAAAACAAACCTGTAAATGCGCTTCTCTTCGCAATCAGAAAGAAGCCGTCGGGAGTAACTTAAACACATCGGGGGTTTTTGGCCTGCTCACTCTGAGTCGAAGAAACCGAACTGTTTAATGGGCAGTGTCATTCCCCCACATGAGATGCTGACGCAGTTCCAGCTGCCTTTGTTTTTCATGTCCAATGGCTGCAGCAGCTTTCGCTAGATTTGTCTTGAAAGTGTTTCAGGGGCGAAGCACATTAGTGCCAGGCATGGCCGTCCTGCGTCCATCCGGGATCCGTGCTCACGGCACAGAACCGTGCAAACCGAAACTGCTGCGAACAAAAGGTTCACAAAAGGTTGACAAGAACCAAATAAAAGATTCACAAAAGGTTAGAAATACAGAGAGAGAGAGAGAGTGAGAGACATAGAGAGATAGTGAAAGATAGATAGAGATAGAGAGAGAGAGAGAGAGATGCAGAGCACCGTGATAATCAAAACATCTGTGAACAAAAGGCTCACAAAAGGATAACCAGAACAGAATAAAAGATTCACAAAAGGTTAGAGAGAGGCAGAGAGAGAGAGAGAGGGAGAGAGATAGACATAAAGGGAGAGAGAGCAATGCGGTGGAAATGAGTATATAAGTGCGTTCCAAACCACACATTCTATTTCTGCCATGAATGAAAACGAACGTAAGGCGCGCCATGACGCGGCTCAACGTCTACGGGACAACAAGCTACCCCGGAGGTGAGAGCTCGGGAAGCGGCGGCAAAATGGCAAAAACGCCAAGTGGACCCGGAGTTGAGTGCTCGGGAAGCAGCGGCTCAACGGCAACGCCGACAACAAGCTACCCCGGCGTATATACTGTACACACGCGTTGTCACTCATTTACATGCGTGAGTGGGCAATGTCACGAGTGATTTACGGTAAGAACGATCCCCAGTGCTGCGCCCACTCGTCATGATTCAGTTGCTCGAGATGCGTGAATTTTTTTTATTCAGGTGGTTGCATGGGCTGTTGAGATATCAACTAAGAAAAAATTTTGTCTTCCCGTGAATCCACAGATAATATTTGGGGTAACTGAGATTCCCAGCATCAAATTTGGCAAGGTGTATGCTAAACGGCTAGGCCACCAGAGTTAAATGACGCCCGCTGTGCCGTAGACCAATCATTCAAGATGCGTTAAGCGTTACCACTGCGTGCCCTTCGCGGAAACACGGCGTGTCATGCACCTAACGATGGCCTACCAGTGGCACATAGTGCTGATAGGACCCCCTTTAAAAATAGTGTATATTATTCTCAAATAATATATACGGCAAGTTCGCACATGCGCTTATGGACTCGAGAAGACTGATTCGGGTCAGCATACTATGATGTGCGAAAAAGAAAACAAAAACAATGTAAACACGTGCAGCAGGGCTGACTGCTCACGTGAGCATATGGCCGGCTATTTGGGCTTCCTTTCTGGGGAGCATTATCTAGGTCTGGCTTACACAGTCATTTTGATAACGGCTAATGTAGAAGTCCTCTACTATCTCCCGAACCTTTTTGGTATATAATAAACACTAGTTGTGAGTCATTGCTTGTGTTGGGACTCTTTGTCTTGTCCCGTTCATTTGCACGCTGTGTTGTTTTCCCAGGGCGCTTTTCAAGGTTATAGCAAGCCCGGAGTTCCTTTGTGGACATTAGCTTTTGCGAAATTTTCGTCCGAACCCCCCAAGCAAGAAGTCTCGTTGCTGTTCACAATTAAAATTTCATCTGGTGGAAGCTGTTTTGTTCGAAAGTGTGCAGCTTGTCTGCACAGGAATTTCTTAACACGGGAGTTGCGATTCCCCTTCCGATTCCTTGGTATTGTCGGGCTTCTTTGTTTGTGCTCTAGCTTAGCGGATGCTGATAAAAAAACACGCTTTGGTTGCGGATCTTTGTATCCCCGAAACTTGTATTCTCACCCCGATACACTTCGTTTTATTGCACCGTTAAAGTTCGGCTAAAATATTCATTTTTATCCGTCTACGCTACCCCCTATTCGGGAAACGAACGTGCGCTCTTTGTTTACAAAGCAACCACAGCGTTGTCAGAAAACATGGTGCGCCTAATAAGTGTTAGAAAAAATCGTGTGTGGGGTCACTGGCAACTCTAATAGAACCTTGTATTTGCGAGCACCTTACATGAAGAAATGGCAGCACAACTCCTTAATTGGCATATTCTATACTGTCGGTAGGATGTATATTATTGCGCACTTATTTCAAAACAACAATACCGCGAACACAGGAAAAAACAAAGGAAGATATAATGACTGAAAGCTGGCTCCAAGTTGTACCTAAGTCGGGGCAAGCGGGGTGCAGGATTTAGGCTAAGCGATAGAAGAGGGAGAAGCCGCCGGTTAGGACGAGGATGCAGTATGTCATTTGCAATCTTTAGTCTTCGCCATGACGCGCTGTTTTATGCACATGAGACGATATGCTGAAGAGACGCGAGGTAGTGGTCCGTCCGGCCTTTCTTCGGTTCATCACTTCCCATGTGTTGCTAATCTTTCTTTGATGATGGTATTCAGCGATGGTGTACAATAAATCAGCGCGTTCGGTCACATTGATCGCACCAGGCTGAAGAGAATGGTGCGCAGAACCCACGGAGCGCCCGAGGCATTCCTTCCGATTTTGTGGCACAAAGGGTTCCGTTAAACATTCTTTAGTGCTAGCAACGTTAGAAAAGCAAACCACCAGAAAAAGCTGATCAATGTATTATGGCTTTTGGCATGCGCTTGCACAATATCGTTTAATGGGTGTAGTCATCTCAAAAATTGCTTATTGAAACTACCAGATGGCCATGTGACATGCCGCTCAGAAAAGTCGGTCATTTTTTTTGCGGATTCAATATACCTGTACCACGATGTACCTGCCCCACAGTAAATGTTATTTTTCCTCCAAGATATTTGTGTTATGGCACCAAGCGTAAAATAAACACAAAGTGCAAATACAAGTCACACCTGGGTAAGTCAAAAAAATTATTCAAGATGGCGTGTGAATGGCACCGGAAACCGCGTTCGAAACGCTTTTCTGCCTTCATTCAGGCGAGATATTTCTAACACGGCCAATGTAGTCAGGTAAAGATACTGAGCCTATATCTCAAATTAAACTTCAACTGGCGTAAGCTCTAATCCTTTCGCTGTGCAGTTGTCCAAACAACTGTTTTATGTGCAATAAAACGATTTAAAACTTGCAACTTGACTACAAGATATCTTTTTGGTAAAATGAGGACTAAAGCAACACTGTCGCAGATGGCCTGCATGCGCGTGTCAGCGAGAAGATGATGGAAGTGGTTGTTTCTTACATGATAACGCACCTTCGAGTTCTTGTTCATCGCTGTACAATAATTTGTGTTAGGTCTAGATTAGCCAACCTTAAAAATGGAAGATAAATTTGTTATACAAGAGGAGATTCGGCGTTTGCGTTTTCAAGTCTACACAAATATAGTTTTCACATGGTGTACTTTACAAAAGATATACTTTCAGGGCTTTTTTTTCAGATGTCACCAGTTTTCGTTCATTGTTTGACGTGCGCGTCATTCGGAGCGGCCAGGGCGTGGACAGGTGACTCACGCCTTGTCAACGCCCGGTCATAGTGAAATATTTCGTCTTGTGGACAGGGAACTCAAGTGTTTAGGACGTACTTGATGTGGAAATAATGGTGGGGTATAACATCCTTACAGCCGGCGTCTCAAAGAGGAAAGCTCTGAATTTCAGAATATACGTCCGGGTTTTTCGAAGCATGTCATGCAGGCAGCTGAAGGCAGGAAAGACACATCAACGTTTTCTAGGATTGATCAAGTTTCTTGCTACTAGTTCCTATGCGTACACATTCATCTTCTATGTGCGACGACCTTTTTTACGACACATAGACGCACGTTTTTCTGGAAGTTGATTATTATGGGGCAAACATATGTAGCGCCTTTTTACGGGAGGCAATGACGACGTATCTCTTGATTAGGCTGCGCAACGTAGACCGCCGAGACCTACACGGCTTCACCATCTCAATCACTGGAGCTGCCGTCAGTACAGGCGTCTATTGAGCCGAACGGGCTTCCAGCTGAAAGCACTGCCGGTATAGTATAACGTTTGAAAGCTTTCGTTTCGACCTTTAGGGTAATTTATTAGCATAAAAAATGCATGAATTTAAATCAGCAGACAGGAATAATCACGTGACACGAAGCTGAAAGGGAGAAAATTGCTCGCGGAATTGTCTGCGTCATCGCAATAAGCAGTGACTGAGGCTGAAATATGTGGGTCTTTTATACCTTTCTCATTGGTCAGCCGCGCTGGGGGAGGAAATCCAGAAAAAAAAACGAAACAGTAGGCAGGTATCCGCAAAACAAACAAAACCAGAATGGCTGCGTAATCCGATATTGTAGGTGATTACAAAAGTACTGCGTTGATAAACGTACCTGCGCATTTACTTCTGCCACCATATATTATAACAACAAATGAAACAAAAATTAGGGCTTTCATGCGGGCGCGTTTCTGCTTTGGGTTATCAAGACAGTTTAAAAATGTGTGGCGATTCGTGATGGCCAAGTGACATTAACAGGAAGCTGTTGAAACAAATCAATGTATTGGTTCTTTTTTCTGGAGTTTGAATATTACCTAAAAGTTTCTCATATATTTTAATTCATCAGTAACCAAAGAGAAGCACCGGAAAGACGAACATTGGTATGAGAGTGATGTTTACTCACAACGCGGGGTATACATATGGGTAGCTTAAGTCAATTACGAGCTTAAGCTCTATATCAACAATTTTTACGCCGTATTTCAGGGTTCGAATGTGATAAAAATGATCAATACAACCTCAGACTGCCTGATTCACGCGTATAAAGCAGCACGTTCGTCTTTCTTACCACTTGTTGCCGTTGTTTAGACCTTTCGCAAAAACAAGGACCACAAAGATTCACATAGATTACAAGAAGGCTTTGTCAGATGGCGGGGCACTCAAAATCAACGAGGACCACAAAAATTCACCGTGTCTTAGGAAACGTTAGTTGCATGAAGATAATTCTAACCACCTAATTCAGCATATCTCGAGGACCAGGTGTCGAAGCGCCGGCTTCGACCTACTTCTCAACATTTCTTTGCAGCAATATGAACTGTGCTGAATAAGTGGTATAGCTAACTACATAAGATTTTCTAATACAGAACAACAAGCCTACTGTTAAAAGAACAGATCGCGGGCGCAGTTATTAAATGAACTTAGTAAAACCGAGCTTGCAAACAAACGTATATGGGGCGACGTATACAAAGACAATAAATGGCGCTTACATTCATTATTTGTCTAAGCATCCACCTGTATTTCACAATATTTTTTATATAAAAAATGTCGTGGTGCATTACCTCCCTCCTACAGTCACTCGTCTTCCGAGTGGATTTCACTTTTCGCTTTATTACTTGTAATTTCCTCTGTCTTACACAAGAACCAGTGTTATCTCGTTATACGTATTATAGTATTTCGGAAATGTTTCCTTCTTGTGGGAATTATTTCTAGGAAGGCTATATTAGGACTAATCATTACACCCGGTGGCAAAACCTTACGACGGTGCGGTATCTCCTATTTTACAAACGTTCCCGGTGTATTGAGGACCGTGGTAAACACTCCAGAAAGTTATCTTCCCAAGCGGAAATTTCGAACAGCGATATCGTCCGTTCTCAATAAGTCATAGAAAAGAAAATGGTGCACCCCAAAGATGGGCGCATCTGACGCATTAGTAGTAGCCGTCATCGCTGCGCTGGCAAACGATGAACAAAATTTTCTACATCGTGTACCCAGGAACGCCCGTGATATTTTAGAGCCTTTGAAGCGTTTATCGGGAAGGGCAAATACGATAAATGTGAAAACGTACCAAAGGTGGCCGACAAGAATTATCCGACCTTATAACAAGCCCTTCTATGTTTCCTCCAGCCCTCACTGCATCTGCCCTTGCCCTGGTGTTCAATGTTATGTAGTACAAATCATTTTAGGGTAAGAAAAATCAATTTCATGGCGTTCTTTTTAGTAAAACACAACAATCATTCCTCCAGTAAAACATCTAACAACAAAATATATGAACATATCCGAGAGGAAATTCTGCTGGTGCACAGTTGCTACGGCGTGTCGGCAGCATGTCGCGGAAGTAACGGGATAAAAAAAATGAGCGATATCAAAATTCTTTCCCGCAACCTATACGGTTTGGATAAAGAGGGCCTCCTGCTTTGCTTAAGAAGTTTCGTGAGATCGCATTTTGATTACTGCGATGTTCTATGCAAGACCGCTTCAAAAAGGCCTTTAGAAATAATTTCTCCAGCGCTCCGCTAGGATTCCCGATTTTCGCTGAAACGTCCCTTGCGAGGAATGTAGGTCGCGTGATACCAGCGGAGCTTGGAACATCAGCCCACAAAGTAAACTCTGAAGTCCGCTTGTCATCAAAAATACGTTTGGCATGAGTTCGCTTATAGACCTTGAACTTATTTCCTTAGCTTACCCTCTGCGAGTGAGCGACATAGCTGACGAAAATGGCGCTTCGGCAAGAGCGCATCTAGAACAGCAATTTTAAACTTGAATGTTCAATTTGTGTTTAATCTGTCGACTCCGACCCGTCGTTTAAGTAAATTTGCAAAAGACGTGATCGTGGAGTACATTTCATGCGTACAGAACCAGTACCCTTACACGCCTTTTTTAAAGATCTTTTTAATTCTACGTATGCTCTATTATCGTATGCACATAATTTTAGGTTCACAAAGAAATTGTAAATAAAAAAATGTTATCCGCGTTTCCGCTCGCGTCGCTGCAAATGTTGAAAGACGATTATCTGTTGCAGTCACTGCCACGTAAATTCCTCTCCTCTCTCACCCACCAACCCATCAACCTTTTCTTTCCGGTCTCGCTAAACTACGATGCATATTTGTTAGGGTGGTGGTGAAAACGTTCTTTACTGAGCTCAAGGGGTAGGGTAAATTATATTTTACCACGTCCGTGTGCTCGCGCGCCATATGCTGGATTAATAGGTTAATGCGTGACTCAGAATGCCGCCACGAGACAGGACTTATTAAGGGCGCGAGCGCTTTTTGTATTTTATGGACAGAATAGTGTTTTCAGCGCGAACATTCTGCATTTCGATTACAAAAATTAAGCCGCCTTGTATATTTTATAAAAGTACACTGCACGTACCACTGATGTGTTGACGTATTGCCTAAAATGTGCCTGTTGGTTTTTTTATCGACTAGTATGAAGTGCATTTCCCGGTTAAATAGATTGAGAAAATTTTGCCGGTATGAAGCGTTCGTTTAAGCATTCCTTCTTACGTTTTGGCCGGTAGGCTGAATTTAAGTATAGACAAACAGACAGACGGAGAGAAGAAGAGACGAAAACGGTGGGGTTTTAGTAGCCAAAGAAAGATGGCCGCCTTTAGAAATCAACCCGGCTAGTGCTATTGCCCAAGCCCGCGTCTATGAAATTGCGATGACAGCATAGCACTCTACACATAATAAAACTGGAGAATTAACCCCTTCACATACGCTTTATTTGTAGTGTGAACTATCTAGTCGGACTATTCTAACAGATACATTGCCGAATTAGTCTTGTCAAAGCTCTAATGCATGCCTAATATTTTCAGTACCCATAGCAGTGTACTCGGTTCCCAGACATTTTGGTGTTTGGGAAACACAATAGAAAACAACAACGCTTCTGTGGATACTTTCCGCAGAAGAAATTTAACCGGCTGGTTCAGCTCCAAGACCAGAACAGCTGTCGTGAAGGTGACTCCGCCAGCGCAGCGAGCAAAAAAAGGTACACCTTAACTCGCTATGAAGCAGCAAATAAACAGCTTCGCCGCAAAACAAATATTAAAAAAATTGACCTCTTATTTCCGCGGGGGGAAACCATGGGGTGATGCGACGCATCTGGGCGGTGCTTGTTAGGGTTGCGCCGACCATCGCGGTAGCAGACCTGTTAGTCTCCATTCAAATCATCGGTGGTCATCGGATGTCATCGGAGCGGCGGCGGTGGAGCGACTGAGCGGAGCGGCGCAGTTATCGCGTTTATATGTACCGCGCGTTAACGGTGAGGGGAATGATAGAGAGAGTAGCGCATGCGCATGTGTCAACCGAGCGCTAACGCGCGCTGACGCACAGCTGGCATGGCGATGGGAGCGAGCGCTAACGCAAGATGGCGCTGCTGTGAGAGCGACGTTACCGCGCAGCTGGCGTGGCGGCGAGAATGGGGGAGAGGCGTGTGGATGGACGCCGGATGCATGCATGGAGGGACCAGGCGACTTAAAGAGATGCGTCGCATCTAAAATAAACCCAGTTACAACCAGCGTGAATTGCGCTGAAATAGCGGAGCAAAGGGTTGTCTTTGCGGAAATTTCGTTTACCTTTCGCTTCTTTCTTGTGCTTATTGTTAGAGTCGTCTGAGCGGCTAATGTTCGTATAATTTCTTTCCTCATAGTTTCAGTAAAACAATCGTTTCAGCCGTTTTCTGAAACCATACTGCCTTTGTGGATGGCCATGGATTTAAAGCAGGCAGTAAATATGTAAGGTTTATAACTTCAGTGTGAACTAATTATGACCAGTAAATGATGCTCCGCTAATCAAACAGTCGTCTTAGCAGCTTATTGTGATATAAATGGGTCCGGACTACGTGCGATAAAACAAGAGGTAGGAGTATTTTTTGTAATCATACTCACCCCAACGATCGTCTTGATTCGCCATGTAACAGGCGATACGGGAAAGCCAGCTTACAGACAACAAGCTTTCCCCGATCTTTCTAAACTCGGCTTCACCTCTAAACATAAATGCATAGCTGGGAAGAAATTTTTAGGGGCAGTGTAAGCTGTTATTTATCAAAACCGGGGATTGTTTTTTTTTTATTCTTGCGAATTTTTTTCTTTAGTGGGAACCGGTTTCTTCCGCGGCGAAAAAACCTGTTCCGGAGGTCACATGACACGACACCAGGGCATACTGTCGACAAGCCCATCCATAGGACGCCTCTGCTGTTAAATTAAATTTTGTATGACCCTCCAATAGTAAGCCCAAGGCATGAAACGTAAAAAAACTTCTTTTTTGAAGCAATGGAGCGAGGAACTGAGCAAAAAAGTTACCAGTGAAGTTTGCGTCCATACAATGCCATTGACTGATTGCTTGTTCAGGATCAACATCCAAAATAATCACCTGCTTTGTGTACATGTAGATGGTAAGCGTAGTAAGTAAATATTTACTTAAGCAAGTAAATATTCTTGCAAGTTCAGGTGAGCACCAGACATAGATGTGGGTCATTGTATAATTTTAAAAGGTGCCTTGTTGTTTTGCAACAACGTGTTCTTATGTTCTGGTCTTTCTCCGTTTAGACAGCCTACGAGTTGCCAGTTTCGTTTCTGCTTCATGGATATCATGACAAGCTATATGACGTTTGTAGCTAATGTCAACTTTTACATCATGTTATGGACCAAGAACGAATAACGGTTTGAGAGGAAGCAGAGCCGGAGTCTTATCGCGCTTTTGACAAACTAAGAAGTGTTTTATATTTCGTAGATGGGTGCTAGTAATGACCACACCCGTAGGTTCGCAAGCCGAGGAAGTGTAAATCGGTTTTGTTTTTCTTAAGATACAGAAAACAATGCGGAACGCTCTTTCAGAAGTGCTATCTTTTTTGTATTTTGTGCGGAATTTTTGGTTGCCAGGACTCACACATTTTTATATAATTTAACATCCTTGGAAAGTCCTTGTGCTGTGTAATTTCGAACGCTTTGCGTATGATAATCTTTTCAGCGCAAAAGAGACAGGACAAATGGGAGATAATGAACATTGAGAAGATGGCCCGTTTTCATCGTCACTGCACCTGGATATGAGGAAGTGTCCTAACTATTCGCGAAGAAAACGGAGCTGAAGTGATCTGGAAACTTTTAGTCGGTGGAATTGGGTGGCCAGAAAATCAGCATTCCGTACTATACGCGGCCTCTGTGTCACGGCAAAAGAAGAATGTAATTCAACAGGGATAACGGCGACCTGTCTTGACGAGGAAAACACCTCTTGGTGAGCCTGAGGAAATTAGGCACGTAAGTGCTTGGAATGCGGTATTTTCAAGACACGCCGAAGAGAAGGTGGTGCGGGGCTGACGTGGGTGGCCGACGTGGTTCACACAGCGGTATACGTTTAATAACATCTCTCTTTGTCCCATGAGTCTACAGATTATAAACCTGGTGCCTATTCATAACTAATCTTCTCCAAATGCCTAACCGAGGGATGAGATGTATAAGCTCATGCACAGGGAGACGCAATTTTGCATCAAAATCAGGACAGGAATTTTTCCACACCCACAAGCAGAATACACAAAACCCTGGCCATAACAAGCTTCGCTGTAAAATTATTTTCATATTTCGCAGGTATCGTTAGCCGTCTTTCATGATGCATTTGGAAGTGGGGCGCTACAGATTAATTTTTAGCACTGGTGGTTCTTCTTAGTAAACTCTGATGCGGATGAAGGTGTGTACGGTACTAGCTGCATTTGCTTCAGCTGCAGCCAAGGACTGAACCCCAACCTCATGATGTGTTGCATAATACCCCCAGAGTAAGAAGTATGATAATGCTTTATTCGACGAACCACACCGGAAGAAAGAACACGTCGCTGAAGCTTCTAGCATGGAGTAAATGTGTCATCTCCTAATGATGCCGCCGCGACGCTCCTGAAGAGTGCCCACCCGCCGCGGTGGCTCAGTGGCTAAGGCGTTGCGCTGCTGAGCGCGAGGTCGCGGGTTCGATTCCCGGCCGCGGCGGCCGCTTTTCTGATGGAGGCGAAAAGCAAAAACGCCCGTGTGTACGAGATTTCGGCGCACGATAAAGATCCCCAGGTGGTCAAAATTAGTCCGGAGCCCTCCACTACGGCGCGCCTCATCGCCTGCGTTGCGTCGGCGCGTTAAACCCTACAATCAATCAATCAACCTGAAGAGTGCCCAACTGGCACTGTGCTTAATGACGCCGTGGTTTAAAAGTTTGTTTGTCCTGGAGCAACAACCAGTCACTAATTCCGGCAGACCATTAACTTAAACGGCGCTAACCATGTGAAGCTGTAACCCTGCAAATGTGACTTAGAGGGCACCTGAAGTTCCCAAACCTCTTTGGACCAGCCTAAGACGAGCATTTTGAAACCTCTTGTTGAACCCGGGGATATAAAGTGGCGTTCCTCACAAAAATAGATAACTTGGGACGTCTAAAGTCCCAGAAATTAATGGAGCAGCCGAATACATTCTGCAACATCTGTCGTCAGAGCGTTCCTGTGGCCGTACCTATTTCTGTACAGGAGAAAGGGGAATATAAAAACTTCCAAATTTGGTGATGGTGACTCAGCAGTCTTTTGGCTTTAGAGTTTTTCCGGAGGCACTCGTAAACGGAAAATATATTGATTTTAATTTGAAAAGACATTGTCTAGGGAAGAGGCATTGAAAACAAATGTTGCTGAAAGGGGGCCGTCAGGTTGCTGGGTGGAGATACTGAAACACCTACTAGTAAGAATTTAGGGGTTGTATGATCCCCACTTCATAGGACCACACCATATCCCCACGCACCCAATGAGTACAAGAATCAGCCTGCCTTCAGTACAAGAATCAGCCTGCCGTGAGACCTGCGCGCCTATAGTGCGACATTTGTTCCCTTAAAGTTGATTCTCTGTATAACCTCATTAGGAACCTGAAAATATCTACGCGAGTTTGCAGAACAAGAATTGAACAGAAGCTCGGGAATGAAACTTTTCTGATCAAAGGTGGGAACGTACAATCCGCCTTCGCTATGAGAACCACGTTTGACAAAACTTTCTTATCTAAGACTGTGATATTGTTGGGTAAACTGCGTAGACAACTTTTTCTTCAACGCATTGGCATCTCCGCTCGCATTTTTGCTTTAGTTTTGTTGACTGAATGGAATCCAAGAAAATACTACGCATCTTAAAATCTTTGTCGTTCATTATACTGAATATATGACACGTGTCTGTATACTGCGGGAAGGGTTTCGTTTAACATCGCTTGCGTAAAGTCTTTGGGGAGATTTAAATTTGTTCAGTGCTTTGAAGGCGAGAAGCTGGCGCTACTCACCAACGACGCTAGTACTGCTACATCGTACTTGCTTTTGTTACTTCGCTTTAGTCTGTTCGACTTTATGCTTGATTACTTCGATAGGTTTCTTTCCTGCTACGTTGTGCTAGACTCTCTGTCTTCACTTTCATTTCTTCGTTTTTCTAGAATGAAGTACTTCAACAAGCCGACTGCTGACACAGACTGGCTTCCCTAGAATTATAGTTTGGCGTGGCTCGGGGGGACCTGTTTTATTAACGCGTGGTCACGTTTTCTTGGCGTGTGGCGCATTTGAGTGTTTGCTTCGCCCTGAACGCGCGCTGGTAGAGCACTGGTAACACCCATTTTTTGCACGGAAGTAACGCCATTTTTTGCACGAAATAAGTACAACAACCCAGCTTTTTGCGCAATCCGGCACTTCTGCCTGACGGCTCAATAAATAAATAGTGTAGTGGTCACAATATTCAAATAAAAAAGCACCGAGGTATCTGGATAGTCATTGGTGTGAGTCTTTACCGTTATTGTCGGAATAATGTAGTGGCCACGTGTTTTATGCTGCGGACTTGCTGTGGGACGAATTTCGACAATTTTAATATGTTCAAAGTCACGGAAGTGGGACGTAGCAGTTAAAATTTTTGCAAATAAGGTGACCAAAAACGGTTGTGGTAACTGAGCACTGAGGACAGCATAATTACCACCGTGACAGAAATAGGAGAATAACAAATCGTCGCAGTGAAAATGAAGAGGGACGAAAACAAAAAAAAAGATTTGTAGTTGATAATTAAGGCAAGCATAAATACTACAGAGTGTGCTACAGCTAGTAGTCTGAAAAAACTGGAGTGGCTCAGAATTTTCTAAGAACGTAAATGCGCAAGAATAATTGGTGCTGCTATTGATATGGTGCTTACCTTTTTGTTAAACATTGCAGCCGTGCTATAACAACATTACCAGGCGCCTGAACAGCACTGTCCCAAACTTCTTCCGCCCACTCACCGTCCCCCCTTGGTGTTCGCCCCCGACGGTATGTTGTCTTCTCAAGGCGACTCGCATTGCGGTTCCGGCATCGCCCTATCCACTTTCCGCGTAGCTGTTTCTCTTTCATGGTGCGCGTTGCGTCGCCCTTCCTCATAACTTGCCTCTCAAGCAGGCACCCTCATTTTCTGTTCAATTCTGTGTACATCAGAACAAATTTATGTACCTGACGCGTTTCAAAAACACAGTTGCCACGCTTTTGCCTTTAATGTGCTCTGTATTGGGAGCAATTGCCTTTAGTGTGATTGCGAACACTTTTTGGGAGAAATCTAACAGTTCGAATCTCATTTCTGGCTTGTTGCGAATTTCCCGGCAAAGACGAAACCCACAAAAGCCACGGCTCTTAACCTTTGCCCAATAAGTCTCAACTGAAATTGCACCCGCAATTCAGAACCGTTCTCACAGAGAAGAGCTGCATCAGACAAAAGCATAATCGTGTGATAATAGTTAGGCAAGCGTGTTTTACAGAACAGCGATAGCAGAAATTAGAACTATCGTCACCTTCGTCATCTAGGAAACGATGTTCATTCGCGTTTCCGCAGAAACTTCGATCACTAGCGAAATCTGCACACGTTCTTGTACTTGTAAAAGACTCACACAAACAGGGTGATGATATATCCTCTCCCAAGAATGTTTATACTCCTGAATACAGGTTCGAAGGTTGTTGTTTGAGCAACGCCATGAAACAAACGGATGATATCACTATGAGAGCTGCGGGGATCAGTGAAGCAGCGTCAGCCCATTCACTTCGCTGAGATAGGATATCCCGCGGTAAGTGCTGCTCGCATCGAAATGGTAGAGATATTGGCGGGTGACGAGTGGCCACGACACATCAATACAGTAGCAAAGCTTGTTGAAATACAAGACCCGTAAAGCGAATTATACCAGGTTAGGACAACATGAGAATAGCACATACATGCTAAATTTTGTGTACTGTGCTCTTGGCAATATTTGTAATAGCAGTTACACTGTGAGTAGTCGGGCGCTTTCGTCAGGCAGCGTGCTACGACCTACGCAGGTGTTCATTTTGTAATTCTATAGGTATGTGTCAACAAACCGTCCCACGGGCATTCCGGAGATGCCTGCTTCGGTCGTCAACTCAATGTCCAGGCAGCGGTCAGGGAGCAATGATCTCGTACGGGCGGAAATCCTACCAGCTTCGATGCCTTTCAATACTGCGTTCATCCGCAATAGCTCCAATCGCATTGTAATACGACATGCCCTGTTCGCCATTATTCTCTAGCCAACCGCGCTGAGTTGAGTCCGATGCCGGAACGCGACAATGCTCTCCTTCATTACATGGTCGCCCTGACAAGGTGTAATCTCGGTGGAATGAGCCACGCCTCTACTTCATGTTACGTTTCGCTGGACTGCTCCTGTGATGCTTCAGTGACACCTCTCTCCGGGCTGTGCTACAAAGGAATGCTCCTTTTTAGAATGACGTCAGCATCAAATCCCAGATGGCATTGAATTCATTGTAAGAAACTGCCGGCCTATGGTAATGGCCGAACAGTACATAGAGCTCAAAAAATAAAGGCTGCTATAGTCCTTTACATACGTAACATGTGTTCATCTGTCGGTATCCTGCTATCCTCTTTATCCTGGAAGAACACGCGGATCTCTCAGTCTTGAAGTCTCCATGACTACAACTTCCTGCCGTAACGGGTGGTGGCTTTGCAAAATTATTGTAAAAGAGTTTTGAGAAACGTTTACGCGCAAGCATAAACCACCTTTATCACAATAACTGCGGCGAGTTTCATTAGGTAAGTACCATAAAAGTACATAAAGTGGAAATGTTCTTTATAACCATCAACAAAAATCACCACCCCGTTTCTTGCGATAAGGACGTCGATGATACCCAGGTCGTTTACCTAGCATTTTTTATTCCTCGCGTGTAATGCTTGCCACACATAAAGAAAAACATTACAGTATATTTCTCAAAATAAGAAAAAAAAATATCTCATTAGTTTATACCATCCAGTTGCACGTCTGCATTTTTTCAGAGGGATTGCACGTCTGTAAAAATGCACGTCTGCATGTTTTTCTTAAATGAGGAGACACTACCGCTTCAAATGGCCCCCATTTGCCTTATTGTGGTCGGTCATGCCGTCGAGCTTGTAAGCATAGTTCTGAATACGTTATCTTTACGGCTGCAGCCTTTTGTAAATCAACCATCGCATGGCTCGAAGTTTAAGAGACGTTACACGAATGCTCCAAACCATTTCATTTCTACGTTTGCATTGTTCTTTTTTCGAAGGGTGAACAAACAGGAATGACACAAAGCTTTTACGTTGCGGAATTTCATTCGGAAATGTTTAAGCAAAAAACTGAAAGCAATGATGCAAAAATTACCATTAGTGCTGCGGAAGGTCAGCTCCTGGATGGTAGGGAAGTGCACGTTGTCTAGGGTGTAGTTGAGGCCCTCCCGGATTCAGGACAAGGAGCGAAAAAGTGCTCGACAAGCCGTTCACGCAGTCATGCACTACCTGTGAATTTTACCCGTACATGCAGCGGCTGGGCCAAAAAGGGGACCTAATTTCTAGGTTTCCATTGTTCCCTTCGCAAACAAAGATCAAACAGGGAAGGCAAAAAGCTTTTGCATTGCGGTATTTCATTTGGAAATGTTTAAAGACCGAAAATGAAAGCAATGATGCAAAAATCACCCCATGGTGTTGCGAAACGGCTGCTCCTGGACGGTAGGGTAGTGCGCGTCGTCTAGGGTGCAGTGGAGACTCGCCCGGATGAAGAAGAAAGAGCGAAAAAGGGCTCGAGAAGCCGTTCGCGCTGTCATGCATCATCCATGAATTTTACCCGTACACACAGTGGCTGAGCCAAAAGGGGGACAACGTTCTATTTTGTACGCAACTGACAAAGAAGGGCGAGTACGCAAGTGGTACTCCTGCAAGCAAACCCTCAAAGACATACTTCCGGCATACGTCCGCCGAAAGTAGGAAAAAAGTCTCCGCAACTTGATCCCATAAACCAGATGGTGTTTATATTTGCCGACAACGACGACAATGACCACTTTTCGCGTTTAATGAAACATTTAAACTTTTTCATTGAAGTGCGCAGAACAAAACGCTGGCGCAGTGCCATGAGTAATTTCATCAGAGCAACTCACAATTTCATGGATCCTTGTTTGAAGCGTAGAGCAGGTGTTTGGGTTCCTTTGGCCGGAGAGGAAAGAGGTATGAGAAGGGACGGAAAGGTCCGTAGAAGCACTGCCTGGCATTGAGGTTACTTGTGCGCCAGTAATATTTTCCGCGTTGACAAGAAACAAAGACAATCTGCCCAGTGCAAGTTTTCCTGTACAACGCCATGCCAACGATTTAAGAAACTCTGAGGTACGTAATAGCGCGGCTTTTGCCTAAGAAACATTTCAAAAGCTAACGAATTAGACAGCAGCATTGTCTAAAGGTCGACTGAAATTACTGCACAATGTCAAGACTGTGTGGAATAAGTTCTTTTGCAAAATACGTTTATTATAAAACCATGGCTCCTATCTATTTAATACTGAAAAATTATGGATACTAAAGCCGCGAAATAAAAAAAATTCTCTACGTTATGTGGCTCGAACTTTTGTTTTGATGAAGCTTGTTATGTCGTCCAGCAGTAACCGCGCAGCCTTGAAGCATCAAAATGAAGAGAGTTTATTTTTATAGCGTGCTATATGATCACCCACCGCCCGCTGGTTATCACGGCCAGAGGATACAAACGTCGCAACAGAAAAAATGACCGATACCAGCGCTTATGGGCAACTGAGACGATACACCGCCGTTGTTTTGGATCTCGCAGCGTCATCTAGCAATTTTATTAATTGGCGTATATGAGAAACACAGCCTTTGTTAAATAGATTTTATTGGTGATCTCCACTACCGTACCCGTGGCTGCCCGGAAAAGCACGTTTATAGTTTCAGACTAGCCGGAATGAGCCTGTAAAATCAGCTTAGATGAGCTGACAATAAAAAGATAGAGAAAATTCATTGGTACATAACTTTAGCGCTTAAAAGAGAAACTAATTGCCTAGTGATTCATTTATTTGCAATTATTTTTATCAATATGAAGTGAGTGAATTGTTTTCGTCACTTTGAAGGTCTGGAATTGGCCCAGTCTTACCCAACTGATCCCATAATTTACTTACCCCGTTATTCTAAGCAAATGAAGCTTAAACCTCAGTTTTATACAGCTCGTGAAAGAAGGAAGCCACATTTGACTGAAAAATTGAGGGTTTGAGGACAGAAAAGCAGCGAAGATTTCTGTTCAGGCAAAAAAATAACGTGTATCAATTAGGGAAATTTCTCCGCCCTACGCTCTAGCTTTGCAGCACTGCTTACGAACCTACTCACTGAAGTTGATGTTTTAATAGCGCATGGGTGGTCATTGTTGACTTCCACAATATTAAGGCAGCTAAACTAGTATATTAGCTGAAAATGTACAACGTCCGCTTCAGCAATCATGCAGCAACAGCTATTAGCAGGAACGTCTTTTTTTGTTTAATTCCGTGCTATTACGCAATTCTAGCCTCCACATTGAACAATTTTCAGGCGAAGAGGTAAGACAGTTCTTCATTCGGGAACAGAGCATCCGATCACCACACAGTGTTTAGATGGTTGTCACTCAGCAGTTTTGCAGGAAAGAGGGCGACTTTTAGTGTTTGCGTTGCAAATATTTGTAACTATAGCGGAATAAACACAGAAAATACAACACGAACGCTCGCACTGGGATCGCGCTAGTAATTCAGGGAAAAACATTTGTACGTTCTCATCCGTGCTCATGAATCATAAAGGACCAATTTAGATATAAACATTTTGTGGTACGCTTTATAATTTATAACCCAGTTACTCGGGGGTGGTGGTAAAGTGTAGTGAATGTTCTGCCATGCATTTTTTCAACTGTAACGCTTTAATCCACCAGCTGCACAGAGAATATAGAGAACATTTTAACAGCAGAGTTGTTTAGGCTTGACCTTGGTCCGGTGGCGCTAGCCAAACCGCACCGCTTGTAACGGGTGCAACACCACAGATAGACTGCTCTAACAGTGAAGCCATCTGTCGCGGCTGCTCGCGTATGAGCCTAAGGAGCATAGGCGTATGCGCACCCCTACTATGCATTGCGGGTAGTCTTCCTCAGGCCACTCAAACGCAAAAAAACCGCGCAGCTTGAACTAGGGGTGCAAGGCTGGAGAAACAGTCCAGCTGGGTTCGACGTATCCTTTTCCTATTGGGATCCGCGATCAGTGTGGAGGACAGGGCGGAACAGCTTTGTAAAATCCCGCTTTACTTCGCCTCTCCCCTCAACACCTATCCTAGCCTAGCAAGAGCATCGCAAAAGCAAACAAAGCTTAGCAAAACCGAAAAAATCCCGGTCGAACCCAGGCTCCGCTCTTTATCCAGCCTTCTGCCACTACTGCAGGCTAAGCGAATATTTT
Organism: Haemaphysalis longicornis; assembly: GCF_048455015.1. Taxonomy (NCBI): domain Eukaryota; kingdom Metazoa; phylum Arthropoda; class Arachnida; order Ixodida; family Ixodidae; genus Haemaphysalis; species Haemaphysalis longicornis. Next base: position 21,936,645 of record NW_027526385.1, read on the forward strand.
TTTAACGGAAAATATTTCTCATGACGGCTTTCTTCTGTTTCCCTGTGTGATATCACGGACATTACTCTACTCGAGGAATAAGCGCTGGATAAACAAGAATTATGGCAGTTTTGTGGGATTGGGAGGGAGGTGCGAATGTTACGCATACTCCTAATAGGTCTAAGCTCCGGATAAAAACTGTCGTTACGTAACTTACACCAATTTTATTACATGATCCAAACACTCCTTCTGGAACAGCCCGTGAATTTAGCGTGTCTGTTATTTCAAGTTTGCCAGGTCTCTTCTGTAGCATCCGAAAACGCTTAACTCTTTATTGCAAAGCGAAATTTTCTTTCCTGGCCTGGCCGCACCGGCCACTTTTTTATAGGTGGCGAAAAGCAAAAACACCCGTGCGAACGAGATTTCGGCGCACGTAAAGATCCCCAGGTCGTCAGAATTAATGTGGAGCCCTCAACTACGGCGTGCCCCATCACCTGGGTTGCGTCGCCGCGTTAAACAGTAGAAAAAAGAACGCCTACTTAGAAAGAAAAGTGGTTTATTTCAAAGTTACCTTACATCCCAACCTGTCCTGGAGTTGTCGCCGTGGTAACATTTATCTTCAGTTTTGTTGAGCCTTTGTGCTCGCAAATTGCCTTTAATAGCTGATACGCTGTGTTGGGAATTTACGGTGCGCTCAGATAAAAAACGGTACTTATTCATTTCGGCTTAAAATTAGGCTGGGGGGGGGGGGGGGGATGCGCACAAGTTAAACTGATGTGGCCTTTTTTGGGGCTTCTACAAGTTTTGTCTAGGCAGAAAATATTCAGAGGGGCTAAAATAAAGTGTCTTCTGAGTACAGAAAGCGACTATGTTGATGTGAACGATTACTAGTTTCCGGTTCTATTGTTCTTTTTAGCGGCTATACGCTTTGGGTAATGCTCTTGTAAAGGTGTGAATATTTTTTTCGCACTTACGTAGTCATGCTCAAATGTGAAAGTGTCTCCTCTTTTTAGAAGCTGTCATTCAAAGAAATATTTGCAAGAGTAATCGGTTATATTTGAAGTGTATACCTGGTTGACCCATTTCCGAATTCCCGCTTTGAATGCGATTCTTAGTAAAAACGACATAACACAATGATTTCTAAGCACCAAAGAAGAGACTCCCTGTTTTCTTGTTTCATTTTGACTCGTTCAACACCTCGCGGTTTTGAATTCCTCCAGAGGAGCTGTTTTTTTTCTATTTTTTAATCCCGAATCTATTCTCGAAGCTGGTTTTTGCGCTCAAGCTTACGCTCTACACTCCCTGGAGCTGTAAGACGCTCCATTGCTCAGAACGATACCCAAGGAGCCGTTTTTATGTTACCAATGACGACTGCCGACTTTTTTGCTCAGTGGGCCATCCAAGGCTTTTTCATTTAAATGGCCCGGCTAGTCAATGCTTCAACACTTCAGTTGTGGAGTCAAAGGGTTTTGGGGGCCCTACCTTACTTAATGTTGTGTTGCGTCTTGAACTGAAAAGACGTCTCCCCATGCAAGTTCACTTAACCTTGCTCGCGTTGTCACCACCTCGTGTTCGTCCTCGTTTTTGTTCAGTTTTATTCCTTCGCATGCCAGCAGCGAACTAGCCAGCAACCAATTCCTTTTAACACATAACCACACGATAAAGCAGTTAACACATACGGGGATAGTCTTTATTGCGGACGCGTTTGCAAGTGACTGTGTTATAGTTTGCTCAGCATGTAATTCGCTGCATTTTATGTGTAATTGAATTTGGTCAAAATGAACTGCTGTTTGAATTCATGATCGCGGATGTCGTTAACGTGCGTGAAAAATTCCCGCTGTTAAGACCAAAGTTTGTAAACAATTTTAAACCAAAATCAATGATAGTTTTTCGCTGCTGCGGGTACGTTCAGGTACGACGACAGAAAGCTCAGTTTTCCCCTCCGCTGCTTCCTAAGCAACACGGAAAAGGCATTGAGAAAGAGAATGCTTGCGTAACACGCATGCTGATTAAGAAGACAGCGCGGAACAAGAAACAAAACTGAAATTAGTTCCGACAATAGAAATCAGCTCTATGTGATCAGTAACTGATAGCAGAGCGCTATCTTTATTGTGTTTGTATTGTGACTGACTACTTGCTAGTTGTCAAGGATCAAGCCCTGGATTTGAGTAAGCTACGCAGCTTAGAAGTTGCGGAGCATTTGTATGTTATTTCTTTACAAAAACCTACAAAAGTTGCAATCCTTTCACCATATCCAGAAGTAAGATATATGTCATCGTGGTTCCATGCTTTTCTCATAACTAAGACAGCCGGTGTTGATTGATTCCAACAATGGCAATATCCCATTGATAAGTAAGCATTCGGAGAGTCACGTGGCGCAATAAAAAACACCCAAGAGACACATCACACTCATCACCCCGAAGGAGAGTCATCAAGAAATATATGTTGTTCGTGCGGTGCCTGGAATGGTCGCGGCAGAAAAACTTTTATATACTAATGTAAGCATTCCCTTAGGACTAAACTTTCCTGGGCGACTGGCAGTGTGCTCGAGACGGGCTGCTGTACGGCACTGCTATGAACATTGCGTGTTATGGCGAAGCATTTTCGCTCGCACGCTCGCTGATTTATCGTCTTTATAGCTCTTCGTCCGAGTGTTTTGCTAACCACGGACGTATCGTCAACGAGATACTTTTGCGCAATGCTTTCTCACCGACAAATATTTTATTGCTGTATCGTTTCTTTTTTTGTTTTTTTTCGGCGATAATTTTATATACTGGCGATATTCTCAGGCAAAGGTCCTGTGCCACTTTTTTTCACTTTCCACCCCATGCAGCGTTTACTTTAGGGCCCCTACCAGCTCATACTCAGGCGTCAAATTTGAAGCATCTGAAAATTTTCCAAATATTCTGAATTTCGTTTCAAATCATTCCTAAATACTGGAATCGTTCCTACTGAGCTACCTCCACTGTGGTTAAGGTTCGATAAAAGATAGTTTTAAAATATTTCGCACGAGGTTACAACTAGCGTGTTTTAGTGATTTTCTTTTTGCTTTAAATATAAGGAATTAACCTTTCTCCTTGCTGGGGGGCCACTGATGTAAGAGGGTATTTCAGAAACTATTTATTGATGTCGGGTTGGTGCGGTTTCAGCTTAAATTTGAAATTGAGCTTCGGCTTCAGCGGTTTCAGCTTCAATTTGAAACGTTTAAATTTTGCAGTAAAAAGGACCACAGTAACGTCTTCGGAAATCTTGAACAATTGCTTTGAAACGATTGCGATACGTCTCCTTACACAACAACACTTCTTGTAAAAATAAAATGTTTGCCTCTTGCCGATTTCTCAGCCAAGATAGGCAACCACAATTTGCACTGGCTGCCTACCTCATGAAAATATTACAAACCAACTTGATAAAACTTCGGCTTCGAAGCACAATACCTCAGTTGTCACTTAAGGGTTGCTTGGGGCACAACTTTTAAATAAAACGCTGGCAAACAGACGACTGATGTATGTGAAGAAAAACAAAATGCCTGCCAAATGAAGGTGCCAGAAATACCTTTGGGAAGTGTAAGTTAGTAAGCAAGCAATGAAATGTTCTCTTTCAAGGAAATTGTTGAAGTCAGTGCGTCATAGAAATGATATTGTGTCTGACGTTACTGTCGAAACCTCAAACTCAACAAAAGGTTGGTGCAGGCAGACTTGTAAGCACAAAAGCTTCATTGTATGCTATTCCCATATTTCGAACAGAAGATGGCCAGCTGAAAAGAAAGGCCAAACGTCGAACATTCCGCGCAAGCGTCTTGGTTGCACAATGTTACACTGGGCGCTCAAATGTTGGTCACGCTTGCAGCAAGCGCGCAGACTCCAAAACTGGAGCCTCAGTAAAATTGAATAATTTATCAACCATCCCAAGCACCGGAAAAAGGAATTTCAACATTTTCCTTTTTGTGAGAGGGAACCGCTGCGAAGTCTCGAAACGTGTGATTTATCGCTTTCAGAACAGTCAGAAACCATAAATTTTTGCTCATTTGTTCTTTCCGCGATACTGGCAGTGACCATGTCGGTCCATTTCAAAAGATAGTGGTTGTACTGGGACGCAAGACTGTTTTTTTTTTGCTACTTATGGGGGACGCGGTAAGGTTCGATTGGCAATAAAAAGCAGACTGAGTTATTTTGAGTTTTTTGGCGTTCGTAAAGTTTCTCAGGAACGGGGATATCTAGCTTTCCTATACCGGCTAGCTTATTGTACTGTGCCTCACATTGTAACTTTTAACTAAACAAATTCAAATGAAGGACGCTCAACGCCATGTCAAGAAAATTTTTGAGGACTCGGAGAGTTTTACATTCAGAAAATACATAAGAAATTTCGTGAGGGTGAAGCGGCCCGAACGACAAAATTTTGAGAGCACGACAAACGCGTAATGTGAGTGGTGAAGACTGGAACACATCTGCAGAAAAAAAGGCTTGAAGGAAGAGCCTGAAATTAGTTTCAAATTTTTACCAGCAGTTGAATGTCGTGATCTGATAACAAAGTTAGCCCCATTTCAAATGTGCACAGAATGGAAGCAAGTATTCTGCGAGAAGCAATGCGGTAGTAAACAATGTAAACAAATTAGAAGACAGCTGTTATTTACGAATGCTTTTAAAGCTGTAAAAAACCCCAAAAATATACCGGTAGGCGCACTAGTTGCATAGGAAAGCAATTACTCCGTAGAGAAAGCAAAATAATCATTTGGGTGCGAAGAATAAACTCTGCCATTCATGGAAAAAACATTTGAAGCAATCTGTCAGAGGATTCTTGGCACTGTTTGCGCAAAGAGGCGTAACATACCGATTGAGATGATGATGATGATTCTAATAAAGTATCTCTAGTGTAATACCGGGGCTATGATACCTAGCAAGATACAAAAATATATTCTGGTATTCAAAGTACACCAAGACAACATTTTCAAACCTTTGAGTTGGTGCAGAAGATTCCAGCATGTTGTTCGAGCTCTTTTAAATTACTTTTCCAGCTTAAGTGTTAAGACAGTGCTAGGCGCACTCAATTTTGGCCTGGTAAACGGATATCTGAGACTGTTACCACAATAAAAACGTCTGTGCGTATCGCTTATAGAGAATAGTACAAAGATGTTACTTCCCCTTTTTTTACTGTTCCTCCACTCCAAAATGTTTTCTGCGACCAGCACTTGGAAAGGCTCGAAGCGAAATTATAACCTAAGGTTTGTGTTATACTGACCTAGTTGCAGCATAATTTAGAAAATTTATGGCACACTCTATGGAGAAAAAAACCAATTGTGAGGTTTAACTTTCAAATAATAACGCTCTATACTCGTCTACTTTGCTCATCGCTTGCTGCTGCAATAGCTGAAAGCCGGTTTTTTCATTCCATCGGCCATTGACCATATGGTAAGCGTTGCGTAATGCAGTTTTGCGGGTCTGTCATTATGTGAGCTTATCTGACCCTCGGTGAGTAGTGGGACTTACGCGAAGCGAAAAATTCGGGTGTGCGGGGCACAGGATAGACAACAGAAAACTTCACGATACTTACAAAAACGGATTCTTTTGTCACCAAAATGGTGCTGATTGATGTCATGGTGGTATTCTAACTTTTACTTTTATCCTCCATTTTCTCTCCTGGATGCTCATTGAACTGAAGTCGGTATTTTATTATGTCCCTTATCGGTCAAATTAACGCAGAGTTGCGAGGTTATGCAATGGCTAATCGCTGCTTCATTGAACCGGAGTAAAAAAATGTTAGCGCTCAGCAGTTTCGGAACCTGTGACTAAAGGTCATGTAAAGCTTTCACAGTTCAGGTTGCCTATCAAGCAACCACGTTTATTCAAAGATAAGCATTTTGTTTTCAGTCGTTCACCACATTTATTAAGAAAAGTATGCAGGCACAACAAACTCAGCTGGGGAAACAAACTGAAGCAAATAGAAAAGTAGAACGAGGGGGGTGAATCACTATGTTCTGGATGCGCTAGCACTGCGGGATTTGGGGGCGGTTAACGTCTATGGGGGATTTAATTTCTTCCTGATAAACAACCCACAGCTCTTGATAACAGCCATGACTCGCATAAATTACGCTCACCCATGAACAGTTTCTCCTAGCATCTGATGTCTTAACCCACACTTCTCTGACCTTTACGAGCGCTTAGTCCCATCTGGGATATCAAGACGGATACCGCAGTAACCACGAAAGGTTGTGTTTGTATTAGGTGGAGCTTACACGACGAGATTTTCAAATATGCTTGATGTCCGCAGGAAAAGCTCCCGAGGCTCTATACGTTGTTTTAAGCGTGACGCACTGACAAGTGAGCATGCCGTTATGTGTGCTATAAGCACGCAGTCACCATTCAAGTCGTGCACTATTTAAAATGGAATTCGGACCTCAGATAAAACGTATCGTCAAATAAAAGGCATCTTATATAGATAAGTCATTAACAGACACAATGTTCAAACAGTAAACGTCACTTAACGTCAAGCTCATACGTCCCAGCACCTGGTTATGGCTCTTGAATACATTAGTTATTAATGGACAGCAGACAATAGTTCAGCATAGCAGTAGGCCTGAAATCATGCGGGCTTGAGTGTTACTCATTTCTGCTTAAGCATTTGTCCACACTTCACAGAGGCGCCGAGGGTGTTTGCCGACTAACACAAAATCACTTATAAAAGTTTTGTTCCCCTTCTTGTGCAGAGACCAAACACGTCCTTTTACCTTCAATTTTTCTGCAAGTTGTTTTCGTAAATGTTTGCTACACTTTGAATATTTCACATGCTATGTGTCCAAAAGTTACGAGCTGGCACTGTTTGTTCACACGTTCTTAATAAATATTTTTGAAGGCGGGACTGCGAAGCATACATTGTCATGCAGCAGGAAGTGTAGTGCTTGACTGTTGATTTCCTTTGCGCGTACAGTCTTTCGCGCCACTCACAACAACAGTGCTCATACATTTTATCGTACCTTGTACCTATATTGTGTCACACCATTTGTACAGCCTTATTTCCTTTGCTGCACATTTTTTTTTCTGGTAGAAACGATTATATTGGTTTGCATTCTTCATTCTGTTGCTTTACCATTGCTTGTATCTGCTACGCATGCTCCGTGGCAGATTTCCTTTGTGCGCAAAGTAATTCCGCGAAACTGCACCGATGCTATGCGCTGCATCTATTGCCTGGAAATTTACTCTCCACGTAATGAAGCAAAACGTGCAAATTTTTAGACGAACGAATCACAAAAACGCTGTTCCTGGATCGATCGAAGTGTGATGAGGTGTCCTCATTAAGGACACACATGTCAGCGTGCGTCACGGGAAGACCAAAGAAATAATATTAAACACCTGCCCAGCAGATGTTGGGCGGTGCATCTTTACCCAAAGTACCCATGCACACAACACCACACAAATGACGCCTTACGAAAGCCATGAGTGATATTGCTGATGTGTGGCTCGAACCAATTTGGTGAAACGCACAAACGTTTTTGCTGCACTCAGCGGTGCGATACTTGGGCTCGTGACTTGGCCGAGGCGGCTCCGAGGAGCCAATAGTATAAAAGAACATCGTCTTGCGTTCTTGACCACCATGCAAGTCACGTTCGCGGCCAACACAATATTGTATTGGAGTGGTTGTTTGCTGGCTATTTCGTATTGTTTTCTTGTTCGTGGGCAACAAGTGCTTCAGAAACTTCTTGGTTGCCTTATATTGCAATTACTGTTTTCTTCTTCTGAGGCACTAGCGGCTGCGGCTGCTCTTTTGCCTTCAGTTCTGGCGTTTTAGCACTACAAAAGGCAGTGTGTTTGAAATGCCGGCTCACGAATCGGTTGACGATCCATATACTCCTCCGCCGAAGGAGATAAACGTCGTCGGTGCACCGATGACGCAGAACAAAAAGTTCATGAACTTTTTGTTCTGCCTTCGCTTTAAATTCTCATCAAACTGCCTTCGGAAAATTTATTGTAACGGTATCTCCAATCGTGCTCATAACGAGGGCTGTCTGCCACAGAATAAAAAATCTCGCTCGCAATTTCACGAAGCATTTTTTTTTGCACCCTGTCTATATCGTACTGTATAAAGCTGTGCTTTTAAAAAAGAGCTTGCGATGTGGAAACATTTCCGTGTAGCAAGTAATCACCCAAGCTGCAAGTCCTGCATCCCCAGAAGTTGAATGTATTGCACCATATTATCTGGCCGTTTCCTCAAAATACAGAGGACGAATATTCTTCAGTTGCAATATAAAACCCTGTATATTTATTGGAATTTGTGTCACAGATAAACGTGCATTACTCTTCGTTGACTCTGTTGAAAATCTGTACCCAAATAAATCTTACTGGATGCAATATTTGGTCCTCATTGATAAGCTCGAAGTCATGCCGAACGCACCCGCCCGTAAATTTGTCACGGTTGCTCAAAATGGCAAAAAACAGGTGGTAGATTTATAAGTACTTGTTGCTTACGAATGTCCTATACTTAGATGTAAACCAATTTAATGCTAGGATTCAAACGTATCACCTTGGTGTTATATTTTTGAAATGTTGTTGCTCTAGTGTTTATTTCAAGGAACAATAAAATGTTAAAAAAACTGCGTTAAATTTATCGATGAATGAATGTACGCTGGTAATATTTTTAGCTATGAACAATGTCTCTTGGACGTCAAATCATCGTGAAAGAGAGATGTGAAGGTATTTTAACGTCTCGCATTAGAAAATATTGCATTTAAAACTAAGTTCAGCTGCATCTTAATCTCGCCCGCCTCAATTTATATACTCACTTTCGCCTTCAGCAGAATTTTTCGCATACATTCTAAATAATCCACGTATCTCAAGAGGCCAATCCGGCTCAACCCTAAATTTCCGCTGCGTAGAAGAACGCTGCTTGGCCGGCACACAACACAACGGAATATTTTCTTTTTCACCGCAAGTTTGTTCGACGCCAATTCTGAGAGACAAACCCATAAACCGATATTGCAGCTCTGGTCCCGTTGTGTTGAACTTTTGAACATGTGCTGTACATGCCGGGTCATTTTTGGGTATTGTACCGCCACCTCTATATCGTAATCATCAATAATGTCATCATCAAAATACGCCCAGTTATCTTTCCCTTTTCTTCCCCCAGAGTTACATGTCAGAGCCGAAATGATCAGGGGTGCCACAGTGTTTTTCTTCCATTGTTAAAAAAGATTCTCTCCTGTGGATACACTTTTCTTTCAAATTATGAACAGTCACACAGACACGCATTCGGAGCGTGACAGTTGTTAGCGAAATTTATTGCTAATACTTAGCTAAATTACCTGCACTCCCTTCATATTGAATTCGGTAATATAATTATCTCTAATACGTATTATAGAATATTCCTCGGTAGTAGAGATTACTTATACCTTCAGAATGCGCTGGAAGTGTACATTAAGGGTGAGGTCTGTGTGGTCGATTTACGATCCTCAGTTCAGAACTTACATCGCAGAAATATTTTAGGCAGGAATATCTCGATTTCGTATTTCACACTGTTTGACAGTGCACAGGGATGACGTTCCGTTCGGTGTTTACTGTTCCTACAGGAGAAATGTATAGCGGGTGGTGTGCATTCGTTTCTTAAGATGAACTATTATGTACTTTGTCACCCCAAAAATTAGTCTTAAAAAAAAAAAACAGGTACGATCTAGTGCGACTACACGTCACCATCAATTTGTTTCAGGCCCAGCCAACGCAACGAGCAATCTGCGATAGGCCTACCGACGTCAAATGCAAATGATGGCGCATGTGTTTATGCTTTTGTGATTATTCTGGATCATTTTAATCGGAACCAATTTGGCGTCCAGCCATTCTACTGCTCAAGAAGCCCTTCTACGGCCCAAGAAAACAAGAAATTTGCATACACCTGCAACAATCGGTGTCAGGTTTTCATGTGGGGCATCATTATTTGCGTCTCAATTCTCGTCCGCAGAAATCAAAGCACTATTAACTTGATCCGCAGGCATTATCGATTGTATTTGTCTTCTCCTCAACGATCCCTGCACATCCGCTTTGAAGACGTGGTCGTGCTCTCGGCGACAAATTCCAACTGGTTTTTAAACCCTACCATCGCATTGCCTGGTCAGCTTTACAGTCTGCCCGCGTCGTACCTGTTCTGCCTTATAAAATTTTACTGCTCGTGCAGAAGTCTTTGTTTTAATCCACAATTGTGGCCACATTTTGTTGGCATTTTAGTGGCTGTCGGCTGTACAGTAGTTCGCACACTTTCTCCGTCCAAAGTGGCTGCAAAGCTATTGGACAGTAACATTGATACCTAAACTATAGTGCAATAGAGGGATCAGAGTGGGACGAACGGCGCGGTACACCTGAAGCGGCGCTTGTAGACTGAATACAGGGCGCAGCGGGCGAGAGTACTCTTGCCGACTGCGCTCGCCCAGGCGCGTGGCATCGCGACCAATTTTTATCTTAGCAAGAACGCCGGAGCCGCAGCGGGGTGGAAAACAACATGTCAGAATATATTAAAAGGAAGTTTTAGAGGCGTTGCGGGAATAAGTGGCCTGTTTTTTTCCGATAAAGTGCTTACAACGCGGGAAAAAGAACGACAGACGAACGGGGTGACAGGGACAAGCGTTGAAGTACTAGCTTACACTATTTTTTGTGATCCCTGTTAGTTCTCCCGTCGTAAAATGCAATGACAAGAAAAAAACATGCGCAGTACTACGTTAACTGTTGCTGCATCTGTTTAATGACACCAGGACAATTCATCGCTGGGTCAATAAAGCCAATCGATAAATATAGCTATATATTTATTTTACGCGAACTTTCCAGCATACTCTCTACAAAATAATGATTTTTAAAATGTTACGTTCGTAAGTTACTCGGAAGTAAATGACGCATCAGTGCAAATTTCTATTAAACGCACTCCCAGTTGCGGCCTTCGATTTGACGCCCGTGAGCGATGCGAAACTTTTCGCGAAGTCGCGAAACTTAAGTCATATTTTTGTATCCAGTTTGACCATGCATATGCTCTTCCCAGAACAACGCAAAGACGTGCCATTTGACAAATATACTGCGAATATGGAATACAGACCAGTTCTCATATTTTATTAGAGCAAAAACGCTCTTATTCTGGCTTTAAATAAATACAAAGCTTCTGTTTAGCGTACATATTTGTAGTTCGCAGTGTAGATAAAACGGACGATTTTGTAAACTGCTACGGCGGAACTAAAGTTCGAAAGCACGAGATTGCTAGCAAATGTATTAGTCCAGATTCGAAAAAAGCAAGCCCTTTGCCCAAACATCGGCACTGGACCGCGCCTACAAACTTTTGATCATTAACAGCAGCATCCCGTGATACAGGAGAACTGCCGCGCCAGCCGCTGGTCAACATGTTTTTTTCATGGCAATTTAATGCTGTGCCACTTCGAAACTATATGAGATCTGTCATGACTCCCACGAGGGTCGCATCCTCTCTCAACTACTTTCACGTCGGGCATCATCCCGGGCACACCACGTGCGATTTTCACTTCGTTAGCATCAATAACGTGTGTGCAGTCGCATTGAATGTAGTAGTACTCTAAACGCAGCTCGCACACCCCGCAGTTTTGTTGCTTAGTTTGATCTTCGAGCTTCAGCTCTCGAAATACAATGGTGGGATTACAGCTTTTGACACCTGCGTAGCCGGCGCGGCATCCAGGCGCGGCATCCGGGCGCAGCATCCCGGCACGTAAAAACGGTGAAGGCTCTACTTATGCCGAGGACGCTGAAATTAAACACTGGTGGCTCATCACATCACAACACTCAATTGAGAGAGACAAACAGCAGCAGCGGTTCCGCACAGCTTTAAAACAAAAGACTGAACACGGCTGTGGGACCTCTGTTCTGTGGTCACCCTATGCCGCCGCTTGTAGCTCTCACCGGCACAACCCAATTTGCTGCGACGGCAGCGCCACCACGCCAACTGTCAACAAACTGCGCTTCGCAATGAAGTGGGCACGGAGCTGGTGGATCGTCCTACTCAGACTTTTCTAGTACACTCAACCTAAACCTAAACATACACTTTTAAGGCAATGAGTTATGGCACCTCTGCTCCAAATGCTTTTAAACTTACCTATGTAAGTACATGGGTCTCTAGTTGCTTGAACGAAAAGAAGCAATTAGTAAAGATAGTTGCAACATATAGGGATGATTTTCAAAGGCTATCTCTTGGGCCATAAGTGTTATTTATGAGTGTACAGTCTATTCAAACAATTTTTTCCCTACTTTACTATAACATGTTCTTTTTCAATAATGATTTATTCCCTACGATATAATCTTGTCTCTGGAAGCTCCAAAAAGTGACGGCGGGAACAAGATAATTATTCACAGCATTGAACGTTACAGTTTTGCTGTTTTTTTGCCCCTTCGTAATGCAAAGGGGTCACTACATTATATATACGAGTTTTAAGAGCTGCTAAAACCAACCGAGTTTATATTCATGGATATGTATACGCGCAAGGTCCAGCACAAATGGCTCAGCTCTACCGTAGCATGAGACATCGACGATGTTAAAACAAAAATAAAAATTGTATTCCAAACCCAATTTTAAATGCGCAATAAATAGCGATTTGACAAAAGGATATTTACTAGCGTTTTCACTCGGGCTCAGCGCAAAATAGTCTAGGAAAAGACTAACGATAGTTTACACTCACAGATTATTTTGTTAAGTTTGTGAGCCTATGAAACATTGCGAAAAACAAAAAATTCAGAGACGCTTGCCATGACGCGCAAGACTTGTGCAGAAGCTGTTGTAGGTAAGACGTTCTGGACACATTGTTAGGTTCAGTAAAATTGTTTATTTGGAGGGCTGCGGGACTAGTAATTGCCTTCATATATATCGAAGAAGTCGTCGTCATCTTCACGGGGAATGGTGGATGCAAAATCCTTCTCAGCATTGTAAACGCCCACCAGCTCCACTCGGGAAACTAGCACTAAGTCTCGCAAAGCTTGAACCATAGCGAAGCTGCTGGATTTCTTAATACTTGAGCATAAGTGCCACATCACCACGAATTTGTGCAATTTTAAAATGGTTTATACGATCCGTCGTTGCTTTGCATTGCGCAAGTAGTAGTCATTCTCATATGCATCGGTATCGTCGTGTTTCTGATGTGAAGCATAACATGCGCGGTAGCGGTTGACAACAGCGATTGAGGCTTTTGTTTACGTAAGCCATTGCAGGACCTGGGGGCGGTCGCCGGTCACCGCGAAGCAACGGCTCACGAGCGCTCTTCATTTGCTAGGTATTTTAAACGCGTTAAGTGTTACGCGCCACACATTACGACCAGCTACAACAGCTCCGCTATTAATAGCTTAGTGTTATGGGGGTCACAGTTCGGCAGTGTTTCGTTGCCCTTCATGATAAATACGTTTAATGGCGCAAGGCCAACTAGGGCAAAGACCACCAAAATTTCTCTCCCTTTGTAATGGACGGGTTTACACTACATTAAAAAGGCTCGTCTAAAAATTCGTTACAGCCAGCCGAAATTATATACTACAAGAGCACATGTATATGTTTACGTAAATGGTCGAACAAAAACGATTGACATTTAGCCCTACTCAAAAAATTTATTACCCAAAAGACAACAACAAAAATGGAAATACAAACTGTATGATACCCGCGATATGGCGAGCTGTTTGACGCAAATTTATTTACGAACGTTGTGACGGCAGCACAGTACATATGTGAACTTTAGTGCTGTAAAAAATTCACCTTTGTTTATATTCGCGACTTACAAAGTTTTAAAGTCGTGGGCCTCACAAAACAGCGAAGGAGAACACTTTCAGAAAACACGGAGCTGTCCTTTTCCTCGTGGATTTTCAGTGTCGCTGGGACTTTTTCGGAGCGGCTGCGTCGTGTTCGGAATGTGTGAGAAATACGCCGATCATGTCTGCAAAATTCGCGCCATAGATCAGCAGATAGAGATTGAGGCGTGGACTGAGAACAATCGAGCACTTACGACCCGAAGTGACGTCAAGACGCCCTGGCAGCTGTGGCGCTGACTTCCTGTGCTACACGATTAGCTACATTCGATAAGCGCCGGCTGTCGGCCTCCCCACGCTGTCGGAAGCGTCCGTCACCCCGCTTCCCAGTCATGTATGGAGTGTAAAGGGATTTCTGGGCTGACTGTGTATTCGCAAAAGTAAAATTTAGAGAAATGACGCCGACGAAATGCCGATATTGGTGACCAACGACATGAGTGACAGAGAGCCAAATTTCTTGTCGCATCCAGCAAGTTTCTGTTCAATCATTTAATCTGCTGTGGCATTCAACAAAGACATTATCACGATGGGAACGCCCCAAATCAGAAGTCATATTACGGGATGTTGCGTGACTACCCTGGAGGGGGAAACGCGGTGTGCGCGCTTGTGATAGCAGTTCGCGCACTTAACTTTTCGCCATATGTGCGGTGCTTACACGCTTAGTTATTTCTAAGCTTGGCAGTGTGCTCGCTAGGCTAGGGAAAAAACGGAAGACGCGTCGAAAGCTTCGGTGCACACGATGTAGCTGCTGCGCGCTGGAGCATCACCTGACTACGCAACCTGGTAAGATTGAACGCCAGTAGTTGTAACTAATACCAGTCACTTTAGATTTCTTCTTAAGAGTGACCTGACGGGCCATGTCAGGGGTAAACAAAGTATAACATGTTGCGGTATGCGAGCGCCGCGATGAGGATGAGTCATATTGCTTTCTTGCGCAACGTTTTTAGTGCACTTCGAGTAATCATGCAAACTGGTCTGAGATAGAAATAAGAACGTGTTGACAGCGTTAAAAACGTACTCATATGGTCGTTGAACTTACCAAACTGATTTTTGTAAGAAAATTAATATTACCAATGCATTCATCAATAATTTAGTGCGTATTGGATGCCCTGAATTTTAAGAGTACCGAAAAATGTCCATGTATTGAAGTTGGAGTTATGCAGAATAATATACAAAGCTTCAAAGGAGCTCATATGTGCCCTTTTGGTATGTAAACTTTTGGCAATGAACGCCCGCACGTAAGCTGCTGCTCCAAGCAAAGATATCAGGCACATGAGAAGTCAAAGCTCAATTTTCAAATTTATGTAAAAAAAGAGTGCTTAATTTGTTGCCATGATCACCGCAGAGGTACGTTTTGGAGAGCAATACAAGCAACCAGGTAGCCTACTTTGCATTGAAAGCCATCTTCCCCCCTTAGTCCGCAAACTGGGCTTTGTAATCTTCCCAGAGAAGCTGAAATTAATGTTTTATGAAAAGAAAAAGGATGCAAAAGGCACTGCAATTTAGAGGCAAGGCATTTCAGAAGCCCCGTGGTAAAAAAACATAAGAGGCTACAACCCTAGCGACTTTTGATGAACGAAATATATTTTTCAACTTTAGAATGTGTTTTTTCAAAACAGGTTGATTGCCACCTACGTCTCTTGATTTAGTGATTGTTTCGGGACCTGTAGGTCTAGTTTGGATTCCCTTTTTTGCGTTACATTCCTTGACGAACAGTTCAGGTTGTGACAGTCTTGGTTTTTCAAGTTTACTTTTTGTGAATTTTATTTTCAAATGGTCATTGATTAACTAAATGCCTGTTGTACATTCACGTCTAAAAACTGAAAATGTGTTCTAATAAGAAATCTAAGACTGTCACGACCTCGTACATTCATTTGGAAATTCAAAGTGCTTTGAACAAGCGTTCTATCATGTTTTATAGGCCACTCAACTCGGTACAAGGTAGACAAAAAGAAAATTTTATAAATAAATTTTTTTTCAAATATCACTTTGAAAATTTTATGGTGTTATTACAAACTCATTTCCAGTTTCTGTGATCAAAATTGACAAAGAAATTAAAAGGTTGATTTCGAAAGCCACTCCCCCCCCCCTTAATTATTCGATATTCGATTAGATATTCGAAGGCAGATATTTGTATTCGATACGTTTTCGAAAAATTATTCGCACACCCCTAGTTTGAAGGTTACCTAACTTCAGGGCTGAACGTGAATAGTTAAGACTACCTTGCACTTTGATGACTAACGTCTTGAACTGTACTATGGGCTTCGGCAGGATTTTATTGTGAGGGGCAAACCCATTGTACTGAGCGGAAAGACGGAGAAGGCAAGGGGGCCGGCAATTGTTCTGAGGTGGCGTCGGGGGGGGGGGGGGGGGGGCGCAAGTGTTCTTCTTGCATCTTCCGGCCGACGCCGATGATGGTTACCAAAGAAAAAAACAATTACTGTACACGTCATACGTTAACACGATAGCACCGGTTTAGTTCCTAAAAACTCAAAGCGAACGCTGTACTTGAGTACCAGTACATAACAGAAAGCTGCTGGTGCTTCTGCTGTGGCAAATAGAAGCATACACAAGGCCATGCCGTATTCGCTGTGATGTACCGGACAGGCCTATATATCAGGAATGCTTGCTGCGGCATCGCGCCTTGCCAAAGACGCCGAGCCACACTGGCAGTAATGAAGGAAACAGTAAATCAGTTGCTAGGGGCATAAACAGTGTAAAGGAGGAAAAATTACACGCGTTTAGGATTGAACCAAACCACGACTTTCCTACTGCTTAGACGAACGGACAACTTTTGGGCTGTAGCTTTAAAAATTCTTCTTTTTTGCTCTCGCCGATTTAAGAGTGGTGGTTCCTTGGATTAGAGCGCACAGATTAGAAAAAAGAGTAACTTTTATGTGTTAAAGTGTGACCCAGAAAGTGGCTTTGTTGTTCTCATTCAAGTAGGACAACTTTATCTTGTAGCTTTTAAATAAAGTTCGGTTATTGGTCGTTGAGGGGAGAGAACTGTAATTGCGTAGAAGAACCATCTCTGACGCGAAGCCCTTGATATTTGTAGACAGCCTCATTTGTGAAGCCAATCACATTTTATATAGAATATTGTGCTAACGGCTAGCAGTAAGCTGTTGGTAAATTTAATGTTAAGACAAATAGAAATATTAATTGTCCTGGTTGTTTTGACTGAAAATATCGAATTATCAAGACAAAGAACAATTTTCCTTGTTAGGCTTGCTAAGAGTGTACAAAATCGAATGCGCACCTCAACCTTCTTATACGGAACTCGTTCTTTTTGGTGTTATAGTAATTGAAGCTTGTACTGCTCAGAGTAAATATAACACGCCGTTTCTAAAGTCAAAGATGCATCGGGAAATACTTTTATAGTATTATCAAGGGATATTTCTTTCTTAAGTGCACAGCACGTTCTGCTGTTGAGCCGTCGGAGAAGTTATCTGAACCTAAGCCAGTACAGACCAAAACTCCAAAAGGGAAGTTCAAATGAACAACGTGGAAGTTTCCTCGCGATTTTAGTAGTTTCGTTTTTGCCATCAACTGCTTTGTAGCAGTTTGAATAGACTGCTCAGGCAAGACCTTTTAAAGCTGCCTCTACATCGTTACAGGAACAGCCTGAAGTTTCTACTATGCTAACTGCCGGCGTTCTTACACTAGACCAGAGAAAACTAAGGGGCTTCTGGACGTCAGCATTGCTACTCGGCCCCATTTTCGCAAGTTTTGCCTTGTGCTTGCAATGTAAAGTTACAAGAAAATTTCAAATAGGCTCACTTAGTTGAGCATTGATAACAGAAACTTTTTCATGCCAGAACAGGCAAAACACAGACGTTATTGTTGCCTTTTGATTCCGAATTCAAAAAGCAAGGTTACCTAGCGGAGGGTAACGAAACTGCTTACCCAGGATTGTAGCCGGCAAATAAAGGGTGAGGCGATAAAAAACGGGAAGTCTACTTAGTACAGTAGCTTAAATTCGGTTGTGCCTTCGCCATTCGACACTTTTTTAAGCACTTTGGAAACAGTAGGTAAAATCTAGACACCTGCTAAGGGAACAATGGGAATATAGACACACAAAATTCCCCGCATTTCCCCGAGGGGAAGAATGTGAAAGTGCGAATGCACGAGTTGAATTTGCACGGTTCGGTAATGTTCGCGAAAGAGGGATCGCACACACACACAACTACAAAGAAAGAAAGATGCATTTATTCGCAGACACCTATTTGTGTTGTCGTTGTACTTGATTGCTAGAGCGGATCTCAGCTTTGAAATTTCGTGCCAGCGTTCCTTTAAGCGGGTGCATTAGCCCTTCTCACGCCCGATTCCTGGCCAATCCCCCACGTGGGTATGTGCCATGTCAGCGGCCAGGCAGCGCGCGCCCATCTCCCCCCGTTGCCAAGGAAGACGAGGAGATTCCTGGCCAATCCCCCACGTGGGTATGCTATGCGGACATCGCCGGTGGACGCAGGTTCAGGGGCGCTTAAGAAGTGCATTCGCACTTAAAAACGTGGCACTGCTGAACCCTGACTTCCTAGCTTGAGCAACATGAGGACTGCGGTGGCACAGAAAACCAGATGGGAAGGTTATTGAGATGATGAGGCAGCAATTCTGCGTTGCTTGCTTTAACAAGAGATAAGGATTAGCCCAAGCCCGCAGTTTTTTCCAGTGTTAAGAAACACGCTCGAGCAATAATGAAACCCCATTTTTGTATTTATTCAGTAGCGGTAATATCCGGTTATGCCTGGTTTGATTACTATTCCGTTTACCTGACTGATATAACAATTATTGAGCTACTTCTTACTTGTCTTGCTGTAAGCATGTAAGTATACACAATTAAAAACACCTGCCGCCTGTCAATTCATGGGCTTTTCGCGGAGGCGTGTGTGTATAGAAAATGGCTGGACCTCCTGAATTATTCGAACTACCTTTAAAGTAATTGTATCAAGACGCAGTTCACAAAGGATTACTTACCCAAAGAAAGTATAATCTTGCAGATTAGAAGATACATCAGTAATAGTTTTGTAATAAATAACACGGTCTTCTATGGCACGCGCGTGCTCGCAGAAATTTCCAGCAGATGATGAGCGCTATGCTACTACGAAAAATTCATGGTAATGCCAGTTGAAGAGGGGTGTAATTGAAAAAAATACCGTTTGCTCGTTTATACGCCTCTTGGGACGAAAACCGGAAACTCATTTCGTGACAATTTTATGGGCCGCATTTATAAACAAAAACGTATTAGACATATCAACTTGCGTAATAGCTATTAAGAAATGAGCAAAACAAGTCATTTGCAAAAAAGTCATAATGCTCCCTATTGCAGGACTTATAAAAAACTCTTGTAACACAATTTTCCCCCCATTTTTTATAGATATATAAAAATCTTGTTCGAGATCTCAATGGGTCTGCAAAAACAATAAATATTTGTGTCACAATTTTTAGCGTTTCTCCCTCTTTCAAAGGTGTAATCTAATAAAAATTCAGCCGTGTAGAACATCATCACTTTTGAAATGTCTAAACCTAGCCATGTCCGCTGGCGTTCACATTATACGAGTAGCCTTCTCGCCACGTAATGAGCAACATCTTTTTCTTTGCTCTTTTTGTGGCGTCGCAGGCTAAAATCGATAAAATTGCTATTCTGCGTTTGTAGGAATCACGTTTATCAGCAAATAGCAATTGCATGCACGAAGCGGTGAAATATGTATAGTGGGATCTTTAAAAAAATTTGCTTCGAAATGCATACTCTCGCCATTGATGTTATTAACGGCAAAACCTAAGTCTACTTTTTTGAAAATTACGGGCTGCATATATCACCAACGGCACGTGGGCATTCTAACGGGTGAGAGATGAAATCACGAACTTGGGAATGCACAATTTTTCCTTTCCCTTTCTTAGGGGCATAAGTACCGCCAAAATTTCACCTTAGGGAACCCATAGGGCTGGAGGAAAACTCCGGAAAGTTGTAGCCTCTGGATGCAGCCGTTTCGGCTTTGCGTTTATGAATCAGTCAGCCAGTAGGTCGGGTGGTTTGTTTGGTAATTCATTTTATACGTCGGTGTGTTCAGATGAGGCCAGCAAAAGTGTGTCATAACAATGTTTTATATTGATATTAAACTTAATTTTTGTGAACAACACTGTATTCTCACCATGAAAGTGTCATTGTTTTAGAGACTAACGTCATAGTTAGTCAGGTAAAAATTATTTAGGACACCACCGGGCAGGGCTACTTTGCACATTGAATGGTGTGGCAATTTTGGGGACCTGTAAAACAAAGCAAAAAACATTCTTTATTCTTCTAAATTTTTGGACAAGTATTTGCAAACGTTTCTGCTTGATTAAAAAAATTGAATTCGTCAGAGTAAATTTTTTTGAGGAAGTATTTCTCTAACTTAGTTGTGAGAGCAAGGTTGATCAAAAATGGCACCCTTAAAAAATTGTTTTAGGAATGGGTCTTAGGGCCAAGCTCTCTTCGTCAGAGTAAATTTTTTTGAGGAAGTATTTCTCTAACTTAGTTTTGAGAGCAAGGTTGATCAAAAATGGCACCCCTAAAAAATTGTTTTAGGAATGGGTCTTAGGGCCAAGCTCTCTAGATTTTTGGGCATGTTTAAAAAAGGCTGCAGAAAACTTCATATCCTCCTCATTTCTCTAGAAAGAAAACTTTTCCAAAAGCTGCTTCGTAAAGTATAAATGTAGCTTCACATTTGCTTGACGTTTTATTAGCGCTAATAATGCCTGACCTTCGCCAGCAATTTCGTAGTTTTGTCAGTATCTAACAGTTCGGTCAGTATATCATTTTATGGTCAAGAATTTCTGCACTTGAGAGACCAATATTTTCTT
Source organism: Haemaphysalis longicornis (assembly GCF_048455015.1). Classification (NCBI taxonomy): domain Eukaryota; kingdom Metazoa; phylum Arthropoda; class Arachnida; order Ixodida; family Ixodidae; genus Haemaphysalis; species Haemaphysalis longicornis. The sequence goes on from NW_027526385.1 coordinate 21,957,230, forward strand.
GTTTAGATAGCAAAAGAAAGACTACCGGAACTAAAATCCGTAGAAACACTCCTGCAGGAATTGTCTCGCTGTAGAGATCACTATTCCCAGTGGTTATGTCCGAACATACACCTGTAGGTATGTTTCCCTACAGGCTCTATTAAATAGGATGGTTCATGGCAGTTTCTTCAATACAACAGCCCTTTTATTGACGTTTCTAATAACACGCCCTGGCGACTAATATTAAACACATTTTGTTGGCTCAACACACATTTAAGCATTACGTGTCACGTGTTATGGAAAAACCGACAGAAGAAGGAACAAACAGAAGTGACATCAGAATGGTTACGGTGATATAGCAATGGAGTAACGAGGAATAGGTGCCTACAGGTACAACCTGGGTATAGCCACAAGTGAGATAGAAAGACATATGGAGTGACGGGCGGACCAACTTCTTGGGGCGGCGAAGGAGGGGGAGTCGCCTAATGGTGCGTAACCATTAAACCACCAATTGCAGTTTCCATCGTCCTTGTGGGAACAAGCTCATTTACTGTGAAAGTATGTAAAATGTAATGCTTTACATTCTGCATTTGTGCGGTAAGAAACACATGCCAGATAGCAATATTGGTTCCCGTCCTTTATTGCCAGTTTTCCTAGGCCTAGTAATCCTTGGCCTCATCCTGCCATCTTTGCCTGAGACTGGCCTGAGACTAATCCTGGGCCTACCTAACCCTCCTTCTTGTTTTATTGCCTTTGACTTGAGCTTTGTTTTGACCCTTTTGAGGCTTCCATGATGCCAAAATACATCTGAAAAACAAAACTTGTTGTTTTGGGAGCCGTGCTTAAGCGAAGGTATTTTTTCTTACACGACGAGCCCTGGAAGTGTAATCGATTTGTAATAATGATACCTTGCATTCCAGAATTGGGAGCGTGGTAGCAGCACAACGAAATGCACCGCGACAGGCGTTCTCTTCTTATCACAGTGCTAGTGCTGGCAAGGGGCTTGTATTAGTGACTTTTTTTCTTTTCGGGCCACCTAAGAAGGCAGACAATCACACTAACTACCAAAATCAAACCCCATATCACCGCTCGCTGCTTTGTGATGCGGAAGAGATGGACCTTCATACTTCGCTTACCATCGCTTTCTTTATGGGCTGGGAACCTGTCATTTGCCCCTCTCCATAAAGACTGCCTTGAGGCCTGACTAGTGGGCAGCCCTTCTGGTTCAAAGCATCTGAATCACTATGTCTTCCCACCCTAGTACAGGCGAATCCTCCGAGAAGACAGGAAAGGAAGAGGTGAGTGCAGATGACAGCAAAAGGACGCAGGCGCTTGCCGCAGAAGAAGCCCGAATTTGGCTCAACAAGCGGGAGCGCTTGCCCTTGTCTGTTCTCACGACCAGTCTGCCCTCCCGATCCCGTCCTTTACTTACACCAACGCGACCCCCACATATATCTAAGACAGGCAGCAATGAATGCACATACCTCCGCCTTCTTTTCTTCTTGTTGTTCTCTTTGAGAAGTCGCGTATCGCTACGGTTTTCCAGCGCGTCTTTTCCGGTTTTATCAGCTTCCAGCTCTAGACGTAAGCTTCTTGAGGCGGCTTTCCGTACATTGCCTACGATTTGTTGTGTTTCGCTGGGCTCCGTTCTGAGGGAATAGATCCACCGATTTCTCGGTCCTGCTTCTATTTTATATTTTGAATTATCGACACGACTCTCTGGCATGAAGTACCGTTGTTGTTGGTTTCAAGGACGATAGTCTTTCTTGGGCTACTTAAACCTAGAAATTTTGGTCTTTCTGTATGCCTGTCCGTCTGGCTGTGACTCGATTCTGCCAGTCGGCGAAAGTGAAGCAGAAACTGCGAAATTGTCGTACATGTCAGCAGCCAAATCTAAACGTGTATGTCTGGTGTTAATGTTCATACTTGTCAATATTATTGAACAAGAACAACACATTTCGCAAATATAAGCAGAAAATGAATACATGGTTAGTGTTTGCAACGTTTCTTTATTGAAAAATTCACACATGCTTTGTTTTTGTGATGGCAAATAAAATGCTGCATCGACTGCAGAAAAACCGCCACCTGCTGTTGCCCGCGCTACCAGGGGCCATTTAAAAAATCAAATGACCACAGCAACGAAAGCTCCCACAAGATAGGTTGCACGTTCTTCTTGGAACGCTCGTGGAGTAGGGAACGTGCTTATAGAAACGTTGTAGTAGGGTGCCTCGATTCGAGCGCGTATCCACCACACGGCAGCGCTGGCATCTAGGCACTCGATTTGGAGCAGTGGAACGCGGTAAATTTGAATTGACTTGAGCAAACCTCTAGCGCGTTAATCTGCGAAGAACGGGACGAGGAGGACAGCATGAGAGAAGAGCGGAAAAAAGGGAGGTATTTAGTGGCCACGGGCGCCAGTAGACTTGTCTTTCGTTGACATGTGCAACGAAAGGAGAAGATATGCGGCCAATTTTTTAGTGAACGTCTGTGTGGTCAGGCTTTGTGTGATATGAGGAATTATTTGTGTTGGTGTTATTTTTTTATTTTACATATTATACCAAGAGGCCCAGTTTATTAGTTTAGCCAAGGTTTCTGCGAACAAATAGGCAAGCGACTGCTACGGGGACAATTTTACGAAGGCACTTTACGGATGATAGACAGAATGCTGAGCGTCATCCCGCACATATTTGTGTAATAACACAGAGTAGACACCTAGCCGCAGTAAAGATGAAGATTTCAGGTAGTCAAAGGGGGACGACAGATACTGCTCATTGAATACAACCCTAGCCCAATTGAGCTGTGAATTTGTAACTTCTCGAATGGTTTTTTACGGGAAACAGCAGTAAACGCTACAAGTTCCTCCTCCGTGGGTTTTTTGCTTTTGCCTGCTCTCATAATTGTTTTCGCTGTTTTTCTAGGCAATTTGCTGATTTATGGCGTGTTTTGTTAAAGTAGTTAAGTGAACCCGGGTATTTCTGCTTTGTTTTTGTGTATCTTCTCTGCTCTGCCTTGTAACAGCTTCGTGTGCCTCTGTCAAACTGCTCAAGCAGATTTGGCCAGGAGGCCGTCAGTAGATCCTGGAAAAAAACTTAATTAGGGTTATTTGAATTTTTTATTGTTTCGATTTTTTCCCTGTTATACTTTCGAAAGAGGGTAGCTTTCGTTGAGGAGTGAAATTTTGTTTCATCAACTTAACTGGCGCTCTTCTGGGTAACAATTCGTCAGGCACTCAGATGCCCTATTTAGATCAGTGTAGCAAAACCACCTCAACTCCGAGTGCACATAAAGAACGGTTGCCCATGCGTTAATTTGCTGATCCTAGTAGTTGATCGAATGTGATCAGAAGTTAGTCAACAGTGACGCAATGGCTAACGCTTCATCTTACCTTTCCAAAGTCAAGTGAGGTGACGTAGAAATGTTTGGACTAAAATGATAAGCACAGCAAATATTAGAAGCCACTCATCTTCCTGAATTCACATAGACCCCCATGAACACTTAACACCCAGTGCCTGGTAGCCCCGACCTCCACCTGCTGGTTTTTTATTCAATTTCCTTATCTTCCCTCCCACCGTGACAATGACTTCCACGCTATTTTGAAAAAAAAAAGTATGAGACACTACTAGAAAAATAAAAAAATGAAGCAAGAAACAAGTTACTAACAAAAGACAGCAGAAGTTTGCGTATATTTGTCGCAGAATGCACCTTTGATCATGCAATACGAGAGCGACAATTACTAAGAAAAGGCTGCAGAATTTAGGAACAAATATTTAGAGCATTTGTTTTTCAAAGAAAAACCCTTTGCTCAAGCAATACGCGCTCATGCCCATGCCCTGACGTCATAAACAACGTGTTGTCTGACGTTAGGTTAACACGTTCGCAACTATGTTTTTAATTCTGGCCCCTATCACGTCACTGCCCCGCGAAATTCGAATTTTTTAATATATATTGGCGTTTTTCGCTAATGTAACGTCTTTATGGCTAGAATAGAGCTCAGGCTAGCTGTTTTATATTTAACAAAGTTGCATTTCGTCTTCATTGCCCCTTTAATATTGTCCGTGCCGCTGCTACTAACCTCGCGACAACCCTTGTACAACCCTCTGCCTACTCGCAATCCCCTCACCTTCGCTTCCATTACCGGTCTTCCCTCTCAATCTCCCCGCCATTCCCTCCTTAATATTTTTGGTCCTTCACTCTTGCTCAGCTCTTCGTCTCTCCGGCAATTTTCGCTTTGTTTACCCCTTGTAACCTTTGCCTGTTCTCCTTTCTTAAACCTCCTCTCCACGCCCAGACGTGTGTGAGTACTTACTTTCGGGACATGGTTTTCTGGTGGGTAACCCGCATGAGATCTATGGGTGGTCCATGAGGTGGGTAACTAATTTGTCAGCACTAATGCGTACGTAGTTACGTAATATTGACAAGTCAGTCGGTGGCTCACTGCTAAACATACCTATGGTAATAATTCTTGCTGAATTGGATGGCAATTGTGCATACACTGAGCCCAAAAAGACACTCGTCTTTCACTGAGTCCCCCACTGTAGGTGTAATTTGAAACTCCTAATTTTTTAGGCGGCGGCATCACGGGAAAAAACAGATATTGAAAGGGAAAGACTTCGAAATAAATAAATACAAGGGAGCAAAGCCCCCGGTGACGATCATAACAGGAGACCTCTTGAAGGATAGCGGGCAAGTTGTTTTTGAAAAACTGGCAAACCTGTATCCGCAGTGCCTAATGGCCACGAACGTACCGGAATCTTGGAAGATTCCGGTACATTCATGGTCAATCCTTAGTGGTCATTCGTGGAATATTCCTTACAAGTACTGTATTCGAAAGCCTCGGCTAACTTACACGTGTACAAGCACCACGTGTGCTTTTCTTTTTTTCTTTTTTTTATGTGTTGAGATGCATCTGCCAAGTACCAAGATATTATTCGTCGGACTTTATCATTTCGTGCTAATATATTCCGCGCGCTCAATTACCAAAGTTCACACTGACGAAGACGGGACCCCGGTCGAAACGCATCGGTCAAAAACGAATCGTCTTCACACGTCCGTCCAGCCTCTCATGTATTTTATTGAGATTCATGATTGACAAACCAGCGCGGAAAAAACTCGCCCAAATCACAGTCATCTTGATATATATTGAGAGACGCGTCAAGGGCAGCCGTCCCACAGGAAGGGCGCCGGAGAGACAGTCGACGGAGCGCATTCATTCCAAGTGGCAGCTCAGGCCTCGAGCACCAGGAATGATGATGTGGATGGGTAGGAGAAACAGTTTTGGCATGGCGTGATGATGCTAATGGCCATGATAAGCAGACGGATTGCACGGTGGATTAGACACAGAAGCAACGGCTCGACAAAATGGTTCGTTCCTCGCGTTACTAACAACGGGTGGTAAGTGTGATTAGGGGCTTCTTTCTTTCACGCGCCATCAACTTCGCAATCTCTCGCTCATTTTTACCCTTTCAATGAATCAAAACGCTCCGAATGCACTCATCACGGTCACAACATGGTGAAAAATTGATGATTTGATTGATTGTGAGGTTTGTTCATGCGCCGACGCAACGCAGGCGAGGACGCACGCCACAGTGGAGGGCTCAGGATTAAATTTGTCCACCTCGGGATGTTTAGCGTGCACCGAAATCACGAACACGCGGTGGTTTTCGCTTTTCGCCTCCATCTAAAAAGCCGGAAATCAAACCCGCGTCCTTCGGCTCAGCAGCAGAACGCCATAGCCACAACATGGTGAAACGACTGCACACCAGTATAGCAATTAGGGCCCCTAATTGCAATGGTATGTTGGTGATGCTCGAGCAAGTAGGGTGCAAGGCTGGGAAGAAGAAATGTCAAACTCTTGGCAGCCTGCGCGATGTTTGAAGCACCGAATTCGCCCTTCCTGCGATTGCCGGTGAGCCTGTCCACACGCCTCCCTATGGGGCACTTATAGGCTCAATAAAACATTTGTCGCTCTCTCTCCATGCCTTATTGGGACGGTGCAAGTGCAATAAGTACACGATATTCTTGCACTGTGTACCAGCCAAGGTTCAAGCCCATCATTTGTCTATACATATTTGCAGCATCTAAAGCATTGAAACTTTCGCTTTTAGGTACATGCATAATCACAAGAATTAAAACGCGCCACATACGGGACGCAGGAAAAGAGTGCGCACGTATGTTGTTTATTGGTTCGAGACAACGGCATTATACAATCGAAGCGAACCTCACGAAACGAGAAAGAGGGGAATATAGGGCGAAGGGGACAGGGAAACGAGATTCTTAGACGTACTCCACGGGGATAAGAGAAGATTGATTGATTATGAGGTTTAACGCGCCGACGTTACACAGGTGTTGTGCGCCGCAGTGGAGGGCTCCCGATGAATTTCGACCACCTGGGGATCTTTAGCCTGGGCCGAAATCTTGAACACAATGGGCATTTCCGCGTTTCACCTCCATCGGAAAAGCGGCCGGCGCGTCCGGGAATCGAAACAGTGTTTTTTGGGCTTAGCAGCACCACGTCTTAGCCACTGAACCACCGCGGTGGGTGAGGTAAGCGAAGATACGTGTCTATTCGTAATTCTAGAGATTGTGTTCTCTCGAATTGATAGGTGCGCCCAACGTTGGGCACTGTAAGTTTGGTTTCGCTGATTTCCACTACCGTCTTTGGTAATCTGCTCTTTTTGGTAAAGGTGTTCTTCACAGGCGAATAAAACATCAGGTTGTGTGCGCAGGCGTGTGTTTGCGCGCTTTACGTGGAAGTTTTTCTTTGTTTGTTTTGTAATGGGGATGCAGGCAGCATTCGCTCTTGATTGTCACAGTAAGCCCGATAACGAAGAGGCAGCAGCCCTTGGTCAGCGATATTTTGTCAAGTATCCTAAATGTAACATGAAAACGAAGCCCTACCTAGCCCTATTTGAAAAATCTGCCTTTGGTGACTCGTTAAGGACGTTGTTTTCATAAGAAGGTGTGAGAAACACCGAAAAAACTTCCAAATGTTCTGCCACCCAGCACCAGCAGTGAGGTAACAAGGAAGGGATTCAAGCAAAATGGGCAATGTCGTGAATCATTATTAGCATCCAAGCATTACAATAAAACGAAGCAAGGGGCACCAATAAGTAGCACACTCATGCATATTGGCGGTGGCTTTGTGTAGTCTCTAGGACGTCAGTAGGGGTGGCAAAAAAAAGAGGCTGGCACGTTTTCTGTTACACCTGGCATAGATTTTTAAATTTAACACTAGTATTGCAGCTCAGACCCGCCGCGGTGGCTCAGTGGCTAAGGCGTTGCGCTGCTGAGCACGAGGTCGCGGGTTCGATTCCCGGCCGCGGCGGCAGCTTTTCTGATGGTGGCGAAAAGCAAAAACGCCCGTGTGCACGAGATTTCGGCGCACGATAGAGATCCCCAGGTGGTCAAAATTAATCCGGAGCCCTCCACTACGGCGCGCCTTATCGCCTGCGTTGCGTCGGCGCGTTAAACCCGACAATCAATCAGTATTGCAGCTCATTTAAAAAAAAAACCACTAGTTCAAGCGAAGAAAAAAAAATACTTGTGTTTTATGGTGAATTTAAAGTATAAAAAACTGATTTTTCGCCTCTTGCTAATAATTTAGTTCTGAACCGGTTTGCGAACACCGGTTCAACGCCCCGAACCCGTTCGCGAACCGGTTCTTGGATCGAATTAGTCGAACCGCAACTGAATCGGAACAAAATAAAGTTATCTTAACCTGAACCGTAACCGAACCCGTATTTTTGTTTGCTTCGACACATTGATATATATATATATATATATATATATGGATAGGATAAAGATTTAGAGGTGCTGGGTGTGCATCACACTTCATGGCTATGGGAAAGTTTTTTTTAATGAAGTAGTGCAAAATAGAGTTCAGCAGGAGCATGCAGACAGAACTGCGTTTTGCCTGCTCACGGGTTCCACTTGAAACGATGTAATCAGATAACTTTGTGTCTGAGTAAATAGAAACCTACTCAACCCGTCACCATGATGCCTGCATCACCTCTTCACTTTCTCTCGAGGTGAAAGGCGGAGCTCTAACCTTTTAGTTTCTGTTTCCTTTCACTCCCACTTTTAAAGACAATGGTTAACTTCGTTAATTTTGCAAACTTCCCCCAAAGAAGATCTTTGGGCGAGAGGAAGCGCACACGTACTGGACTGGGGTAATAAAATTGTTTTTTTTCTTACAGAAGAGAGGCTTTAATTCTCGAAATCTAATTACCCCGTTTGACAAATGCAGCTTACCTCCAGCGGTGCTAGAGCGCGTGCGCGCCGTAAACATTGCTCTGGTATTTTTTTTTTTCCTTTTGAAACGTTTAAATCAACATTATATTTTCATCTATACCTCAGCCATGCGTTTTGTACACACAGTAGTCACCCATAACGCGTTTGTTAAAGATAATGCACTGAAAACGTTAGCAGAGTTCTGGCTGTGAAAGCGTTCGAAGAGAAAGCTGTGAAAAGAGTTTTCCAAGCTACCTACTTACTCACCGAAAGAGGGATGGAGAAGCAACCTTGCTCGTTGTTTTGCTTCCAAGTATATTACTAAATTGGCCAATAGGATAAAACAGTTTCGTTAAATTTGAAACAACTAGTTTTTGGTGACTCACGTGTTCCATATCAACCCTGAAACTTTTCTTTGCCGACAAATAAAAAACAATTGTGTAATGTGAGAAAGAGTTGGGCCATATGAACTAGGACTAAAAACGTAGTTATCAATGAGTAACCTTAATTGTAGCATTCAACCTTTATGATGAAACTAAACTAATGAACAAAGTTTTATCTTTCGATTATGTTACTTCGTGGTGGCTTCAATCCGAGGACGCCAGCCGCAGAAACAAGATTCTTTGACGTAATAGACTAATCGCCTGAAACTGCTTCAGGTATATTCTTCAATATCTCGATTAGTTTCTCTATGTTTGCCATAGAACTGGTGTTAACGTTATGGAGACAAACCAATCATCTTAAGGAATCTAATGTTTTGTGTGCTCTTATGCAAGCACTTTCTCGCAGAAATGTTTTTAGGGCCAGTTCTCATTGGTAACTTGTTTTCCGCTTTCTGATCAAAACTGCTACCCCCTGACAGCGAGATGACGACAATGAACAAAAGACTTCAATCCTGAGTCAAACCTGGAGGGAGAAGAATATAGTGTGTCTCTTTATAAAATTGCAAAATGCATGAAAGAATTTGTTACGTTTAAACGTTATTTAAACGTCAGATGACTCTCATACTCCCGCAACCTTTTCGCGGTACACAGTTTGGTATGTTCTTGCTCCCCTCCTATAGGGTCTAATATATTTTCATGTGAAGTACTTTGGCGGCAAGGAAAGTCTTTAGTTTTCTGCGCAATAGTTGCCAGCGTCCATCAGGGGCATTCCGGTCGTAAAAATAGTAAGAAATACTACCTGTCACATCAGGTATGCCTGAACCCTTAACCACGACATGAATGAAAATTGCGGGATCTCCATGCCCCTCCTGGATGCCTTAAAAAGAAGCAATACAGTTGTTTCTGCTTTCTCTCAATCTTTTTTTTAATTTTTCCGCCGTTTGTGACTGTGGTATAACCCTTTCCTGTAGAAGCAGCCATTCCGCGAATTCCGAACTAGGTCCCTGTGGTAACTGTCAATGTACACGATTCGATTCAGCTTCAGAAGGAACGATACCGAGGCCATATGCGAATCCAAGATATTGTATCTTGTAGCCTTGATCCAAACGTGTCTTGTTTAACCAAGATTCTATGTTTCAATTCCAACATCGCCACTCATACTTACGCAAATCACCCGGTTATCTTTTTGCTACCGTTATATTTCACCTCACTTAATTCGTGTAAATCACTTTCTGTCACTAATTTCCGCAAAGTACTGAGTTCGTTGGAGCCTCGTCAGAGGAGTTTTTAACCATACCATTGATGATATTTTTCGTACGAAAATTCCAGTAGAATGCAAAAAGTTTGAGTTGAGACTTTTTTCTTCCTGAAAAACCACCGCAAGTTCACTCCAACGTACGTCCTCGCTATAAGCAAACTTACATGTACAAATTTACGCTTGCCATTGTTTCACCGCAATACTCATTTCATGAAAACACTGTAGTGCAACGGCTGTGTAAAAAATTATTTCCTCAAGCATGCAATATTTCAACACGCCATGTGCCATTAGCCGACATTGGGTCGTGATAGTTATGCCGCACTCGCATTGAAAAAAAAAATCCCGCGCCATCTCCGCGAACTTTGAACCTGGTGAGGGGCGAAGCATGCAGTGTATAAGTGTATTCTTGGCGCCTTGGCCTTTTTGCCAACGTAGATGAAACCATTTTGGGGGTACACGTATACAGCGTTGCTGTAAAGTTCTCTTGTCTTTCAAGCACGAAGCTCTCTAGCGCGATGCGTAAACGACTGTCCAGGTGTTTTAGTACCGTAATTGCATGAGACGAGCGACAATTAAGACGACGAGGACGACGACAGGAGACGCCAACAGCCCCAGCGCCTAAGGAGCTTCGTCCCTAAACAATTTTCAGACATTACATTACGTGCAGAAATAAGAACAGCGAAGCTGTGCTGGGCTGTACCTCAACTGATTCACATAAAGTGGATACAACACGTTTCTTGCAATTGAAGATTCGGCATGTTTCCCATTTATTCAGCTGAATTCAACATCGAAGGGATACAGTTTTATTTGAGGTGACAAACACAGTGCTGTCCGATTCCTTGCCGTGGAAGTCCATGTATTAAGAGCTGACGGGCATTCTGCAATATTTACGATTTCACTAAGAACTGCGTTATAAACAAAAGTAGATGAACGTCATCGTAAGACTGCAGTCGACGTAATGACCACTTGTCATGCGAATTGTTTCGAGATAGTTTATACAAAGCAAGAGAGACAGGCATTATTATTAACCACACTCACTCCGTAAATGGCATTGTAATAACAGAAGGGGGTACCTCTGTAAAGTTCAGATGTTTCGCGTAAAATAACTAAATATGGCAAGCAACTAAAGTTCGGCGTTACGATAGATCCGTCCAGCGGCCAATTTCAGTATAATTTTCTTCAGGATACCTAGCTAATAATTATCGAGCAATCAAGAATTCAGGGGAATGTTGGGTTTGCGCATAATTAAATTTCTTCGACGCGACTTTTTTCTACACAGCTTGTTGACTCAAAATGACGTTTTTTTTTCTGCACACCTTGTTGACGCAAAAAGCACGTAGAAGTTCTGCTGTATGACTAATTTGGCATCCAAGTTATGGCCGCAGCAACTGTCGCTTGGCATAGAATTTGGGGCGAGTAGTTCATGCCGCAAAAAACGGTGCACCCTATGGTATTACGAAATGTGCCCTGCAAGCTTATTAGGGGGGCTACAATAAAGGCTCGAAATTGTGGAGCAATGGTTGACGACTGATACTGGAGAAGTGTGGTGCAACGCAATTGCTTCGCACACAGAAATTCAGCGCTTTCCTAACAAACTGAAAGTATTTCTCCACAGAAAAAAACATTTCGAATAACTTTCGTGTTGGCCCATTCTAACCCAGGCTTGAAGACGCCGCCATTGTCTTCATTATTTTGATCTGGGAAGCAAAAGGGCTTCGCAAAAATTTTCTAACCATTTTTTTTTCAGAAATGCATGTGGCGGGCCCAAAAAATGCAGTAACAGACAAAATGGCTTCCCGAGCCTTTCCCCAATATGCTCGGGGACCCCCTCGCGGTTTCCAAAACTACAGCAACGCCAACGCACCTGTATAGCCCCTCTGGTTCACGGATATAAAGCGTTATTTCGGCAGAAATAAAGCCATCTCACAAGTATCTACCACCTTGGTGGCATGAGTGATGACTTAGAGGTTCGAAATATATCAAACAGATATTTAATTGTCCGGGCATTACGTTTCCAGGACATTTTGACGAAGTAGACAGTATTTTACTTGGTACTTGGGGACACATTTTTGATAGTAATGGTTTTAAGTGCTGCCAAACTGGATAAAAAGCAGAAAACTTCTACCTACGCCCATACGGTGTCCGTCAATATTTGTTTTCACGTCATAGTTGTGCAATTGTCAATTGTGAAATCGTACGGACTTGTATATTTTATAAGAAAGCCAGTCACTAAAGAAGGCATAGAAATATAAGCTCCACGAACAATAGCGTACAATGGCTTCCGTTCAAAAAGCATGTCTAATGACACACATTGTGAGCACCCAGCGGTAAGAGACCAGACGAAGAGAGATGCGATTGGGTGAGATAGTTTATAGAGCTGAAACTAAGCTCCCATCCTACAAGACGCCTAAATATATATTTAGAACAGTGTTCCTCCAAATAACAATGCGTTTTTGGATACACACGTTTATTACGCGTTCGCCGTCTGCTAATCCCCCAGTCTCACTATATTAGAAAGGCCCCAAAAATAAGGATACGTTGGGCAGTCATGAACAAATGCAATGAGAACGCGAAAATATGAATCCTAGCACACAAATAGCGAAATTTGTTTCAATGCAGATCAGATTTCCGCATGTCCCAGTAACAGTAATGAAATTTGAAAATGTTAATTTCAAAACACACCGCAACACCACCGTTAGGTTGTGTCCGCAAAGCATATTTTTCAGAGTTTTGTCCGGTTCTGATTGTTATTCCGCGTTTTTTGTATGTGCATAACTGTACAAGGTAGTTTCGCGGTAATGTCTTATACCAGAAATGCTTTGTGGACAAAGATGTTCCAGTTTCACCCCACTAGTGCTTAAATAGAGTACCTTGTGGTTACAAAACCAAATCAGACTATTGTGTAGCAGGTGTCGCAGTGTTCTGGTACCGCTACACTGCACTTTTTGTTCTAGAGATATACTGTGATGTAGCCTTAGTAGGGAACACGCGACATTTGATATTACCGTTCTCCACACGGTCTTTATGCGGTTGTGGGGCCGGTAGTCTCTTTTCTGCTAACAACCCCTATCACCATTTCTCTTTTTTGGCAAACTAGCCCTACTTCTCTCGCAGCAAGCTTCTGTTAGCGAAACCATACTGAGTGATCAGGTTGAGGTGAGGCAGTTCTTTAGGCAGGAGCGCTTACGGAAACCTGTTATTTGCAAACGAGCGCCGTACTTAACCCTCCTTAAGCGCTGCTCTGGAGGTTGAGTGCGGAATAAACTCAAGCACCTTCTTCTCGAGGAACACCTCCGCCAGCAGCGCCGCACTCGGACTAGCCGGCACAACCGGAAGGGAAATAGACGATCAATCGCATACTGAACCCAGCGCTCCGAAAGAATTGCTGGAAAACTCTCGGTCGAGGAGGTTAGGGGCGCTTCATGAGAAGTGGGCCTGTTTCGAGCTGTTTGCATTAGTGTCTGTCTATCTACTGTCGGTTCAGGCTGGCTGCAAACTCTACCACCCGTACTTTGATCCAACGCTTACGGTTTACCCGCTCGCAACGCTGGAAACCTTTTGATGAGGTTCTTTCACGCGCATACCGCGTTTTCCTCGGGTGATCTATAGCTGTCTTGTCGGTACGCTTCGTTTTACCCTTTCTGTTCTTTTTGAATTCTACGCATCCGTATAAACCGAAGCTTTGCGCGGCGTTTAAATTCGCTGGTGCAATTTGTTTTATGAGTGTAATGTTTTTTTTTCGCCTGTCCCATTCGTAGGCGACGCCTTTCTGTAGGTTTTTGTTGTACCTTCCGCATATTATGACTCCGGCAACATCGGTAGGCAGCATTCCCACAATGTTCCTCAGCAAGTGACAATTACAAGCGTGCCTTGATGCAAGCGCCCAATATGGGGGTCGCGGCATCACGGGGTACACTACCTAGAGCAAAAGTTCCTTAATATAACACGAAGGGGAGCATAACTTGGTTCAAAATGAGCGGAGTTTGAATTCGCTAGCTGGCGCAAGAATAAGCTAGCCGCCACTTTGTCGGGCTGCATGAGCGAAATGACATCGTGAAACTTCATCTAGACTTTACATCGCGAATTACACGCCATGCGGCAGGCGATTTCAATAATAGAGAATATGGAACCCGAAAAAAAAACCTGCGTGGGCTGCCTAGCTCAGGGAATGCTATTGGGAGTGAGTCTCAAATGGACGTGCTGGGTACTTGCGCAGATAAAAGTAAGACCTGGGTGGAATAAATAAGCAAACACGTTAAAAAGTATTTCTAACGTCTAGTACGGCAAATGATGGTTCAAATTAAAGCACCTCTATACAGGTTGCCACTTAACTGACTTTTCAGTCGCAAGCATTGACACTGAAGAAATTTTCTGGCAAAGCAACGTGGAAGAAAAGTGCTTTTGTGAAAGTGGAGAAAAATTTCCATTATTTCCAACACAGGGCCAAGTTTTTAACACAGTAATAGCAAAAGTCGGAGAAGACTGCTACTATCAAATATATAAACAAATAAGGTTTCCATCATAAACATGGTAACTTGAAACGTATTTGCGGATAAGAAACGTCTCCGAGAGTACAAGAATCGTAGGAGCGTCTGTTGTCAAATCATGCTGCTTTTACGCACCTACTCACAAAATAACGCAATCCGGATAAGCTCAGTGCACGTAATCTTGCAAGTCATGTGGAAACAGTCGCCCAGGAATCTTTATCTGCGCTTATAGACAACGCCTTCCGTCTGGTCCGCAACTTGCGTACGAAAAAATGCACCCATTTCCGGTAGGAGCTCATGCTTAAACAAACAAATTTTATATTTATGCTAGAAATGTCCAAAGTACAGGCCGAAGCTGTGGTATTTCACGGTGCATAAATGAGCTCACGTTTGCAATTCATTGTTTCAATGTAAAAAGAAGTTGCAATAGAACCAGCCCCTAATGATTCTGTCTCTCGTTCGGTGTCGATCATTTTCCGAGGTAACAAAAGTAGACACTACCTTTAAAGCAAAAATGGCGGCACTTCTCGGTCTTGGCAACGAAGAAGGAATCCAACATCCTTGAATGGAATTTCCGCAGAAACGACTGTCTTATGGGGGCGGCATCTCTCCGGATTCAGACAGAACAAGAACTCCTGCTCCTATTACAAAGTACTAATACGATGCTTCTTTTGCAAGCATGTCTCTGGTAATGCGATCAGTCTTCGGGCTTAATCAAACCACCTCGCTGCACAAAAGTAAATGACAGGGCCCATTCATGCTGCGACAAAAATAAACTACAACGCGGTTCGACATGCCTTCTTTTGGCGGCTCCAGAAAACGTTGGAATCCCGGTGTGTTGTCGGAACCTCAATACGATATGTCCGTGCCGTAAATGCACTCTCTCAGAAGGTGCATTCCTAGCGAGGTTGTCTGAATTCCGGGGCGCGCTCTCAATCGGAAGAGAGCAAAAAGGCGTATTGAGGCTCTGACATGGACAGCTATCCTCTGGGTCTTACGCCTACCCGCTTCGTGATGCTGACATAAAGACGGAAGTGATAGTTAACTTTGCATATGTGGTGCATTTCTTGTTATCCCTAAGGTGGTGGTCGCGCCTAAAAAAAATAAAAGGTGTTGCACAAAAAGGAACGCGAGTGGTAGGGCTTTAGCGGGCAAGTGCCGCTTAGTTTTTTTTTTTTGAGCGTTTATTTTGTCACAGGGCATATATAATGGGTATGAGTTGATGATGAAAAAAGTTTGTTAGATGAACATGTTCTTGGTATTCTTGCTTTATTGACTGCATAGGTGGACCATGTCGGCTAAATTTTCGCGTCGATACGTCAACGCGGCGGGCGACACGCCTCGATGTCTCAACAGAGGGCGCAACATTTTTAAAATTTATCTAACCACCAATTGGCGGCTAATAGACGTACTTTGAGGTCTTCGTCATTTACGCTGTTGCTCATATAAAAAGCGAGTCGCCGAGGATTGATTAACGTCATAGTACTTGGTCCATCCTATTTGTGCAACTATTGTGAGCTGAAAAAGCCAGTAGCGTAAATTCGCTACACAAGCATCGCGAAGTAAGGACAAGTAGGCCAAGGGATGGCTGTATATGCCCTTACCTCGTCTCAATAATCTCGTTCTCTTTGCATCCTGTACAGCTAATGCGCTTTCTATTTCCTTCTACAGCAACCGCTGTGCCTAGCATCGGCCCTCATATGTCTCTTCAGGTAACTCGATATAGGTGTTCTGATGCTGTGTACATTGAGTGGGCAGACGGGGAAAGCTAGTAGGCGATGCGCTTGCAACGCTATCGTCTGCTGCCCCGCTCTTCGATTCATCTGGGTGTTACGTACGTAATTTCTTAGTAGTGCGGTACGGTGATGGGATGGGTGTACCTTTTTCTGTAGGAACCATTTACAGGCTCCTATCTACAAATGCCATTTCACGATGTGCCGACAGAGCTATCGTGCGAAACGAGATGAAGATTTATAGAATAAAGCGTGCGTTTGTTTGGCGGGTGGCGCAGACATAGAGGCCTTAAAATACGGGACAAGGATCCAGAGCTTCAGGTCTGCGCCATCGTCTTGAGGAAGACGATAAGGGATTTACCACACTGTTCGATGCCATAAAAATGCGCCTTGGAAGCGTTCACTGTGGACGGGGTTATGTACTGACTAAATTCATAGCTAGGGACACGGCTTCAGCGAATCCCAAAAATGGCCACCGCACCTGTTGTGGACAGCCGTGAACCATGCGAGACTAGGAAGTTGTGGTGCTGACGACGACGTATTTCAGGCGCTGTCTGCAGCGCGTAAGCAGATTCCTTATGCTTAACTGCTCCCACACGTGTGAACAGAAAAAAAGAGAGGGGTAGAGTGAAACAAATGGGGAGAGCGAGAGATAGAGGCGAAGAGAGCAAACGTTTGAGGACAATTGTTTAATGGACTCATTGGGTTCCTTGTTGGCGCATAATATATTTTCCCACAATTCGGTTTTATATTTTCTCATCCTCGTCCTGCTTGCCTTTTTTGTACTAGCTTTCCCTGAAAGGCAAACTAGTACAGGCAGCCTACGCCATCAGTCTGAAATTGTCAGTAAATATGTATATATAATTTGAAAGATGATGTTTTTATGGTCTTCTGTAGTGTCTTCGTTGTCTTCCTATATTCACTGTGATTTTTTTTTATCTATGCGTTACATCGGCAATTTATTTTATGCCCTCAACCGGCGTCGTGAGAACTTGCCGCATGTGCTTTTGAAAGCAAGCAAAAATTATGACGACACTGTTGGTTTAGTCCAGTCGTACCGTTAAAATGATGGCGTCAGCTGGGCAACGTTACATTAGGTCTGCAAAATTGCGACCAAGCGAGTGTAAAGTTTCCCGGTATATTTGCACGTTAGTGTGGAACACTGGACGTGAGATAAGGTAGAATACAGCCCCTAGCAGTGTCAGTCAGTTGTGACTCCTGTGTCGGCCAAAGGTCGATTTTCCAGGGTGGAGAACTGCCCAAACTTGGGGTGATTGTTTTGGAGAAAGGTTACCTATACGTAAACACATACACATACACAATGCGGACGAGTTCGAACGCCAGTTCAGAAGAACCACTCAGGACCTGGGGGATCGTCATGCAGGAGGGCACGTTTTGTGGGAGTTCGAAATGAGTTTGCTTGTGGTTGCTGCCGCAACATCACCTCGTACAACGTCAGTGGGAATCGTGTGGTGTGAATGCTGTGAAGGGAAGAAGGAGAAAAGTCTAGTTAGTTCTTCCTCATTATTGAGCTAAAACGCCGTAAGAAAACAGAGACATGAGGCGACGGGACAAGCAAACACTTGCGGTGACTGTGAAAATACCCGGTGACTTGGTAGGTTAGTTCTCAATCCGACGGATCAAACGTTTAATAATCTGGTTGCCCACACGTGGAGGAAATACAATCAGGGCTGTCATTTATGTCCGGTTGGAGGAAAGACGGTCAATGGGGAGACGAGTGAAGACGACAGGTTTTAAATTAATTACAAATAAACAGTGATTATTGCCGTTAGAACGTGGACTCTGTTGTCGGTGGGAGCTAAGAAGGAACTTGGGAAATTGTGTGCGTAATAGCACACTTCTCAAGGACAGCGGAATGAGGGGACCCGAGTTCTGAGGCTTCAAGTACTTAAGCCACTTTTAGGCAGATCACAACCCCGAAATCGCTACGGGAGGCCATTTGGATTATCCTGTAAAAGTTAGGGCGGTGAGGAGAGCGGTTATTGTAGGGAGTGTGGCGAGCCCTGTATTTGACGTTTTTTCCCTACTTTACGTGACTGCGTGTAGGAAGATGTTAATGGAGGACGCGGCGGTGGTGGAGAAGGGTGCCTAGAGATGGCGGGAGTGAGCTGCTTGAGGTAGCCCACATTCCGTATAACGTGGATCCCCTGAGGCAATAGGGTGAGGAGGAATGTCAGGGTTGAATGGTGCGACGTGGTCATCTCGCGTACACCATGTAGGAAATACCCGAAGACAGAAGAGTATTTTAACAGCCCTGTAACCAATCCGCTGTTTGCTGGCTGGGGCTCGAAACGTTCAGCAGGAGCGTAGCACAACTGCGAGAGGCATCAGTCATGCATTGTACACAAATGGGGTGACTATGATGATGCTGAATACGGCGACTGCGATAGCGGCAGGTTTTACGGAAAGCGAACATAGACGAGGGCAGAAACAGGCAGGCAAGCTGGCCAGGTTTTGTATGTCAGCGGCTGGTAACGCACGAATGCGCGCATTACTCGGAGCAGTTGTCTGCAGGTGTGGCTGAGGGATAGGTCAGCCTACCCGTGGAGCCATAAGACGAAGGAACCAGGTGGTAGTGGTAAACAACGGGTGCCGGAGAGTCGCAGGTTGGTGGATGGGCATGCATATGGGTTGGATATGGGTAACGTGAGGAATGGTCCGGCAGAAGAAAAGAGCCACGGAATTGGTGGGAGAGTACCGAGGTTTGCTTGCGGAGGTGTGAAAGGAAATGATGTTTGCCGCTGTCTGTTGAGTCCACTTGGCCACAGCGCACCCACACCAAAAGTTCCTCCAGGTAGACGCTGTTCTGCATATCAAAAAAGGGCTTGGAAAGGAGTAGATGCACACCTAGGCCGAGAATATTGCAGGAAAGGTAGGTTCAATTATTGAGGTGTACCATGGGTTGGTACTGCAAAAGCGATTGCGGGAAATCTGCATACCAAAAGAAGAAACCACTTTCTGCGTTGTTTCGATTTAGAGTGGGGTAAATTTCAGGTGTGACACAACAAATAGCACGAGTTTTTTTTACTGCGGTTAAGGAGAGATGTGTAAGCAGGCCGACGCGGCGTCGTGAAATAAATAGTGAAATAGCGCATTTAGACGTAATGGTATATTTTGCCTCTAACCCACACAAAACATAGTCTGGATAAGATATCTCTATGGGTTCAACCGAGAAATCCATCGTTACGGTTCACCACACGGAGTCATCGGTAAATATAGAAATAAGAGAATAGGGTAGCTAAATAAACAGGTGCCGACGGACGTGTTCAGCGGAGATGCCCACGCTAAACACGTTCAAATCTTCGGGATTCCTTTGCCATGTATGTGACACTTATGTCCTCTTCTATGAGTTTGGCTAAGTGCTCAGAGTTGGAACTGTTAGTATTTTAATGCTGTTCCAACTGCATAACACTAGGTCAACCCATGGCGCATGTCTATGTAGCTAGTTGGAGTATATCTAATCTTTTTCATTTTTACTGCAATCAGATCAGAGCAAGCGGAAACAGAAAAAGGTGACGGCACGCACATCAAGTTTTAATTATAAAACGTTTACCTCTCAAGACAGCAGTACAGTAATTGCACACCGTAAAATGCTTTCAGCTGCTCCTACTTCTGTCTGAAATCATGGGGAAAATGTGGTTATTAATTGGGTTTCAGAAAGTTAACTCTATGTTAAGAATTAGCTGCACGAACCTATTATAAACATTCAGAAGTCCTTCCTCATCAGTAGATGTCTCTTCTCCTAAGAATACTAAACATGGCCTCTTCTGACAGTGCGAAATGTGCGCGTCTCTCTCCCTTTAATAAAATACATTATTGCATCTTCTTCTATTGCTGTTATTCCTCCCATTCTGGGGCAAAAAATGCGTATCTTTCTATTGTGATTGCGTCGTTTTCATTTTCTTCCCTTTTTTGCTATAGCAGCATAACTATATGCACGGGACACTAACAGCAACAAAGACATAGTCGATGATCCTGAAGGAACAATAACTAAACTCACAAACACGGCAGACATACTAACGTATTTATTTCAAAGCGGACGAGCAAAAGCAACAGATTTAGTGCGATACGAGAGTGACTTATTGGCAGAAAAGTTATCCCATCCTTCCTGTTGACAGTGCAAACATCATTCATTGCATGATGTAAACAGGTACAATAAACACGGCGAAGGCACGCGAATAGTCGCTGAGCCCCGAAATATTTCATGAACATCGATGCCCCTCTTGTGCACGTCATGTTGCGCTCAACTGTATTGGAAGGGCTGTGCTCTTTTATCGTGTGTTTGGGGAGAGGAAACGTCACTACTAGGCTGCCATAACGAGTGTGGGCAGCCCATGGCCTAGCCAGTCTTCTCGTACACAGCCAGTCTTCACGTACACGGCCGTGTGTACGAGAAGACTGGCTAGGCCACGGTGATAGGGATGAATCTTTCTTAGCAACCGTGCGTGTTTGGTTTTCCGTACGTGAACATGAAGGAACGCAGGATGACACTGTGTGATTTCCCGTAGGTGAATCGACGTGCAGAATTACTGAACCCACGTCACGCCGAAGGAAAGCGTCTTACAGTCGCCGGTAGCTGCGGGCCGCCACAGACTCGTTTTGCTTATATTTTTATACGTCACTGTAGTTGAAAGTAATGTCTAAAGTCTGGGTGAGAAAATCCTCTTTCGGGAATTCAATGCATATTGTATTGCAACTAGTGACTGATAGCGCATTTGCCAAATGCGAATAAATGTTTGCTAGTGCGTGCTTTTTTCTCTCGGTTAGTATGTCTTGACACTCGTCCGAGTTCGCATTCACAGCCAAACAGGACTTCCAGCGACGATGTACTTTGCTGCTGCCTTAAATGCTGCTTCTGTAGTTACATGCTCGACCTACTTATGCAAGCCTCAGTACATCCGTAGAACACACGTCTCTGTGCACAAGGCGGCAAGGGATTTCTTAAGTACATGTTTATTCTTTGCCCTCTGCGTTTTTTTCTCTAGTAGTTGGTACATACATGCGCAAGCACGGCCGAGCAAAAAGCACATTTAGAGGAAACGCACTTTGATACTCACCTAAAGGCTGTTTCAGTAATAGAAAAGCTTAAGAAACTGATATAAGCCTCAGTATTTGTCTCAGAAAGGGTTTTAACTGGAAGGTCACAGTGCAGGTCTGGCTTTCATCAATAAAACTCGGCGCGATGATGTTACCGAGGAAAGTTCCCTTCTCGCATTGCGGAAGTTTGTTTTAATTCTACCCGTACCGAAAGGCCTCAAGTTTCTTTCTGACTCAACACCCCGTTTGTAATTATTTGAGCCATCAGTGATTTAGTGCGCTTTTGTCGGTAATTTCCTATATCGTACGTGTTGTAGGGATGCCGGATTTTTGGCCTGCTGAGGTAGGCAATGCTTTCCAATAACAGCCAGACAATAAAATGGAGAAGGAAATTTAAAATGAAAACACCATTTAGAAACCCAGTAGGGTTAGGCCGGTGACGAATTTTGGTGGGAATGAATCAGTAATTTTGCTTGGAAATTCTTCCCCATGTTTGCCTCTTACTTGCACTTAAAACTTTTAGCAAACCATTCATCAACACTTGTTGAGCACTTCGAGTTGTAGATTATTTAGCTCTTTCACTACAAGCAGTTAGCTTTCGGAAAGCGAGTGCCCCGGGGTATGCAATCTTTGCGTGTGACTAATTTTGTTTTGGAGATGGCCATAAAGATTTCCTTAGTAGACTATAGCTGTATCTAAGGGATATGCGAAATTTTTCTTTCGCATAAAGTTACTGCACCCTGCGTCCTATGCAGCCTTTTAAAACACGTTGGTGCTGGCAACATTTCGTTTACTAACTTAAGCCAGCGAGTGTTCCTTGGAAGTTAGCATTATGCAGGCAAAATTTCTCTTTTAGACTAAACTTAATTTTTGAGGCAGAAAATCGGAGCAGGTGTTATGCCATAACGAAGTAGAAAAAAACTTGTGTTCCGTTGTTCCTGAGCTAACTGAACAGGATCCGCGATCTTCCAGCTACGCTACAGAGATCACGAAGTCGTTAGGAAACTCTCCTCGAACAAGTTCAGTTCGTTAGCAGCGTACTGGGAATTCGTGTTCTTTTAGTCTGGGGCGTATAGGCTTCATCGGGGAATAAAATCAGCGTCCGAACTTACAGTCGCACAAAAACGGCAGTTCTCTAAATTACACACCCATTGTACTGCTCAAAACGAGCTCGGTGCATTTGAAATGATTCGGGCTGTTCTAAAGCAGCGCCCCGGGCCATTCAGTTAAAATTCAGGTTATTCAGCTCCAAAAACTGACCCGATTAGTGCCTCTGGCGGTAGGCGTGTAGGCAGTGACATCAAGAATCCGTGTCTCAGTTGTCGTTGACCTCCATTATTGGTACTCCATGTTTAAGTGAAAGTTAATTTGCCTAAATTAAGGATCCTACGAATGCCGTGATTCGCTTAGAAACACACACGCAACGCGCCTGCTGTGCATTGTCGCTACCATCTAGGAGTTCTGGCTGTTTAATGTTCAGCTTAGCAGTTGAGCATTGTTGATGTAGTTCGAGCTACGATGAAAACCTAGTATTGATTTGGGCTCCCTTCTAACAGCAAGCAGATGTTCATGATATTGTAAATAACGATGCATGAGTGACGCCGCTAAAAGTTTGAATCCCTGTTCACAGCATCGCCTCGAGCAAATATGAAGTAAAATCTGAGAACTATGGTCCAAACCTGTCGATGTATTGTTCCGTTGATTTTGTTTAATCAATATTACAATGCAAAGCATAGTTTCGAGACTCGAAGGTAGCGAAAGTAAAGCGTTCGCAAAGCTCACGTAAAATTTCAAGTTTTAATGCGCCCACGCTGCCCCTGGACTATGACCCCAGTAGTAGCGGAGGGCATTAGAGTGGAGAGTAGGGTGAGAGAGGACGGTTGCGGATGTGCTCAGCATTTTCGCCGAGTGTGCAGAGGGGCTAAAGTTCACACACGAGATTCTGGAATCGGGTGTTCTGCAGTTTTTGGGCAGTGCGCCTGCTCCTTGGTGATGGTCAGCCGTGTTGGCACTATGCTCCTTGTAGCCATAAGGGCATCCTATTTTACCGGTCAGCCCACTCGAAGCTCGCGAAACGGGGAATAGCAAAGAATGCTATGAAGGCGGCACTCACTACGTCCTGCCCGCACAAAATGCAGGCAAGCTTGCTGCAGCAAGCGGAAAAATTGAAATGTCGGGCTATCCATCAGAAATAGTGGTTTTTGTGGCGGAGAGCCTTTTGAAGGAGGGGAAGAGCGCTAACGCACCAGGTGTGGATGGCCTGAGAGAGAAAACCCCTGTCGTGGCTGTGCCATACGTGCACCAGGTGTCCCACCACCTGAAGAAGGTCGGTGGCAAATCTGGTGTGCAGGTGGTTTTCTCGGCTACTTAGAAGATTTCGAAGATGGTGCGAAAAGTCAATAAGCCATGCAATGAGCCCTCGTGGTCACGAAACATGCAACAAAGCTTGTGGTGTGCGCGACGGATGTGGTTTACCGGATCCCTCTGGACTGCAAACGGTGCTACGTCAGTCAAACCGGCAGGTCCCTCAATGATAGGCTGAGGGAGCACCGCGCAGCTGTGAGTGCAGCAGATGGGAGCTGGCCACCTTGCTTACCATTGCCTTAGATGTGGGTGCACGCCCAAATTCACGCAGACGAGCATCTTGTTTAGATGTCGTTCTCAAACTGAGAGTGAAGTCTTCGAGGCTTTTGTGATTAACAGCGAAGGCGAGAACTGTGCGTGAGTGCCCCGTATTTGGAACTTTAATACAAAGAAATCCACTTTTTGGTGAGAGAAGGGGTGTCTCTTGATCATGCGCAATCGGCGAATGGTGTGCGCACGTGTCGTTAAAGACAATGTCCTGTATGTGACCAGGCGTTGCTTGTGCTGCAATGTAAATAGTGATATGAGCTAGTGCAAACATTGCGCCGTTTCATTTTCGCGGAAACATGTGCCTGTTTGTTTGTTTTATCGGATCATTGTACATATATGCGTGTTCTCCTGTCCCCTTTTGCGTAAACCAAGTTGAAGTCTATCATGTGTTTCGTCGTTTCCTTCTTCGTCCTGTGTTGAAGTTCGCTAGACGTATGAGTTCATTAGTAGTGGAGGTCTCAGGACACATTTACGCCTCCTGGGGAGGTTTCACCTGCGCCGTAATCTCAACACACTGGCGTTTTTAATTTTGGACTCCATGTGAAGCCTACGTCACAGATACATCGTAACACTACTTATCTATTCAGGCATTGGGCACGCTAATGTTTCGCTCTGATGCGTTGTAGTTGAGTCAACTTGCGCGATTTCTCTAAGTTTACACCTTATGTACGCAGTACGATGTTACTGCAGGAGCACCTCCAATAATTCAAGCCAATGTTTGCAACATATTAGAGATAGCAGACTCTACACCAGAAAACACCTAGTTTACCTGTACATAACAAGCTAACTGGAATGATCCTAACACCTATAGGTTACAGAGCACGTATTGGTGGTTCATAAAAGCCATCGCAATGATTTAATCCTTCAAAAGTTGGGTAAATATATAAGAATGTTTTGAATGCTTTAAAGTGACGGGGTTTTTTAAATCCAAAAGTGTGATGGCGTCTGGCTAGATCTCTTGAATTCAGCGTATATATTAGTTACGAATACACCATTGGTGCCGTTTCTGTTCTGTTGAGAAGAGCACTATCAAGATTTTGCCTTAAACGCTTCTTTTATTACAGCAAATACAAATAACCGCGTAGGAATACTTAAGCTGCCGCTTGTAAACTATTACGCTTTCCCCTAAATGGCGGTGTACAAATTCCTTAACGCTGTTTAAAAAGCCTAATTCATCCTATAACATCCAAAATTCCAGTTGAACAATTGCTTTCTAAGCTAACGAGGGATGGCCCATTTCACGCCTCGCGCTTTTACACAGCTGACTTTTCTAAAGAACTTGGAAGACAGAGTAGAAATTCAACAAATAGATTGCCCGCCCACCACCACGTGATCGATATACGCTTCTTCGCACTTGGCGAATGCTTGACACGTATCTGGTGCTTCGTTCTCTGAACGGTCGCGTCACACCAGACACTTCCCCACCGCTAACAAGCAGCGGATATCTGCCCGCTCTAATCCTCATCCGGGCAGTAAATTTCGCTCCTACTAATTGAGCATTCCTGATCCCTCTCGACTCCGGGTGCGCGGAATGAAAGGAAGCCCATAAATCCTGCGGCATGGCGTAGATTGGTTGCATAACCATTGCGATTTGTTCAGCCAGCTTATCTACACCCCCTCTTCCTGGCGTTCAGGTTCAACGCGACAAGTCCTCTCATCCGGGCACACACGTTAGGTTTTCCAATGCTCTGCAAAACGGAGTACTAAGGGAGCTCGGTGGCGATACATCTTGCAACGCCACCCTGATTGTGGCTGTTTTAGTATTACAACACGCTGCTCTGAGCCAAATGGGATCACGGGGCATTCGGGAGGCCGCTGTTCGTAATGCAGCCCCACGATCGGCCCACATCAGACGCTGCAAACTGGAAGCCCCAAGTTTCAATCTAGCCGCTGATATATTGAATGCCCTGGATCAAGAGCTCTAAAGGCGGGTTACGGACTGGCGCGGCTCGACCTAAATAGGTTCACGTGGCTTAGCATAACATTGAGTGCCCTATATAACCAGCCGTCGCGACAAAGCTGTGTTCTGAGGGATGACTATTAGCTTTAATATCAGGTTCCTCAGTGGCATCATATGTACTCGTGGCTTGCTAAAACAGTCATAGCATACGACCGCCTTTAGAAGTTTGACTGCTGACCTTGAATTATCTGTTGGGGTTTTTGCTTCCACCGAGTAAGGTAAAGCCCCGTAGTCTGGGGGTTACGAAATTCCAGGTCTTCCCTCTAAAAAAATATTAGCATTTATATTATAAAACAACTATTCACTAGGGTAAGTAAAACGTGACGTGTACAGGCCTTGTCAATATTTCAATTAGCTATGACCATTGACGATAACAATTTTCAGTGAGCGCCTGCAGAAATGGAATTGGAATCTTGGAGCAACATTTTAGGCTGATTGAAAAGCACTTCCTTTAAGTTTATTATTTATTCCGGTTTCGAAGACGCTTTGAGCTTAGTGAAATAGACACACGCAATCGTGAGAATACGTGCTCACGTACGTCTTAGCCGAGTAACTTCTTTTTTGCCACCATCTATCTGCGTCCGCCCTACACACAGCCGCCATTAAGCCTGTTGGGTTTTCATGTTCAAGAGGACCTCTACTCATAATTAGGTAGAAGCGCTCGTATTATCAGCATGTTCCTCTCCTTTGCTCAACTGGCGCACAAGCATAATTTTCTACTGAGCGACCAGCGGTACAACTTCCCAAACTTTCCCTAAAGTAGTAGTACCGCTTGCGCTAGGCAATGTTCTGTAGTGTTCCTCTGTGCTTGAGATTTATACAGGGAAGCTCTATGTGCGTCTCCCTTTGGGAGTTATTTCTGTTGTGCGACAACAGAGTATGGTGTGAGGGAAAACCAAACTTATTACGAATGACTTGTACGTCTAAAGCAGGTGTGGGTATTATGAAAAAAAATTACCGTACAATTCACCGCTATCACAATCTTTACGTGAACTTTATAAAGAAGTCGTAATTTGAGTCTGTTGACAATGCGTGGGTAACTACGGGTTAAGTATGGTTACAGAAAACGGCGTTTCTCATGCGTAATTAGAACCATCCCTTTAGTCGAAGAATGTAATTTTTGGTTGATAAGACACCTCAATATTTTTTCAAGTCACAGCAGGTGCCATTGATTAACATTGTACTCGCATTTTACCAAAATATTACAAATCCGCTCCCCTTCAGTCATTCCAGCCGAATCTGACAGCACCGTGGATGGGAAGGCCCTATGTTTTTCTGATAGGATAAAACGGTATTCCTTACAGCTTTCATTATTCCAAGACACACGAATTTAACAATCCCAACCAACAAAACATCGTGTTTCTTTTGGCATCACTTGGCACATCACCACGGAAAACGAAGGATTCTCAAACTACCGAGGAAGCTCGAATTCGTTACGCATTTAAAATTGAATTTTATTTGGTTGTAACCTAACCGCACTGTCCCTCATGTGCGCAGAATCAAGTAGTAATCATTTAAAGAAAACGTTCTTTTCAAAGGGGGTTATCCAAATTTTCATTCATGGCACAAGAGTTTTAACGGAGCAGCACGAATTCTCAAATTATGTTCATAAAATCTTCTGTGAGGTCTAATCCTCTCGCACTCCTCTTTTATAAATTTCTACAACACCTTTCTACAAAATTTCAACCTCATGCACTAAGAGTTTTAGTGTTATAAGCGTTTTCTTCTTTTCGGAGCTCGCGCAGCAACGCGCGCTAAGTGACACGCAAAAAAACCAACCAAGCGAGCTTCCGCGACTAGGTGACCGTTTAAAAGCGATATTCGCCTTTTCGCGTGGCTGTTCCGATAGCTTGACCAGTCCGATTTGCTCGCTCGGCGCAATGTCGCTAAAGTTATAGCGAAAAGCCAAAACGTAAACAAACAGTCACCGTACATTCAAGAAGCTTCCATTCACTGCGGACACGATTAGACGGAGCTGCGCGAACTGTGCTCAAACTAGTGAGCTCTATTGATTGATTGTGGGGTTTAACGCGCCGACGCAACGCAGGCGATGAGGCGCGCCGTATTGGAGGGCTCCGGATTAATTTTGACCACCTGGGGATCTTTATCGCGCGCCGAAATCTCGTACACACGGGCGTTTTTGCTTTTCGCCTCCATCAGAAAAATGGCCGCCGCGGCCGGGAATCGAACCCGCGACCTCGTGCTCAGCAGCGCAACGCCTTAGCCACTGAGCCACCGCGGCGGGTAAACTAGTGAGCTGAAGTGCAGCTGAGGAGCTCACCTTCTCTTCGCCAGCATTTCTTTCGCCGGCTGGCTCCCAAATTGCCATTTTGTAAGCTATACACTAGAGCATGGCAGTAGTTTACCTTTCCAATGGCCAGACGTCAGGGAATCGAACCAGTAACCCAGCGTGTCAGCTTCCTCCATCAGAACCGCGCGTATAAAAACCGAAACCGACAACCACTGGCTAAGCATCCCTACAGGCGTGCGCCACAATGTCGTTGGCAGAAAACTTCTTTCATGCTCTCTCGCTATTCTTGGTCTTACGGTCTATGCCCAACCCACGCAGGTATAGAGTGCTGGCTACTGCGGAAGTAACCATCATCCAAGATACCTAAGGGGCGGCACTACGAAGGTTCAACCGTGCCAGAGGCTCTTAGGGACACAAACATCACTCCCTCACCAGAGAGGAATCTAGCCACCCTGGTGTAATAGCTGGCCGCCCCCTGCTATCGCTAACCAACGAAACTGTCGGCCCTCAGTAGAGGGCCGACAGTTACAGCAGAGAGTGGTAGGAATTGCTGGATCCGGGCAAGCCACCATTGGAACTTGGCACTGGCAACATTCAACGCACGCAATATGTCTAGCGAAAGAAGCTTAGCTGTATTACAATAGGAGCTCTCTCAAATAACGTATGATATTGTTAGGTTAAGCGCAGATAGAAGGCTTCATGGAGTAACTTCCGGGAATATTCTTTGCTACGGTGGACACACACAAAAAACACAGGGTTGGGTTTTTCATTTACAAAGATATAACAGGAAACATGGCGGAGTTTTCAAGCATTAGCCAGACATAATGTACGCAGTCAGGGATGAGCGGCGAAACATTACGCACAACTTTTACGAGATATCAGATAGCAGAACGTTTCTACAGCAGGCTGTATGCCAGCGGCGTTTGACCAGGGGAAAATGCTGAGAATAAAAGGTTAACTTGTGAAGTCCCACTAGTAAGTAAAGGGGAAGTTGGAAAGGCTCTCAAAGGCACGGAAATCGGAAAAGCTGCGGGAGGCGACGGCATAGCCGAAAATTTTTTGAAGGAGGGAAGAGATATTCTGCTCGAAAAGGTTGCTGAACTACTTTTGCTCAACTTCAAAAATTATTTAAGAGCTACAATCAGAGAGATACGCCTTGAGTCTCAAGAAAAACGTGTGTAAATATAAAGTAAGGGTCAATAAACGTGCTGAACGCGTACACTCTAAACTTTTTTTCCTCCCATATACTCCATAGAGGTTCTTTTTCGCCTGTCCTCTAGTGGTCCTCCTTGTAGGAGTTTTTTTACTACATGGAACAGGGAGGTTTTGTTTACCTCCTCAAAACAGGGAGTTTTTAGGTTATAGAAAGGAGGTATTTAGGGAGTGTTAAGAAATGTTCGGGATAATTTAAGGAGGTCAAAATGGAGTATTCTTTACTTCCTAAAGGCGTTTTTAAGTGATGTTTATGGAATTTTGAGGCGGTTCAATTGGAGCCTATTATGGCTCCCTTTGGAAGTACTTATGTTAGTTTAGGGGCGTTTTTAGGAGGTTCAAGGGAAGCATTTACTTCTTTTGAATGGAGTTTGACGAAAGCTTGGGGAGTTTTGTAGGCCTTCCGAAAGGAGGTTTTCAAGGCCACAAGGGAGAATTTCTAGTTCCCTGCGGGAGTACTGATTTCACACGGTTTTTCTCGATTTCAGGTTTATTTCAAACGAACTATCGCAGACAAGTTTACATGGTACATGGTGTACACAAGGAGGTTCCGAAATAAATACTTATGGCGACCTCATATTAGAAATCACAAATGGTACATTGCTAAATAACACGCCAGTTAGGAATTGAAGACAGCAATGCGATGCTAGTTGAACAAAACGTAGAAACAATAGTACTACAAGAACTGAAAATACGCGAAAAACAAAGATAGGCACAAACACAACCGCATGGTAAGTGAAATCATTATAGAATACTAGAGGATCGAGAACGCGTCAGTACTTATCAGAACTTATCAGTACGCGTCAGCGCTCAGTACACAGTGAAAAAAAATGGCTGCAGTGGTTTACAACAACAAAAAAAAATTCAGTAGGTGGTGAAATGAGCGAGAGCTGTCTGCTAGTTGAACAAATTGTAGAAACAATAATAATACAAGAACTGGAAATACTTGAAAAACAGATAGGCACAAACACAACCGCATGGTAAATGAAATCATTATATAATACTAGAGGATCGAGAACCCGTCAGTATTTATCAGAACTTATCAGTACACATCAGTACTAAGTACACAAAGTGAAGAAAAAATGGTTGCAGTGGTTTACAACAAAACAATTTTTCAATTTGTCTTGAAATAAGCGAGAGCTGTGCAACGATTTGATATTGAAAGGTAACAAGCATTTTGTTGGTGGTAAAGGCACAAGAGATAAATGATGTAGGACACAGACTGCAGTGAGATGGCTATGGATAAATGAGTTATATAAAGAACGAAAAATATGCTGCGGAAAATACCAGTGCGTTTTGATAAAGACACAAATGCGCCAAGAAAAGTGACCGAGTCTGATGGGTTAATTGCAATGATATAGAACAGAATGGGTGGTATCGCGACAGCTTCTTTAGAGTGAGAACAAAAAGCCATGAAATTCGTGTTTTTCGGATAATTTTTAGTTGATTCATTTTGAACCAGTTGCCAATATTATTTAGATAATAGTTTCAAGTTAAATTAGTTTGTTAATATTATTCACTGAAAGATAGCTGTATTATGAGCATACAGAACAGCCCATCAAATATCTCCGTTTCAGTAAAAAAAGAAAAAAGAAAAAGTCAGAAATATAATACGGAATTCTTTTTGACTACTATCCAATGATTACAGGATTGAAAACAAATATTAGTGAGAGATATTGATGCGATAAAAGTTAATTAGTTCTAAACCCTTCACACGTGGTTTGGTGCAGGCAAGATCCAAAAAGCCATGTTCCACAAACGTTAGAGCTCTGTGTGCCTTCTTGGGATGTTGAATGTTGCAAACCTAGAACGATGCAAACAGACTACACAGTCCTCCCAGTAAAGATGATGCGGTCAAGACACGCTGGCCATCGATGTGGAGGCTAACTTCCCCGTTCACGGAATGCGGGCAGGGAGTCAGAGGAACATCTGCCTGAAAAAGCAAAAAAGAAAAAAAATGCCCCACACGTAAAATTCAAAACAGACACTATGGTTAAATGAACTTAATAATTCGGTACAGTAATGAAATTGTAAGGCCAGGTTCGCTGCGAATTCCAGTACCTAAATTAGGAATGCAAAGGCTTCATAAAACCAAGTGCCAGTACATTAACCGTCGTGGCTTTTGCAGCAATAAAAAAGATATTACTTCAGTACAATATACTCGAGCACAACTTTAAATGACAGTGAAGATAAAATGCAAGTCTCTGTAGGTTGATAGATTAGTTTTTGTTTTTGACTGAAAAACACTTTGGTATTGCATGATTTTGTTAACTGCTGTTTCTTGCTTTAAGATGCCAGCTTGCATCTATTCAAGTGAGTGGGCACACAGTTAAAGATGCAAACCCTTACACTGCCTCTCCCCTACCATGGTGGCTCACTTTCATAGAAAAAGTGGAGCTTTTGCGAGCTGGACGGCTGTTGCAAGCCGTGGCAATACTCACTTCTGCTGGAGGGGCCAACTTGGTTTCCGAATGCAGCCTTGCCTTGTACAGCACAGCCTATCCTGCCTTAAGATCTATAAGTCATTCAACTCGATCATGTATCAGGATCTGCAGAAGAAAATCGTGTCAGCAAATAATGAATTCATGCCGGACAGGCACCCACTGTTTCAGTTATACTTGCAGATACCTCCACCTATTTCCCTCCTGGTGTTACATCCAAAGCTAATTTGTTACGGCTTGGCTCATCAAGTATGGTCATTTGTCATAACACAGCTAGTCATACAGGAAAGTCCTTCACTGGGTCAGAAAACACTTTCTTTTTTTACAGTAGTAATAAACTAGGCGACTCAGTCATCCGTATTCTGACACCTTAATATTCTGTGTCACCGAGCTGACAAGCGTGATTGGTGCATAAGGTCATTTGTAGCCGCAACCGTTACTACAGCCTTGTTAGCTAACGTAAACCTCGTTCATGGCACCAAATTACTTGTGATTGCAGGCAACAAAAAAAAACAGCTGAAATGGAAACGCTATTCTCGCAAACTTACCAACGCTGCATGCCACACACACCTGCCTTAGTTAATTTACCGTGATTGTAGAAGTTTCCGTTACGCAAAACCACAGTGCACTTTTTGGAGCTGCAAGCTCCGTGTCAAAATCGAGTGTCAGATGAATCGAGTAATTTTTGTGTATGGTCTTACTATTGATTATGACAAATTTATTACCAACAAAAGAAGAGTGTGTGCATTGTTCTTGTAAAAAAATTATATCCTTTTTTATGCCCGGCAGACTTGTGTCATGCTACGGCAAACTCTGTTCTCTTCCATAAGGGCATGAATTTGTGTTTTTAATGACGTGGCCTTAGCTGGCGACTGACGGGCCCCGATTGTACACAGACCCCTCATTATCATCCGAAAGGGAATAAAAACATTTCGGTTTCGAACCACGTCGCCGTCGTGGTCCACACTATATGCATTTAATCGTTCGATAGGCCCATAGCATCTTTTACGCATGTCACTATTTCCTTAATAGGGTACGCTGTTAGATGTGAAGACTCTTCACATCTAACAGCGTACCCTTGAGTCGACGGTCGACTCAAGCGAGCAAACAGCCCCACCGAATCTACAGGGCACAGTTTTCGAAGGGGGTGGCCGTCTGATCTGCGGCTTTCGCCGACCAGAGCGCTAAGAATGAGTCAGAGCCTTGAACGAAAACAACACAAAGACTTATATTTGGACAGGCAAGCCATCAGGAGCGTTCACAAATAGATATTACAAAGTAGAGCAGTTAACTAAAAAGAACACGAGCAGTTCGATGCATATGAGAGACAGAGTCCCACAATATTCACCGACCGGGCCCGACGATGCACCGCTGTCGGAGGCGATTCGGCTACCTGAGTAACCGCCACGTTGCTTTGAAACGACACCGCGCGCGACAAACGATTTCATCTCGAATGCCGTTACAAACCGGCCTACAAAAGAATGCGAATCCATACCCCAAAAGCCACAAACAAGTACAATAAAACGAGTGTGCGCTTTTTTCTTTGCCCGTGCGTGTACGTGCTGTGTGCGGCACGGGTACTTCGCAGTTAACCCTATCCAAACGTTTGACAAACGCATCGACTGATGAAAGAGCACTTACCAGCGAGCTGTCCACAGCTGTCGCCGTATCCAAATGTTGTTAGCGGCCGTTCGTCGTATCACAGGGGCACATAAAAATCTTTCCACCAAATGGCACTACTAGTCCTTCTCAAATAAGAAAAAATGATGGCCCAAGGCGAGACGCTTGAAGCTCCGGCCGCACCAAGTCACCGGCCGCGCTGCATTGATAGCACGGAGGTGCGGAGGTTGTTTACATCCGGGCAGCAAGTCGTGCCGCCAGGGCAAGTTGAGTCGCTGCAGTCGGGTGCGTTGGCGCGCTGGCACGAGAATTTAAATTGTCTATATATGCGCAAGCAAGCGAAGCAGATGAACATTGCAATAACGGCGAGAACTGTCTCTTTGTTAGCAGCAGAGTTTGACAACACCTACCGCCAAAATAAACAGATTGAAACAACACGGCCGCGCTGTCTGCTTGTGATCGCGCTGGCTGAAGCATCTATACGGGTATACGTACGGTATCGGTTTTTTAGTTGCATGCAACCGTCGCGTCCTGCTTTCTCGTTCTAATTAGCATTAGTCCACGGTTGAAGTGCTGACACACGGAAACAACACAAGACTAACATGGCGACCGCCCGCTTGAGATGATTACCCCAGATGGGGAGTTTATTGTGGACGTGGTTGTTTACAAGGGACCGAACGCCATCTCACACATGGTGTTATGTCGTTCCAAATCCTCCCTTTTGCTACACGGGTGGGCAACGGTACTACCATGGAGGTTCGTCCACTTGTTTAGACCATGCCTAGGGAGTACATTTTTTGCTATAAGTACTTTTCAGGGCACATTACTTGATTAAAACTCCATTTCCGGCTAGTTTGCGTTTACAGTGTACTTTTCATCATAGGGAGCGAAACATTGCAACGAGTTGAAGAATGAAAGTATATTGGACTAGAAATAAGTGCTGATCCCTACCCCAAGAAGAAAATTTGCCGCAGATAGGGCATGGGTTGAGCTGTACTCGGAAAACACCCGCAACTACTGAAAATTAAGCTGACACTATCCCTGAAAAAAAAAAGTATTAAATCCATGCATCATCTGGGTGATCACATATGGAGTGAAAACTTGGGAAGAAAACGTACATCCGCCCAACGTGGCAAGGAGCATGTAATGATAGAAGTAATGGTTAGGGATAAAATATGAGCAACCTCGTTTAGGTACAAACTCGAGTATATTATCATTAGAGACCGGAACTTTAGGCAAAATGCCTATTTTTTATTCCAGTCCGTATCGAACCTATTTAACATATAAGCATGAACTAAAGGAAGGGGAACATTTTAAGCAATAGTTGATTGTGCCTATACGTGCCTATTTTGAGGTTCGTGCCTATACAAGCTTTTAAGCGCCTATAAATGCCTTTTTTGTGCTGTCGAGTACAGACTTTGCCTCAATCAGTCGTATATCTCGATGGAAAAAAAGGAAATCTATTGTTGGACTGATGGGAATGCATGAGCATCTTGTCTCTCTCCATTGCTAACATGAGGCCTCGCCCGATGCTCATTCCTTTCTCTTCAGACATCCGCCACGCAGAGTTTCTTTCACCCCACTCAGTAAAGCGTATAACCACAAAAATATCATCATCTTCTTCCTACACTATGCCAACCATGCTTAGCGTTCTAATAATCTCAGCGGTCTCGTTTTCTCGCTCTAGCAGCGGCTTTGGCTGCCTGTCTTTCCTTTTGTAGTCTGCCAGTATCGCCATTAGCCGCAGTATTTTTCATTTCTTCCTCGTTTGCCACCCTAAACTGGCTGCGTGCTCGATAATTATACAACGCGGGCAATCAGTGGCAGGAGTCACAGAGACCCGCCGAGACTCCCCGTGACTGACGGGCACGTCTGCAGAGGCAGCTGCCGCTCAGTCGCACTCCTGTTAAAGTATTCTTAGCACCGTCGCTCTCGTCACTCACGCAGCCGGCGATCTCTAAGCGCTATCTCACTTTACCGTTTTTGGGTTTATGTCGCTGGCTGTTTGACAGAGTGACGCGTAGCGACGGAAATATTACCCGAAATGCCCTATATATTGTTCGCGCAATAATACAGTGCTAACAGTGGCATAAATTGTTTTGTCACAGACAGGAGAACACGTGTTTTGAGGAATGGTCTCGTCGAATTTAGTCTGCAAGGCATGCAAGGTGAAAATAAAGAGTACGCGTTGTCCCCCAACCAGTCGGCGTGCAGCGAGTATAGAAAACAGTATGTTTGTGAATGGGGGTATGAAGTAATGAAAATGACGAGGCGCGCTGGCGTTGGAAATGGGTTCGCACTGGCTTGTTTGGAAGAAAACAAGAGAGCAATTGAAAACGTTGTATTTAGCATTTTTAAGGGTTTTTATTGAATGCTAGCGGCATAAAAAGATTCTTGCGGGTTCCGTCGGCACGTCGTCTGCTAGCGCCCCCAACGATAGCGCGCAAGCGCCAGCCTGCGAGGGAGCCGGCCAATGGAAGCCCTACCTCTCAAGGCCAGGACGGTACTGCGGGAAAGCACAGCTACTCTCTCGGCAAGATGCGCAACATTGACTTTCACGCCTTTCCTTCTGCTTAAAAAATTGCAAATAAATCTGAACCCTTTCCCACTTATTTACCTCGGACGGGATTTCGAAAAGCCTTTCTAAACAATGCAAAACAATTACAAATTGCTCGCGAATCCCTCCCCCCCCCCCCCAAAAAAAAAGGTCGGATTTGTTTGGTGTCGAGAATATTGCAGCGCAGATTGCACGCGGGCGAGGCTAGAGCGTGCCCTAGAGAGGCAGCGCGAGGCTAGCTTGTGGCAAGATTAAGAGAAAACCTATTGACCCTATCACTACAGCCAGCACGTCAGCGTAGTTGGCGTTTCTGCTCTCTCCGTAATCCGTCCGAAGCCTGCCGACGAATGCCGAAGATTAAGACGCCGAAAAGTGTCCTTATCCGGCAATGGACCAGTGGATCGCAGTGCTACACCGTCGACGGAGAAACAGTATTCTGCCAACCCTGCGGAAAGCAGGTGAGAATACAATACTTTCCACTTGATCTTAATTAACGATATCATGCACTTGACGTGAACACTGGACCAACCGTAAACGTGACGCCTCCAACAGTGCTTACGCTAAATTTATTCTGAATGCTCAGAACTTGCCAATAATGTGCGTTTTAAGAACTTTTTACGGTAACTGCTATTCATTGTTGTGCAATGTTTGCAACCTAATTCGGGAACTGGCTTCCTTATTGAAAATTTCCGGCACAGTGTTGGTCGGATTGTTGTATAAGCATCATGATTTTAAAAACGGTTACCTGCTATTGCGCAGCTGGCCAACTTCGCCATTCCTTGAGCTATTGTCAGGTTTACAACTCTACATGACTAAAAGCAAAAGTACACTAGCAACGTTTCACGTGCCTTACGCAATATCTTAGTTTTCGTTACTGTTTTCTTCGCGCAGGTACCCTGTGAAAAAAAGTTCCACTTGCAGCAGCATGAAAGAACAGCACTGCATCAAGCCAATGCTCTGCGCAACCAGCCGTCGACATCAAGACAATCGTTCCTGGCTGAAAGTATTGCTCAAGGAAAAAAAAGTGAATTCAGCGCTGACCTGTGCGAAGCATTAGTCGCTGCTAATATCCCTTGGGCGAAAATCGAAAACAAGACTTTCAAGAATTTCTTGCAAAAGTACTGCAAAAAAAAGGTACCATCAGAGTCGACTCTTCGCAAGGAGTACCTGCGACCACTGTACGAGAAGACGCTACAAGAAATTAGAAGAGAAATCGGTGAATTCCACATTTGGATTTCTGTGGACGAGACGACAGATGTCACCGGACGAGTACTCGGTCACTTTGTAGTCGGAAAGCTTGACGCAGAAGAGAAAACAACACCCTTCCTGGTTTGCTCAAAAGAGCTAGAAAAAACTAGCGGAGAGACCATCGCCCGCTTCGTGAACTCGTCATTGAAGCTTCTGTACCCCTCCGGAGCCCACGACGACCGAGTACTGCTGCTCTACACAGATGCAGCAGCTTATATGCTTAAGGCTGGTGCACTTCTCAAGGTTTTTTACCCAGAACTATTGCACGTCACTTGTCTTGCTCACGGGATTCATCGGGTGTGTGAAGAGCTACGAAAGTCGTTCAGTTCGGTCAACGAACTGATAGCTGTAGGGAAGGCGGTGTTCCTCAAGGCTCCTTCCCGCGTTCGTGCTTTCAGGGAGCAGCTGCCGGGTGTACCTCTTCCACCGGAGCCTGTTGTTACCCGCTGGGGAACTTGGCTGACGGCAGTGGAATACTACAACCAACACTTAAACGGTGTTAAGGCTGTTGTAAGCAGCTTTGCTGAAGATGAGAGTGTCGCCGTGAGAAGGGCCCAGAAGGTTCTACAGGATGTTACACTTGCATGTGACTTGGCCTATTTGTGTGCCCATTTCACGTTCTTGGCAACAACAATACAGAAACTTGAAAGTTCGGGCACAACGCTGACTGAAAATATTCAGCTGATTTTGGACGCACAGGAAAGGTTCGCTAGTGCTCCCAGGGGACCGGTTGCTGACAGAGCTATAGAGAAGCTTAAGTCTGTGTTGGACAGAAATCCCGGATTTTCGACGCTGACGGAACTGTCTGAGGTTTTGAGCGGCGGACATACCGCGATTCCAGATGGAATCAAAACATCCAACGTGCCAAAGTACAAGTACGCTCCGCTAACCTCAGTGGATGTGGAGCGTTCTTTCTCTGCGTACAAGACGATATTGACTGACAGAAGGCACAACTTCAAGCCCGAAAACCTGGAGATGGTGCTTGTTTGCCACTGCTTCCACAGCCTTTCGCACAGTGTTGCGTCACCCTAGATATCTTGAAATCGTCACCCTTGAGTGTTTTATGAAGAAAATAAAATTGCATTTTCAAAATACCGATGTTTGTAGCCTGTGTTTACTCTAAACCGAAAAATTGCACTGAAATACGCCGCCTGAGTAAATATTATTCGAGCCTATATATGCCTATATGGTAGTACTTAGTGCCTATATATGCCTAAATTTCAATTTTGAGCGCCTTCAATAGGCGCCTAAAACCCGTTTTTTTAGTGCCTAAACTTCCGGTCTCTAATTATCATACAGGAAATAAAAAATAGACTTTGGCTGGCCCCACACCTCCATGAACTGACTAAAGGTGGACCACAAGGGCAACTGAATGGTTACCGGGAGACGGCACTAGAAGAAGGGAAAGGCAATATTACAAAATAAGACGAAATCAGGCAGTTGAGACGAAGTATGAAAATTCTGGGCAAACGAATGTACCAGAGCTGCAGTGTGCAGAAGCTGGCGGAAGTAAAAACAAGAGGCCTTATTCCTGAAGTGGAAATAAACAGGAATCTTGTTGATGATGATAACGATCTCCCTAAATCTCCAATGCCGGTTTATAGTAAATAAGGCGTGCAATAACAAGAGCAAGTAACAGCAGCTTCTAGAGGGCATCCAGTGTCCAGAACATCGGTTATGTTTCTGCAGGTTCCTCAACTGCAGTTTATGTGATCATTGATAATTAGAAAACGAGTACTAATAAAAACGGGTATAGCCGCTATTTCTTTCATACGTAACGTATTATATGTGGAAACCGTTTTCACACGCAAACAAACCAACCCGTCTTCGAATTCAGGGCGTAATAAAACACTGAAAGACCACTCTATCTGTGCCTCCGATGCCTAATTTAAATTTATGTCATTGGGCGACGTGTACCAGATGTGCCCCGTCCTAACTTTTCGCAAAGTAATTTGGTTATTTTCTGGTGTATTTGCTCCACCTATAACACCTTGAGGTACATAATAATGTGACTGTTCGTGATATACCGGTTGTAATTAAAACATACAGAAATTGCACTGTTCACTTTGGGCGATTGTAGGGACGGCCTATATCATTAGATTTTGTTGTCGCCTTAACTTGAAATTACTAGTTCAGAAACCGTGGCCGAGCTTCACACCGACCGCGTCCGCGTCCACTTTTAACGCGTCCACTTTAAAGATGGCTCTAAGTTAGTAAAGGAGGCTCCCTAAGGTTAGACCCCCGGCATTTCCGCCCTGGTTGTAGTTCCTTAAACCCCAGTGGACTTATGTAATTACGGACTACGCGGCCACTGAGGCGAGAGAAAACTGATGCTGACGATACGGTCTATGACTTCGCCGAAATCGCAGGAGGCGCTGTCTACCAGTGGGCATTACGGTAGATTTCCCTTGGGTCGGGGAACGTGTCAGCAAGCCGCGGTGCATATCCAAGCAGCACAACGGTTCAGAATGGTAAACGAGAGAGTCAAGGAAACTTTTCGCCGCAGCAAATCTGTGTAGTTCAATTGCCCATTCAAACATACGTGGTGAATACCGAAAATAATTAGGTTCTGTGGCTTACTTGTGGAGGGGTCCAGGAAACGCTGGCTAATAAAAACCATGCTAAAGATGTCTCAAGGAGCGTCTAAGAAAAATTTCTGCAGAAATGTTTGCAATTTCTGTTCCGACCATTTCCACTCCTGTTTTCTGCTCATAAAGAAGAAAAACAAAAACGCCTGTGTGTCCTGATTTTGTCGAACTGTAAGGATCCCTAGGGGGTTGATAATACTTAGAAGCTTTCATACACGGTTCGCCAATGTAGGTAACAGACCACATCTCAAAGGGCATAACATTATGAGTGATCTCAAAGTCCCAATTACAGGCCCCGGTACTGTTTGAGATACACAATAGGCTGTGCTTTAGAACGATGTCTTTTATGCTTGAAACCATTATTTTGTTTCTGTTTGACTAGGTACCGCAAGAGTGTATTGTTTCTGTCCACTCCATTTGAATGGAGATACACCTTCAATGAAGGGTGTGAATTAAAAACCCACATCTACCGCTAGAATATACTGAATAGATTTGAGGCGCTAAACAACGGGGACCAGAAGAAACACGTAGACACAGACAAGGCGCCACTTCCAACTAAACTTTAATAGTGAAAAACCTTGGATTAAATACACTGTTTTGACGTCATGCAAAAAACGTCACACCAACAACGTGTGCCAACCTACACGTGTACATCTAAAAACTGGAGTTCTTTGAATGATAATGTAACCGATGGTGCACTGATGCACTTATCTCCCGCCTTGTGAATGAAGTACGCCTCCACAATTTCTCTTTCTTGCCTATCTCTCACGCATTTTAAAAACGTGGCCTGTTGGAAGAGCGGAGTGCATTTGGTTCCCTGCTGAGTGCACCTTTTGCAGTGCTCAGCCATGTGGCCCCCTGCGTTGTTTTTTACAGCCCAACAATGCTCGCGCGCTCTGTCGTTGAAACATCTGCCTGTTTGGACAATATAACTTTTGTTACAACTCATGGGAATCTCGTATACAACTCCCATGGTGCATTCCGTGTATAATTCGCCGTCCTTCTTGGAGCACGATTGCCGCTTCCTTTCCTTCATCATAGGGCAAACCTTCGCAAATTTGCAGGGCGCGCTAAACACCACATTGATGGCGTACCTTTGAGCAACTTTTTTGAGGTTATGCGAGATTCTGTGCCAATACGAGATAACGTGAACTTTCTTTTTTTCTATCTTCTTCTGCACGTCACCTTCCCTCGGTTTTTGTTTAAATTTTTGCAGCAAACAAAAACAGAGGGAAGGTGACATGCAGAAGAAAATAGAAAAAAAAGAAAGTTCACGTTATCCCGTATTCACGTTATCCCGATCTCGCATAACCTCAAAAAAGTTGCTCAAAGGTACGACATCAACCTGTTGTTTAGCGCGCCCTGCAAATTGGCGAAGGTTTGCCCTATGATGAAGGAAAGGAAGCTGCAATCGTGCTCAAGAAGCACGGCGAATTATACATGGAATGCACCATGGGAGTTGTATACGAGATTCCCATGAGTTGTAACAAGAGTTATATTGGCCAAACAGGCAGATGTTTCAACGACAGAGCGCGCGAGCATTGGGCTGTAAAAAACAACGCAGGGGGCCACATGGCTGAGCACTGCAAAAGGTGCACTCAGCAGGGAACTAAATGCACTCCGGTCTTCAAACAGGCCACGTTTTTAAAATGCGTGAGAGATAGGCAAGAAAGACAAATTGTGGAGGCGTACTTCATTCACAAGGCCGGAGATAAGTGCATCAGTACATCATCGGTTACATTATCATTCAAAGAACTCCAGTTTTCAGATGGACACGTGTAGGTTGGCACACGTTGTTAGTGTGACGTTTTTGCATGACGTCAAAACAGTGTATTTAATCCAGGGTTTTTCACTATTAAAGTTTAGTTGGAAGTGGCGCCTTGTCTGTGTC
This sequence comes from Haemaphysalis longicornis, assembly GCF_048455015.1. Lineage (NCBI taxonomy): Eukaryota > Metazoa > Arthropoda > Arachnida > Ixodida > Ixodidae > Haemaphysalis > Haemaphysalis longicornis. The sequence goes on from NW_027526385.1 coordinate 21,998,759, forward strand.
TACGTGTTTCTTCTGGTCCCCGTTGTTTAGCGCCTCAAATCTATTCAGTATGTTCAACCAACTAGCCCTGATCAAGCTTTCGCTAGAACATACACTGCCATCTATTCCTCCCACATGCATGACGGAGCAATTATTTTTGCTGACTAAAACCTCATTGGTGGTTCGCGACGGAGGCCGTATTTACCGCACTCAGTTATCTAAAAAGCTGGTCTAGGAAAGGGTTTTATTACAGGCCGTTAAAGTACCCCTAATAGGGCAGCTGCTGTATGTTATCAGCAAGCAGCTTCTAAAAATTGCAGAAAGTAAAACCACCAGGAGACATCCTCTCGGATAATTTATTCCCTGGTCGCAGTTTTGTCAGTACAAGTACCATAAAATATCTCCATCATCTGTCGGCACCTTGTTTTCCCTTCGTTTGTTTTTCAACCATTACTAAATATTCTTTCAGCCTCCCCCGTCTAGAACTTTTCGAGGCTCTCGTAAGTCAGGACACCTTGGTAACAGCAGTACCAATCCTAATTGGTACAAGAGCGAAACAAATATTGGCAAAGAAATCTTTTCGAAAACACATGATGTCGAAAAAAGAACCACAATTTTGTAGGGTTTGAGGAAATCTTCTGACACATTTCCCTCTCAAAAACACAAAGCTTTTTAAACCTGTCGAAAGGAATGTAATTACAGAATCTTTATTACGCAGCATGTGGCAATAACAGACCATGTCAATGCATTGCAATATTTCTCTCGACTTCATTGTGATAGAAAAATATACATGAATACAAACAACACCTAAGGAGGTAATCGCACTATTTCGTGTGTGTTGCATGCTCTCTGTCGTGTTCGCGACATTTAAGGCTGGGTTTCACCGTTCTCCAAAATATGTAACAACAGGCCCAACACCAAGCTCTTCGCTAACAATTATAAGGCAGTACGTGTGGAGTAAAGCAAAGCGTACGTCTCCACAATGACCGTCTGCGCCCTGCTTCCGCTCATACAACCGGACGCACAACCGTAAGGGCACCAACGAATGGGCACAGTTTTGATCCACATATCCCTGTTCCAGGCACGGCATAAGACGCCTCGTTGTAGTTATTTGGTGTTGGCCCACCTAGACGGCCCACCTGAAAGAACGCCTGTTTTTGTTTTGTTTTTATTGTTTTTATTTGTTGTTTTAATTCTTTTGAATGCCCGACAGCCATATAAACCTATGGCGCTAACGGGGGCAAAGAAGTGACATTTCCAATAAAGGTGACACTATAGTGTGAAGTTCCTTTTTGGAGATATTATTTAAACTACTTCCTGCTTTTTTATTTCTTATGTGGTTCTCACAAAGAAAATATTGTTAACAAGGATTCATAACCCCTTATAATTAATTCTGCAAGTGACCCGGTGCTCTTTGCTCCTCCCTACTAAAGAAAAGCACATTTTTATGATGCAGCTTCACTGGCAATAGAAAGAAGAAACTTAAAAGCTGCTTGCATAGTAACAGACAGAAATCTTCCATTCTGCCTCCAAGAGGCACTCAAGCGTTTATGTGTGGTCTAGTGGAACAAGATAACGAGCGGTAAAAGTCGTCTGTCGTTTTATATGCACAATTCACGATTCTTCCAGCTTACGCAAGAGCTGGCCTAAGAGCTTTTTTTAAAGAACCTGCCTTCTGTAAAGCTTCATGTCGGACTATTTGGTGTAACATGCTCTTGAAAGAAAGTGGCGCTTGTTATGCTAACACAGACGAACACAGGAAGAATAAACAACACCTCTTGTGAAAGTTTTGTGCCGCCGTTTTTTGAATGTAATTTTTTCTTTCTGTGTCTATCCCTGTTATCATAACGAGCGCAACTTACCTTCAAGAGCCTGCCTACTGTATTTGTACCAACTGCACTCTCCAGACCCAAGATTGCTTCTCTATAAAAATATCTGCCTCTCAAGTTGACTTGCGTCGCCCAGGCATTAAGCTGGCTTTGATGATGCAGAGGGCCCGTGAGAGCAGACGAAGTTTGACGAGGAATGGATCTTTTAAAGCTTGCTTCTTGAGCAGCACCCGGCGTAACAATGAACCGAATAACTGCTCTTCGTACTTCCCCCGTTTCAGTCCTGAAAAACTTAAATATTGCTTATTCACGAATTCTATTTATCTTCTGTGAAGCTCTGTCGAGCGTTCCTTGGCGAGTCACGCTTAAGGGATCTTTTTGTGCTCAGGCTACTTGAAAAAAGGCTTTAAAGGCCCAAACAATTTCTCTTTTTTTTCTCCTTTATGAAGCTAAGACTATCTTCACTATTGAAATTAACACGGCGAGTTAAAGTTTCGCACCAGCTCCTACCGTGTGACTAGTTTTGTGTTTTTTCTCAAGTTATTTTCTTTCTATCAGGTGCTTTTCTAGTTCAAAACCGTAGCATGGATAATCGAATAAAAAGTAATTTTATTTCACGTATGGTATTTCAGACTAGCAAGATCCCCGGGAATGGCGTGGGGACTTTTTGTTAGGCTTAGTTTGTTAAGGTTATACGTGATTATATCAAGGATGGTAACGTAGGTGAGCATTGGCACACATGCACAAATAACACGTTTTCCAGACTCAGATAACGTTCTTGTGGTTCATAGAGCTTGCTGTGTAGTACGGCTGTAGTTTTGAATGCGATTTATTTATTTAGGTCTATATTTGCACGTATCAACAGTCTGCAACTGATCGGTACCTGCGGTACTAGTCGTGATGGCTGATAGTTTCAACGGCACCAGTGGCAGGTTTCACTGCAAACACACCGAAGCAACGAAGCTAAGAAATAAAGTAAGGACCGCGGGACGGCGTGCATGAATCAGCATTACGCAGATGCAGTTTTCAACAGTAACGAAAAGCGTCTGAGTAGTTATGCCCGTAAGCATTAATCAAATCAAGTGGCAAAAAAACACTGCTCTACGTGAAGAAGAAGTTGCCCTATTTGTTAAATGGCGTAGGTTCTTCAAATTAGATCTTTAACATTTTACATGCTCTTCTGCGAAGTAGGGAGTTGCACCATCGGTAAAGTGACGACGAAGCTAACCATTGTGGTCTGTTTCTTTAATTTAGCTAACGGTTTTTTTTCCGTGCCAGACAATGAGCAGACAGTGGGACTATTAGTAACATCAGAATTAAAAAGATGCGGATGGAATTGTGGCGTAAAAATTTAGAATCACTCAGCGAAAAACCATTTTAAACGAACGGCAACATCAGGAAGTCGGCATTCACGAAAAATGCAAAATTCGTATTATTCGTCATCACTGGATGTACATTCATCATTTGCTTCCACCTGAGATATATTGGAGGAAGTGCTAGCATATATGCAGTTACCTTTTCTGCATCAGATACTGCTGTCTGCCTGATATTTATTCATCTATCAGCCACGCTCATGTACAAAGTACCTACTTTGTGTTACACAGTATCTGTGAGTACGGTGAGCAAGTGAAAAATACCGTCAACTTCTGTTGATGTGCAAATAAGAAAAAATATACAAGCTTTTAAAAGTTTTCGCTGAAATAACAGAACTGTGACTCGAACTATTTTAATCAAACCTAGGAATCTCAGTTCACGCTTTCACGCGGACGTCATCATCTGTCAACCCCGCGGTGATTCGATTTACGAGGGGCAGTGTCGGCTCTAGAACGCGCGATACGACATCCCTCATTAGGCTTCATAACAAACTAGGCCTGAGGCTCTAGACCCAAGTTAAAGTGATTTGGAAATGTTCGGGGAGCCCGGAGAAGTTTGAGTCTGGATTAAGAGATGCTCAAATGGAAAGTAGACCTGATCTGGGGCGTAATTCTTCAAAATGTGAATAGCTTTGTCAACTTACATCCCGCAGCTTAAAAATACAAAACCTGACAAGAAAACGCGGCAAGCAGGATTTCCTTGAATATTTGGTCTCCTGACAAACTTTTCGCGATTCTTTCGAGACTTGCTTGGCACGGCAAGCGGTAGGGAAGTGTCTTCATTGCAAAACAGAATCTTGGTAAAAGACTAGTAAATTTGGCATGTTATGTATACGAATGCATGCAGACTCAAACATACAATACAAATACGCACGCTGGATTTACATGTACGCACTCACAGGAACAAACCATTAAAAAATGCCACTATGAAAAAAACAAATAACAAATATATTTCCAATAACCAACAGTTGAATGGAAAGCTCAGTTTTATTATGGGTTATATACCGCGTTCCGTAAGCTATGAGTTTAGCGCGAATCCGCAAAACCCTAGCAGTTTGCTTTAGTCGAGAATACGAATGAAGCAAATGTGTACAGACACACAAAAAGAAATTATCTGTTAAAATTGCAAACAGCTGAGAAAATGGTTATAACAGAAAACTAACAAAAACTGGAGAGGGCACCAAAACGGGAAGAACGTGTTTACTCAAGAGTGGATAAAGGCGATAGAAAACACACGCTGAACGAATAAACTCAGGGAGGAAAAGTCTTCCCGTACAATCACCTGCTAGGAAATGCCCAGGACAAGTTTTTCGTTAGTGAATGCTTACCGCGCCTCACAAAGATTTGCTTGGGGACCTGAATATCTCGTATTTACACTGCAGACGTTCATCTCAGCACATATCTACGTAGTTTTAGTATGCCCAGAAGTTCCGCCAAATCTCCAACCTACAACGGGGAACCGTTTGAGTGCTTGGACATGCACTATGACGGACTAACACCCGCGCGTCCCGAGGGGAATCCATCTTCTATGCTAGCGTCGCCGGCAATCTCACTGAACTCGCCGACCGTGTCGTCAGCATCACCTTCCTCCTGTCTCCGGAATTGCGTTATGACTGATGGCACGCTTCCACCAGGGCTTAAGAAACTACAAATACCGAATGACTCCCAGGGGCCGAAGTTTCAGACACCACGAACAAAGGCAACGTGTGCTTCAATGAGCGCACGCTGTGAAAAAATACCTGTCGTGCCGGATGCTGAGCTCCCCAAAAGGAAATTTTATGCATAAAACAACAACCAACTCTAATTACTTGACGTGTACCTGCGGTGCGACTAAAGTGTGAAAATTGCGGTTTTTGTCACATTTTTTATGGAGAAAAGCCTTGAATGGGCGGTGAAGTGAAAAAAGTTTGAGGCCTGCGTCCGTAGACGAAACACGGCTTCTTCGCGAAGCTTTCTTGGCCAATGGGGCTCTGAGTGTCGCACAGTTTTTTCTAGAGCCATAATTGATACGATCGTGCCAGGATCTAGGAAAAGGGGGCTGGAAGGGGCTGAGATTCTTTTTTGAGAGTATGGGTGGCTGGAGCCTCCCTCTCTTCTGGAGATCCTGCGCTTGTATTATATCCCAATTCGCGAAGGAGTGTTCGAGAATTTATTTTCCCTGTGCTATTATTGGGCATTCTCATGTAGCTCACGAAAGTTGTTCATAAATGGGCAAGTCATGCAAATGCCACAGGCTTTGTTAGAGCAGACTATGCACATCGTTGACTGTCTCACCTACCTGACGAAAATGAGGCTAGGACCAGTGTAAGCAGTACGATTATTGTATATTTCGTCGATACAAAAGCTATATTTCCTTTAAAAACATGCTATAAATAAACATTTATTGGAAGTACTCAATGACAGAGCGTTGCAATTCGGGTTGAGGGATCCGCATTCCGAAACATCTTGTGTGCGTAAAATTTCCAGTTTGTCGCGGAATATGCACAGAACTACGCTGATCCTTTACAATTAGCTACACCCGCGCTGTTTTGGAGTTAGCAACAGCAATGGAGCCGTAGTCTCACAGCCGATTTCCTAAAAAAACGATATAACCAACCTTCTCCCATTACTCACAGTTAGTGAATATACTTCGAAACTTGAATACTACATTTTTTCGTCCTTTCTGTGTGATACTGCATACCCAGAGCTCAATGTTGTCACTACTGGGTTCTTGCAAAATCGTGTTTGCTATTTACAGCCACATAGTGACCACCAAACTGGAGGTGCATTAAAGTCTACCCTTCCGTCTCCTAAAATTTCTGAATGAAGCTGACAGGGACCGAGGTCTATGAACTCAAGTAAAAACCACGACTTAAGTTTTGCGAAAGTGCGTTACTTCCTACATATTGAATTATTAGTTTAACATCACAACGGCATGAATGACATCAATTTAAAAAGATTACACACGAGAGCTCAAAAGTGGCCCAGCAGAACAAAAAATGCTTAGATTCACAGTTGCAGCCACCAATAATTTGACACGCCTCTTCCTTTCACATGACAAGGATGGCGAGGTGAATTCTGACAAATTTAGTTTCTCGGTAAACATGTATCAGATTGTCACTATATTTTATTTATACAATTATGCCTTTGGCCACACATAACTTCCAGTGCAATCAGAAAAGGCAGATTTTAGAGTTTCCTCTGAATTAGCAGCGGGAGATAGTTATAATTGCCCTTATCGTAATGGTCTGAGCTGCCTCCATAGCTGAAATATATGGTGACTGAATACAGATTGAAGTAGTTTGTCGCGCTTTTTAAGATTTTTGGTTTCGTCAAATTATCCACGAAGAACGTTTCTTGCGGTGTGGCTTATGTAAGTGTGTACGGCATGCGCCGCTTATGTTTGAGCCATGGAGTGGGAAAGGTTGCGCCAGGATTAGCGGCTCGCTCATTCACCTCTCCATGTTTGCTCATATTTTCGTAGCGAAGCATTTATACTTCATTACAATTTCAAGTTTCTGGTTAACACTCACGTACCCATAATTCTGATGAAATCCACACTGTTATTCTTTGCTTCCGAAGGATATGTCACGACTGCCTCCACTATTAGCAAAAAAACAAAGAGGCTTACTGGACTACACGACCAAGACACATCTGGAGGGTGCCTGAATAATCCAGGTCTTAGTGTGCTAAATTGAATACTTTACGGGGAGAAGGGTTTAGTTACAGTGTAAATGGGAAAAAGAGCGCTACAGGAGGCTGCCGCTGGTCGTGTGATCAGTATAAGTGCGGTTCGCCCTCTGCGTCCTCTTCAGCTCATACCCTTGACACATACCTTTCATGAGGATTGGGTGCAAACAGCTTCAAGCCGCGCTGCTCAGTTTTGAGTGTGGTAATACGATACCTGAGGGGAAGGACACGTTGTTCTGCCGTTATTGCGCAGAGTTCTACAATACTTTTTTATCGATTAACAACACATGGGTGTACTTCATCGGTATGCTGTGCATAAAGTTTGCGCTATGCAGCCAACTTTATCTGGTCTCCTCTGTCAGCCCTGACAACTTCAAACTTTGGGCAAGAATGCTTCACTTAATAAAGCGTAAATAAAAAATGACACTGACCGGCAAGCGTGGTGACCACAAGCGCCTAGAAGCAGCTTGCCTTTAAACACAGGCACTAGGACTGGCTGCATATTTCAGTGTTGGTATGAATTTTCTTTCCCTTTTGCAACACATGTTGTGTTGATGGACAAATTACTCGCTGTTAACACACCGATAATCTCCTGGAGTGGCAAGTTGCCTCTAATTTCTCAAGGAAAGAATGTACCATTTTTGGAAGCGTGCCTTCTTCCAGCATTTCTGTGCTGTAGTTGATCCCCCAGATCACCCGTGGCCCCGTTACCCTTCTATGTGCATTTTCTATATTGCTGAGCGCAGCTAAATCCGACCTAAACTATACGATGATGACCACTGTGCTTCGAAAGGGTACACTAACGTGTAAGGGACAGAGTTGTTGCAATGCGGTGTGAACTTTATTTTTCTTGATTGGAGTTTTTGGCGATGGCTATCAATTTTTTCCATGTGCCTTGTTTTCTATATATTACAGAAAACAGCCGCCAGGTTTTAACCTATTTATCGCTGAAACGTGCTTGCTTGAAGGCTTGTAGTATTGTTTCTTCAGCAACCTAGTCAAGGATCCGCACGTTCAGAAATTTGAAAACATCGCAACCTTTGTGGCTACCTATCTGAAGCCCAATCGCATACACACTTGCACTATTCTAACAAAACTTTTATAAGACATGAACTTGCGTTTTATATTAATATGTGGTTCCCTGTCTGCAACTATTCAGCGCAGGCAGTTTACGTACTGGAGTAAAGACCGCCAAGTGCAGCCGGCTTTGTTAATGGCCACAATTTACTTTACTAAACAATTATATCGTAAATGCGCTCAAGTATGCTTACGTGCTTTGAATACAAAAGCTGAGTGATACACGCCAGCGGCTTATTAAACAATACGTAGAATTTGCCTCTCTTTGTTTGCTTTTGCTTTATTTTTTTGGCACAAAACACTTGCAGCGTTTCGTGGACATTGAGCTGAAAGACTTCTTAGGTTCGTGCGAATGTCACAAATGCGTTTCATGGGCTACAAAAGCTCTGATCGCGTAGGTGCTACAGACAGGCCTCTACCACACTCGGTGAATAACTGAACACATTCGTGCTCATCTCATTCAACATCGTCCCTGTCGCATTCATCACTGCCACAATGTTCACCTGACGTAGCATGCTAGGCATTTTAGCCCGGGTGACATCGGCTGACTTCAATAAAGATTCTTCTCCCTCTCCCTCTCTATGTCTCTCTCTCTCTGTCTACAAGCAATCTACGCAAGATCATTTTTGCTTTTGTTTCTTTGGTTTTATTTTCTCGTCTTGAGTGAGAGTTTCTTCTACAACCGTGTTGGTAGGCCACGTAACCTGAACACCTGGATAATACAAAAGTACCGAAAAATCAAAGCATCCGGAATTGGACAGAAAATGGCGTATGCCAGAGAAGGAGGTGGTCCTTTTTCGCTGTTGGAACAACAGCAGTGGGGACAATGCGGCCGCTATCTTCAAGATGCCCCAACGTAGAAACCACAACCGTGTAATCATGTTTCTGAAGGAAAGTCACATTCCCAGTGGGGGCGTTATTGCCTTGGTAGAGAGTTGAACTTCTTTGATCTTTGTCTTGTCGGTACATGCACGATGGCTTCCCCGTTCCTCCGATGCCCGAATATCGCATTACCGTCGTTTTCCTCAGAAGATCCTGCTGAAGGTGTTCTGGTTTTGCCACATGTATTTCCCTCCTCCGACCAACGAGGTCTTCTAAGGAAAGGCTCGTGATCACGCTCCTTATGAACGTGCGATGTGTGCAGAATCGTACAGGAAATGGGTGAACGTATCTTGTGTTTTCGATGGCTTTGCGTTTCTTTATGGTTAATAAAATGTTTCATATTTCACCGTTGTGACAAACCACAGCCAAGTATTCCTTTGCAGATGTATTCATTCGGGCAAAACTGTCGGTATAGGCAGAGTATTGCCTTCGTATGCTAAGTTTACACTATGGAAAAACTTTCCGGAGCTTTACTTTAGCAACGTTTTCAATGAATGCAGCAAGTGTCATGAAAACGCACTCACGGAGGAGGCAGGCAAGACTTCAAACTACTGTGTGCGCAGTATTCAAGTTCCCAAAAACAAAGCAGTAGCTTAAAAGCGATGACTGGTTATCGGAGCTTCGAAGTCTTGTCTTTAGGACTCCCCTGAAAAATGCCAGCTCAGTTTTTCTGCCTGTAGATAATCGATTTTGAGTTTAGAAACCTTCCGAAAGAAACACGTCCTATCCACACATGCGTCATGGCGAGTAACGTCTGCCAAATAAAAAGACTGTCCTCACGGTAAGGCCAAAAGTGGGTTTGTATTAAAGTTACGTGCTCAGAAGAGTTACATTGGCTCAGAAGAAACTATAACCGTTCAACAAAAGATATATAAAAAAATAGATTGAACCGTGCAATTTGTTCATTTTCCAGGAACTGCTGAAGCAAATACTGCACCTTCTTCGAGTTCAAAGACTTCGTTACTGTACATTTATGTTACATATTCCCAGGTTAATTGTTGTACACGGATCTGCAAAGGGCAACATACTTGTCTATTGGTGGGGCTAACTGTTACACGCTTGTAACAATTGTATGGTGTAAATTAGGGGTAACACTAATATCGCATGTTATGTGCAAAAATAGTACCGTATCCTAATCCGGTGTACATAACATTGTTGTGCATGACGGGAGAAAATCTCACCCGCTATATTTAGGTTCCCCTCATATGTCGCACCTCCTTATTTGCACCATAGCTCACCCTTAAAAAAGTGACCTCAATGTCCTGGGTCGCCTTCTTTGGGAAGCCTTTATTTAAGCCCTGAACCTATCTGCAGTTACAAACACGACTAAACGCTTGCCACCTGGGCGACATGGGCTATATGAACTCATCGAGGGCCTGCTTTCCAGAAATCGCCTACCCCTCAGCCACATGCCTTCTGGCGTTGCCCTATTAGCAACTTTGCGTATTCTGATTCTTTAACTGCTGTCTCCCGATCCCATTTCTGGAGCATGATGTATACCCCACCTCCACGTTCGCCCGCTTCACAAAAGCATGCACACTGACGTATATCCCCGGTCCTTGAAATGACAGACGCTAAGATCAGCAGTACATCTACGTCAAGCGCTCAGAGGTTGCTTCATCGGATAGAAGCATTTACCCTTGCGGCTCCCTTAGGGAAGCCATGATCGCAACAAACGACCGTTGGGTTGGTTTTTATGATAGTAAACGCAAAATGTGGGAGTCCAACGCCGGCACGGGCGGGGAGAAAAGCACAAAGAGAACAGAACCCTGGCGCAGTTTCAGGGGGGGGGGGGGGGGGGTGCGCGAGCACTGCGAACGCGGGAAATTTGAATTGCATGGGGTGGTAGTAGTAAGCGGATAACGGCTGTACAGCCCATTATGGCGAATCACTGCTCTACACTACCGACAGCTTTCCCATTGAGTGGAACGGCTTTAAGTGTTTTAGCGAAGGTCCGCTGAGTAGGGTTTTATGTGTTTTTCAGCTCCAAGAACACAAGTACACCCGTCTCTTAAGGGCGAAGCGTTCTTTAGTGGGAGGTGCGGGGAAACCAACAGCATGGTGTGTGGGCTATCAGCACGTGGTCACACCAGAATGCGCACGCCGTCCGAAACATGATTTGGAGCAGCAGGTTCTACGTTTCATGGGTTGTTTCGTGCATCTTGCGCGGATTACTTATAAGTAGGCCGCGCTTTTTAGAACAAGACATGGCTCTAGCTTAAACATATAAGTCCCATCACTTGCTTGTGATTTCTGAGAAGTGTAATTACTAATGGGCACAATTTCTTAGGTCAGTGGGTTCACAACAAGAATTAATGGGTGAATGCATGAACGCTTTTTAGAAATGACCACCGCCAAGGCTAAAGAAAAATAATATTTGTTAACACTTTCACGTGAAGTCTGTGTCAAGGCTAGGTCTTGAGCTAACTATGCTGCTCATTATACATTCGCAAACTGGAATGGCTTATGATATTTTTTTTGTTTGCTTGATCTGTGTTTGTCTGTTTTTGTAATTTTCAATTCAACCGCCAGGTAGAGGTTTCCTAAAACTGTGGCGCACCGGGTGAAATGTTCAAGATGAATCTATGTATTGCTCTGTGCGAAATCTGTCTGAACTTCCGCCTTCACTGCAACTACAATGTTTTTCCTTTACGACACGCGTATCAGAAAGCAAGGGATTATCGTGAAGCCTACGAAATAAACGGCATGCCACATTGTGCACGCGAAGGAGCACTAAAAAGCCCAATTTGTTCTTCCTCTTGCGGCCATACTGCTAGCGTCAGGCATTTCGTTTTATCACTAAACAGTCGTACGTTTGCCCGGACCCCATTCAAGTTTCTTCGCGGCCCTCTTTTATTTCTTATGAACCGGTAAAACCGTAGACAGATACATGCCTGTAGCATTTCACGGACGTGTTGCCAAGATGATTGCACCGGTCATACCTTGCCGAGCGCTGTACCCTCGACAAGTTCAGGTTCGATGAAAAATCTGTTCCTGTTCTCCAAATGGCTGGAGTATCCAACGCTTTTTTCTGTACAGACGTTCGCACAAAACGACGATTTTTATGTTGTTCTTGGCGCGTTCTGTAGGCCACTCGACACCAATCGTATAATCAACTATAGCATCTCATGTTTTCATGGGATCATGTTACTAGACACTGCAGCGAACATATCTTTCCTTACATCACTGGTGCAAGGTAAAGAAATGATCCCTTTATTTTTAAACACTCCTTATTAAAAGTTCTACTACTGCTGCTCCTTGAGGGAGGGTACTGCGATGCGTTTGGGCACCTACTCGCCTTTTTAGATGTGACCGGCCTGGCCGCGCGCCTTTCAGCGCTCTCCCCCTTCCCTCTGTGGACCTCCATAGCTGCCCCAACCCATTTTTTTAATTTTTATTTTACTTTCCTTTTAAGCGAGGGTAACATTCCTAGCCGGCCGTATCCGCCAGGCATCGTGCCTCCTCGCACCGTCCTCACGGGCCCCCACGGTTTCGTCTGCGCACCGCTATGTCCACCGGAGGCGACGTACTCCAATAAGCACCTTTTTCACATTCCCCCTGTCACTGACCTCTTTCTAGCTGCCGTTGCTTTTTCCTTCGCCCCTCCGGCACCACTTTCGCTCGGCGTTCTTTCTTCGCGCGCTCGCATAGCTATTGCCCCCCTCCCCAAATTTGAAACTGTATCTCCTACCTCTTAAATTTTCTCGTAATACTTCCCGCTATCGCCCACCTTTAATTCCCCTTTCCTACCCCCACAGGCTTGATAAGATGTTGGCACCTCACGCCAAATAGTTTCGGACACTCTTCAACCTCTTCTCCTCCACTAAAAATCTCATCGCATCGCACCGGGAGGGAGGGGCAGGGGCACTGAGTCTGGTTTTGTTGGTTTGCACAGTGTTGTCAGTCGCATTGACGTACTTCTAGTGAAGAAGACAGTGTAACCTTGATTTTCCCGCCAGCAAAGGATTAGTCTCTCCAACAAGTCACAATCCGTCCGGACGGTTCGCGATTCAGTGGCCACACGTACCGACCCTTATCTTGGCAGGGATATATTTTAAATTCGTAGTCGTCTTTTATAGCCCCCTTTCCGCACTTTTTTCCTTCGCTTGGTACCACCGAACATAAATCGCAACAATGTTGCGAAGCCGGTGTGACATAGAAACCAGCAAGGATATTCCTCTCGGCCAACTTCAAAGCCGGAAAACCTAAACCACGAAAACATAGATGGGAAACCAATTTTCCTGGTGCCTCTAGGGATTTTTCGAAAGCTCTGACACGCCTGGATTGTCTCGCTGGAAGACAATAGCGTCGCAGAAAGTTTGGCTCGTCGAGTTCTTCACGCACCACTACAATCAAGGAGCCGCTTTCTGGCATTCAAGCGCCAGTGCCTAAATCCGTCCGCGGATAGCATTAAAATATCTTCTTTCTATTTTGTTTAAGCCTTTATATTTCTTTCTTTTACTGCTCAATTGGAAGTCGCCTTGAAAAAGTTTGTTCCTCGGGGTTACAGTAAGCAATGGCTCATTGCTCCTCCCTTTGCGATCGGCTTTCGCACTACAAAGAAGACACGCGTTCGGAAGCGGAAAGCACAAAACACATCCCTGTGCATCTACCACCGGAGAATTCCGGTAACGCCGTAGTTCTCAATTTCTTTTTTTCGCATCCTTGTTCCCCACTCTTCCCTAAACTCTTCTATGCGCTTGTCTTTTCGTCTTCTTGTTCATTTTTCGTTGAGGTTCTTTAAATCGTACGTCCCAGTTTTTGTTACTACCAAGTAGTTCCACTGTTCCTTGTTTCTGCTTTCCAGTCTTAGTAGAATGAGTTTTCTCGGCCGTCTGCTAAACTGGTGTTGGTCTTTTTATATTTGTGGAAGCATTCCACTTTTATACCTTAGGTGTTGATTAGGAGGAATCGCCTCAAACAACGCATCGAATCTAGTGATTCTTTACACCCTAAGTGAGTGTTCTGCACCGTTCGGAATAGAGAAAAGCCGAAGAAAAACCGAAAAGCCGAAGAAAAACCGAAGCACGCATAAACTAAGCTCTATTGGTTCCAGGAACTCAGTTAACCCTGATCGCGTTTACAAAAGTCTTGCTTCAGTCGACCAGCCAAACTCCGCCGCGAGAGAGCATATACAACATTTTTCTTTCTAGACGTGTGCGACGCCGTTTCACTTTTTCTGACAAGGCGGCAGCGACCTTTATGAATAGAACGCCGCAACCACCATGCCGGACTGTTAAGTGCTCCGTTGTTTCCGTGCCTCTGTTCGGTGTCGGCGCTACCCAATGATCCGTCATGGTTTGGCGTTAAGTTAGCCGCTGCAGTGCTTGCGTATGTGTGTGTGCGTTGTTTATTTCGTTTTTAGGACCTACAGAACAACACAACAGCGTATTTTATGTCGTAATCCCTGCAATTGTGGACGATGGCGACTCTGTCTGTTGCGAGCTTCTTAGTAATGGTAGTGGTGCAAGTGGCCCTCGGCATTTCCACGATGCAAACACTTTCCGGGTGATTCTGACTCGTACAAATTCGACATTGCCAGAAACTACATATTTTTAATGCTACCATGCTTGTGATGTTCATAGATTAGGTATTTCTGCAGAAGCGGAGTTGACAAATGCAGAGCGAGTGCTTCATCGCGAGCGCTGACCGGCGCTCGCGATGAACCTTCGACGGGGCGATTACCACGCTGTCAATACAATATGAACTGGACATAAGTTTTGTTGACGAGCATAAATTAAATCCGATGAAAAACAACGAACCAGTGAAACTATTATTCTAAAGTTATGATCATGCTTGACCTAATTTGTCGCAGCGTATACGCACTTTCGCTTGGAGACAATCTTTTCCGACCATCTGCTTGCACCATGAATTGTGTAAGTGATCAGCAATGGCTGTTTTGTAATTTCCGTACTTCTGGTTCTCTTACAATGCTAAAGAATTAGAAACATTACATTTATCCGAGTTGCGTCCAGGGTAAGTTATCTTTTGAATTAAAAGTTCGCATATCTCGAGCTGCGTTTGCACACTGTGCTGCCTGCTTAAGATTCCATTGATCAGCAGTGTACGATGGAGTAAGTAATGCTTTTGTGTAGAAACATAGATTTGGTGCTTCGACTGGAAGTTGCGTACAACAACTTTTCCCCTCCGTGGAGGAATGCGCACTTTGCGCGAATTCTTTTTCTTTCTCTAGCACTCACGTGGTGCCGCCACCCGCTTCGCATCGCGTAGCGTTGTTTTCGCCCTCGTGCCCTCCTTCTGAGAAACATCGGCACAGGCGCCACACCGCCCCCCCCCCTAAGCTTTAAAGTATTATGAGTGAACACATCCAACGAGCCAGTACATCCAACGTGCAATTACATCCAACGTTGGATGTGTGCGCTCGTTGGATGTAATGACAGGATGGATGTATTGACATGCTTTTGGATGCAGCTGCTCGTTGGATGTGGTGGTGCGTTGGATGTAGTGCACGTTGGATGTAATTGCACGCTCGACGTAGTTGCTGGCCCTTCTGAAGAAAAAAGGTGTAATGCCAGCAGCGTCAATAGACCCTCTCGTGGCTTTGTTGTGTCTCCCTCCGTCGGCGGGAGCGAGGTGTGGCCTCCGCCGACGCCAGTGAGTCGCAACCATTTCTATGGGCCTAGCCAGCGGCTTTTTGCCCGGCGTCGGGGAAGGCTTTCCTGTCCTCCTCCTGACCTTCGGGGACGGTCAAGGGGTAGCGTAGAGGCGATTTCGCTTACGACCGCTCGTGCATCCTTCAACGAGTTCATCCAGAGCTGTTATCAAGAGCTGTTGCATCAAGAGTTGCTCCCGTGGCGGTTGCTGCGCGCCTGAGGATTTTTTTTTATTCGCACACTGGCGTTTCCCATTCCGTGATCGTTTTTGCTTCGGCACGCTTTCCGGGAAAAATACACCCCCTTGGCACCCCCTTGCCTTGGCTAGCCGAAGCTGCAGTGTGTAATTCGTGACACAAAGGGCATCAGTGGCCAGATCGAGGGCCAGAGTTTTACGCGAGCTCCCGCGCAAGCAGACGCCATGCACGCTCGTTCTCCACTTGCCGTGCGTCGAGATGAATTTGGAGAAGGCAGGCGGAAGACCCCGGCGGCGAACATTCATCGTAATACCGCACCCCCTTTGGTCCAAAATCTCGGTCTACAATAAAGAAATTACGGGTTTTAAGGAGCTTTTGGTGCATGAACATATAAATTTTATTTATTTTGTTATTCCTATGATTTGTTATTGGACAGAATCTCCAAGATATATTTTTTAAAAGACGGCATCTGTGCTCTCGGAATTATTCAGCGGCTACTTACGAATCCGCATACTATTCAAGCGATTTCTCCTCTAAATATTTGTTGAGGATAGTTCCTCTATCATCTTCCTCTTGCTTGCTTTTCTCGAAAGTGTTGTTTGGATTGATTACTCAATTCTTTAAAGACATTCTTCTAAATTTTTTTCGAAGTTCTATTTCACGAAATTACCGAATGTGAGCTTCAGAGATACCAATGAGCCGGGATCCAACGTCGCTTATATATGGAGACGCTGATTTGACGTGCATGATTGCTGCGAAAATATTTCGTACGCACTAAGCGCTCTACCGTGCTGTTAAACAAAGTAAACACCTAACTTACCAATGAGAATGAGATGGTTTAACACTCTAGTTAGCAAAAAAATTATCAGTCGGAACAATAGCATTAAAGTTTTACAAACCTCAATGTTTTGTAACTGAATGTAACAAAATTCAATGTTTTGTTTATTACAAAACCCAGAGTCTTTCAAAAAACCGTCTTCCCCACCTGCCGTTTCCACGGCGGCACTAAAATTACGACCGATTAAGTGTAGTGGGTGTAATTATTCCTCGTGCAAAACAACACTCACCCGTGGAAGAGAAAGCATAGCGTAGCGCACGCTGTCCCCGTCTCTAAAACACTCTCTTCGCGGAGTTCATCCAGACTGCGTTGAATTAGGCCGAGAAATGTTGCTATGTTAGGCAACAGGGCATTACGTGCTGGAAGAAATGAAATGTTGGATGTGGTGGCGCATTGGATGTGCTGGCTGAAATTGGATGTAATTACACAGCTTTGGATGAAGTTGCTCGATGGATGTAATGACACGTTGGATGTAATGGAATGCTGGATGTAATGGCGCGTTGGATGCAGCGCCCAAAATTGGATGTTTCTGCTCGTTGGATGTAATGGCACGATGGAGGTGTTGGCCCTAAGCGGACGGAAAGAGCCCTCAGGGTTGCGGACAATTACTGAACCGTACCCAGGGTACAAAGCGGGTGGTGTTGGGTTCAGCCCGAAGGGTCGGAGGTGGTTGCGGACGGATGGCGGAATCCGCGCAGGGGTTGCCGTTTCCTCGGAGGCGATGTATCACGGCTTCAGTTGTTCGTTGGAGATTTGAACGTTCTTTCCGTTGATTTGCAGGGTGAAGGTTTTAACGTCACAACTGACTTCGTGTGACGTGGATAACATATTTGAAAAGCGCACGCACAGTGTCGTCGTGGAGAAGGGCATGAGTGCATATTGCCACGTTCGGAGTCGGCTTGATCTGATGTGCGGCTGGCGACATGCGCATTGTGTGCGTAGTGCATCGGACACGGGCTGCAAAGTAGATAGTGCCCAAGCTAGAAATGTCGGATATTGTGTTATAAAGAAATTCCCCGATTGGGCGAAGCGATTACTCGTAGTTGAGCTCGGCGGACCTGGCCTGAATGTCGGTTTGAAGTTAGCGGGCAGGCAGAGTGCGGCGGCAGGGAGAGCCTTCAGCCAGGCCGAGTCAGGGTTGCACATGATGGCTGCTTGAGCTGTTAATGGAAACGTCCTATCATCCCGTTCGCGCATGGGTGGTGACTGGTGGTCCGTACACGCTCGATTCCGGTGGTGAGCCCGAAGAACCTGAAGTTCTTGTCCACGCGCGGCATAAGGAAGGCACCAACGGCGTTGCGCGCGGGGTCAGTGAATATTCCCAAAGGAGCCTCTGACGTTGGATGAGAGAGAATAGTGACGTTGCACAGCCCAGCTTTGCAGACTTCGTTAGGCTTTGTTAAACTGGTACCGAGGTAGCAGATTGGATGCCTCCTAGACGAGCCAACGCGTCGTGGAGAGTGCCCTAATAGTCACCGTTTTAGGCGCAAAGCGCCTGCAGATGACGTAATGTTAAAAACTCTGGAGGTCCTCTGCGGTGGTAGGCTGAGAATAGCTTACAGGGCTAGAGTGTGGTCAGACAGGGGTGTAGTTCCTTTCGAAAAAATGTGGTGGCCTAGGAAGGTGACGTTTATAAGCAAGCCATTGTTATGGAGACGCTGAAAAAGTTGCGTAGGTGCTGGCGGTGGTTCTAGACCAGAAGGTCGCCTAGAGAGAAGCATAAAAATGGGCCAAGGACAACGTTGTTAATAAACCGTTGTAAGGTTTGTCCCTGGTTACGGAGACCAGAACTCGTCAAAGGGAACTCGAACAAATCGAAGGGTGTGATGCTTGCGGTCTTGGGACGTCGTCTGAGTATCGTTTTGTCGTCCTTGTCACAGCGTTTTGTGTCAAAAGTGGATCTCGCTTATTTCACTTCCGCCTAATTGCGTAACTCTGACGAGAGCCTGAGTTTGCCATTTGTGCACAGTTCTCGCTGCTTACCCATGACCTTCATGGATGTATCACCTCGTTGTCTATGGGCAATCAATGTAGCCTAAACTTGCGAGCCCGCTGTATTTTCACTCCTTCATTTCGCTAGCATAGGCTGTCGGCTTTTTTTTATTGCGCGAGCACTCTTGTGCCCGCTACTAGAATTTGGCGGCGGAGATGGTCTTGTAACCGAGCGAGCGAAGGCAGGAAAAAAACGGCGGAGGAAATGTGGCAATGGTGTGAGGGGAGGGCAGTAAGCTGAGCCCGCACGAGACTTCCGTCGGTTCGTATGACGAGGGTGTGAAAGCGAGGGCAGCACGCGATGCTATAGCGCCATTTCTCTCGCTGCATCCCCCTGAAACTTTTGGGTGGCGCTACGACTACGTGCGTGGCGAATCGGAACAACGTGACTTTTGTACGGGTTATTCCAACACGATTTGCAGCAACCTGGTCGCCGGTCGTTGCAACTCACTGCGAGATAACGGCAGAGTTGATCAGTGCGTCGCCGTGCGCTCACTGATCCCGCGATCACTTCCTTAGACGCACCAGATATGCGCCGTGACCAAAAAGAGTGCAGTTCACGCTGCGGACAAAGTTTGCGTTAGGTAATATAGTAATCATCAATGCGTCTTTTTTGTTTTTCTCACAACTCGTAGCCACACCGTTCTGTCCATATGAAGTCCGCGCGTTTAAAGACATCACCACATGGGCTAAAACAGTTGGTTCCGCAAAAACTGACAAAACTGCAACAAACTCTGCACTGCGACGCAGCGGCGCCCACCATGCTGAGCGATGTTACCAGCCACCGCACACAAGCAGTGCCTGTGCCTAGGATACGGGAGGCGCGTGGGCTGTCTAGAGAACTAGTTTGCGAGTATTTCCCCTTCGTCGCGGATGCTTACAGAAAATGGTGTATATTTTTGTACCGTAACCTCCCCCAAGAAACCGCCTAAAAATCTTCCAAACTTTACGGTTTTCCTGCGTTACTAGACACACCTTCGCATATTTTGGTGGACCGGATCGAAATGTGTGGCCTTCGGAAGCTGTTTTCTCTCCAACAGGGTGTCACTTCACAATACAGGCAATACGGAAATACTATCGCTTTAGTTTACTTATCTCAAATACTTGAGCCTCAAGAAAACGTTTTTTTTTCACACTCCTTTCGGGATCCTCTAACCGGCGGAATTGTGTCATTCCGTATACTGAAGCTCCAATACTCCCCCGAAACAAAGAAGTCGCAACAAGAACAAAATTTCAGTTCTTCGTATGCTGATTGATTCAGCATCACTGTTATTGAGGTCTCCGTGTGTTGCATTTGGTTGCAAGTACGCTTACAAGTACACTTCTGAAGCGACCACCCACAATTTTGACATTCTTGTCGGGATAATCCAAGAACTTGTCTCTCTTTTACCAGCGGAGCTGTGTAGGCAAAGAAGTGTCCCTGCGTCCCACCAGACAATCTCGAAGTGGGGGGGAAAGAGCAAGGGTGCAAGGAGCCCACGAAGAGGTGTTGGCAACAGCCCCTTTAGGAACCAGCCTTGATTAGGGTGGTGCCGGGAATCGCACCAGGTACCTTTACGCCGTGTAACCGACACCTAACCACTGGGCCACACTAAAAGCCCAGAGGGTACGGGGTTAGCAGCGGCGGGGGTCGATAACATATGCATACCACTGGAAAGCAAAGAACGCTTCTCAAAGTCGTAGTGGGACCTAGGTCCCTCACGTATGCAACCCGGGTCTATACAATTGAGCTATCATCGCATTACGGCCAGAGCATTTCCTTTTCGGGGCGCTGGTGTTGTATTTGAACTTGGCCGCCGGTTATAGCGCGGGGCAACGCGGTACCCTTTAGGAGCAATGTGCAAGCTTGCGGACGAACCGATCCGGAAATGCCACTCGTGGAGAACTTTCAGCGGCAAGTTCGGAAATGAATGTGGGGTGCAAGGGCCGGTTTACCGATGAAGGGAGGGAGGGGCTACAAGCTCTGCTTTTTTCCCAGCCTTCCACCGATAGCGCAAGCTGCGCCAAACTTTTTCTAATATAAGACTCTTCATACGTATCTGGGAACTGAAACCCTGCCTAATATTTTGCCTGTTTTATTTAAGGCTATGTATCACGTGTACGTCTACACGCATTGCCTTGGGGCAGATTTTGTTCTGTACAGAGAATGGTCAACCAAGTTAAAAGGGGCAATTTAGTGTTCATAAAAATATTGCGGCAGTTGAGGTTCAAAATATTACTGATTATTTCTTAACTCCAGAGCACGATGATTATCTATAAGTTTTTAATCAAACCTCGTCGTCACATTTCCATTACTCTATAGCCTGTTAGGCTCGGGTTTATAATTGTGCCTTCGGGAAAAAATACCGCCTGTACTAGATTCAGTTACAAAAAAAGACATTTATCGAAAAAATGACTAACCCAGGTCACGCATAAACAGCGCACTTTCTCCTTCCCGCGCTACAAGAATCCGCACCACTTCGTCAGCAAAACGATCTTTTACACCGCCCTCGAAGTAACAACTCAAGTAGTCAAAACTCGTACGATCTTCACATGTGGAAAACAAAGGGCAGAAACGAACTCGTACGAGAGCAAAAACAATTTTCCTCCCGGGGGAGGACTTCGTGAAAGACAAATTATACGCGAAGCTCTGCATTAGTGGCACATGGGGACAATCCAAAGGCGATTTGGATCGTTGCATCATGCCGACGACCAGCTGCTGTTTATTAAGCAGCGTGCGGTTTTGCTAACAATATCCCTTGCGAGAGACAAGGGCTATGTTTCTACCATAGGCCGTCAGAACGTAACCGGACTATGGATATTCGCTTAGTTGCATCAAAATGGTCCCTGATTCTGCGATGTCATAAAGAAACCCTGCACAAGAATTCAGTGAGCTTTTGTTAAAGATGTAATCTTGTATGCATCTAATCATTGTTTGTTTCTTCTTTGTGTCGCCCTGTACTTCCAGTGCACCACCCAAAGAAGGCATAGTGTTGTTGGTGGGCATTCCCTAATAAATGAATAGATATCTCGAACCTTCTTCATGTGAAAACAAGAATTCCTACATAAAAGAACTGAAGTGAGCTGTGTAGAATAATTTAAATAGGAAGTAATAAGCATACATGCTTGTTGTGAGGCAAGCGTAGCGATTTGTCCATGTTATTAGCTGTACACAAATATCAAGCTCCGTCCGTAACCCGACCTGCATAACTTCTTCATATGTAAATAAGATGACATTTTGTGCTACCCTTAATTAATATTAACTGAGGAGCATTGATAACAGCTTCGATTCACCGCTCTCATTTTAAAAAATTTACAATTAATACTCGAATCCCGCGTCCTGTATACTTATTTATTCAAGAACAGATTATTCGTTCGACTACACTTAACATTCCCCTCCTCAAGGTGCGGGATGTAAGGCCTCTCTCGGACGAACCGTAACAGTCCTTCCAAGTACTACAGCAGTCCCGTGAGTTAGTGACAGCATGAAAGCTCCGCAAGCGCAATTGCTATTTTCTTTTTTGGAAGCCGTGTAATGTTTTATATTAAATGGTGATTATGTTTCGCCTCCTTAGGATGTCTGCAATGCTTTTGCTCCTCGCGCTATCGAAGCTTCATGACTATGACCTCCAGAAGAACAGCTTTAGAGTGATATTGTGTTCGTCTCACGGCTTTGATGATAGAGGAGAACTTTTGAGTCTTCCGAAAGAATAGCGTGTCTGAGCAGCCTTGTATACGCCCTCCAGAGTTTCCCACAAGAACATTGTCTCGTAAATAAATTTACACAAAAATTACCCCAGTTTGTCACGCCGATGCTTGCCAACGGTCTCCGTGTCTACATTTTTAAAACACTAAAAGACGAACCATGTACTGTGTTTAACATGAGGAAGTGTTCAACTTATAATTGAACAAAACAGCTGCTGCGTGGAGAACAAATGAAAACTAAGGCGTGCGCAGTACCGAGTGGGTTTTATGCTGTATGAACATCCTGCTTCATTATAATTAGCCAAAACGCTTCGGTGGCACATCGGTGAACTTTTGAACATTGTGAGCCTCTAAAAATAAGGATTACCTTGTTTTACCACAAAAAAGCTTCTTTTTTTATTGTTGCCTCATTGAATATTTCAGAATCAAAGAAAACATTGAGAGAGAGAGAGAGAGAGAGAGAGAGAGAGAGAGAGAGAGAGAGAGAGAGAGAGAGAGAGAGAGAAAGAGAGAGAGAGAGCAAAGTTTTTTGTCCGCCGGACCGAGGTGAAGAGGCTGTAGCTACGACCAAGTCGCATTGTGATATTCCAATACCCGTGAAAACATTAAAAAGAAAAATGAGAAAAGAATTTGTCTACGCATAAAAGCGCTATTCGGTATATGCCCTCGGGATGTCAAAACATTCGTAGGGTACAATATTTACGAATACCGGAGAAAGTAATTTCCCAACTTGTCAAGCTTCAGTGGCGCAGAAACTGAGTTTACTTTAAGGCTTCAGCTTCAGTCAGACGCTCGCCGCTTCCCTATTCCGCGAAGACTTTGGGTGGTTTCCCCCAAACTGCGCGCACCGGTCGTTGTAAATATTAAAGCTGTCTTTTCAAATTGGGTTTTCGGGAGACTCTGCGCACGCTCGAGGAGCTCTGTGCTCTAGATAAAACGCTGACCTGACACCCTTTTTGGAAGCGTCTGCTTCGTGTGCTTCGTAATTAATCATCGTACGTAGTTCCAGAACTTTTAATCCGCCATTGTGCATTTTTAATAGAAAGTACGTATTCAACAAACATCCAGAGAACTCTACATGAACGATGCCCATAAAGAAGTTGTTGCTAACAATGGAAACAGTTACATTTAAATGCCAAGCCTGGCGCCATTATGAACACGAGCGGGAATTTTTACTGAAACAAAGTTCAATGCTTACTGCCCGCCGGCAGGTAGTTTAGTCTCGCAATACCACAAAATGATATTGCAGTGTTCAGCATACGTTGAAGTAGAATGTACCAGCCGCGGTAGCTCAGTGGCTTGGGCGCTGTCTGGCTGAGCATATATATACAGATACTGCCAGCTATTTTTTTATTGCGGAAGTTTGCTATTCAGCATAGGGGGCAATGAAATGTAAAGATACACTCCGGATTTTGGAAGCTGCCATGCACCAAGATTTCAAAAAAGAGCGATGGCGTTACTCGAAGAAAACCTGGTGCATAATGTTTGCAGTATTGTGTAGAGGTGGAGAGTAATTTGTTTAATGAGACCTAATTATTTATCTGTAATTGATGGTTCAACTCGGCAAGTTCTTTCCTAATCAATGAGGTGTCAATGAGGCACTTGTAGATACCCAGGAGAAGCAACTTATTGCGGTATTTTCAGATACCAACTTGTGGCGCACTCATTTATTCTGGCTGATATAAAAACCCTGCGAAATATGACAGATACCACATGACAGCGCTCCCGTCAACCTCATAACGGAGCGCCCGGAAATAAGCTGATTGAAAGCAACTGCTTCGCCTGTCACCTGCCGTAACGGACAGCGCAATAGCTTCATAATGTAATGGCATGCAAGGAAGGAGCTACAGCAGGTTTCGCGGGACACTTCCGGCAGATAAGTGCCAAATTCGGTTGCGATTTCTTCTTTCTTTCCTTTGTTAATTTTATTCTGGCTAACTCAGAGGCAGCCTGTGTGAGTGCATTACTTTACGAGTCTGGGGGAGCGCCATGACGAGATATTTTCTATATTTTGAGGCTTTTTTATCAGTAAAAAGAAATGAGTACGCAAATATTTCGTCGCTGAAAATGCCGCAGTTAGGTGTCTCAAGTGGGTACGTAGAAGTCCCTCATTGGCACTTTAAAGTTTAGGAGAGTATTTCCAGAGTTGGATAATTAATTACAAATAAATAATTTTCCTACGAAAAAAATACTCTCCGGGACTCCTCTGTACTGCAGAACGTATGCACCAGGTTTTCTTCGAGTAACGCCAGTGCTCTTTTTTAAAATCTTGGAGCTTGATAGCTGGGACACGCTGTAGGTAAAAACGCGGGTTCGACCCAGGCCGCTGTGGCCGCTTTTCTGAAGGATACGAAAACACGAAAACACCCGCCGGTGTGTTGACATTTCGGCGCAGGTTAAAGGTCCCCCGGGTTGTGAAATCCAGTCCGGAATCATCCACCATGGCGCGTTACATAACGCAGGGGTAACTTCGGTGAATTAAACTCCCCCATTAAAAGCTAGTTTGCTGGCAGCTTATATATATACATTTATATATATATATATATATATATATATATATATATATATATATACAAGAGAAGAAAAACTTCGAACAAGGTAAAAGCACGATTGTGGCCTACGTTTCAGCAAAGAGAACTTGCTGAAACGTAGGCCACAATCGTGCTTTTACCTTGTTCGAAGTTTTTCTTCTCTTGTGTTCTCTACCATCTTCAAAGTTCTACTACTCCCTATATATATATATATATATATATATATATATATATATATATATATATATATATATATATATATATATATATATATATATTGTAAGCGCCAGTTAGGGCCACGACGCAAGAGGAATATCCCCTGGTAGTTGCACACAAACGCTATGTGCTGTGCCATGTACTACCAGAAGGGTATGCGCCAGTGGGCTGGTACTTCGCAGGCTTGTGTTCCCCGCGCAATCATGCTTCATCATCGTCAACGCCCGTTTTGGTTGTTATTTGGGGCTCGCTCCCTGTCACACAAGTGTTAGAGGTAAGCTCCTTAGAGGTAAGCTCCTTAGAGGTAAGCTCCTACCACTTACAAGTGGTAGAGGTAAGCTCCTTCAATCCCATGTAGATCGACCCCCGGCTTACCCCTGGAGCTCCGCTGTCATGCAGGAGCTAGTCATGCAGGAACTGGCTTCCCTTGTGCCTCCCTCGGAACCTAAAATGGAGGTTCACCAAGTCTCTCACCACGCCGCGGTGGCTCCACTACCTTTTGCTCACAGTGCTCCAGGTCTGACGGCGCCTCCCATGAACCTGCATGTTCACCTCTGGAAACTGTCTATGCCCCTGTCACTTGACCGCCTGTCCCTTCCCATTAAGGCCGTGTCCATTCTTACCCAGTGCCACCTGCTGGACCGCTTCAGTTTGCGTACGGCTACCCGGCTTGGCATACTCCACGACCAATCTGCTTCTACTGAGGTATCCGGGGGCATCTCTCCCGCTTCTGTAGACGGTGCCAACAAGACGAAAGACTTGCCTACTTCACCATCCCACAAGGCAGCTGTCAACCATCCAACGAATACTACTTCCAACGGTTCCACGACGCCAGACGCTTTCATTCGACTAACGACCCCCAGGATCAGCCACGCAGCCCCCGGGCCCCGAGACGAAGTTCGCCGTCCGACTCCCGCCGCCGATCTTTCTCGCCGTTTCGTCCGGCCTTCCATGGCGCCAACTATACGGAAAACTAAAAACTGCAGTTTCTGGGGGTGAAACTGCGTTGCATTGGATTTCTACACGTCCCCCTGATCGGCAATCAAACACACTATCTGTTGTCGTTGAAGGAATTGATGTGGATGCGCTCGTTGGCACTGGTGCTAGTATTTCTAGAATTTGTGAAGACGTGTGTTCTAAAGTGCGTTAAGTATGAACCCCCTACCCTGGTCCCTCTCTACATGGTGCTAACAACGCCATGATTCAACCTTCCGGACTCTGTACAGCCGGTGTTACCATTGCCGGCATTCGACATCGCATTCAGCTCGCAGTACTACCTTCATTTGTTCAACAGAGGATATCGAGTTGGGACTTTCTCAAATCGGCGTCTGCTGTGATCTAGTGACAAGACCCTTGCATCGTATGAACGACACTGGCCTGGCAAGTGTTTCTGATGCCCCAGAACTATGACTGGTGGCTGCCTGCTGCGAATTTTCTCTGCCTCCTGGACAAGAAGCCATGCTCTAAGTTCACTCTGACAAAATTCTCGGTGGCGATGTGTTTATTTCTACTACAGAAAAGTTCTCTCTTCGAGGTGTTCTTGTACCCCCTGCCTAATACGGTTTTCTCGTGCAACTGCTTTTCTGGTCGCACAGAATACTTCGACTGAGACTGTTTATTACCTCAAGGCGCGACCATTGCTTCTGTTCCGCGCGACGAAGCAGTGAGTGTCGTTTCATTTGATTCTATTTCATCTGTAGAATGCTTGAAGAACCGCTTGATAGCCGTTTCGCGTGGCTCCTGGAGGGTCATGCTGCTCATGCGCAAGGAGCATTGACTGGACTGGATTGGACTGCACCGAACGGAACTCGACTGGACTGGGTTGTATTGGATTGGAGTAGACTGTATTGGATTGCAAATCGTTTTAGCAGCAGTAAGCATAATCAGCTGATCCTAGACAACCAGGATACCTAAGAATAACCATCTGAACCTTAGCTCACGCTACGCATATCCTGGCATAGCCGAGCTAAGCCATTGCTAATTTTTCCAATAACGATAAACTTTTTTGATAGAAACAAGGTCCTGCGCGGCTGGATTAAGGTATACGCGAGTTACTCAACTCACTTTTTTTTTCAAATAAAACAAGGCCACAATTTACTGTCTTCATGGTTGCGCTTTGACTTCCCATGCAGACCCGGCAATTATAACTTAGGAGGGGAACTCAGCGCCACAAACTTAGGTGACTGCTGGAGCCGCCTGTTATGCCCAGCAAAGGACAATTCCACCTGATGGTTTACACAATTCTTAACTTGCAAAAGTTCTTCTACAGTCTTTTGCCCATAGGTCCCACGTTTAGAGAGCTAAAATAAATATCCATGAAATGGGACCACGAACGTCCGCGAGCGTAATTTAGGGTGCACAGCAGTACGAAACGAGAGAAAAACTTGATTGCATCCTTGCATCTTGGGGAACAGCGTGAACTAACAGGGACACAAAAAGAAAGAAGTGGACAGGACTAGCGCTGATTGCATCCGCTCGCCTGCCGATAGAAAATATGCGCAGCGCATCCTACGGCAGATGGTTTGCGCTAGTTTCTGCACAATTTGGCTCTGGAATTCTCAGGAACCAAATAAATAGCTTTTTTGCAGATTTACGAGCAGCTGGAACATGGCGACCGATTTGGCTTGATCTCTTGCGAAGGACGCTACAACGCGTGGCCTAGAAATTTATGATTCTCCAAGAAAAATTACCCCCATCTCCCCGCGAGGGAACCTTGGTGTGATGCGACGCATCTGGGGGTTCAATTGGCGTTTCCATTGGGTTGATTCTCTAAATCGCGTGAAACGTGTTGTGAACGCGTAGGATGCTTTTCCATCACATGCGAAGGTCTTAACGTTGCCTTTAATGCCTGGGGTGACGCTGATATTGGGTCGTGTCACACCACTCACAGAAGGGACCGTCGCTTCTATCACCTCTTCATCCGAATAATCAAGTCAAGCACGAAGTAGTCAAGCACGAAGAAGTAGTCAAGCAAGGTCACGTCAAGTGCGAGAGCGAGCGCTTGACTGAACCGCCGCAGCGCGATTGTCATGAGTCGAGGTCAACCCCGCAATGACACCCCAGAGAAAAAGGTGGAAGAAGAGAAGGGAAAGGAGATCCAGGTGGGAGCGGAAGAAGACATCGGGCTCCCGAAGAGCGAAGCCTGGGGTGACGCTACCCAGCGCATCGACGTCGCCACACAAGCCTGGACGGGAGCGGGCCGACGACGCTTCGGCTCCGGTCTCCCGACGCTGCGCCAACCCACGCCTTGGCGGCTCCAGAGGCGACGGGCGTGTGTACTCGGTCAGCGGCATCGAACCGTCGTCTTCCGCTACGACGGGCACCACAACGGCAACGCTCCCGAAACGAGTCGCACTACGCCAGTCCCCCAACATTGTGATGACAGAACGTGGGCACCAGCTCTTCATGGCCATACGGTGATTCCCGCCCGTCGTAGCCCATGACTTAAGTAAGCTTTACATTCTGAAGAACATCTTCCCGGGTCATTGTGAAGCTGTAAGGCAGAGTTGTATTAGGACATTGTTTATTGGGTTTGGTAGTTTGTTATAGCGTGTCAGTTTCTTTACTCGGGTTTGGTTTCGACGTGCGTGTTTTGTGTGATAAATCTGTTTTGCCAAGCTTGTCCTGGTTCCCCATTTCCTTCTTCTCTGCCGGGCAGGACGCGTCACAGCGATACCCGCTTTATATTCACAGCGCTTGAAGGGGAGGAGACAGCGGAGGAGAGTCGCGCATGCGCCCACATGCGCGCCGGAGCAGCTGTTAACGCAGCGTTAACGTACCGTAGCGCGCGCCAACCAAGCACACCAGCTGTCGCTATGATAATAGGCCGGAGTGAGAGTGTTGCGCACAGCTGTGGGAGAGACTAACAGAGGAGGGATGCGGATGGACGCCGCGACGCCGACGACGCAGGAGGGACATGCCTCAGAGCAAGAGATGCATCGCATGTAATAACTACAAAAGGAGGGTTGATTTGGTGAATTTGCTGCTATTTTGAATAAAGATAGAAGCTGTTACTGTTCCTTTGATCAGTTTATTCAAGCAAATCTTAAGACCCGAGTTATTACTTCACCTTTTTATTATTTCAAGTCGGGTGTAAATTGTTATAACAATTGACGTCTTTTTTGCCACGGTATTATTTAAGTTATTGCAGCACAACCAGGACACACCATGCAAGCCTTATAGATGTCGTTGACCATTGCAGATAGCTACTTATTTACCACTTTTGCCATTTACCTTTCCCGTTTACATTTAACAAACACTGCGATTGCTGGCGTATGCTCTTGTGTGATCGTAATTTCAGGAGACTTGCATGCTGACAGGAAGGGGCTGGTATTACATGCTTATTACATAGTTCAAGTCGACGTGGAACAGCTGTAATGGGGTGACTGTTTAGAATCGCGCTCACTTGCATGTAGCGGTTCACGTACTTACGTAACTAACACCGTGTTTAACACATAGCGAGAAAGAAATATTGATGCACCCAATCAATGAATTAACCAGTGCTCATAAAGTGTCCGTCAAGCAGTTAGCCGGTCCATTCTATAAAAACATCAAGATTTTACCCAAAATGTTTACTTTTTTGTGCTTTCTTTAACGTTAAAACTAATGTTAAACCATCGGTCCATACTTTACGCCCGATACAGATGAAACGTTCGCTGGGGCTCCTTGCAATTCGTGCTCCTTTCAGAATCCCCTTTTTTTCGCCCTCTTTTTTGCCGCGTGACACAACGACAACAAATAAAAGGTAGCAAAGAAGACTCAATGCTGAGGAAAACTTCCGTGTCTTTGTTTTCTCTCTCACCTCCTTTTTGTCCGCAGGGCGGTAATTCCCCCTTCAGACCACACCAACATCTGCCGTAAAAAGGGTTTTGCACCTACATCAGTAGGTTCGGAAACTTTTCTTTCATGTAAAATCCAAGGCAGCCGCGAAACTGAATGGCACAGAGAACATCGCCTTTTGAGCAGGAATGAAGCAACCACCGAACCATGGCCAGAGCAATAGAGTTGTTCTCAAAAGAGAAGAAAAGACGCGGTAAGAGCAGGGAAACTTTCCTGGGCTGGCGAAATGTAATTATGGCGGAACCTAGCCACCTTAGAAATGCGGTTATCTGGAGGCGCGTTCTTTTTGTGCGCGTCTAATTCGCAAAGTAGGCTAAATGCTCCGGATGGGCAGAGTGTGTTCATGTGTCTTTTGAGGGTTAACTAGTGCCTGAATAAATAGCAAACGAGGAACCCAGTTATTAGCTCTGCGAAAAAACAGGTAAACTGGTGTACGGGGTGTCGTCGAATATCGCCCCGGATGTTGGCATTCGTAACAAGGTGTACACCTGCTGAAAGGGCGCTAGAGATTGTATACTTGACCTAGCCCACTTGCATGCAAGTAAACGAACAGTGGCAAGAGGCGCGCCGCAACAATATTGTGTGGGATTAGGACGTAGGTTGGGCCCGACCGTGTTTTTCCGGTCATTGGAATTGGTGCCGAAGATAGGTTCGAGGTAATAAGATGAACAGACGGAAGTAGGAGCCAAAGTTATGCCTCAACAAACAAAACAAATATTAAAAAGGCCAATCTTGCTGAATCTTGCTGAACGACGGTAGTGAAGACAAATGATAACAAGAAATGAGTGGGATTAGGTGAGGTTTGGAATGGGAGGCAAAGAAGGGGGGCTAAAAGATTATATGGCCATGATAACGACATGGGGATTCGAATTGTGTGAAAAGAAATGAATCGTGAAATCGGGCTGCGTAATGTTTGTGTACTGCGGAAAATATTTTGTATTGGGTCTTGGAGCAAAGGTTCTGCACAAAGACCGGCAAGTGTCAACCGAGGCTTTTATTAAAATTTAGGACGAATTCTGCCGATCAAAAGGCCAGGGGACTATCGGACCGAGGGAAGTACGGAATAACCGCAAAAAACTGTTGGTTCGGGCTTTGGTGTTGGCCCTTCACATTCCTGTCGCTTTTGAAGGGTCGTACTAAAGCAATACAATGCCAGAGAACAGAACGTATCTGAGGAAAGACATCTAGACGGGAAGGGCGAATCAGTGAGGCTACGGAAACGCGGGAGAAGGTGTAGAGAGTGTCACGCCGGATCTCGGCGCCATATAGTTTCTTACTATGTGCACAAGACCGTGATCTGTCGGTAGCATGTACGCAGCTCGCACCAAGCTGCCTATGCCTTCATGGGCCTCGATCATGCTGCACCCTCACCTTAGCTGCGTTCTTGGCTAGGATTGAAACGTTTAATTGCCCATATATTCAAATACAGTGGTGCAAAAACGCAAAAATTAATGCGTAATTGTCTGAATATATAATAAAACAAGCCGTTTCAAAGCTTCGGAGAAGTAATGTAAAGCGCATTTGTGTTATCAACATTCACCCCGAATAGTTGTGCAAACTATTCTGTAGACCAAGCTTGTACTTAACAATACTGTAATTTTTTTTGAGGAACTGAAAAAAGGTTGCCATTTTCTCCTATTTAAAATTATAGCTTGTTTCAAAAGCTCACAATACGTTTACGCACGTACCTATGAAAATATCGCCTTCGCAGTAAACCGGCGCACAGACTGTCTTCTACATTCCTTGGTTACATCTTTCCCTGTGTCAAATTACCCGCTGAGTCGAGATGTGCGGGCGCTGCTAACATATGTATTGCTACTACAAACAAGAGCAGGGAGCTAACTCTTCTTAGCCCAAAATAAGGTGTCTGCATAATACTTTTTACCCATGTAAATACGTCGCTCGCCGGTACTATTCCTCCGGTTTACTTATAGTCAAGCGAAGCTGTTCAAGCGTGAAGTCATTGAGCGAATGTTGAGTTTCCACACAAAGCAAAAGAAGCAAAGCGAGTTTGAGCCATTTAGGCTGCTTTATAGACTTAGCAATGCATAGTGAAGAAGCAAACCCAAGAAGACACCTAACAATCCGATATACATGCAAAGCCTGCTGAGTGCTCTTCCATAACCTCCAACGGCGACATGGATTTCCAGGCGGAGTTTCCTGTCCCGTATACTAACTTAAAACTCTATGCTCGCCACTTCATTTGAGCCACAGATAGGGCGAGAAGGCGAGGCGCAGAAGCCGAAATGCGACGCAGCCTCTTGCGCCGCGGATCACCTTAGCACCGCTGGTTGGAAAGACGCAGGATTCTGGGGCACTCAGATGAAAGTGTCGTGGTCAATAGTGTTTCTCCTGTAAATGTGTGGAAAACCAATCAAAACCAAACATATTCGCTGAGCAATCTCCAACCATGAATCCTTTGGCGGGCCATTTTTCTTTCTCAAATACGGCTGTTGTGGGCCCGCAGCATCGAGATTCAAGCTGCTGTCGACGGCACGTAGAATACATGTCGTGGGAACCAGGTAATTTCATCGAGCATGCTTACCTAAAACCTGTGTGTACCATAAGCCGTAATTTCTTTCTCTGAACTTCGTGAATAAATGCAAATTACCCAAGGTGTGTGTACCTAATGAAGGCAACTACAGCTAATTGCGTTTCAGACGCGACTTGTAAAAAATCAAACCAATTGTGCACCCAATCGAAATTCACCGAATTGATTCCGCGAAGTTTGTTCTGCTTTTCATAATGTAGAGGACACCTTTTCTAAGCCCACCAAAACTAAAAAGGCACATTGTGAATCATGTCTGAGCAATCAGGCAAGTACAGTGCGCTATAACATCTTCCGGTCAAAACCAGTATAACCAAACTGTGCCTGACGTCAGCAAGAACAAGTGGACATTCCACTTAGTGCGCACGATGCGATAGATGTGCGCTGCAAAGCACTCGTAATAAGGCCACAACAAATATTAAAGAGCATCAGCCGCATAGTGTGATCAGGCTGCAGAACAGGCCGAATTCTCCAAAGCGACGGCTGTGGCTTTTAAATCACGCCGTATTAGTATGCAAATGTATGTAGTGTTTGGTGGCCCGGTAGACCATCCCAGAGACGGTAAGCTGCATAAATCACCCATTAGAGCCACGTGGCTCAGCGCTCGAAGCGTTGCGCAGTGCTCGACGTCTCAATTCACAATATACACATCGTTTTAGAGATTTCGGCTTCAGAAGCACCTGCATCGAAAGCAAGCGTCCTTTCATAGGTGCAAAACCGAGCTTCTCACGTGGCCAACCCTAAAATGTTTGAGATGCTTGTAAAGATTATTTTGGGCGTAAGCCGTCGTGCTGCATGTTGCGGCAAGAGTTGCGCCTATTTTCCCCACACGTAGGCAGCCCAACTTCCATCGGTCTGTCTTGAAGCGCGCTCTGGGTTGGTGGCATCATTTCCTGAAGCACTGCAAGTCACGTTCGTTTTTAAGGCCTCGGGTTTGTGAGCCTTTCCTTTCCCCGGTGAGTTTTAGAAAGTTTCGCCACCACGAGATTAGTGTTAAAACGTTTTATGGACAGTGCTTGCTCGTAAAAATTTCGAATCGCGCGAGACATCCGGCATGAGTCGCTGACATTTCCTATGCGGCCTTAGGGCCGTAACAGTCAGGAAATAGATCTGGTCGGTCGATGTACCAAATCAAACTTTTTACTAATTAAAATCTCTTTCCTCACGCCTACTCAATTCTAACGCTTTAGCTCGGGCTTGGAGAAAGTTGCAATGCCGCCGAAAATGTATGCAGGCATCATCACATTCAGAGGTGCGACCGCTGTTGAATCTCAATGTGCCACCGTTGTCGGGACACCAGAATTTTTTAGTTGAATAGAAGAGACCGTAAAAATGATATAGCATTGCGGCAATTCAGTGTCGGAAAATTTGCAAAACTGTGTTTTATGCAATAAGTTGAACAGCTGTGGGAGCATTTGTCGCGCCTTCATAAATACAGTAACCGTAATAAGGAAGTCCCCTGGACCGAGAATGTCCTTTATTATAAGCAATACCGTGTTAATAGCTGATACCATGCGCTCTTTATACCCTCTGTGTAAACTGTTATCTTCATGTCCCCTCCTCGTAATACGAAGACCACCGGAAAGGAGAAAGCGTCACGTAAACAGAATTTACAATTAAAAACTCCCACCTCCCCTCGCGGGAACCCCTGTGTAGATGTGACGAATAGGGGGTTCACGTTGCAGCGTTGGATAGCGGAGGAAAGGCGCTGGAACGACGGAGCGGAGCGGCGCAGGCACCGCGTTTTATAGCGCGCATAACGGTGAGGGGACGCGCCGGCGCCAGTGCGCCTGCCGCGGCTATGACGCAACACAATCCAACACAATCCACTTTAATCCAATGCAATCCAAATCCAATCCAAGCCAAGTCAGTCCAATCGAAGCCAATCCAATCGAATCCAATCCAATGCCCCTCGCGAGAGAGTGTTCGCTATCGAAGAGGAGAGGGGGTGAGCGGCGGAAAGCGCAGCTCGCGCGGCGAGGAGAATGGGGGAGGGGCGGACGCCAACGCCGACGACGCCGACACCGGACGCAGGGAAAAGGAGGGTGAATGAGATGCCTTCGCATCTAAAAGACCACAAGAACCGCGTTGTTATTAATCCGAAACACGTCTTCCTTCTAGATTTTGTGCAGTATCTGAACTTTTTTCGCCAACCCGATCGTACCACATGGGCTGCTCCGATCGGTTTAAGCCTTATCGCTTAAACCGAAGCATAAAGCCCTCGCCAGGCAAACGACGCTGCAGTGTGCTCAACAAAAAAGGATAGAGGACCTGAAAAGAGAGGGATACTTATGCAGATGCGAGTCTCAACTGAACTGCAGCTTTGTCACACGTGCCCTGCCCCATTTGGGGTCCCGTGACATAGTGCGGAGCACGACGACGCTTAAAATTTTGCACTATGTTGATAAATTACGGTCACCTCTGTGCTTTTTGTTCGGAAAAACTTCCTAGAACCCGATAAATACGGTTTAAGCTTAGAATTATAGAGCCGTTTTTTTCACTGAATTGCATGTGAAACTGCCGGGACCAGAACTTCACTTCCGGTTAATTGAATATACCAATTAGGTGACTTCGAATTATCGAGAGCAGACTCTATCTACTGTATATCAGGAGTTTTTTTTTCAAATGAATGAAATCCAGAAGCCAAAATACACCAGGTAAAACTGAACCGAAGAAAAAAGTTGTCATCTTTCTTTTAGTACAAAGGCTGCAACAAAATAGGTCGGGGAAGGCCCGGCAAAGGCGTCAGCAGATTTTATTTCGTATCGAAAATCCGCCAGATCCTGTTGTGGCCCGGGTCAAAATGAACCAAATCCATTTTCCCAATGGGGCGAATTTTCGATTGACATTCGATATATATGGTTATGACAGCCTTCATGTGAGTTTCCGTTTGACAGTTTCAACTGTCTGTCGGGAATATTTATTGTTATAGATATTTGGAAATAAGTAAATAAAAAATAATATGTAACAGAACATCCTCTAAGTTCTAATTACTTATAGCCGTCAACTACTCCTGCCTGACGTAAAAACATATCATATGATACTTTCGACACCGCATTTTGGCTAGATTTAGGTCCCCGTTACAAAGTTTACTGTCTTGTCAAGTTCTGTTTAACTGGATTTGACACATTAACAAAACAAATTACACCACTTATACCCTATATACTCTATAATGAACACTCTTAGATACGCTATATAAACACACTGAGTATATCGTCGTGTACCTGCTCACTTCGCTGGAAACGTTTTGGAAAGACGAGTATTTCGACACTGATAGTTTGAAAGGATAGTTCAAAACGGTTTGCGAGCAGCGGGCGCAAGAAAAGGCGAAACGTGAACAATTCGCAGTTTATTTCTTGAGGGGATGTAT
Source organism: Haemaphysalis longicornis (assembly GCF_048455015.1). Lineage (NCBI taxonomy): Eukaryota > Metazoa > Arthropoda > Arachnida > Ixodida > Ixodidae > Haemaphysalis > Haemaphysalis longicornis. The sequence continues at coordinate 22,034,397 of NW_027526385.1, forward strand.
CACGAAGGCGTGGCTTCGGAAGAGCATTTCACGTCGGCTTGAGGCCCCACGTATTCGGGACAGGACCCCGAAGCCGAGCGCATGTGGTCCGAACACAGGACCCCTTTATCCGGTTTAGCGTGTTTTGGGGCATCTCGACTGGACTGGAGCACTGCTATTTGTGCCATTAAAAAAGTAACACAAAATGTTTTAAAGGTATGGGGAGAAAAAAACCATCACCAGCATCGTATAGGGCAAAAAAAATGACTTTAAAGCGGCGTTCGAGAGATTTAATGGATTTCTCTCGGAAAGATTTCAGCATGTCTACTTGCTTGCTTTCCAGAGGAAAAGCATTGCAAACTAGATAATAAAGGGAATGAGATGTGAGAACCCGAGCGATGGCACAGCGCTAACCCTGTCTGCATATATAGGGGTTGTTTCGCAAAACACAAGATTGCCTAATGCAAAATTTATTTTCTCTTGCGTATGACGTAACCTTGTCTCGGTGTTTCACTTTTCTACTGCAATATGTGTCTCCGTGTTCTCTGAAAATTGCTTATTATAAATGCAATTCAGTTGAGTTATTTAAATTTATACCCTTGAGTCATGTTTGAAACGGTTGAACGCTACAAAGTTTCGAAGACAATGATTGTGAAGAGCGATTCCCCTCTGACTGCGCCAAAAAAATGTCTTGTTTCTTATTAAAAAGGCTTTCAGTGTTCAACGTTAAAGTTTGTTTTGGGTAACAATACGAAAACACCTTCGTAGAAGAAAACAAAGCGCAAAATTTTGAATGCAAAATATTCCAAAAACCAAAAAAAGTTGCAAACAACTGAACAGAAAAAAGGAGCGGGTAAAACTTTTATACAGCTCAACAAAACTAAATAAAACAAACCTCACGCATCTCCACGAGGTGAATGATGATGAGAGGGCGACGCACTGGGGATCGTTTGTTGAATTTCATTGAATTTGACTGGATTGGGTTGGATTGTATTTGATTGAAATGAATTGGATTGGATTGAATTAAATTGAATTGAATTGGATTAGATTGGATTGGACATTGTTTCAGCAGCAGTAAGCAGTTTCTCTCCCTTCCTCTCTCTCTAACCTTTTGTGAACCTTTTATTTTGTTCTTAACCTTTTGTGAACACGTTTTGTTCACAGATGTTTCGATTTACATGGTGCTGTGCGTCTCTCTCATTCTCTCTCTCTCTCTCTCTCTATCTCTCTCTCTAACCTTTCATTATGTTGTTGCTAACCTTTTGTTCAGAGATGTTTCGATTTACATTGTGGGGTGCCGTGACCTCGGCCTTTCTCGGTCCACAATGCCGTGAACTGTCGCCGCTGCTTGAGCCAAAGGCGGGCGTCCTAAGCCTTAAAAGACGGGTGAGCTGAATAGTGAACGAAGCTGCGGTGGTAGGAGAGATAACTTTATTGTAGGAAACAGAAAAGGGTTGTATAGGGGGGGGGGGGGGGGGGGCGAGGGGACGGGGTACGGCCAAGTCTTCCACTTTCGACGGAAATGCACGGAAAATGATGTCCCGGGCAGTAGTGTGAGCCCTCTCATTGCCCGGAAGGGAGGAATGCTTTGGGTTCAATACGGTTCTAACGTAGGCGAGCGCTGAAACTGTGGGTTGTTAATAATTTTAGATGCGGCGCATCTCTTGCTCTGAGGCATGTCCCTCCGGCGTCAGCGTCGGCGGCGTCCGCACGCCACCTGCGCATGCGCGACTCTCCTGCGCTCTTCTCTCCGACAGCTGTGCGCAACACTCTCACTGCGTCTCATTATCATAAGCAACAGCTGCGTGCGCATGCTTCGCTCGCTTCGCTCCCGTCGCGCAAGTGCGCGCATGCGCGTCTCTCCTCCGCTGTGTCCTCTCCTTCAGGCGCTGTGACCATAAAGCGGGTAGATCACTGCGGCGGTTCAGTCAGCTCTCGCTCTCGTTCGACTCGCGTCACTTTGCTTGACGACTGCGTGCTTGACGACGTGATGGAAGCGACGGTCCCTTCAGTGAGTGGTGTGACACAATCTAATACCAGCGTCACTCCAAACGCTAAAGTAAAATTACGCCCATCTTCCCGCGTAGGAGAACACCCGCATGTGATGGAATGCATCATATGCGTGCACAACACGTTTCACCTGATTTAGAGAATCAACCCAATGGAAACGCCAATCGAACCCCCCGATGCGTCGCATCACATCAGGGTTCCCTCGCGGGACGATGGGCGTAATTTTTTGTTCGGGCTTATAGCAATGAGCCTGGTGCATTAGAAAGCGGGAACACGGAAAGAGTTGTTTCATTCTCACATAAGCTTTTTGAACGCAACTTCAAACTTGCATGTCACATCCTTCTCCAGCCAATACGGGCTTCTCATTTCGAAACGGGTCCCCAGAGGTTTGAGTTGGTAAAGTTTAGACTGCTTCCGTTGAGGCGAATAAATGCTGAGCGGGTCGTCTTTTTCTTATACAGATAGGGTAAGGCTGGATTTGTGTTCTTTTTGGACTAGCCTGGTGCTTTTAAATTACACTCTTCAAATCGGTGAGATAGTTCAGAATTACCTTTCGAGCTTTTGCCTTCGCTTTTTGGTTCTTTCAATGTACGATTAAAGAATATTCGAAGCAGTGCGGCCATAAAAACCCTATTTTGGCAAGTTTATTTTACCTTCTAATTTTTGTGATTAAAACAGCTTGTACACTTAGGACTATATAACGACCCAAATTTTCTAACAAGTTCTGATTAACGAATACTTAAGGCGCAAGAATACGCGGGGCTGGAGTCTTGATTCCGATAAGTTATTTTGTGATAGAGTGCAGGTGACTGTACTCGTCGAAATTTGGTACTGTCCCCGACCACGCGGAGCCTAATACAACTAGAAACGTTGCCTCCAGCTGATATATATATTCTAGGGAGCATTTAAGAGGGGTTAAAATGTTCTTTGGGCGAGCTTGTGATGGTCAAAACATCCGTATCTCAAGCTTTGGACAGGTAAGTACCGAAAAGGATAAAAAACGTAATTATGACCATAATATAATGTGTAAGGGGGATTATAGCTGGGGACCGGCAAGACGCTTGGAAAGAGGCAGAGACCAGAGACGGGTAAGGGAGCGCAGACCGATGTCTCGGTGCGTTCTCTTAGAGCGAGCCACGCGATGCTGACCGTGCCTCTTCTTCTCTCGCGCAGCACCTTGCGCCTGCCATCATCATGTGGCCCATAGTAGTCCTTCCTCCGGTACATACCCCGTCGGTTGTACAGAGGAGATTGGCGCACACTAACCGCAAGGTATGTCGTCGTGTCGGAGACTACTATCTCCAGTACAAATGCAATGTAAAACTTGGTTAAGGCCAAATTGTTAGAATTTTCAATAGATGAGATGCGAAATAGCCATATGTAATGTTTTGATTTTATAGAGCAGAAAAATAGAAATATTGCAGCATGATTAACAAAAGGAGAACCATTAAAATTTGCCCACAATTGCATTAGTAGTACCCGAAAATGTAGTGAATATTGACAGAAATATTTCTCCGTAATCTCTCGTAGAGCATGCTCAGACGCATAGCCAAATAGACCATAAACAGCTCCGAAACTCTTTTTGTGGTATTCCCTATAGCGACACTGCTTATTAGCAATATTGCGCCAAAAATAGAAAATCTCAGAATGAAGAGAGCATCTTGTGTTGAGGACAAAATAAACTAGCTTGTGTTGTTCGCATCCCTTATCGCGGGTTCGAAACACATGGGCTAGTTTATTTACGACATGAACCAACAATTTGAGTAAACGAAGCCTAATTAAAAAACCTTTTTTATTTAACAAAAAATCGAAAAAAGTACAGTTGCGTAAGTACGACCTCACTAGCATTGCTTTGTTTCTAAAAGCTTCGAAAGAAACTAAACCTTTGAAATCACTCAGGCATTTGACGGTGGCTTTCGAATTCAGCCATATAAAATTGAACCTAGACAAACATTTGTTGCTTTCATTGCACGAGTATAGTTTATATGCATTTTCTTTGTGCAGACGCATAAACCAGAAACACCATGCCCGGAAAATTCTACATGTTATTGGGGCAGCTATGGCTTGAACTTCGCATGCCTTGCGCGAAACACAGTAGGCTGTTTGTTCAACAACACGCCTTGTAGCGTGTGCAGTGCCAGTTTTCATAAAAGGTTGCTTTGTTAGGGGTGTACACCGTAAATAAAAGAAGATAGAAATAGTAAAATATCCACGTGAGAATAAAAATATCGTATAAATATGTGCATTAGGTAAAAAGATTCCTTGCGACTGAATACAGAAAAAGGGCCAAAATAATAAAAAAAAATCACGCCATATCCACGGAATGAATGATGATAAGTGGGGCGAAGCTCGAGAGGAGGAGATCATCGGTAACCGTAACTCTCCCGTGAAAGTTCGCCCATTACATCATTAAGAAAGACGTAAGAATGTGTGCGTACATTGTACACTGAGAGGAAACGAGCAAAGGTCCTTGCGTCTCGTTCGATCTCCGAGAACCACTGCCTGCGTTCGTGGCGTGATCTCTTACGTGATCTCCCCCTCGCAGTGCACGTGCGCTCGCGCCTCCGTTGGCGAACACAGACAAGCTCGCGCTCCCGGTGCCGAGTTTTCGCTGCCGGTTGCAGCCGGTTCTTGCGCGTGCAACGCGGCCCACTTTGCGACATCTCCGAAAGCATGCGGCGGTCACGTACCACGAGACACAAGGGATGGACAGACACATAGCTTTAGGAGCTTCGCCCCTAAAATTGCGCGTCAATCCACCCAGTTAAAGTTAACGTGTTTGGAAACTGAAGATGATAATGACACCCGCAGTGATTACCCATGCGACATCACTTGAATTCACTTGCGTGGCTCAACAAAGACTGATGCCAGAGACAAGTGAAATGTACTTAGCCACAACCTGTACTACTTCAAAAAAATATTCTTTGTTATGGTGCACTCAATGCATGATTTATGAATGGCGGTTGATTCAGTTGGTACAACTCTTTTTTTATAAAATAAAGGAAGCTAAGCTAGTGTGAGACGATTTCACTTCTCCGTGGCCTCTGCCGTAGCCGACGGATGCGACGGGATCGGCGGCTAAGGCGGAAGACAAGTGAAATTTTGTGCGTTGTGGTGAATTTCCTTCACTTTTCACCAACTCCGAGCGCATGCACAAGGCGCGCACACGGCAAAAACGCGTGCCGTGGGAGGAGCTCCACACAGCGGCGCGAAATGTTGTGTGACGCTATCGAGTGACAAACCCGCCGCGGTGGCTCAGTGGCTAACGCGTGGCGCTGCTGAGCACGAAGTCGCGGGTTCGATTCCCGGCCGCGGCGGCCGCTTTTCTGATGGAGGCGAAAAGCAAAAACGCCCGTGTGTACGAGATTTCCGCGCACGTTAAAGATCCCCAGGTGGTCAAAATTAATCCGGAGCCCCCCTAATACGGCGCGTCTCTACAATCAATCAATCAATTATCGAATGACAATCAGCGAGAACGCCGGGGTAAGCCCGCAGATGTGCTGAGTGAGTGCACCGTATGTCTCCCCCGTCTCCGCGTGGTATCGTAGCTCAATCGGTAAGACAACGACCTCTCGGTTCGATTCTCTGTTCGTTCCAGGTTCGATTACTGGCGGTGCCGGAAACTTTTGTTTGTTCGCGGGAGTTTTCTGTTGACACCGATGGTCGCGACAGAACCCTTTGTGGACGAAGGTAACAAGCTTCGCTTTCAAACCTCTTTACACCAAGGGTTCGTTTGCTAACGGATATCTAGGATATAGTGCAGCCTTTAAATGTTCGTATAGCGCTCAGACAGGCTGTGTGTCTAAATATTTTTTTTAACAATGTGTACACTTAATAACCGTAGGTTGTCCCCAGATACTAACTCGAATATTATATCTGACAGATTTTATAGCGTCTTGTTTGGTTTTTCGTCGAGAATATTGAGTTTTCGTTCATTATGGTCGAAGCATGTGAAGTTTATTCTCTTTATTCTGCCCTGCTAATAAAACTAAATCTGCTTTTCATCCTCCTTTATAGGACCGTGTGACGAGATGACCCGTACTATTCTTGCAATTTCTGATTAGATTTTTTTATGAGACGTAGTACTGCTTCGTGAAAAGTGACCTGCGATGCCAATTTCGGGTAAGAAAATTGCCTGAACATCAATTCAACTTTAATCATCCGGCTGTGGAAAGACAGCCATGAAATGCAGTTTACTTAGAAAACGCTTTCGGTACTATCACGGGTTCTGTATTCACCAATTTGAAACTTGGAGATTCTGCAAAAAAAATTATACCAGGACAACAATGCGTCACAGTTGTTGCTTTTATACTGCCGGTCATTTCCTGTAAGGAGGCTATCTGGGACCCATAAGATCAGAGGCACAAATATAAACACGTTTTGTTAACCCGGCCATCCCGTTCAACCCGTCTTGCAGTTGTGCCAGTGGCATCACTATAAGGCCAGTCCTATAGGACGTGATTGTGTCTACACCCTAACGACCTTGTTTAGCTTGGCTTACGTCAGAGCTTGGGACTGTTTTTTCACTCATTGTGCGCCCTCCACGGCTGTAGGAAATGATCACGCTGACCTGTAGGAAATTTCGCGGTACCGATAATGATCAAATCTTTGTTTGTCATTCATCTCTGGAGCTGGGGTATTACATAGTGTACAACACGGCGTATTTTGGCGTAGCAATATTTTCCGCAGTTGTATCACGTCCACCAACAACTATATTGGATTCCCAATTGTTCATTTCTGATACAAAAAAATTAAATCGATCAGACACCAGGTAAGAAAACCAAATGATTTACCATCGACAGTTTACTAATTGCCTTTGAAACAGTTTGCAACAATATGTTTGTAGTACACATTGTTGTATATTTCTCTGTTTCACGAATACCATGGTTCCTGAATTGCCTTATGATAGCGCTGACAGATTGCGGACACTAAACACGACCCTAAAAGCACAGCAGCTATATCACTGCCACTGGCCTATTCGCGAAACCAAATGCTCACATTGTTTTCTTCATTTTAAACGATAAATACAGGTTGTTGGTTTGTTTTATCACGCAGTGTCATTCAACTCTCACTAGAATATAAAGGACATCGATTATAAATGACATCGATTATACCGACTGACTGTTATATTAACGACACCCTGCTGATTTTAAGGCGTTTTTGATTGTTATGGTTTCTTCCTACTCTTTATCTTGTTTAATGTTTCTGTTTAAATATTTAGATTATCTAAAGCGAGGGTCTAGAATTTTTAGTTTATTTCAGCGCTCGTTTCACACAGTTTGCATCGGTACAGAAAACACCAATCGAAATATTAGCTAATGCCCTCCAGAATGCTCTAATATTAGGGCGTGGTTCATCACGCAGCTGTGGTTAAAAATTATGCAGTCACTGAACTAGTGACTGCCAAGGACAGTAAGGACTATCAAATAGGGTTCGAACTTCTCGCCAAGGGCCATGTAAGCCTTCTTTGACGCATACAATGACTAACATTTTGCATCCAAAATTATCTTTTAGCCTAAAGAAAGCAAATTGTATGAAAGAACAAACATTTGTGGCTTTCAGGGCTATATGCTTACTAGGAAGTAATTTTGCAGTAATGCACGATAATTATCGCTATAAAATACGAATAAGCCATATAAAAATGCCGCCGAAGGCACAAGGCTATGTTAGAAAAAAGAGTTGAGGGTAAAAGCTTGACTCAATCGCGAAATTGTTCTTTCAAGTCGGCGTACGTGTATAACAGAGGGAAGAATGAAATTTGGTCATGCCTAAATAATAAAGAGCTCGTGTTCGTCACTACCATTATTGATTTGTTTGTGAAATTTTGCGAAGTCTTGTGATTCCAGAGAAACGCATAGCGTCTTGTTTCTGCAAGTTTAATTGCGAACTACTCATAATTTACTTTTTAAAATGGGCCTATACCTTTGCTGGTGTTTGGCGCCCTGCCGGAGTGGTTTTGTGTCTGTGGCCACCTTCGCATCGCCGGTAACGTAATGAATGCTCTGCCGAGTACACAATCTGGGGCGGAATTCATTGTTTAATGTCCACTTCAAAGTGATCATTTCGAGCGTGCCCTGATTAATTGAAAGCAGACAACCCAGACGTGAGAAAACACAAACAAGGCGGAGCCTACGTTTTTTCTTATGGCACTGGTCAAAGAACTTCCAAGAGCAACTAGGTCACCCTTTAAATGAGCGCCAAATGGATGTTTCTGAATCGGACACTACGCCTAATTCTGCGGCTGACAAAGAAAACGCTGCACTCAGCTCCAAAGGTCTTGCGATCGAGCGGCGGCGCTTGGGCATCGAAGCCAACATTGTACTCGTCCATGCGCCCTTCTCAACATTAAATAATTGCTGTTTTTCTCTTACACCACTGCGGGATTTTCTAAAGTTGAAAGCGCGGACAAATCGTAACGGTTTGTTGTATGGCCAATGATGGAAGCACTACACGAAAAAAAATCCCGCTACCTCCACGAAGTGAATGATGATGGGAGGGGCGAAGCTAAAATGCTTATCGGCAAAACCGGGAAATATTCGCACACACATCATATAAACACTCGACACGTCAGGCTTTCCACCGCTCCGTACAACCCCGTTGAGAGGGCGCTTGTCTACGCAGATAAATTCACAAAATCGGAAAATAACCTCACTACATTAACGGTAGGTCTTCTTCCGCAACCAAGTTTTATATTTTCGCACAACCGGCCTCAGTGGCGAAGTAGTTAAAGCACTGTGCTGCTTATCCCAAAGACGCGGTTCAAGTTACCGCCACCTTGAGAGCTTCTTATATGGAGGCGAAAAGCAAAATCATGCGTATGTGGAGATTTGGGCGCATGTTAAAGATCATGAGGTGGCCAAATTATTCCCAAGTCCTTCCCAATGAGGCTCCTCATCGCCCAGATGTTGCTTATCCGTGTTAAAACACCAAAATTGAAATGTGTTATAATATTTTTGTACTGAACACGCACCTTATCTTGGTTGTTTTTCCCTAGTATTAACGCGACCACTTCACGGGCGTTCCTCGTGAACTGTTGCGCTGGGCCTGATTCTCAATCTCATAACCATGTGTGAACACGTTCCGGCGTTGTTTCTAGACGCCGCCAGGGGGCCACGGCGTGCAATCGCCTCGTGTGTGGGCTCTTGTAATTTCGATCTGGGTTGGCGAACTTTTTAGTATCCTGGATTTTAAAGTGAATACGAGTCTTCGTGAACATGTGCTGAACACCTGGACACCAAGATTCGGCCCCTAGGACCACCGAGTGCTTCGAAAACGGCTTCGGATTCCTCGGATCGGCGGCTAGGCCTAACGCACCAGCGGCGTTCCAAAACTCGCATACCTGCAACAGCGGCTACCGGCGCCGCGGCGGCCGCTTACCTGGCGGCGGCTGTGCCTGCGGGGGTTGCTGCGAGATCTCAACCGGCACCATTGAAGCCATCGAGTGGACACTGCGTCTCTTCCAAGACGCATGAAGCGGCGATGCTGCACGAAGACACGAACGGCCCATCAGACCCCATGACCATGCCGTCGAATACACGCTCCCGTCAGGATGAAGGTGAAGACAACGACTCGCAAGACGACCAGATGCAGCATGACCTCGACGACGAAGAAGGCTGGCAGCGAGTTCCTCTAGCCAAAAAGAAGAGACCCACACGCAGCGACCGGGTAAGTCGATCACGAATAAACCTGCAGTTGAGACCTCTAGCTAAAATTAGAATCAGACGCGTTCCTCGACACGCTATAGCCAATGCTATCGGTTGTACTGCCCCCTCGGCAGAATTGGCGGAAATGGCTGCAGTGACTTTTGACGACGCAGCCAATAGCGCTCATATAGCACTGTACGACGAAAACCACGCGGCCAAGCTACTTCAAGTTGACAGACTAACCTTTCGACAGGATGGCAAGACAGAATCAATTGAAGTGGTAATCGAACCCCTTCAAACTTACAAAAACACCATACGAGGTGTGATACAAGTAGACCCGGCGGAAAGCAACGAGGCCATTATGAAATGGGTTCGCTGCGAACAAGCGGAAATCCTTCGTGTTCAAAAGATTGGAAAGACTGACCGAGCTGTGCTAACTTTTGACACGACTACTTTACCGAGAGTGGTGAAATACTACATGGAGCTAGTTCGGGTCGCAGAATATCGCCCAAAACGCGTAGTCTGCTTTAACTGTCATGACATCGGGCACATGGCAAAATTCTGCCCCTCTCCCAGTGTCTGCAAAGAATGCGGCCGCTGTCATACGGAAGCTGATGATTGCGCTGACACTGAATTCTGCGTGGCATGCAAGAAGACTGGCCACTTATCTTTTAGCAAATTTTGCCCTAGCCGCGTCCCGAAAGCCGAAGAGAAAACTGCTCAAACCCAAACTGTACGCAACAATTTTCCAGCATCCGGGTCTATGAGTGCCTCCAGCCCAGCTTCTACTGGAGTCTCGTGGGCTTCTGCGGTGACTGGCATGAATAAGGATAACGCACAATCTTTGCACTCTCTACCTCCAAGTCACCCGGTAATGGTGGAGAACGCACAACTTAAAAAAGAACTTCATGAATTACGCACTGAGCTGCAAAACTTGAAGAAAGAACTTGGGTCTCTCCGAAAATCTGTGCGTCGCAAGGAGTCGGCTTCTCCACCTCCACCGAAGAGTTTCGAACGCCGAAGCCGTTCTCGTGTTCAGCGCCAAAAAAACGCCTTCCTTGACGCCTCCTCCGCGTTTATCACGGAGCAGATGCTTGAGCAGCGAGAGGCGCAGCTAAGATTTCAAAATAACAAAGAGTGCCAGAAGGCTTTTAGTGGCATTACGTCGTTACAAGAACAATTCAACAGCCTTAAAGAATACATCCAACAAGTCACACAGCAAATGCAGGAATTCACTAGAATGATGACGCCAGAGGAAGCCAAACGCAGAAAAAAAGAAACTCAGTAGATGTCCTTCTCGCCATCCCCTCCTCCCAAAAGGCTAATAGTTCAATGGAACTGTCGCAGCTTTGCTCAAACAGGTCCTCTTCCTAAACACCAAATTTCTTCTCTACAGCCTTTGGCCCTACTGTTGCAAGAAACTAGAGGCACTTGCAAAATTCCTAATTATGTTTCTTTCGCGGACCCTACCATACCCCACAAGTCAAAAGACCCTAACAAAGCACCCAGCGTTAGTGGTCAGGCCACTATTCTTGTTCATAAGTCTTGCAAAGCTGTCCAGCATCATTGGGACAAAGCTAGCGATTCATCTCGCGAGGTAATAATTGTCCGAATCGACCCCCCCGGTGGCAAAGCCCTTCTACTAGTCTGCGTCTATTATCGCCCTCAATGTACCTCGCACGTTCGAGGCACATACGACTGGATTCCTCATGTTCTTTCTTTGAATTTTTCTGGACCCATCATAATCGGTGGAGATTTCAATGCTCGAAGCACGCTTTGGGGATACCCCACTAGTGATCTCCGTGGGAAGCTTCTTGAACAAGCGATAGAGTTTAGCCACCTACAATTGCGAAACGAGCCTTTTGTTTACACTCGCGTGGGCCTACATTCCTCCCAAAGAGACACAACGCCAGACCTCACCTTTTCCACACCTGGTATAGTCAAGTCATGGCAAACTGCCCCTTGTACCTGGGGTAGCGATCACTACCCTATTCTTCTTCATTTGAATGCCAAGAAACTCCGACGTAAATGTCAGTACTCTACAATTAACTGGAACTCGTTTCGGACGCTATTTACGCCAACGGACATTTCCGACATCCCTACACTGGTTGCCAATATCACGACTGCTCGCACGAATGCTATCGAAACTGTTGAAAGCACTGTTGAGATTTCCCAACCAGACCTCCACATGCATAACCTTTTGCGAACTGCGGAGCGACTTACTAATCGCTACCGATCTCAAGGAAAGAAACATCGCGATTTATTGAAGCTCAAAAGGCAGTATAAAATTATTCAGGAATACCAGAAAACCCTCCAAAACGAGAAATGGCATGATCTCTGCCAACGACTAGGTCAGGAGAGAGGGCTCGCACGCCTTTGGGCGATCTTTCGTGGCCTGTGTGGCAAGAATAAGACCAAGCTCTCAATCGTCGAAGAACTATGCCTACACATGAATTACACGGATGTTGAAAAGGCTATCGTGAAAACCTTGTTCCCCCATGCGACATCTGACTCCAGTTGCCTGCAACCCCTTTCTGTTATTGAGATACCAGAACCTGACCCTTCTCTGGATAGTCCCTTTACACATGGGGAACTCCAAATAGCACTCAACCAAGGGAAACCTAAGTCTGCCCCAGGACACGACGCAGTCACCTGGCAGGACCTCCGGAATCTGCCCCCAGAAGGGCATTCTATTCTTCTCGAGCTTATTAATCGGTCATGGGAATCAGGCGAAGTTCCTGAACACCTCAAAACAACGATCATACACCCTATTCCCAAGGCAGGAAAGGATGCTAGAAAACCTGAAAATTTGAGACCCATTGCACTCACTCCTACTCTAAGCAAGATAATGGAAAGACTGATAAATAATCGTTTGAAGTATCACCTGGAACGCACAGGCTGGTTCCACCCAGCTCAAACTGGCTTCCGCCCAAATCTCGGAACGCATGACTTCCTATGGCTCCTGCGGCGAGTCATCAACCGTAAATCCAGAAAATGCATTCCAGATTACGTCCTCTCTTTAGATATACGAAAGGCTTTTGACAATGTTTGCCAAAATGGCATCCTACAGGAGCTGTCCCAGGCTTTTCCCAGTTGCAAGGCACAAGCCTGGATCCGAAATTTCCTGCAACATCGCCCTATACAACTGAACTCTCCAGGCCATGAAGTCACCACTTACTACGTAGACCGAGGAGTTCCTCAAGGCTCTATACTCGGACCAATGCTGTTCAACCTTGCAATGAACCGTGTGGCCCGACAGCTTGAAAAGGATACCTCCGCTCGATTCGCCCTGTACGCCGACGATGTCGTCGTCTGGACAGAAGCGGCCGACTACGATGGCAAGGAAGCCATGCAGTCAGAACTTCAGGCTGCCGTTTTTAGCCTAGAACGCTCTTTGTCCGCCTTCAACCTGGAACTCTCGCCACAGAAGACGGAGCTTGTCAGCATCAACGGCAAACGCAAAACTGATCTGTCTCATATCTTGACCCTTCATTTTGGCGGTACATCAATCTCATCTCAAAACGGAACCGTCCGACTTCTCGGTCTCCAACTGAGCAGCTGAAATAGCCCTCAAGCATGGATTCGGAGCCTTCGTACCACCTGGCGTGCTACGATGCATCTTATTACTCGCATCTCAAGCAAGTACGGTGGTTCACAACAAGCCTCTTGTCAAACTCTCGCCAGAGCAGTGGCCCATGGCCGGCTAGCATACGGTTTTCCAATATATAACTTCAGCCCCCGGCATCTGCGCGATTTGGAAATACTAAATCGTTCTATGATTCGAACCATCACGGGTCTGCCTCGACACACCAGAAATGATCTTCTAGAGTTGGCAGTTCCTCTTCCCCGGATACGACAACTCGTGGAAGAAACTCAGCTACGTTTTCAAACGCACCTAGAATGCTCACCGCAAGGACAAGCAATCTTAAAATGGGACGCGTTAAACAGCGTCTTTGAGGAGGCACCCTTTCAAGGTACTATCCCCCCATGGGAACGTCCACCACTTGGACTCATCAGACGACGGCCTATACGGCGCTCCAACCCGGCGGCTAGAGAGCGTCTTGTTAGGCGTATACGACAAGACAAAGCCATTGACGAACTAGATGTTTTCACAGACGCAGCAGTGGCCAACAATGCCGCAGCGGTAGCTTGGACTTGCCCTGAATTTCCACCCCTGGATGGGTCCTGCAATATCTCACAAATCCATGGCCTAGTAGCAGAAGCCGAACTTTTCGGAATTCTCGGTGCCCTTCAAAGCATCCAAAAGAATCGCCCGTCACTTCCTCAAACGAAGATACGCGTTATCACAGACTCCCACGTAGCACTTCGTGAATTAAATCGTTCTTTCACCCCAAACGCAACTGCCACTACTATACTGAGAAAAATTCAGGAGCTACGGCAAGAATTCGTATCCGTTCGTTTGGTTTGGACCCCGGCGCACACCGACGGTGACACAGGGAACCAGTTAGCCCACATGGCTGCCCGGGAGAGTCTCTCACATCCTCCCGTGGTTTCTTCTGACCCACCCCCACAGGACGCGACCTGGCCTGAAAACTACCGCAAAGCAAAGATCCTTAGTCGTCAACGCCTCCAGGAATCCTCCCCTGTGGGTTTCCTCACACCTCTAAAACGTCTCCCCAGGAAAGGAGAAGTTATTGCAAACAAGATATACACAAACTGTGCATATACCCCCGACATTCTCTTTAAATGGACCTATCCTCGTACAGCATACACTCCAAAGTGCATATTTTGTGGGGAATCAGTCGTTTCCAATCTTTACCACCTTATCTGGATGTGCTCTGCCTTTTCACAAGGACGATCGGAACTTTTAACACTACACTCCATCCCGTGTGATGAACAGGACCATATTAACCAAATGCGTGCTAATCCCTCTTTACTAGAGGCAATTGTAGAGTTCTCTCTCCAGAATGGTCTCTATAAAGCAGTTTGATTCGTGATTGACTCAGCCCTGTATGGGTCAGTGATTCTGTGACAAGTGCGAACTGACTTTCTAATGGGACAAAAAGTGCAAATGTGTCATCGATTACTTTTATTTTCATATTTTTTTTTCCTTTTCCCACTCCCCACCATCCCCTTCAGGGTCTTATGACCTCCTCCAATAAACAGCCAATCAATCAATCAATCAATCTCTACCGAGGGGCGTGGTTTCTGCAGGAGGTGTTTAGAAAATGTTGCTTATTTTCCACGCTGACCTCAATATTTGTAATGAAATGTTTCTTGTGGTGTAATCAAAGAACCACACTTTGCACTTCTCCCGGCTGGGCTAAATAATCGTATGCATCTTCTCTGAGGGAGTTAAAGCGCTACCCAGAGCAAAAAAAATGGTCGCCTATCTTCTTCCTTCGCTGAAAATAACGTCGAAAGACGACAGCCTTCCGCAGCCCCTGCCATGCAACTGTTTCTCCTCTCTCCCCAGCCCGTCTCTCACACTGCCTCGTACTGCTTCGGTCCTCCCTTTACTACGGCAATAGGGCTAGGCGGAATGTAACAGTATTTTCACGCAATGGTGGTTATGGTTGAAGGTTCCCCCTTTGTATCGGGGCGTAGGTTGTCCACAACGAACTTGATGATGATAGTAATTGATGATTGCTATTGGTTTTGCTTTTGTAGCGGGTTTTAACGTGTCATCCTACCAAAAGGGACTAGCATATCTATGTTTTATACTGTTGGTTTAATACTAGCGCTGCTTAGGTCAGGCACAAAAAACTTATTAGGCACAAAATACTTTTATTTTCTGTTACAGGTGGTAACTGTCTTAGGCAATATTTCTCTCGTTGCTTTTCGTCCACCAGCATTCTAATATTCTTTTCGTCGCGTCGACAGCCTTGAAGTTAACTTCCTCTTTGCTACCATTAAATCCCTGGACTTCTGGAAGCCGAATAATTACCTCATAACAGATGGAAACCGAGCGATAACTAAGCTATTGCTCGTGTTACGAGTATATTACTAGAATATTTAAATTGATAAAACACTAGAAAAACGTCGACCATTTAGGTTTTCTGTGAGAAAACTTCATTTATTTAATTATGTTTTTACAATTTAGTTAAACATTTTTTTTTAAATTGAAACAAAGCAAGGCAACGTGGCTTATTAATAAATCTCTGTATTTTGGGGGATTACGAGATTATTGTCTCAGAGCTAAAATACCATAACAAATATGTCAGGACAACAACGTAGAGCTAAAAAAGAGATATGCCAAAAACTCCCAATTTGCCGTACCTTTCAGCGACAAAACATCTGCTAAGCTTCTTAACAGGCCCTGAACTCCGATGAAATGATCCCGGTAGTCTATGCCCAAAAGCATCTCTTCTTGAAAAAAAGTGTTCTTTTAAATCCGATTTTCCTGATTAAGCAACGCTAGTAAGCTCTTTAACCAGCGGGCTTGGTTGCGCGCAGATAATAATTGGGGCGCAGAGTTAGTACATCGTCATTTTCTAAGCCTTAGTGCGGCCGCAACTAGATAATAAGAGCTTAATGCATCGCCCGTAAATAAACAATACTCTTGTGCTCTAAAAACATCTAGTGGTTTTATTTTTTAAACAGAACTGTATCTTCGAACAGCCACTTTGCTCTTCACCCACTCACCCAAGTTATGTGTATTTTGTGTACAGTCGGTAAAACGCTTGTCTATAACAAAATTTTCGTACTTTAAGCCTTAGCCTGCCTCTTCGTAGTGCAATTTGAGGAAAACTACTGGGGCGTTTTGAAGTCTAATTCTTACCTGCTTTGTCTCCAACGTCTTTGTATGTTCCGGAAGTTTTCAGGTGTAACTTGTTGTATTTGAAATCGCTGCTATTCAGAAGCGCTTTACCGACTGTGCTCCCTCTCTTCGCAAACTAATACGTCCACCTCTTTGGCCTTCATACTGTAGTATGCACCGAATAAGTAGACAAATGAATCATGTCTTCTAATCTCTTAGAGTAGTATACACCGGCTTTCAATTTTGTTTTGATGCTGCAAATAAATACGAAAGGATATAAGCATTACCCGTAAACGGGCTCTGACGGATCGCCAGACAAGGCTGTACGGTTTGCTGTTCAAATTTTCAAAAATGCAGTGAGAACGCACTCAAAACGATAAATCAACCGAACACAAAAAAAACCTGTAAAGCATAAAAATTTTATTTGGTTCCAAATCTGTTACACAATTTGCGCGAGATCAGCTGATGACTGCAACATCTGCATTCCATGCAACATATGCACGATTTTGTCTAAACCTTGAGCCCTTACAGAACGCAATGGTGCAACGACATACACTTTGCCACAATTATGAGGTAATAACTAATTTACCTGTGGGCCCACCGCAATTGTTCTGTGGGTGAGCCACTGCGCTGCTGAGCCCAAGGACGCGGGTCCGATTCCCAGCCGCGGTGGCGTCTTACTGAAAACACCCGTTTATTCGAGATTTCTGGGTACGTAAAGATTGTCAGGTGGTCAAAATTAATCCGGAGCCCTCTAATGCTGCGCACCTCATCGCCTGAGTAGCTTCGGCGCGTTAAACCTCAAAATAATATGTCAAATAATATACAGTTTATTGAAAAATTGTCACTGTACTGCGGAAGTGGTGATTACCCGTGAAAAACTTTAGGGTACCGGTTGTGATGGTGTATAGCTTTTTTAACGTATATCGTTTAAAAATCTCGATAAAATTTTTATTTGAGAGAACGAAAGTACATAGACGTTGCAAGCCAAAAACATCGAATAAATGCATGACCCAAAAGGCAAAATCAAAAGTCGCGTAAATGCAAAAAGGCGCATCATGGTAACCCTTTGAAAAAACAAAGTTAACTACTTTTTAATACGGTACTAGTGTATTTTTGTATATTAATATGACAACTAGTGTTTGCAGTATTATTTTTCTGTGACCAATCTACTCTGTGTTCAACAAAAAAGAAAAGCGAACGATAGATTTGTTCACAAGTACATAACAAAACGCAACTTAAGGAAGGCAAATAGATACTTTTCATAATCATCTAACTCGTGTGCGTAGAACGCAGCTCGCATAGTCGGTGCGGTGGGGTGTACCGAAATGTCTGAACAGCTGCGCGGAATTTACCGTTCTGTAACCTGACTGGGGGACTATTTTTCTTACCTGGACATTGTCCTCATATCTTTCTATTGGACCTTCTTTGGACAACTGCGAAGGGGCTCATTTTGCCATCTACTTGCCTCCTGGGCTGTACTGAGACAGTGTAGACACAGCACTTTCGTCAGAATACAGGTGGTATTCGGAATGTAACTGCATTCACAATGAAGACCTGCTTAACAGCACTGTCCTGTAAGTGTTTTGTGTCCCGAGAAAAGCGCTCGTCAGCGCTATATTTCCCGGGCTCTTAGAAACTGTCATGGGATGATACAAAACTGTGCAGCAGATGCACGGTCGGGTGGCTTGGACGCGTCACAAATTAGTCCCGCGAGTCTGTCTGCTGCCCAAGCTAAACCATCAATCCCAATCAAAACCCGAGTAACGCTATGTAATTCAGTCTGTTTCCCATAGTTTGCTTCTCATTGTTAACAAAGGGCTGGTACTTAAATGTGCAAACAACTACATTCCTCCTAAGTACCGCTATCTTTCGCAGCTTTAGTCTAAATTTTTTTCGCTTGCCAATACGAAAAAGACCCCGTCGTGGAGCTCTGTTGCCCGAACTTCATGTACTGTATACAACTTTCCACTCAGTTAAAAACAGTTTGCTGTTCTGTTAGCCCGTCTGCACTTCAATCCTTCTGCGATGCGTAATATTTGAGTTGGCATCACAATTTATTCAACCTGTTCATCTATTCGATAAATTGTGGCAGGATGCCAAACGCATTACTTTTGGACGTAAAAGTTGCGACAGTGCTTTTGTTCGAAGTTACATATATTTTTGAATTTGTGTTATACACTACTGTAGCGATATAACCATGAACCGGACCTTGAAGTGGAATGGCGTTCAGCTGGAGAATGACAGAAGAAAGCAGGTCCGACTGTTTGAAAAATTAGCAGTGGCTTTGCTCGGCTACGCCAGGATATACGTTGCGTGAGCTAAGGTTCAGCTGGTTATTGTGAGCTTTCCTGGTTGTCTGGAATTAGCTTGATTATCATGCTTACTGCTGCTTCAATGACACACACACGGTATATGCATTGTGTGACACATGCATACTTATCAAGCGGCTCCGGCGCAGCGTCACCAATCGCCCCAGAGCTTAGCTGGTTCCACAGGCGCACGCCGGTATTGCTGGGAAGCACGAGCCATCGGTTCCACACCCGGCCACTCCTCGCATGATCAAGTGTACAGGGCCGCCACAAGCGGAACGGAGGTCGGCGAAGACGCTGTGCGCGTTGGGTGTGTGAGAGACGCCAGGCAGCGAGCAACGTTCTGTGCGCCATGGAACGTCACTGCTCCTCGCGCATGCGCAGCCTAGGCGCAGTACAAGTAGAGGCGAAACAAAACACATTTCCTTATAATGCCGGTCGAGCATACTACGAGGTTAATTAGCTGAACAAAACCTGTAAGGACTACTTTATTCACCCGGACAAACTTAGGGAGCTCCGATTCCTTCCATTAGAAGTACATGTATTGGCAGCGCGCGGAAATTCCACAATATTTCAACACAATCGTGAACTACGCAACTATGAACTGTAGAGGACACTCGTAGTAATATTATAGTCGCATTTGGGCGTAATGTTTCTATAATTTGTTCTGGGAACATTTGAAGAGTTACTGCCGTTATCTGTAACCTAATTCCCTCCACAGACGGCCATGTATTCACAGCAGCCCGGAGTTCTACTTGGTGATCAAAGTTAAGTCGACAGGTTTTTTCTAAATTAGGCGCTTAGATCTACGCGAATAATACCTCTACAGTAGGGTTGTGCACCCAGGGGGACACATATAGAGGCGTTAATTATTGATGTCAGTGGCCCAGTGAACTAAAATTGAATAATTAACTTTTTAGGGGCTCCAGTAACCAGGCATGTTTGCATTTCAAAGTTAGACGCAATCGTGTTTCTGCAGAGTACCTGTTGGCAAAATACCTCTAGAGCATCTCTAATTCAAGATATCGAACTGCGACGCCTAATTGCCCTTCGCCTGATTACGCATGCTAGACAGTTAGGACGGGCGCAAGCTCCTCCCTTTCGTGACGTGCCTGCTGTGTACGGTGTTTAGTTTGAAAACGGCGTGAAGGCGTAGACAAAAGTGACGATGTCCCCTCGCCCACTCTCGGCAGGCGAAATCAAGGAACAACACCGGTTTCGAGTTCAGCAGTTTGTGTGTATGCAAGTCAAGACTGAAAGGGTGCGAGTGATCATTTTTGCTTATGCTTGCACCCCGTTTTCAAACTAAACGCTGTACAAAGCACGCACATGAAGAAAGGGAGGAGCTTTGCACCCGTCCTCACTGACCTGCATCCGTGATGATTCGAACGGCAATTAAAGGGACCCTGCAAAACTTTCAATAAACACTTTCACTCTTTCCTTCGCTTCTGGAAGCACTGCGAAAGCTACAGTTATCACCAGAACGAAGCGGCACTGCATGCTTTGCTCGTCGCACCAGATACGCCTTACGTTTATGCTTTGTTTTTGTGGCGTTATTTCTAAAGTTGCTATCGAAAAGCGCTCATCGCGGCACCTGATAAAAAACCGGCCAACAGCCCCTACATGGCTTCAGTGACGTAATTCGGGCCGTCGGAGAACGTCAAGACCGGGAAATAAAGAAAAATCTTTTGAGAGAGTTTCCAAGTTATCTGTTTGGCATAGAGCAGTAATTTCTTCTTGGGGTACTTAGTGAACCCCTAATCTAAAGCGTTTTGCTCACGTATGGGCACCGTTGGCGTTTGCTGGTGGCGATGCCAAAAACGTTGGAGAGCGCAATTTTCTCCACCGACATCTTCCGGGTTACTTCGTTAGCTAAAAAGTACCTAATTGGTCATATTGGCTTTTTCTTTTTTCAATTTTTTCCTCTGCCACGTCTGTTTCACGTCGCCGCGAGAAGACGCCGACGGACTCCAGACGCGAGCAACACCCTCCATGTGGTTGCCGCTTATATACTGGGTGTGTTGGGTGACTACGTTCTGCAAGCATTTAAGATTAAAAAAAAGTTGAAAAAAGCGTTGCAGGGTTCCTTTAAACTTCGCAGTTCGATATCTTGGAGTACAGATACGCTGTAAGAATTCTGCCAACTGGTACCCTGTAGAAACATGATTGTGTCTAATTTTTCTATGCAAACGTGCCCGCTTACTGAGGACACTAAAAAGATTAGTTTTCAATTTAGTCAATTAGGCGACCGATATCAGTAATTACCACATTATTATGTATCCCTTGGGCGCATAGCATAACATTACAGTAGAAAGATTCTTCACGTAGAAAATGTCGAAATAACTTTGATATAATAACTTTATAACGTTTACACTCGGCTGTGAACTATTTATGACAAGTAAATTAAATTCGACGCATGATGGATGAAACCTCGGCGCTGAATCAACGCGCCCTAGCTTCCTGTTTCAGTATATTTTTTTCAAGATACCTACAATTTATTGATACGTGCACAGCATTTACCAGAAGGTTGTGTTTGCCGAAAAATTCGAATTTTAGAAGTGACTTTTTTCTGCGAATCCTGCCAAAGCTCGCAGTTTTAGTAAGAACCCTACGCTGTAGTAGCTCCGCTTTGTAAAGCGTTGGCTGCCTTTAAGTAAATCACTTTTCAAGAAAGTGAATATAAAGTAAAATCGGGCTTCACATAATCTATTTACGCTTGCAGCCGCACAACAGAAAATTACTTAAATTTCCCGAAGGCGTGCTGCGTTTACTTTTTGGGGCACTCTTACGTGCCACTTTGCGGGTTTCGGTAATATTATTGCATAGAACTCGGAATTTGGGTGCTGTGTCACAAACTCCCGCATACAGCGTCTACCCTCAATGATTGTCTCTGAACTACACGATGCCCTGAATATTGTTTCTCCACGACACCCAAATGCTCCTATATTCCTTATGGGGGATTTTAACTTCCCACTTATTTCTTGGTCTTCGGAAACTCCCGCATCTAAACCACCTTCATCTCAAACAACTGAATTTCTGAATCTTTGTTCATTATTTTCGTTTTCCCAGCTCGCTTCTGAACAGACTAGAACCACGCAAGAGACCGCTAACATGCGGGATTTGATATTAACTACGCACCCAAATTTTGCTTCCCCGATTTCATACTTACCCGGTCTGAGCGACCACTCGATCCTTTCATTTAATATAAACGTTCCACTAAGCAAGGCTACGATCTCAACTAACCAAATTCGCGACTACTCAAGAGCTGACTTTGAAACTATTAACAATGAACTAGCTTGATTTCTGGACATTTCGTTGTTGCATTTTGATACGCGTACCGTTCAAGAAAACTGGACCCTATTTAAAAATAAAGTTCACGAACTAACTAATAAATACATCCCTCTGCGCACAATAATTTCTAACCCGGAGGCGCCTTGGTACAACAAGCAGATAAACAGGCTATCTAATCGAAAAAAGCGCTGCTATTGTCTGGCTAAAAAATCCCCGAGTGATTACCGATGGAACGCATACACAGCCGCCAACAGAGCATACATTGCAGCAGTAAAACGTGCCAAATCACACATTCTTCGGCACATGCTTCCTTCTATGCTTATTAACGACCCTAAAAAATTTTGGCGTGTGATCACTCCTTCTAAAACGAATAGTATTACATTGACTGGGCCAGATGGTTCCATCATACTCAGTAGCGAATTTCTTCCCTACTCATTGCAGTTTTTTGCCAGAACTTTGTTGTTTCTTCTAACCCCTCACTACCTGAACTTCAGAACGGTAATTATCTTTCCATGGACCCCATTGTTACTGACCCAGGTGGTGTAAGTAAAATAATCCAGTCATTGAAACCCCATCAAGCCCCGGTGTTGACCTTATTAATACGAAGTTCTTAAAAAGTACTGTTGTGTATTCCTCTATTATTTTGTGCAAACAATTCCAGCAGACCCTCGACACGAGCATCTTGCCTGCGGACTGGGAAGTCGGGAAGGTGGTGGCACTCCATAAGTCCGGTAACAAACACACGCCTAACAATTTCCGACCCATATCGCTAACAAGTATTCCATGCAAAATTCTTGAACATGTAATTTTTTCCAATTTGGTCAAATTTCTTGAATTTAACTCTTTCTTCTCACCCGCGCAACATGGTGTTCACAAAAAGTTCTCGTGCGAGACCCAATTGCTTTCATTAACCCACAAGCTGCACTTAATTTTAGATCGCCGCTCATCCGCGGATTGTATTTTCCTCAATTTCTCGAAGGATTTTGACAAAGTGTCTCCCAAACTACTCCTTTACAGACTAAGCAAGTTAAATCCAGATCCTAAGTTGTTTGCATGGGTTGAATATTTCCTTTCTAATGGTTTCCTGTTCGTCACAGCCAATAACTATGAATCTTCACCCAGTTCTGTTCATTCCGGTGTTCCCCAGGGCTCTGTCTTGGGACCACTTTCGTTATTGATATGCGTTAATGATCTACCTAGCTGTGTTCTAATATTCACTTTTTTGCAGATGACTGTGTTATTTTTCGAGAAATTAACAACGATAACGACGTTATGGCACTGCAATCAGACATAATTGCAATTTCTAACTGGTGTGAGCAATGGTTAATGGATCCTAATACTACTAAGTGCAACGTCTTACGCATTTCAAGAACAGCCCCTTCGACTGCTTCCTATTATCTTAACAACACTCTTCTTGAACCTGTAACGTCGTACCGATACCTGGGAATTCACATCACAACTGATCTTACCTGGTCGCTTCATAATAATACCGTCATTAATAATGCCAATCGCATGCTTGGCTACCTTCGGCGCAACTTCTTTTCTGCACCTACCTCTTTCAAAACACTTTTGTACAAATCATTGGTTCGTTCCAAACTCGAATATGCGTCATCCATTTGGGACCCGAACCATGAATATCTTGTGACATCGCTTGAGCTTGTGCAGAACAACGCAGCACGTTTCATTCTCGGCAATTTCACCCGTGCGGCAAGTGTCACGTCCATGAAAAACTTGCTTCAATTACCCACTCTAAGTTCACGCCGCAAACACTTTCGCCTCTGTCTCTTTCACAAGAATTTACTACCATAATTCGCCCCTATTCAGTGAGTAATCACTCCTCCTTCATATATTTCTTCTCGTATTGACCATCGACAAAAGTAGGAACAATATCATGTAACACCAACGCCTTCTCTCAGTCATTAATTCCTCGGACGTCACAAGATTGGAACCGCCTTCCCGGACTGACCGCCGCAATCGAAGACAACCATCAGTTTCGTGCAGCCCTAGCTAACATTGTATGATTAGGGCCCATCTATGTTTGCACTTACCTGCTTACTACTTTTGTTGCTGCTTTCTAGTTTTGTGTGTAAACCTTGTAACCCACTCCCCTCTGAAATGCCTCTCGGCCTTGAGGGTAAAAATAAATAAATAAAAAATAAATATTATTGTAGAAACTCTTGTTGTTATTATACTGCACATAATAATTTCTGAATAGCGTTTGCATTTACGTATTTTGTGGGACTTTCCTCCCATACTCTCCCCCATAACCTTCGAAAAGTTTCTTTAAACAGATGCTCAATGAATCGTCGCTCTGGGGGCGCCGGTGTCCCTGCTAGTCTTCTAGCGCAGCATACGCCGTCCAAAGCAGGTACCGGGCACATCATTCCCCGTCATGCTTTACCAGATTTCATATCAAGCTCTTGCACCAAAAATGTTATCGCCTCGACAACCCTTCCTAACTCCGGCGCATGATTTTGTGCACATTCTTTGTGCACATTCTTTGTGCAAAAATCTACTGTCTTTATTGTTATTTACAACTGGAACAGGCTGCTAAATAACTTGCTTTTATTCAAGAACGTGCTTCTTGTGTTATCCAATAGAGGCACACGTTAAACCAGCATGTGTAGGAAAACGGAATTCAGGCTATGTACAGTGAATGCAGCTACGCGTTTTTAATATTATATTGTTGTTTGCACTTTTGTAATTTTTATTGTTTTTTGTTGCGCCTTGTTACCTCTAATACGACGTTCGAAATTCTTGTCCCTTCGAATAAAGATTGAATATCACTAGTAGCTTGTTGTTGTCCCGGCCTATGCTATGCCCGCAAGAGCATATCGGGTACATGAATAAAAGAATAAAATGTAGATATGACACCAATAAAATAAATGGAATGCGTATGCCTAGAATAAAGTTATATTTTGTGCAATGTCGCCTAACGACTTCTGGATAAAATTCTTAGCTAAACTTGCTATCATACGCCAAATAACCAATTTAATTGTGTCAATTCAAACTGACACTTCCTGCTTAGCGTCTACAAATACTATTACCCCCCAAACATGAAGCCTAAACCTCAAGTAGTTTCTTATAACCATCTGAGTGCTCCGTTTTTTAAACGTTTCTGGTAGAATACATTTTAGGGCCAAACGGATAGGTAACTAAAATTTAAATATATGTGCCTGGTGTTTGGAGAACCAACACACAGCATAAAACTTTCTCTGAGCATAACGCGACAGAATAAGTTTTTTAAAACTGCTATATCTGAGACAGGTACCTCATTGCAGCTTGGCCGAGGCTCGGCAGGACATTTTGAATACCGGCCTGCATGTCGAAAGATACGCAGTAAGCGGTCGACAGTTGTGTAACGCCTTTCCACAGCGGCAATGAACCGTATCAGGCTGCAGCCCAAATCGCGGCTCGGTCCAATGGACTCAGTATCTATACGCGCCATTTGCCCTCTTAACGAGCACTACGCAACGGTGGTGAGCGAATATATTGAAGCGCGAATTGTGACCAGGTCAGTTTATCTGTGTTATTCGCCTTGTCACGCAGTGCTATAGTTTCTACAAAGAACTTTCCACCGTGAATTATAGCTGCCTCTATGGTAGCATCAAAATATGCCAAATATTTAGTGAGTCCCGTAAAAACAAAAACAAAAAAACACTGCCAACTATATTGCCAACCGCGGTCGGAGCCCATTATAACTTCCTAAAATAGAAGTTGGCAGCACCCGAGCTGGTAGCACCCGAGGGAGACATTCGGGCCATTTTTTTAAAGGAGTAGTGACGCGAAATTTTTGTGCTACATTTCTTTTGCAGCTAAGGGTGCCCAGTAGCCCATTGATCATAGAATGACACATTAGACGGTCGAACACAGCAAGCATTCATTTACGGCATGGTTTATTCGTGTCACTTTCGTTTTTTACAAAAAGAACGCCGAGGGGCCGTCATGACAGGAGGTATCACATGACGTCATCATTCTTGCCGTTCCGCTGCCGCTGTGGACGCGTGCGTGTGAGTGCAAACAGACTGGCCGAGGTCTTCGCCGTCCGCAAACACCCGGGCAGCATGACGTCAGTCCCAAAACCACGACGTGTACACACGCCGGAGCAGCACGCGCCAACCACAGCTAGCGTGTCGGCTTAGTTACGGGACAGTTGCAAGTTGGGCGAGTTGGTACGTGTTCATACTTAATCACAGCGCGAAGGACGGGACAGACAGAAAGATCAACCACTGGACAGACACTGTGTCTGTCCAGTGGTTGATCTTTCTGTCTGTCCCGTCCTTCGCGCTGTGATTAAGTTCGTCACGGGAGCCGCGACGTCGGCAGTTTGGGGCAGGTACCAAATGATGTCATGTCGAGCCGCTCTGGGCTTTCTCGTGCTGGCTATGATTAAAATGGATTTAAAATATGTTACACCGAACGGTTGCTGTTGAAACTTGCCGGGAGATATCTCCTGATAAGAAGGAAGCTTTTTGCATAGTTATCTCAGCTTTGAAATTTCGTGTCAGTACTCCTTCAAGGCAAATAAAATACGCTTACTCGCGCAGTGATACACTGATACAAAAAAAGGTACACCATCTTCCCGTAGGGGAACCCTCAGTAGTATGCGAAGCAGCCATGGGGTAGACTGAAGTTCCTATTAGTTTTCAGTTCGTCGTTTCCGTTGACGTTCAGCATCGCGTGCCTTCGTTGTATCAGTAGCTTCTTGACGTAGTTTGAATGAGTGAAGGACATAAGGCGCGTTCGTAGCACACGCTCCCGCCGCTGTTTGTAGCTGTGTGGGAAGAGTGCCACGTACCTCCCGTTGCGGCCAAAGAGTCGTGGGATCGAAACCAGGCATTGCCTATTTCTTTTTATAGTGGACTCCGTTGGCGTCAGCCCAAATGCAGACGGGGCTGAAGAGACGCGCATGCGCAGTAGAGTGCGGACGGCGGACATTGACAACGAGGCAGGGAGGGACACAGCCCCGAGCATGAGATGTTTGCATCTAAAAAAACACACGATCACACCAAGAGCTAACTGCTACAAAGCAAACGACAAGTGCTTTAGACAGTCCGAAAGCCATCAGCTTTCGACGCGTCTGCACAGCTGACTGGAGCCTTCGCCGAATAGCAAGATTAGGAAGCAAGGCGCGCTGTGAAGCCACTTCTCGGCGCTAGTCGCTCAGGTTTTGTTCCGTTGCTTCAGGTGGCCGCGGCTAATACTGAAAGTTTTAAAGACATCAGGATGGTATAGCTTTAAGACACAATATGGATTGTGTCCTTATTGGATATTGACAACACAATGGGATATTGAGAAACTTCAGCAAAGCGAAATTAATAAATAAGGGTGCGGCGCAGATTCTTTGACTATCCCACCCATGGTGCAGCTATGATTGCTGCGCCAATTTGGGTTCGGGGAAAGTTTGAATTAACATGCACTAAGAGGGGACCCGCACAATTCGAATATTCTGGGCACTTAGGCCAGAATGTTTTTTCGCCACTACCGATAATTAACATCCCCTATAGCCGAGATTGGGTTCTGACACCATGGCCACTACGCAAATTTGTTTTCTTTAAAAACAAGCACAGCTGAAAAAAGTGATCCTATACCGCCTTGTCAGCGGTACAGTACCGCCTTGTCAGCGGTACAGTCCCTAAGCCACTGAACCTCCGCAGTGGGCTTTACGGTCCATGGGGCCCTAAACCTACTAAATACACCAAGACATTACGGTGCACACAGGAGCTCTAGCCATGCTTGAACAAGGCGTTTTTGAATTGCAACTGTTTTGACATGTATTTTAGAAGGGCTGACTACGACCTTGATTATGTTGCGCTTTTTGTAAATAGTGCACAGCGCAGTGAAGGGACCAATTGTTCATTGCCCATGCGTGTCTGGCCTGTTAAGAAGATCGTTGACCACATTGTTGCGGGGAAAATAAAATCGTCCCAGGTTCAAGCGTCCAGTGAACGGTATCGAATCCCCAAGTTATGAATGATGCCGATGAAAGAGAATTCTTCGCAGAATGAAGATGTGTAATGAAAAATGCGTGGCGAACCCTGCAGTGTTCAGTCGAAGGCAGCCGTGACACCAACCATGCTGAAATTATTGTGCATGCTCTCGTAAGTGTGCGCCCATATCCTCCTCGAACATGTTTGAAGACGTCACACCCGTGGATCTCGGGACATTAAACAGAATTACTTTACATTCACAATCGGCAACGGTAACTGCTCACTCCCAGCGGCTCTCCTAAGAAGAATATAAAATATATATATTTGTTCCGCAATCTATACTCCACTCTTGGCTTGTTCGTACAAAACCAGTATCCGTGATGTCTCATATAAAAAGCTTCAAATCGGATCAGAAACAGTGAAAATTCAGCCACTCCGTATTTATATAGATACAAGCCACGCGCTTCCCGTGCGCACCCAAGGCTATATACTTCTTTGTTTGGCAAACCCGTTCATTTCTATTAAACAACTGCTGAGACAACTGAGGTGCTCATGCTCATCATCGTAGTGTTAAGGCAGCGGGAATTGGAGGCGACGGCCTGGCTTCGATCCTCATCGATTCTAAATCGTGAAACTCCGTCTAACAGCTTTGAAGATCCCAGTACGAAATTAGGCCGCGTAAAGGACAAGTTTGCTAGCCAACGTCGTTCTGTCGTGATGTGAAACCTGTGGATTAGAGTGGTGAAAGAATTGATGAAGGAAACGCAATGGTACACAACAACCAGGAGAATAGTTCTGTAGTGCTGCACGCGGCACCGTTTGAAGCGAGTGGTCTGCTGTCGTGCATAACCAAGCGGTGCTTCCCCTTTTATTACTACCACTTACGTTGAGATAAGGAAATAATTCTCAATTATTTGCTCTCAGCGCAGGCTTAAGACGGTAAGTCGCATATCGAAACGACTGCAAGAAATGTAAGGGTTGTTATAGAAGCTGTCGTAAGGAAATGCCGCAATGTGAATCAAGGAGCAAAGGCGAAAAATTCCAGGGCTGCTCCGCGCTGCCAGAGTAGAAAAAAACTACACGTGCGTTTAGGCACGTGCCGCTGATTCTGTTCTTAAGAGCCTAATGAACAGAAGAGGCAAGAAAAGGTAAAGAATGAGCACACAGAATCGTGCCCATTTCGTTTCCCGTCAGAGCACTATGAATAGGCTGACCGTTTTGAGACGTTCTTATTCTGGTTGAAGTGCATAGCGATGTTCTGCCAAATGGAAGACATGAGTCGGAAACTGCTTTTGCATCTCAAGCTCACACGATCCACCTCTTATTTAGGTTCTTGTATGAATTGTAGTGGCAAGACAGCGTTCCCGTCAGATATATACTTCCACTGTGGTGTACTCCTAGGGTAACTGGCGAAACCGGAACTTTCTTTTCATGTCAAGTTGACGAAATAGATGTGGTTTTTTTTTTATTTTTATAGCTTTGTGTCAAAGCTGCTTTGCTTTCAGAGGTTCTTCTTCGCTGGCGCCACGTGGTGATTTTCTCTTAGAGTTGACAGCGGTCTTTACAGATCCATGGTTAGTGGAAGACCCATGCCTTGTGTTTGGATTTGAAAAGGTGAAAGAAGGACAACTTGGCAGCAGTGGCTTACTTCTTTATTCGACGCACTTACGGACGTCCGTACAAGATACACGGACAGAAGAAGACACTCAGGTAGGGGAGGCGAGCAGATGTAGCCTCTCCACAAGTGCAACACCACCCACACGCAGACACACTGCCTGGTGGCCGCACTAATTTCATGAAGAGACAGCAACGTCCCGCGCTATGCTTAACGCGGAGATAAACCAAGGGTTTGGATTTAGCAGTATGTGTAACACAAAGTTGTACTTATGATGCAAATAATACCAAATTAGTGACAATTACGGTGTGGGGACTCTGCTCGTGGTGTCGTCTGTCTTTGCATTGGGTAGACATGGTTCACGGACGTAGCAGGAACGGATGCCCTGTTTTTTTAGATTGTATTGGAGAGCGGCTGGGGCCTGCTGCTTCATCCCGGGAGCGCCGAAGCAGTGCGGCTGTGAGGCGCAAGATGCCTTTGGCAAAGCGTGCCGGTAACTGCTCCATGGGACGTCTAACGTGAAGTCCAAGTCAATCCAGAAAAAGTCACCGAGTTGCTATGGGTGCCTTGTCTTTTACTTTTGTTTCCCCTTTTATCTCATCGCCTCATAGCTAAAGAAAAAAATTGTGCGACAATAAGCCTGCTTTCTTCAACATACCGGAACGGGACAAAATAAACGGTGCACAGGCCCTGTGCCGGTTTCGGATCACGGTGCATCATGGGGAGGCTGACGTGAAACAACGAACGACGTCCTGCCGGTGGGTCCACACCCCATCCGCCGCCTTATCCAATGATTCATCGCTGTTCTGCTGGCGTGTCCAATTTGTAGTGAGTTTTCAAATGGCAGCGTTAGGATGTAAAATGGCGCTGGTGACATCACCACTCGCAGCCATAAGCGGCGACCGAATGCGCTGGTGTTTGATTAGAAGAGCCATGCGCTTCAATAGTACCCGCTTAAAGCGCAACCGTAGTTGTCTTCCTCACGAGCGGCATAGTATTGTCTGCCTATCAAACAAAATTGTCTCGAGCACGCGTGTTTTGTATTTCTCCTTCGTCAGAACACTTGTGAGTTAAGTGAAACACCTTTTTTGGAATTAATCAAGTTGCCCCCAGATAAAATAGCTACTGGGAAAGAGAGAAACGTTTTTTAAGTATCAATTTTTTATATATGTGGTGATAATGTAAAGCCATTTTATGCACGAATATTGAGTTGTCTGTTTAGTACCCCCAAAACCGACAGTCGATAACGAAATAGGCGCAAAATACTTCGCTCTCCGTGAGCACGGCATCCACAGAAGCCCTTTAATCACAATTAATAAGTAATTAGTACTAACGTGAAGCCGATGGGACAAAACGATGCCTTTCTTCACTGCAGAGAGCCCGTGCTTACAGGCAAAAGCTAAAAATCCAAAGAAGTCACCTTCCTTCCACCAGTACTAACTTTTGCCCATCACCCAGCGCTCTACCTGCTATCGTTTCTTTGGGAACAACGTAGCCGGTTATTGTTTCAAGCACCATCGAGAAACTGCTTTATACCGTCGATGAGCCTTTGTTTAGAAACATGAGGAAAATTCTATATTTCAATAATTGATATTTTCTATTCTTCTGGCCAATATTTTACTGCGATTTTTCGCATAGTCGATTTCATCGGAGTTTTTTTTCCTTTGATGCAAATATTTCTAATGAAAATCTGAACCAAAGGCTGCACTGAAACAAATAATTTATATAACAAATTATCGTTTTTGGTGCGCTTAGAACGGTACTCGTAAACATATTTTATAGTGTAAAGAGTTCTACATCGTGTTACTTCCCATAAACATAAAATACAACATTAGTACAGTATGGAGGAACAGCTTTTGGTATGTCCTCCCGATCTATGTATGCCATATATGAAGGTATTTTAACAAAGCAAATTACAGTTACTACTCAAGCCACACCACATAAGGATTTTCTCTGTAGTAAAAGCACTACAAATATTTATGGGGTCTTGAGTGCCCGTTAGCATTACAGCAGCACGATCAAATAAAATTAGGGGACCAACTAAGATCGCCCAGTCAGCTTTCTTGGCGTTGAGTTTTATTGTCGGTCCCAAATCACAAATACAAGATTGTGTGATATTGCTGGTATGACGAGAATTTATAATCTAGAATAATTGAAATTTACAATAAAATTCCGATAATTCCGATTATAACAGAATATATTTTAATAAACTACAATTGAATATTGTCTTCATGGCCCCTTAACATGGTACTTAGTGGCTCACCTTTGACCTTTTTGGCGTATCATGCACAAGCATCACTAGTTCGCACGGCGGAAAATCGCTCCAACACATTTGGAGCACGCCTTCGCCGACTGCTTACTGTTTACCTCATCTTGATCAGCTGTAGGGCAATATAGCCAGCACTGCGCCGTTGAGCATCCTCTACACCTCCCATGGCGGCTCGCTCACTGCATTCTTATTGGGCTTTCATGGCGCCAAGCATACCCCATCCGATACGCTATCATAGGACGCACGTCACCGCATGAAATACGCGCACAGAAAACCAACTCAAGAAGATGCTGTTTCTCAGCAGGAATTATTCCGATCTCGTCACTACTAAGGTGTGACAGCGGGATACACATGAACACCGTATAATACATTCGATAATACAATAAAATGCAAAAGTATAAGCGTCTAAGATAGCCCAGTTGACTGCAGAGGAATTAACAAAATAACCAATAGCCATCACTTTTCATGAGTAGAAAACAAAAACTATCTTTGTTTTCTGCCAGCTTCAGTGAGGATGTCCCGCAGACGAATGCTGAACGGGGTACATTTAGGAGACAATTTCCGTGATGCTAAACCGTCGCTACCTTTAACCTCGTTCTTTGCTACGAAGGCTTCACGTCATGGTGTTAGCAAGCTTCTGTTTCAGTAACAGTTACTCAGTGTAACTGATACAAGATAAGTTCACTCCAGGTGTTTCGTTTTCCTTCAATATTTGAAGAAAAGCTTAATTAATATCAATGGTCTTCTTCGTAGCTCTACTAGTACGCGGGATTCTTTGCCTCAGTTATTTTTGTACATGGTGTTTTCCAATAAAGGTCAACGATTACAACACTAACTGATACGAAATAAAAGGTACGCGGCGACACTTGAAGCCCCTTGCGTGCGTGAGGATCAAAGCATTACTCTTTGTGGCCGCAAGTTTATATTTAATAATTTGTTGTAGTTTATTATTCAAGTTTATTATGATTTTGGCTCCTAAACGGACAGTTCCATAGGCCACAGTCGCTTTCTTGATGAAAACAACAACAATGGCTCTCGCAGACCTTCCGGTGCCGCCTTGTGCTCCACTCCCATCACCGACAAGTGATGAGCCGCTCCTGGTCTTCAAATAATGCATCCTTGGGCAGCCTGTTTGGCGAGGAAGCAACTTTTTCGGGCAGCACCGAGGCTGCCCGTACGGCATCTTTTTTGGCACTGTAGAATATCGCCACACACACGCGCCCGCACGCACGAACGCACGCACGCACGCACGCACGCACGCACACACGCAAATGCAGGCACACGCACGCAAAAGCACGTACACTCAGACGACACACACACAATACCACCCACGTGTACACACACACGCACGTACACACACAAACAGGCACACCCACGCACAGAACACGCACGCCCCTGCAAACACACACACACACACACACACACACACACACACACACACACACACACACACACACACACACACACACACACACACACACACACACACATGCGAGATTACACACGCACGCATCAACGCAAGTATTTTCGCTCAATGAGGCAAGCAATGCTTCCGGATTTCAAAGAAAAGTGTTTAGTCTGCGACAATTTTCATGTGCCTGAATTTTCAACGGCGTTTAATTTTTAACGGGGGATCATTAGCAGTTCTAGAAATCGGAAACTGTTTGGCGTCACCACCAGCTCCGAGCTGTCAAGCCAGGCAGAGGAGCTTCGAAGGGGTTTCATTTTTCCAACGTTTTACCTGTTGATAGACGCCCTAGAAAGGAGGACAGGCTCTAACGACTCACTGGCTATAGGAAAACACCTTTGATAGCAACTCACGAAGGAAACTTTAGTGACCGCTGGCAGGGATTGGGTTCTAGTAAAGATAATAACTTTGTGAATTCACAAGCACTGATAGTAATTCACAAGCACTGATAGAATTCACAAGCACTGTTACTCCAAGGCCGCGAGAATGGCACCACAAATAGAGAAAAGGTGCTGAAGAACGCTACTGAATTTTTTCAGCGTCAAACCAGTTCATCGCTTTTATTTTCTTTCAGTTTAGTTCCTTCCAGCAATCTTACCCCACATAAATACATGTTTAAAAAAATCTTGGATTAATACAAGATACGCAGATGAGCACTTTTGATTAATTCAGTGTGACATGTCAATATTATTCCAGAAACAGCATAACAGCACCGTATGTGGCTAAAAGAAAATTCCCTGCATTTAGGTTGTCGCAACGCGGAAACGTCTAAGCTTTTCTCTGTGGGACTAAATATTCTGACGAATGAGAAGGAGAGCCACTCGAAATTTCCAAATGCCCAGGACCCCTCATAAATTGAGTTTGGTCCGACCAACTTGACAATAACAATAATTTTTTTCAGAACCGTTTTACAAATACCTCCAGGAACGGGGGCAGAAAGGCTCCCTTGATGCGTTGCAGTTATGGTTCAGTTCCAAAATTTGCGGAAAAATACAGGTTCGCTGTGTTTTTGTTTTCAGGCAAAAATGCTCATTCGGTTGCAGTTTTCATTTCGGTTTCGGTTCTGGTTCGACACCTTTGCTTGCAGCAATTTCGGAAATATATTGGGTTATAGGCATAAGCGGAACTTTATGCGGGAAACCAAGCTTATAGACCGGTTTACTCTAGAATTTTCTTTGTTGGCTTAAAGAAAAGGGAGGCAAAGTTCGTTTTTCTAGCTTTTTAACCACGTGAACTAACTATTTATGGTCAGAAATGCCTGTAAAGGCGCCAATAAATATTTCATACATACACGGCACATAAATATGCAAGGGTACCATGCTAAACAATATTGGTGACCACACAAAGTAAAATGGTGCTTTGGGAAGCCCGGCAACCTATATATTTTTTCCCAGTTTGAACGCACCTGACATTGGCTACAGATACGGCGCCTTTTCTGCCGTGGGTGTACAGCAGCATATCTGTGACACTTTCGAGGAAACCTAACCTGCACTCTGCGTAGATATGCACGTATTTAGGATTATGTGTCAGCGGAGAATCAGAATTGTGCTACCGGTGTATAGGCAGGTAAAGAGTTGGTAAAGCTATCACCGAATTATTGCGCCTTAACCTTAACAAAACTGACGCTCCTTACTAACGTGATTGCCCTTCTCCTCATTATGACAGGAATAGAAGAGAGCCCCTACATACAGATATCATCTCTCCCCTGTTTCCCGCTAGCTTTGGCCAGACGGATCAATTGCGGAGGAGCGCTCTTCAATGTAATTCCTGTCGACATCGAATAGACGCAAAACAATCCGCTGCTTTTGAGACCGACATCTCTGCAGCCAAATATGCTTGCTAAGCTGGAGGTCACACAGATATCGTTTCCAAAAAATAATTACATAAGCTTGTAACCAATACGACACCATTTTCAACTGAGAAATCGACTAATTGAAAGCACAGAATATAAAAATCAATAATGAAATAAATTCACGCAGTAGCATCCCATAGCCTTTTATTGAACCTATAGGTGTCTTTTAATATCGAAATTACTATCACCGGTGTCTCCGCAAAGCATTCGGTCTTTAGTTCTCAGCCTCTGCAAACTCGACCTCTGCAATTGAATATGGCCATAAATGCATTAAATCAACCTCAAAACCCGTTTCACTATCACGAAGACAGTCCCTAAATGGTTTTCGGGAAAGCCACGGAGCATATTTCAAAGGGCTCTTACACAACTCTTTGAACTACAAACATTCGACAAATATTCTCCGTCTGCCAGATCAGACCTCTCACGCTTCTTTCGCAGAACGCTCACGATGATAAGTTGCGGACACAAGCAATGCTGTATGTTTAGTCGTGCTTCTGTGAACATTCTTCCTGTCACGGATACTCCGATCCCGACTTTTTTGTTCCCACCAACAAAGCGGGCAGCAGAAAAATATCCCGGCCCTTTTTGCGCACTAAGGGCCCACAAAAGCCGATCTAAGCATCCAGCCTCG
Organism: Haemaphysalis longicornis; assembly: GCF_048455015.1. Classification (NCBI taxonomy): domain Eukaryota; kingdom Metazoa; phylum Arthropoda; class Arachnida; order Ixodida; family Ixodidae; genus Haemaphysalis; species Haemaphysalis longicornis. Next base: position 22,070,118 of record NW_027526385.1, read on the forward strand.
TTCCCACTGTACTTATCTCGTCATAAGACCGCCTTTAGGTAGGGTTTCCCGGAATCGTCATTTTCTAGCAGCTTGGAAAAACACAGGGGGGCATCGATGCAAGCTGCGACCCGCATATCCTTTCATCAGGACACGGGTACACAAAAGGGAAGTGTGGGATGCAGCTTGGCAACAACTCAAAGCTGTGCACCCCATTATTACAAGGAAAAAAAAAGAGGAGAAGGAGGATCAAAGGCCGCCTTCCGCGTTTTTGTTGCACGTCAATATCAGCGACGCGTATCTTGGAAATCGGGCATTTTTTTAACCTTTAGTGTGGGAGATTACCTGTCTTTATATTTTAGAACTTGAATTTGGAGGCACAGTGCCGCAGCGTGTGATCTTTTAAATTACAGCTTCGTGCGTATCTGGAAATAAAGAATATTTTCGGTTTGTCAGACGTTATTGGTTATACTCACAGGAAAATATCTACAGGATATTTTCTATCACACTGAAGAAGGTTATATTTCTGTTCTTCAACTCTCTCTCAGGTTAAATTAAGGCGGGTGAAAAGAGAAAGTACTTTTTTTCTCAGAGGTGCTAGGCGTGGGAAATGTCTGAAACTCCTGGTAAGAAGTGGGCTTCAAGAATTCATAAGTGGTAGAACTTTATACTACGCTGCTTTTCATCTCACTGCTCGCGCTAGTATACAATCGCAAAAAGTCCTGCATTCCCGAGTACCATGGATTACGCGCGGTACCTTCATTAACGAAGAAAATTGACAGTTGCCATCCCAAAAGAATATTTTCGCAACTGGAATGACGAGCAGTGTAATCCGTGTCATGAACTCGTGCATATGAATTTGCAGAATAAATCAACTTGTGGAGCAGGCGATGCGGGACTAGACTTCATTAACGCAAACTAACTTTGTGTACTGCCGCCCGGGCACCCGCTGCAATATGCATCTACAATTTAATCAATAGCATCCAAAAGCTGTGCTTGTTCATTCCTGACGTTGTTATCGCAGTTTAAACTATTTATCAGTTTAAACTTTGGACTTATATGCCATACCTCTTTATTCTATCAATTTTAGCTTCACATTTTGTTGCTAGCGAGTGCGCTCGTTTTTAGGAACCAATAAATAGGGCGAATATTTGTTATTTCCCCACATGGAAGTTAAAAAACTGGCAGATGCGCTTAGTTTGTAGCAAAGTAATTTTATACGCAGCAGCAGCCATGCCAGGTATTTAAGGGACTCAAGCAAACGTATTATTTCCTTGCGGATTCGACTTGAGTTGTTACAAAAATTTGCCTTCCTATAGATATGTTATTTTGGCTCTACTAAACTTAATGTTGTGGGTACAAATGGCCCCCTAGTTCCCTTCTTTTTCTCAAAATATCTGACCCTGATTCCATTAGTACGCACTAAAACGCCTATGCGGAAGTTGATCATTGATATTGTTGTTTGATCAACACTAATATGTTCACAAAACGTTTCCTTGGTGTTAATTGTTATTTTCATTTCTCCGCCACACTTCGCCGGCCGACGAGGCCGGAATAATTCGCTTTTACCTAGCCCGCCAAAAGTATCACCTTTGAATGTTATTCACAAAATTTTAAAATAACATCTGTATGAAAATTACCTTTTTCTTTGCCTACTTTTCTTATGCAGTTGTGAGACCGGAGATGAGCATGGTATCACGATAATCCTCCGTTTTATCTCAAAGCCTATTACATACGCGATACAGGTTTCAGACGTTTTAGAACGATAGAGAGTTCTTGGTCTCCCGCGTGAACTGAATTTATAAATCCCTTGTGAAGCATGATCACTTGGAGAATAAGATACAACTAGGTCACTCTGTCTGAAAGCTCTTGCTGCAGTTCTTGTTTGCTTCGTTTGCCTATACTTTCGGCTACCGACACAGTCCAGATTCGGTTCATACGACGAGCCGAGATCCGTAGCGGAAAAGTATACTAATGAGGAAGTAAAACCACATCTATTCCATTTCATTGGGCTGGGGTTTGCACGGCTCAAGGATGTTGTGGGGATGGGAAAACTGCTACGGGTAAATTTGCCCTCAGTTAACTGAGATCAAACTGAGGGCGAAGGTACCGCACAATCCCCAGCCACTTCTCAAAGGGCTTCCGCGCGGTGCACAAGTGCTAGTCTTCAAGGTGTGGTACCGGGGTTCTTGCACCCGGCCGCGGTTCCCCAGAAAGACACTGAGCCCCCTCGATCACACCTTTACTGGGAGTCCCGCTCCGCCAAGGTCCACTGCTCAGCCGATCCGGCTGCACACGCGTATCCCAGCCGAGTCCGCCATGTTCCATCCTATCTCATCTCGCGCCACATCTTCATACCCCGCCGGAACATGTCCATCGCGCGGGATTGTCCACCGCCACTATTGCCGGATTGCCACACTCTCCCCCCCCCCCTCCGAAGAAAAGGCCGACGCACAGTCCTCGAGGCAACCAACATTTAAAGAGTAATTCGAAGCATCCGCATCAGAGCCCCAAGATGACGTCACAGTCCACGAAAGAGATGTCTACAGCAATCTTGGAACTCGGGACATCCTCCGGGACCGCAGCCACAGGATCAAATCAGCCCAGGAACAGCCATGGACGCCGCTGGATCGCTGGCGCCACTGGAGGAATCCCATGAACCGATGACGGTCTGTTCAACAGTACCAGAGGTAGCAGATAGGGCCTCCCGGCGAGAGGTACGCAGCGCCGGAGTGGAACCGAGAGCACCACCCAAACGTCCGGTTCAAGACCCACAGCACACACGCCAAGGTAGCACAGTGGAGAGTAGAGAGCAGGCGCGGCCCGGAGCAAGAGCCGTGGAGCCAAGAAGGTAGCCCCAAGGCCAGGGAGTCAGGAACTCAGAATGCCACCGGGTCATGCACCACGCACATGTGGAGGTGGCAGTGGGGAAAGTCCTCCACACGGGTCGGCGGTGAATGCGGGCGCAGCAGGAGCGAATGCCAAAATGGATTCTGGACGCGAAAGAAGCAAAAATTAACGCCCGGAAAGAAGCACAATTCTAGCAGGGGGAAAAATAAAAACCAAAGAAGCGCATCACGTGGTACTGATCAATCATCAAATTCAGGACAAAGAATAGGTAATCCGAAACAAAAAAATGCCTAAAAAGGATACTCTAGATACATCCCATAGAAAGTTAACATGACGGGTGCGCAGACGCCATTGAGAAGCAAGAGGCGTTGCGGCCAAAAGCAGATCAGTCCACGTGGTACTGTTTAAGGTCTGCTATATTAACAGGGCCTGCATGTTCACCTGTACTGCTGTGGCGTAAAAGATACGTTATGGAAGACAGCTTCTCGCTTACGGTAAAAGAGCCCTCCCATTTAGGGGCTAGCGACGCGGCAAACTTACGTGAGGCATCGCTCAGTGGATGAGTGCGCCGGAGAACCATGTCGCCAACCGCAAACTGAACATCTCGACGACACCGGGTGTACTGCTCCGCCTGCTGGGGACGAGCAACGTCAAGCTGCTCCCGGGCAGCCTGTATCGCGTCGCGCAGGCGCTGGCGGACGGCCACAGCATGGGGCGACAGACCAGAACCCGCCTCCGTTTCTGGAAGTGTCCTGTCAAGAGGAAATGGCATTTCCCGACCGTAGTTCAAATAAGCCGGCGTAAACCCGGTTGAGCGATTCACCGTGGTGCGAGTGGCAAATGCAATCTCAGGCAGCTTAGCATCCCAATCCTTGTGTTGCTCCGTATGAGCAATTAGCATCGCCTTGAGATTGCGATTCACCCGCTCAGTTATGTTTGCCTGAGGGTGATAGGTGGTCGTACGATTGTGTTTCACGCCTACAGCTCGGCAGCTGTCCTCAAACAATTTGCTCGTAAAATACGTAGCATTATCCGTTATGAGCTGTGCGGGGAACCCAAAGCGCGAAAACACTTCCATTAGGCACCTCCATACATTCGGTGTATTGACGGTACGTAGCGGGAACAGCTCTACCCACTTCGTGAAATGGTCCGTCACCACAAACAAATAACAATTCCCACGCGGGCTGCGGGGGTAAGGGCCCATGATATCGCAAGTAACGATTTGCCAGGGGCTCTTACTCTCAACAGACTGCATCAATCCTGGCGGGCAACCGACTCGGGGTTTCGCTGTCTGACACACGTGACAGCTCCTGGCGTACCGCAGCACATCCTGCCTCATTCCCGGCCACGTGACAGTCCGAGATAACTTCTCATAAGTTTTGCTGCCAGAGCTGTGTCCAGCCAGAGCTGAATCATGAAAGTAACGGATGAAAGCCCTCCGAAGCTTACGGGGTACAACAGCGCGGAATGGGGAATTAGCTTCTTCATCGTCCTGCGGGATATACCGTAGCAGGAGACCGTCTTCCGCCAACACATATGTATCAAACTCACCGCTGTTGCTGGTGGGAGCTTCGCCCTGTGCCCCGACGTGCTCAATGATCTTACGGCAGAGCCCGTCGGCACGTTGCGCCGCGAGAAGATCTGCCCTGCTCACCAGCGTACCCCAGCGTGCGTCGGCATCCACTGCAGCCACCAGCGCCGGCGCTTCCGCGTCCGAGGATGGCGGCAGGGGCGCGCGCGATAGCGCGTCAGCGACTTGGTTCTGCGAACCATTCCTGTGCTGGATAGTAAAATCGTAGCGCTGAAGCGCAAGCACCCAGCGCGCAAGACGACCAGCAGGGTTCTGCAAACGCTGCAGCCACGTTAATGCCATGTGGTCTGTCTGAATGGTGAAAGAGGCACCGTCAAGATACATGTCAAATTTCTTTAGTGCAAACACAATTGCTAGACACTCACGTTCTGTGACCGTGTAATTGCGCTCAGCCGGAGTGAGCGTATGGCTAGCAAATGCGACCGGACGGAGAACGCCCTCAAACTCCTGCATCAGCACTGCGCCCAGTCCATAGTCGCTAGCATCGGTCTGCAACACAAATTGTTTGTTAAGGTCGGGTATCCTTAACGCCGCTGTTGCCGCGAGTGCGCGAGACAGTGCTTCAAAATCTTGCTGTTCAGCCTCTTCCCATTGCCATTTCACGCCTTTCCGTAGTAGCTGGTTTAGCGGACGTGATAGCTCCGCACAATGAGGGATGAAGCTGCGGTAAAAGGCTATAATGCCCAAGAAACGCTGCAAGCTCTTAACGTCACGCGGGCACGGATACTCTGTAATTGCTTTCAGTTTGGCATCGTTAGGACGAAGCTCTCCCATGTCCACGACAAAGCCGAGCAAGTCAACTTTGCTTGTCGCGAGTTGGACCTTTTTAGGATTGATGGTGAGACCGGCGCGTTTCATGCGGTCAAGCACATCTCTGACATGCACGAGATGCTCCTCAAAGGTGCGCGAAAAGATGACGACGTCATCCATATAGGCCATCGCGTACTTATAACGTACATCGTCAAGGACGATGTCCATTAATCTTTGAAACGAGCTCGGGGAGTTCTTCAGCCCACACGGCATGCGCACAAACTCGAAAAGACCCCTGTAGCATGTGAAAGCCGTTTTAGGAATATCATCAGGGTGCCTTTCAATTTCCAAAAAGCCGCGTGAGCAATCCAGAGTGGTAAACACGCGGGCACCACCAAGCGAGGAAATGATGGATTCTACGGAGGAAAAAGGATATGCGTCTCTTACAGTTACGTCGTTGAGACGACGGTAGTCCACGCAGAGACGCACACTGCCGTCCTTTTTTGGCGCCAACACGACTGGAGATGCATGGGCACTCTGCGACGGCCGCACAACCCCCGTGTTTAGCATCTCGTCAAGGGCGACATCCAGTTTCGCCTTCTTCTGGATGCTGAGCGGCCGTGGATTGCAGCTCCAAGGAGGGGCGTCACCCGTGTCAATGCGATGTTGAAGGACTGTTGTCCGCCCAGGGGCATCCGTGAACATTTCAGCAAACGGCTCCAGCACATAGGCGAGCTGCTCCCTCTCATAGTCACTGCAAGGACACTCCTCAAGCAACTGCCTGATTCGCTCAGGCAACACGGATTTCGTTGCGACTGCGGCTCACCTTGGCACGGTACAGATATGCGTTGACGCCAGAAAAGGTATCAATTCTGCGTCATTGCCCAATCTGTAACCACCTCCCGCCAAGTCAAGCAGTAGGCCCTCGCGAATAATGAAATCCCGGCCCAAAATCATGGGTACTGCCAAGCCAGGGCAGTACGTAAAGCGCTGCCGACACCTTCTGCTTGCGTAAAAAACGTGCAAGCGCACAGCACCACGTGCTTGAGCAACAGCACCATTGGCCACTTGCAAGCGGGTGCTGCATTGGCGCAACTTAACACCACGTGCTCGGCAAAGTTCAAAGACAGTATCACCAATGAGCGACAAACTGCCGCCGGTATCAACCAATGCAGAAACATCCGTTCCAAGAACGTGAACAGAAAGATGTGGTGCTATGGGCTGTGTGCGTGCTTCAACACGGCAAGCAGTGGGTAAAAAGCACCAGTCCTCGCCACCAGCCAATTCTGGGCCACTCAGTGATGGGTTAGTCACCATCACTGCCTCGGGATGCATTCCTTCATCTCGATGGCTATTTGTATTTCGGCGACCAGCCATCACACGCGGACACTCACGACGGATGTGTCCTGGCTGTCCACATTGGTAACAGCCGCCAGCTTGATTTCCATTGGGCACGTAGCCCCGCGACCCTCCCGTCTCGACGACCGGACGAGAAGGACCTCTGGAGTTCAGAGGATTTCGTTGCCGACCCCCAAGGGAGAGACTCGGGTCGGGGAGCGGTGAGCCTGCCAGTAAAGAGGGCCTGTTTTCCCAACGCAGGAACCCTGGCTCTAACCGCTGCGGGGAGTTCCCGCCGTGGGCTGCACCATCTAGTGGTCTTCCGCGCTCCAACTGCCTGTCGCCAAGGGCAGAAGGACCTCGTGCGCGGGGGGAATTCAAGCCCGCCGCTGCCATAGGCGGCTGTGGACCTCGCTGTGGCGAAGTCTCATAGGTGTCTCTCCATGCGCAAGCTGGCTCAAGTGCCTCCCCTACTGGCGGAGGGGGTACATAACTCAGCTCTGATATCAGAGCGTCCTCGATTGCTCGAGCTGATCGCGCCATCTCCTCCAAACTGGAGTACTCACGACCGTGCAGGAAAGGTCGGAAGCGCGGATGGCAACGCCGCAAGACGTGCTTTACCATTTCCGCGTCAGACACACCCGGGATAGCTCGCTTGAAGAGCTCCTGGATAGCTCTAATGTATTCGAGCAAGCCTTCGCCCGGGTGCTGCGTACGTGCCTCCAACTCACGGCGGATGCGGTAGTCGTAGTCGGGAGGCAAGAACTCCTCGCGGAAGCGTGCCTTGAAGTCAGCCCAGGACACGAACGGGGTCTGGAGGCGCCACCAACGACCAGCCGATGCCTCCAGGGAAACCGGCAGGACACGGGTCAACACGAACTCGTCCGAAGCACCCGACGCCGTCTTGTAAACATTGAGATCGCTCAGGAAGTCCGCCACGGTCTTGCGGTCATCGTAGCCCGTGAACCGTGGCACCGCAATGCTCGGCTGGAACGATGGCCCATGCTCGGACCCACCGCCTTCTAGCCCGAGACCCGCCAGCCGGTTCGTGAGGTTCTCGCAGAGGTAAATGATCGGGCGGAGCACGCCGACGAGCCCAGTAGCGTCCGCATCCCTTGCGGGCTCGCGCGGAGCAACCAAGGGGCGCCGACGGGTAGAAGCTCCACGGCCAGGCATGTCCCTGGGAAGAAATGCTCTCGCGCGCCGCGAAGCGAACACGGGAAGAAAAAATGGTTATAAACAGCAGAAGCCACTACGAAGGCGCCTCAAATCACGAAGAGGGCTACCGAAAAATACCGAGAGCCGCTCAAAAACGCCAACGTTATTCGCCCCGCAAAATGCCCACCGGGGAACACCAAAACAAGGAAGAAGACCACAATGCCCTTCCCAGGAACCACGGCCGGCCCCACGTTCAGGGCGCCAAATGTGGTACCGGGGTTCTTGCACCCGGCCGCGGTTCCCCAGAAATACACTGAGCCCCCTCGATCACACCTTTACTGGGAGTCCCGCTCCGCCAAGGTCCACTGCTCAGCCGATCCGGCTGCACACACGTAGCCCAGCCGAGTCCGCCATGTTCCATCCTATCTCATCTCGCGCCACATCTTCATATCCCGCCGGAACATGTCCATCGCGCGGGATTGTCCACCGCCACTATTGCCGGATTGCCACAAAGGCTAGGACAGGTGCGCCCATACGGAGGATGTTCAGGCAAAGTGGCCAGCACACGCTGCACCCAAAATTACTCGTGGCAGTGACCCACAGACGGACGTCACCGATCAGAACGGGGAAGGCGACCAGGCAGGCATTGCACCGTGCTGCACGTGCAATACCGGTGCCTCTCCAACGTTAAGGCACCTATTGTGGGACTGTCCCTGCCTTTTACCACTGAAGAACAGGAAAAAGGACGCCGGCGTTACTTCACTGGAGGAATGGACAATCTCGCCCCCTCACTTGGACGCCGAGAGCACGATCCTATCCTTGTTGGAGATCGTGGGAGTGGCCGACCTGACCGGACTACTCTGACAGCCACTCCACTCCCTTTCCCTTCTTCCCTCTTCCTCAACTAGGCTACCAAGCCCCTTATCGTTAATAAAGTTTCATTCATTCAACTGAGTCCACAGACCGGAAGAAAGCACAGCAGCTTCCCATGGACGATGTCTAATTTTGATTACCGCTGATGCGGTCGCCGACCACGAGTGCTGCCTGACAGAGGAGGGAGACTATAAAGAAAGGGCACGAGTTTGTGGTCCACACTATCGGCTGGAAAAGTTAAGACTAAAGAGACGTGGGCCCCAGCGCCAGTGATATGTTCATGAGGAAGCGAGGGCAACGGATGCTAAACGGGCTCGGTGGCAAAGGATGCTGCTATGTGCCGCTAAAGCAACTTAGCAAAACAACGTTTGTACGTTCCGATAAATTTCTACGGTCACAGATTACCACCGAGATAACGAAAGGGAATGGACTGCGGAAATGAAGACAGATGTGTTGCAAGCTCTGCGAGTCAAAATAATATGCTAGAGTAGAACAAGCCCGACAGAAACGAATGAGTGAGAAACTCCAGGACGTCCTCTGGTCTGGCGACAAAAGTTTATAAAGCAGGAAGCGGAAGAGCGCCCACTTCCTGCAAAAAGCGTTTTGGTGGAAGCTGGGTCGATTGGAAATCACGGCTTGTCCCGTGCACCGGAATCGACTCCCGGCGACGTATAATTCAAGGACATCCGGCTCCACTAATCTAGGCAGCAGCCAACCTCCCTCGACGGACAATTCACGCCATCGACGCGACGCCAACGTTGAAATAATAAATATTTGTTTCAGTTGTATCAGATATTTGCGGCAAAAATTTCAGCAGCCATAACTCTTTCCATACCATGAAACAATTATTTTTATAACGTTTAGCGAGTACGACATTCGGTTTTAATAGAAATAGAACGTGACCTATCAAGTATCCTTCGTGTTAGAATATATTTCTACGCATGCTAAACTATGCTTCTTGAAAGACGCCTACGCGGGTGTACAAGTACACTTATTCCGCGTCGCAATTGTTGTCAAGTGTAAACGTTTACCGCAAAGAGCCCAGCGAATTACCCTTGCGTAGGTGCAGACTTTTCAGGTCCACAGTACCTAGCACTATGCAATTTTTGAAAAAATGTCCCATTCTTTCTAGGAAGCGGAATGAGCATGATTACATGCATACACAATCGAAACAACTGATTTCAATCAACCTGCACACAGGAGAGTCATGTGTATACAGCATGGCCCCAAATACAATAAATTTTCCACGCGAAACAATGACTGTAACTTTTGAGTGATTGTAGGCTTTAACGCGCCGAAGCAACGCAGGCTTTGAGGTGCGCCGTAGTGGAGGGCTCCGGAATAATTTTGACCATCTGGGGATCTTTAACGTGCGCCGAAATCTCGTACACATAGGCGTTTGTGCTTTTCGCCTCCATCAGAAAAAGGCCGCCGCGATGACAGTAAATGATAACATGAAACATTTTACAGAGTATTTTGAATTTAAATTTTGAATTCTTCGAAGCTGTTGTAAATTTTTATTTAGAAAATGTTCTGGCGTATTCGAAGGTCTGAATCATTAAATAAGTAGTTATTTCAAATTATTAAACTTGTTCTGGATCCAGTCTGAGAATTAGCACTGGGATGTAATCCCTCGGGGGAATGTCATAATTCATGCTGTATGTTAATTTATTGGTGGTATTAGGAAAACAAGGTTTGCACCCAAGCTTCACTTATTAAAATACCAAGCATAAAGCAAGTAACGTTAACATAATTTTAAATCAGCACATCTAATGCTTCCTTCTTTGGGGTCAATGTCACGCACTCAGTTAGGCTGAAAGATCTTCGGCGCAGAGTCACTTTGACCTATTTCCTTATCCCTACACCCACTTCATCACTGTTACTGAATTTGCGTCTCATAGAGACCGGGCTTGTTACACAGGACGAGAGAGTATGTATTTGTGCGCAGACAATTCAGCATTGCAACGCGATTTTAATTTGTAAATTCTGTCCCTCAGCTCGGAGCCTTCAGGTGCCTTGGTTCATCGGCACATGCCTAGCTGCATCCGTTACTCCATCGCAGCGCGTAAAGGGTGAATTCGACCTTCAAAGTGGAAGTTGTAGATACGGGAGGGATGGCGGAGATGAGGAGAGCGGTTGGTTTAGCGCTTATTTCCTATACGTATTTGGCTGTGGCTGCACCAAGTGAGGTTCATGGCTCCTTTGTGTGAAAGTGTTCCTCTGAAATTGCTACATAGTGTTTTTTCTATAAATGCTCCTAGCCGAGAAAAAAGACTCTTTTAATGGTGTTGAACTATTATTCTTTCAATACTACGATGAGTCTGCTACCAAATAAGTCAGCGGGATCTCTCCTATTTTTTCTTTGTAACAGTTAAACAAATTTTATTTGCCAGGATTTCTGCGACTTTGAAAGCACAATTATTCCACATTTGCGTTGCGCCACGGAGCCTGCGCTATTCAATATAGGGATTGCCTGCCATGCCGTAAGCTATTCAAAGAGATCTGACTAGAAAATAAAACAGAATATGTATTTTCACGTTCAGATGTGGAGTTCAAATACCAAAAAACTGTTGGCTTCTTTCGAAGTATTTTTTGGATGTTCCGTGCTTCCTTAAGGGGAAACCTCTAAGACGAGTCTTAAATAGAAAAAATAAGAACAGTAACTAAGTTCGGCTATTTTATTCGCAAAAATTAAGACAAAGAAGTGGAAAAAGCAGAAGCGTTGTGCTTTTTTCTCCTTTTCTTTCTGTTTTTTGCTCACTTTATAGAAAAAATATTTCAAGACCTATTTTAGAAGCTGCTCCCTGTATCTCGCATCCCAATTGTTCCTCTTGGGATGATAATCGTGTCGAAGTTTATAACGCACAAATAGCCAGCTTGAATCCCTGAACATAAGTTTACAAAGCAGGCGAGATTCTTCCGGACGTTTTGTTAAGGAAGTAGAAAATGGGCTGCGACATGCTAGCCCTACCTAATTCAAGTGTAGAAGGTTTCCTATCTTAATCGGTTTACCGACTCCCAAATGTGTTCGGTTAAAGGCTCTGTGGCATAGCATGTAAAACCTCAGTGCTTAAAATAAGTTTCCTGCTTTACCAAAAAAAGAGAATTAGTCTCTTGTAGCAACAAGATGAGAATATGTCGGGGTTTCAATTATAGGCCCGCTGTAAAACTATATGACTGCTCTATTAGCGACCAAACTACGTGCATAGCCCTACAAAAGCGCCATTACACGCAACAATGACACTAAAAATAAACTCTCTGGAGTCCCAGAAGCAATGAAATTGGTTCCGAGAGTTCGCCGACATGGTTTCTACGAGAAGGTAATTCGGGACTAACGAGGCCATTTCAGGCTATGGCTTGAGCCACGCCCAAATGAAAGGCTTGCCCGGCTTGTTCAGAACCAAATGTCTCGTGGGTTCATTTGTTAACTTCTCGTGAGGTAGATCCCAACGGGCTGTTCCACGGTAGCGCCGTTATAGAGCGCCATCGCTTGCAGGCGAAATTACCCACTTGTTTCTGCTAATAATGACCGTAGTTCAGGGCGGATGAATGGGGCCCTGGTTTACGCTAAAGTGGTTCGATGGTAGACTATATGTGCGTCCTCTTCGCGCCTTCTGATTGCTACTTTCTTGCTTCAGTTGGCCTCTATAAGCGAAATAATGGTTCAGCTATTTGGCACTTTAATTTTGGGAGAAAACCGAAGCATTGAGAAATCAAGCAATCAAACCATACGCGTGTTTTTTGCTTTGTTCCGAATTGTTCGGTGCTCATCAAACTTTTTACCAGTGTCTGCAGACATCAGCACAAGAATGTGTTAAACTGATTGAGAGGAAGTGCGCAAAAATTAAATTTCGCAAAACCTAAGGCGGCGTTGTCAATGTGAACGGCAGCTTAACTAAAAATTTATGGAAGTGCTCGCCGAGCACCTTGGAGCACCTTGTTACAATCTGTTTTGGCAACGACAGCTCACCACATTGAACAAGACCCTCCAGTGTCTCTTGCAACTACTATCAACGTAAAAAAATGTCTCATGGTGGCCTGCCAAAAATGAACGTTTTATTTCACGCGTTACACAATTCCATTTTGTCGTTAAACGAACTAAGGAAGGAGAAAAATTACGGAGCTTCAATCACACAGAAAATTGTGGAAGCCAACTGGCATAAGCGGTCATCAGAAGTGAACACAGCCGACATTCAATAGTCTGTGGAACAAGTTGAAAAGCTTTCAAAGAAAATTGCAATAGGTCATTCGTATTAAGAAGAACATAAAGAAGAAGAAGAAGAACAGACAAATAGAATAGGTTATTCGTATTAACTAAGAAAAAGAAATGGAAGTGGGCAGGGCATGTTATGCGAAGGCAAGACAACAGTTGCTCATTAGGGGTAACTGAGTGGATCCCTAGAGAAGGCAAGCGTGGCAGGCGGCGGCCGAACGTTAGATGGGCGTTCGAGACCAAGAAGTCTTCAGGGATACATTGGTCGCAGTTAGCACAGGACCGGGATACGTGGAGATATATTTCCCTGGAATTTTTTTACTATGCCCCGAATACTACTTTTTCTACGTTCTTTTACAGCTTACCTTTTCATCACCGCCGCGCCTGTCAAATTGCTCGATAAGCAGAATTTTTTCTCTCGAAAAATCGGCAAGGAGATGGAGTAGTGTAGGAGTGTGATCAATCATGAATTTTTAGTGTAATTGGAGATTGGCGAACGAACTCTCTGGGACGTTCGGCGTGGAATGACCCTATTCTCGAGCCAATTTAATACTGGATTTCCAGAAAGCCCTCCTGTCACCCATGTTTTTCTTGTAGCTGCTCTTTCGTAGGTTTGGGAGAACTTTATTTGAAGATAATAGCGCGTAGTCCAGGCTCAATTCAGCTATTTTTCGTAGAAATATACCGAAGATTTGATGCTGGGCATTTCAGCGAACGTACTCGACTGATTTTGCTTTCCTGGAAATGGGGCAACCCTTTTGCGGGGGAAGTTTCAGTTTATTTTTGATTTTGAGCTTTAATTCTCCTATTTCACCAAACTATAGTCCCATAAAACGTTCATCATTTCGAAGGCAAAGCTTTAAAGAAATCAATAAATCTCACGCAAGACACTGAGCTGAGCGAACATATCAAAGAAATATAGCCAGCTTTCCAAGGAGAAAACAAAATTGTTGCTAACAGATCCGGGGATATAGCATAGTTATGGGGAACCAGTTTTCTTATCAGATTGTAGCAATCATCAGGTTTTGATGTATCAGGTCTGCCAACAAGAACTTTTCGGTTGTAGTTTGCTGATTCCTTTACGTTCTTGTTTCTCCGAACATAATTACTAGAGACCAGATTTTAGGCAAATGCCTATTCTGTTCATCGCACTCCTAACGCACTTTTTGATATATGAGCACGAAGGGCGTCTATGGTGTTTTATAGTGTAAATAAATGCTATTTTTGCATTTGTGTCCACATTCTCACAAGTGCCAGTAAACTCCAATGCCTATTTCAATTCCGGCGCCTATATCGACACAATTTAGCCTCGCTTGAACACAATTTGGGTTTACCTATATGAACACAATTTATTTTTCCTTCCGGGTGCACTTTTAAATTGTTAATCGCGGCAACAGCCAGCACTTACTGTTAAGAACTCTTCAGTGTTCAACGTAGTCCATCGGTTCAACCAAGTCCCAGAGAAATAACCGCTAGCTTAAGTAAACAGGGGCGCTCATTCTCAGTAACAAATGGCGCAATTTTCAAGAAAAAATTTCGAGCAATGTGCTAGTTTTAAATTTTTTCCACAAGTTCCGCAGTGATTCAAAGACGATGTTCTTCGTGCTTTAAAGATTTCTTCAAACATGAGGAGCCGCATCTCTGTTTGTAGAAGCATACTAAAAGCCAACTCTTTTTCAATGCAATCGTTGAGCCCCCAACACACCTTTCCTAGATTACTCCCATATTAAAGAACCAAAACCGAAACATTACAGCGTAGCTCTATTTTTATACCTTAAAATTGAAACTGCCGATGGTCTCTGAAGTTTGCTTTTCAATCAAAAACCTTTTAAACTGCTCAGTTCATTTGGGAAAAACGCTTTTTAATTGAGGGAAGTGTAGATAGCGGTGTTGGGACATTTTCATCGTTATTTTAATATCATGGTATTTGATAAAATTGTTCGACTTGTTCCCAACAGCGCTGACGTAAAATCGTATTATTCCTTGATAAATCCCAGTCTCCCGTGGGTTTATTATTTCTGTGTGTTTCTGGTGCATTTCGAGGCAGTATATTCTCCGCTTTCAAGTATTCTTTTTCGTGCCTGTTTTACAATATGCTCGCTAGAGCACAGAACAGCGGCCTTTGAACATAAAGTGAACACTGCGCTGGTTGAATTAAGCGAATGAATCACCATTAGTTTAGCATTTTTATGAGGCTACCGAACATCTTGATTCCACTGTGTTCCCCTCTGTTCCATGATTAACAACAACATTTTTTGTTTTTTTTGTAGTTAAAGTGGTGCTCTTATTCGTTTGAAATTACTTGCATTTATGTAACAATTTAGGGCCCCAGATTTTTGACGTTGGAAGCGTACAACAGGGTTTGCCTGCGTATTTTAGACTCAAAAAGCGCGGTTCTTATTGCCTAAAAATGCGGCACCTACTGATTGCTGTTGGTAGACGGGGGCAAGGGGCCACTTCGCCCGCTATGCTTTGAAATTTCCGCTCGTGGATACATTTTTTGGTCGGCGTTATTTGCCTTTTCGAACATATCTGCGTAGTCTCTGGGTAGTCCCAAAACTACTCTTGGAATAGAAATTCCAAGGGAAAAAGCGCAGATGCTACTGAGCAGTTATGAGCAACACAAAATAACAAAACAGTGAGACCATCTTTGTCTAGTTTCGCGGCTCTTATCAAAACTTGTTCGGCCGTTGTCTACGCAGTACGGGAAGTACCGCCAGCGCTTTGTTTCGGTGTCACAGTTTTCACAGACACAGTATGACGTTCCTCCACACACTTCTACCGATGCAATAGAATTCAGCAAATCTTGCAACGCTGTGCACAAACACGAGTAAGAATGGAGACGTAAATTGTTCGTAACGTTAACTAATAAAGGTTGAAGACGATATGCTTACAGTGAGGATACACAAGCATGATAGCATTCTATTGATCTTGCTAAGTCAATCTTCTTCAGACGTCGACTATAGCCTACAAATGCAACAGACAAACCGAATGCACCTCATGTACTTTTTCCTGGTTCCCTGACTATGCTTTTGCGGACACCTTAGCATAAGTTGACAGGTGACCAAAACTGCTGATAAAATTTGTGAAGCACGCAATTTTTCTTCTGTTTAATTTTTGGCACCCCATAAGCTATGAAGCCCGTCGCAGCCAAAGGAATTGCACACAACAAGTCTTTTTGTTTTAATTTCTCTTACGCACTCACTTCAATCAGCCTCCTGCTGCCGATTGGAATTAGCGTGTGTCTGGGGTTAGGTGCTTTTTGGAAAGCCTTGAGGACGCCACCAGGGTTTGCCGTTTTGAAACCTTAACTACTATCATTCTTGCATTGAAAATTCCCCCTACAAATGAAAATAAAGTAGCGAAACATTAAAGGCCTACGTAATCAGTGCCATAACAAAAAAGTGAACGAAGTAACAAGTATATAAACTATGTTGAGAAACTTGAAATAGAACTGCATATAAACTTCGAAATTCAGAGAGGTGAAAGTCTCCAAAACGTTGAACGAGTACTAGGTTTATGCTGTCGTACAAATTTTATTGTAAACAAAACATTACTTCAAAATATGCTGATCTTCGCATACGTTGTTACAGAAAAAATAGAAGAAGAACCGTAGTCACATGGGGATTGTTCAGATGCGCCCTTCTCTACACACGTCGAATCGAGTGATTGCCCACATGGTCGTAAATTTTAAGGGCATTGAGAGTTCCCCCCCCCCCCCCCTTCGTCAGTGAAGGTAGTGTGCTGCCGTTGTGTGAACACCCGCCACGTCCAGTTATCTGTGAACCGTAGTGCAGGGTTTTAGCAAAAGCACAACTTCCTTCCCCATTCGAGATTTCCATACGTAGACGTGCGCTATACTTGCATATGCACCGCCTCAAAGACGTGGTACGCCTAGCACATCTGAAGGGAAATAGACCCGAAGCACCATTGTGATTTCATCCACCCAAACACCAAGCAGTTCACGAACTGCCCGCCTGGGTCATTTTTCTTCCGTCTCACGAACCGCTGCTAGAATGATCATATACCTTCTTCATCGGAGGTCAGCAAACCACCGCAAGGATTTATTTACATGCGCTCAGCTTCTAAATGGCTCCTACGTCTACCGCTGAACCACAATAAAGGTGCATGCATTTTGAACCGATAGTTATATGGATAGTTGCCAGAACCCGAAGAGTCACTTCAGGCAGCATTGAAAAAGGAAATTGACCAAAATATACAGCGCCTGAGTATAGACTGGCGTTAGGGGGCACCGTTGCGAGTTTCATTTCAATCTTTTCTTGGTTGGTTTGTGCTGGTGTAAAGCAACGGTCATGTAGCCGGAATGATCACTTCAAAATCGCGAGCAGGGCTATGCATATTTGCATCTTCTATGTTGCAAGCCCCGTGAAGTACATGTTGGAAAGAAACACTGCTGCTTTTTCGGATTAATCCCCTGAGCAGTGGGAGAGAGCTGGTGAAGAGATACCAGGAAGCCGGATGGCCTCAAGGGGTCGTGCAAAAGGGTCCTTCCCTAAGGCTAACTGCTTCTTAGAGACGTTTATTCTTTCTCCACCAATACTTGCGACTAAACCTCAAAGATATCAATTTTGTTTACACCACGGTGCTGTAAACGTTAGATTTTATGACATTTTAAACTATATGAATAATAAACCGGTGGCTAAGGCCAGGTAATACGAAGTTCGAGACAAATATTGACGCATAGAGATGCGATTATGATGTGCTTGCAATGACAGTGTCTCGTGAGGTATGACGTGACTTTGAGCATTAAGATAATGAAAACACCTAGCTAGGTTGGGCTTGCACTCACACCGCACAAGTACACGCCAGCAAGCTATTTAGGTCACCCTAAGTACGTTATGGAACTCATGCCTAGAAAGATAGTGGTCTTGCCATGTATTGTAAGGCATCTATTCAAATTGTGTCACATGACATTTCGGCTTTTTGTTGGTCGTGTAAACGAAAGGGCCAGATGCCCTACACGGAAAAAAATTAAGAAATTGCATATTCTTCAAGGGCCCTGCCACCGTTACCCATCCATGCCACCGTTTGAAGGGCACAGCCTATGAATCCTTCATTTTTTAGGAGCTGCAGCCGATGAACCCAGTTGCAGGCATGTCACGATATCTCACTGCGCCGCGAACTCACCAGAAGGTGCTTCCTAATTACCCTCGAACGAACACGCTGTAAGCAAAGTAGAACCGTCAGCTGACCTAATCCTTCGCTCTTAGGCGGTCAGTTTGCAGTGGGAAACACATGCAGCTCTTGAAAAACTTGTGTCTTGAGAAAAAGATGTGATATCTATGCGAAACAATTAAAAAAGGCATCGTTTTTATGTATTTCTCTCCTCACATTGAAGTTTTAGGTGCCCTCGGCACGCGTTCCGTGATCTGATTTTGTATGAGAATCCGTCTACATCTAGACATTTTTTTTAGATTTCTTGACATTTTTTAATGTGATTTAAGCCTACGTCCTAAATCACATTAGCAATATTTGAAATAACTAATAAATTCCAGCAACAAAAATATAATATTTTTCGGTGGGTGCCGTTTACACACTATCCACCCTCATTCCTCCATTAAAAATTTACGCGAGTTCATTGCCAAATGGATTCTCATTGTCGCGGGTGCCGACATAAAAACCGGTCAGCATTACGCAGGGCTTTATTTTATCAGAAGTGTCAACAGCAAAAAAAGTACCCTTTCAGGCCTTCCAAACTCTACCCCAAGATAGAGGAAGCACACTTCCTGGCCTATTTGACACAATTACCCCCTCACCCTCTTTTGCCTGAATGCTACAAACCTGAGCGAAGTATTACACTATTTGTGGTGCTATGTTCAATTCGAATGTCATATACCTAAAAATTATTCCAAAAACCCTAAAACCAAATGCTTGAGAAAAGGGTTCGTACAATTTTGAATTCCACGCCTCATATTACGTGCGCCAAAATTTGCTAACCCATGAATAAAACATGTAGTTCAGTTTTTCGCCAGAACCTCTGTTTTAAAAAAATTCCACTTGGGCACGCGCCCAACGAACAGCCTTGACATGTTATCATACTGAAGACTATCCATACATTCCTGGACACCACGTTGCAACCACTTTGCAACAGACAGTTTTTAAAAAACCAAAGTAATTTTACTACCCCCAAAACTAAAACAGAAATTTCCTAAGATATAGAACATTTCCTGTTACTTCTTAACACCACCAGATATCGGGCGATAATCCACTCGTTGTGAAAATATTTTCCGGTGTTGTTGCCTAGGGTTGAGGCATAAAATGAAAAGCAACGTAAACAAGAATATATGAGTGTGTGTTGTAAACACAATGAAAATTTTGAGAAAGCCTCCAATTTATTGTCAACTTAGTAAAAAAACACGATACGCTGATTAAATCCCTTCGAGTTTGCTGTTACCGTGTTACACGGTATTTTTATTTTTGCCTTGAAAATTTTCACAGCTGTCGTATGAAGGAACAAAAGTTTCTGCGTAGTGTCAATAGCCTCACGTACACCCATTTCTCACGCTCTCCCTCCTCCTTTGCCTTATTCCTGTAGACCTCTGACCTTTGCACCGGCCGCGGTGGCTCAATGGCTAAGGCGTTGCGCTCCTGAGCGGGTTTGATTCCCGGCCGCGGCGGCCGCTTTTCTGATGGAGGCAAAAGCAAAAACCCACGTGTGCACGATATTTCGGCGCACGTTAAAGATCGCCAGGTGGTCAAAATTAACCCGGAGCCCTCCACTAAGGCGCATATCATCGCCTGCGTGGCGTCGGCGCATTAAACCCTACAATCAATCAATGTCTGACTTTGCATGCTCATTTTGACACTCAGCTCCTTGATGCACCTAAGGTAGTAATCAAGCCACCGAGGTTAAAAGTTAAAGTCGCCGTATTTTTCCCAAAGTGTTTTCATTCCTGGAAACGAGCGGAAATAAATGGTTCATGGAACGTGGTGGTCAAGAGAGCCAACTACAACCCCATTACCATACGTGGGATTCATTTTAGGTGCAGGGCTATTTACATAAATGTGCAGGTGCTTGGTAGCCCCATAGGCGCTACTTTTTAAAAATTTATCTTCACCTTCAGCTTGATCAATAATTTCGCCATTTCTGAAACTGCTCGAGCTACCCGGATAATAAAAAAATATATAGTGGATTTAGGATATCCGAAAGAGACGTTGTCGACAGCGAAACGCAGCCCGTAGGCGTTACAAATGATGTCCGAACGATTTTACTCGAGGCAGTCCTCTACCTTCTGCGATTCGCTAAGTGCAAGCAAGTTGTAGCCCTTAGACGCTGGTGTATATTTTTCTGTTGTAAATGTTTGGTTCTCAGATGTGTCGGGTCATTGAACACCGTCCTTGATGATAATTAAGGCAGGAATCTCTAATTCATGACGCGCGTTTGTTCAAATCATTTCTAAATCAATTTTGTCTTATGCTAGCATTCCGTTTTGGTTGTAGTTAGTGTGTGCCGTGTAAAATTAACAAATATATGCCATTAGCCTTCCCTCGTTCCCCCTTCAAAATGTGTGCAAGGAAGTTGTAGGAATATATTACGGCGTGGCCGTGACGGTCCCGGTCCAATCTCGTAGGCGACGTCTTCGCTGGGTTAATAACAAGTCTGCGCGTAATAGATGAAGCAGGCAGAATACCGTTGCTGCTATAGTAAGCAGCTCTAACCGAATTCGAAAGTGCCGCGTCTGCATACACTTTAAGGAAAATGCAGTTGGTGTGCAGTCGTAGAAGCCATGGGGAATATGGTGCAATGCTCATCGAAAGAACAGTACAGAGTGTTGTTGGGGTAGTTGTTACTGCATTTAAGAGTAGAAAAACTGCGCTTGAACTACAAGACCATAAGAAAGGAACAGGACGGGCGTTTTGCGCCCGTCCTGTTCCTTTTTTATTGCCTTGTCTTTTAAGTGCAGTTTTTCTACACTCATCGCACAAGTTTCACCAGTAATTCATAAACGTAGATAAAACACGTTAATGGCTGAAAACAGTAACAAAAATGTATCTCTGCGAATGTACAAAAACTAAGAGCCAACGACTATGTCAACCGAATTCCACAGTGTGGGTACAGCAATAAAAACAGGACCAGGACGCCGAAAATGAAGCAGCTTGAGGAAATTTGGTGCGACGAGGGTTTGATGCAACTTCTTCTCGTTACCAACACTAAACTCTTCAATGGGCCTACACAGAAATAGAGCGAAGTCAGTAAAAAAATTGTACACCGCATATGAAAAAAGCGAAAATGAAAAAAAATAATAGCTATTATCACCTTCCTCGATTTTAAGAGTTCGCCAATTAATAGGTAATTTACAGAAATTCGCAAAGTCATAGCGCTTAAAAAAAGCAGCAGTGAGCGGTAAAGTCAAAATTTTCCAATTGTAGAAGCAATAGGCCTTGAAGTCAACAACTGCTCAGGAAAATGTAAGAAACCTAGACGAACCAACTGTACCGCAAAAACATGATCGTTTTGCAAATAACAAGAAAACATCATTGGCAACATCGCGGACATGCCCCATTTAATTTACCCTTGTTGGCTTTGTTAAGTTATATCGCTGCCTTTAATCAAAGTAGGTTCCACTGTTTACAAGGTACGTCATCCGAGAGGTGCTATATAACTCGATGAACTGGCATATGTTATGTAGTGTTGTTGGAAAGAAATAAATTTTTTGCCACCCAAAATTTATCTTCCACGCTTATGCAAATATGTTTCTTGCATCAGCCGCCTCAGGGGTCAATAAAGTGAGGGAGGGAGCTGGTCGTTCGGGTTCTTCATTACAAGGGAAGCCGGCGCTTGAGAATTAGAAAAATAAATCACGCAGCGTTCTCATTGCGATTACCCTTCCGGGCAGGCGCAAAAGACACCCCTGTTTGAGACCCTCTTGCAGTTTCCTAGGAACAAGCGTTAAGCCATTTTTTCGGAGAAAAAGCTTTTTCAGTCGTTCACAAGAAACTGGCGAAGGTGTTTGTTCCCCATCATTTGGCTAAGGCGTCCGGGGAAATCAGTCCCTAGTTTATAAATAATAAGGTCGACCAGGATTCCCCCTGAAATATGTGTTCGCTGGGGATTTCCATGCGAACTGGACGGCTGCCATGTTCATTTTCTTCAAGCTTACGACAGCACACAACGTGGTAGCTTTCTCCAGTCTGGGACTGATTAAACAAAGAATGTAATTACTACTGTGAAGTCAGTTTTTCTAATAAGTCTCAACAAGCAGTTCATTGTGATTCCACAGACACCGACTGCGGATGCCATGCACGATAAAGATACTCTGTTTTCATTACATGTAGCACTTCAGGCATATTCGTGTAATCTTACAGAAATATGTTCACTGGCAAACGGCTACTACGTCTGAGGTCCTCTTCAAGTTTCAACTGTTTCTTCCTGGCTGAGAGAAATACACAGAGCACCCTAAAGCAAGCGTTAACCCATTTTTCTACACATATCCTTCGACTCTAAAAAAAGCCCCCGAAACAGTGTAAGCCACGCTGTTCGGCTGCCGGCTTTCGTGGATATGATCCCTAATTTATAAAGCTTAGTGCTGGCATATGTGTTCTCGGGATAGTTGCATACGTTTTGAAGAGGTGGCGATGGGCGCTTGCTGGCAGCTTACGACCGAAGGCAACTCGTGCGTGTCCTCTTGTTCAAGAAATATTGCAATTGCAACAGCAGTGATTTGTTGCCTGAATTATTTCCCACAACAAGCAGTTAATCATAATATCAGGAGACAAGCGCGTAGATGGGATAAAGCATTCCTGTTATATATACCACTTCAGGCATACCAGTATATTTCTTTAACAATAATGGAAGCTTTGTGCAACGAAAGATTTATTCTTGGGTTTTATCTGTACTGGTTTTCACTTTTAAGTTTCCTTTTTTCAGGCGTCGGTTATTCCGAGAGCAGTCAATGAGAGTTCATCCTAGTTGAAAGGTATTCATATGAGTTCATGAGCATTATACTAGCTGAAATTCTTTAAGAGATCACTATCCCAAATCCTTGCCCTTTACTGATAAAAAAACTACTTTGAAAACCAGCACGGCTACTTCTATTGCATACCACTCCCAAGCAATCCTGCCAAAGACGTAGCCTCTTAGCGTTCGGTTCGGCAACTCGCTTCACCCACCTAAACGCATGTGAAACAAAACTCATTTTGGTTTTTGTTATTTTGTTCTATTCTTTCGTTTTCAAACTTCCGAAAAAATGGCGGCTCTTGTTTGCTTATTGTAGTCTTTTCTACGCCCCCTTCCTTTCATCTAATTGTGCCATTTAGAAGGACATTCCCAAGCAAGACGTAGTTCGATTAAGTTAACCTAAGCGATACTCTTTACGAAATGCGCACAGATATATCACCACTTCTCAGAATGCCACTTCAAATTTCGAAATAAAAATAAACCCCCCCGCTGTTGGTTTTTGTATTTGGATACCTAATGGAAAACAATACCGCTTGAAACTGTGAGAACAGAGGATTGGTGCCACAACGAGAAAGCATCGGCTGAAAAAAAACTGTTCACGGAATATTTCCAAGACGCTCGCCAAAGCTGGTCCTTCTAATACAGCAGCTACGTTCGTAAATGTACAGCACACACTGCTTACAAAATAAGCGCAATCATGTACAACGTTAGAAGTCATCGCAAAGATAGAGGAGCAATTGTTACGAGGAAGGGGGTCACTTGCACCTCGTACATAAATTGTATAAAATAGGACCCCGATCCAAAATTTGCGCTTGGCTGACACGGTTTGCGGAGAAAAATTTAGAGCGCACCGAAACGAATAACAAGAAATATCAGACGTTCAGTCAACGCACTCACCGACTGTTCCGCCCTATCGGCCCTTTGCAGAGCTCCTATATATTTTGGCGGGTGGGTATATTGTAATTTGAGAAAAATGTTTTTATGCAGTTCTCTGGGATTCTGGTGTTGATCCCAAAAATTGGTTGTTTTCTGAGGAGGCAAGGAACAAAACACAATCAAACAGAATGTCCCATTTGCGAGTTACGCTCATGCCTTCGTTGCATTTTACAATATATGAGAATGTAAAATTCCTTAAAACAATAAATCACGTGCTGACACATGTGTATGAGAGCATAATGAGGTCTTTGTGTCCACTGTCCACAGTATGTTGCAAAACGTTACGCAAACGAAACGCTGTCCCGCTTTTGTCTGCACAAGACTGCGCAGTGAATCTTATCTCCTGGTCTAAGCGCGAAAGTTTTCTGTAGCCCTTGAAACTAGAGAAACGTGAAGTGTTTCGGCATTGCCAATCATGTGGTACGGTCCAAGCAGCCCGAGGATGTCGTAACATCTGCGTTCAAACCACTAACTAATTTAATTTTCCGGGCCCACCATCGACATTTTGATGAGTAGGTGGCTTGGGCGTGTTTACACAAACTATAAACACCGGTTCGCCGTTTTTGTAACCTAAACAATATCGCCTCTTCTAGAAGAAATTTATTTGCGACAAGCCTCTTGGATTTCACATGGGTACATCCCAAGTGTCTGCTGTGACCGTGTATCGGAAGTTCGCATTAAATGCTTGCGGACCCGTTCTTTGTTCCGTGCATCTAACACTTAGGGGTACAATCTGCGACATACTGTGTGTTTTGTATGGTACTTCATCAGCCATGCGTCTTGATTTGTATAGGTATTTCTAGGTCAAGCGCTAATATCAGACAAGAATTCAATTCAATTTCTCTTATTTGCCATGTTTCCGTTTTATATATGAGGTCCATAAAAGTATCAAGACGTTGTGGCAGCATTGCTGTAGCAGGGAACATAAAAGCTAGTCATCAATTGTATGCGGGAAGTTCGCACCCATATCGTCATCAAGACCTGCGTTCATAGGACCTCTACATGAACCACATTCTTCCCGCGCAGAAGGTGACAAAAGCATGTTGTGGTATAGAAGAGGCTAACTTCAAACAAGGCTGAAGAGACATGTACAAAGAAAAATGTTGGGAACACGCACTGGGAATATACAACGCCTGTTACCTCGATACACAGCGCCTGTGTCGTTGTTTTCTCTCCCGGTCTTGTTAGCTGTGTCAAATGATTGAAAAGTAGGTCAGCTGCTACATAAAGTGCCGAAGCGTCAGCAGATCATTTTAATGATATGGTATATTGTTTCTAAATATTTGTTTTCGGAGATGAAGAATGTACAAGTAAATACAGCCCCGAAAAACCGGAGTAGATTCATTCAGTGGCTCGCTAAATGCTCAAGCCTGGAATAGAAAGCATATGTTGCCTTGCATTTATTTCTTTCTGCAATCTCACGGGTGATGACAGAGGAAAGGGAAGGCAAAGCTCGTTTGCTCAGAGTAAACAGAGAATGCGGTTGCGTGCGTGAAATGCAAACCCCTCGAAATAGACCACCACTTCGACTTTTGTGTGTAGATTCATTGCTCCTTTACGGCTTCCCATTGACCACCTCATTTATATTCCGCCCACACACCGCATTTACAATCTCTCGGCAGGCCTCCGTACGTGGGTGAGCATATTTTGAGCAAGCAAGAGCAATCGGACCGTACCGAACCTTGTTTCGGTCTTACCAATCGATTATTCCATAAACATTAAATTTCCAATCTACGCCATTGTTCTCCTATTTGCACCGCTGTCGTAAATCACCTATAATATACTTCGTTTGGAGAGTTATATATCTGTGCTCAACAGTCACCATCCCTTTTTTATGGATGGAGGAACACCGGCAAACTTTCTGCACTGGCTTGATCTCACGCTGTTTTCGAATCGCTATGAAACCTAAAAAAGGTGGCCGGGCATTTTTTTGTATTTCGTTACTTGCTGCCAAGGGAAACCACAAGTACTTGACACTAGCTAACTTGCTCGTTTCAAAGAACAATCCAGAACATTGAATGCTGCCTTAATGACGTTTCCTGACTTACAGTCACTGCAATTCCAGTAATACGTACGGCTACGCCCGCGCGAGCTTCATGCTACGGGGGATGCGAAGGATAATAAGGTTGTAATGTGAAACTCAGAGCATGGTGCATTGGCAACGAAAACGTTATTGTGATTTGCAAGGTTTCTCCCGAGCTATTCTTTGCCTTTGTTCGGTTGTTTCGGGGGTACCAACACCATAAAATTTAATCATTCCAAATATTGACACGTGCTCCTAGTACAGGTGAGTTCTTTGTGAACGATCAGTACGCAGTCCCGCTTTTATAGCTTGGGTATGCTTCAACAATTACTCTCCCTTGGTTCCACTTCGGTGACAATTTGCCCACGGGTACTTGGACAATTAGAACTTTGAGAGCATTTTGTTAATGTCTCGTGCATTCTTTCGGTAATTACGCAACCTGCGCAACGATCGGTTTTAATTTCAGCTCAAAAATATCCGTCCAGAAATTACAATTTTGCTGTTACGTGAGCAAATGCGCCTCATAGAGCCCATCAATTTCTCTTGCCTTTTTGACAGCCAACCGTCTTGAAGGAACGTTTGACGTGCAAAAAATTTCTTTCGATGTTTCCAGGTTTCTACTGTCAGCTGTCACTGGCGAAATTCAGGTATCTGCTGCAATAAACAAAGTGCGGCAGGCACAGGACGCTCTGTGGAAAGTCTTCGTTCTGTTCGTCCTGTCATTTTTAACGTAATTTTTCCCAAAATGTCCCTTTATATTTCTGTGGCACTGTTCGAAAGGGGATCACAGATTTTCGAATTTGAACGAGTAATACTTTAGCTGAAGAAGTTCACAGTTTCTGTATGGTATCCCTTTTGATATCACAATTTCAAGGTGCTTTTCCGGGGTTTCGCTGACGCTTACCTCCAGGCTGATGTTATCGCAAAGCGAGGTCCTCCCTGCATAGGCGGAGCACTCGGACCGCGCTCGCCCTTCAAGTGTCGTTAGCCTGACTGCAGTGGTCTATTGTAGGTACCCTATCTTATAATGGAGCCTTAGAGATGGCCATACAAGGGCAAAGCCTTTACACAGTATGCGCTAAATGTTACAGTGCCCCCCACCACATCCTATGTTCTGTCTAATGCGAAACCAGTGCCATGACATCGCGCCTTAGACCATTGACCATTGTGCCACGGGATGAGTGCTTCGTCGTCTGAGACAAATCTTGAGGGTAGATTATGATGATCCGTACAAGGTTGCTCCCCCATTGGGTGCCGGTGTGTGATTGTGTGGTATATAAAAATACCAAGACCTGTATTCAACAGAGGAAAAATAGTCTTGTAACAAAGATGAGATGCCGTTGTTCCCTATTTAACGTCCAGCGTTCAGACTTTGTTTTGAAGGTCTTACACATATGTACTAAACTCATGGTGACGTAGATTGTCCAGTTCCAATAAAGGCCCTCCCAGTGATATTACTTATAATTACCCGTTGTCATGGCGGAATTGTACTGTTATACCTCAAGGTTTTTATGCTTTGATTTACTTTTTCCGAAAGGGTGTTTTTATGTTACGCGACACAGGAAAAATTTGCAACTAGCGCGTGCTGGTTTACTGAGTACAGATCATTTAACCTGAGCAGTGTCAGTGACATTATTTCCACATAAAGTTACAGCTAAGTGGACGCGCTCGAGCAGCGTGCTATTTCTACTGAGTTTCGGATCGTCACTGCTTATAGCCGCTTTAGAACTTAGCTTCACTAAACTCTATGATTGGGAAGGTCATATTAATAAGGGTAATTGCTTATGCAATTAAACCGCAGGCTCTGTTGATTTGTACGTTGCCTACACGTATACTTCCTACACGGTGGCGTTGTCACTTCGCGAATTTATGACCACAGGATTTATTTGTAGTCCAGGGATCATATTAAACAAAAAAGAGACCTAAATGCAAACCCGATGAGCTCTCTGAATTGCGGGTTTACTACGTTAAAAACAATGATTCCTTTAATTATACATAATAACTTTGCAATGACCTCTTTCAAGTCAGCGTACTATATGTACCTGCCCTGCCACCGTGTATATGTACCCACAAGGAAAGATCGTATGCGCCATAACGCTAGTGCTACTTTCAGTCAAACCAACGCATGCGGCATCAAGTTTTTTGGTGCTGTTGTATTTCTCCAGAAAATACCTTGAGGAATAACTCCAGAAAATACCTTCAGGCTTGAACCTAATCCTTAAGTGGCTTAATTTTTTAGGCCTAATTTTAGTGTGTGCTCAATACTTTACATGAATAGTTTGCGAGATAGGGAAGGCGTGTCAGCCCTAAAATATTTTTTACATTTCAGCTACAAAATTGTGGTTTGGAAAGAGTACAGGCATACCTTACTTGACGGCTTTTTCTACTGTTGTTGACTGAGAAATATTTCTTTCAACGATATAACAGCTACCGTTAAAAAGAAGCACAACAAAGAAAAGGGGAGCTTTGTGCAAGTGCCACATACAAGACAAGCAGAGCTTCAGTCAGCTCTCACTGCTTAGCGTTCTGGTGTTGGGCTGTTCTGTCGTTGTATCCAATGACAGCTAGGCCACGTACCAGGAAAACCTACACAATTTGCGTACGATGATGGCTGCTGTCACTGGGCTAAAACATTTTTGACGTCCATATTTGACGAAGGCCACAGTGACGTACGTTTATGTGTACCTCGAGAAACAGCGATTTCGTCTTTTATGCGGGGTGACACTTCGGCGCCTGTTATTTCTGTCCTCATACTATGACACGTAAGAGCCCTGCCAGCGTGTTTTATATTTACCTTGTCACAGACACATCCATCTTCTTATAAGCGACACCCGAGGCCTTTCAAATCAGAAGCTGACTCAGGAGCATGAATGAAGTGCGAGGGCACCACGTACTTTTAGAACTGTAGGTAAGAAAGCTTAGTGAAGCAACTCCACAAACCGATATTAGCATGGGACACCAAGAGTTTCAGTAAGTGCATGCATTGTTCGAGTATTCTGCAATAACTCAGAAAACATACGCAGCATGGTGTTCACTTATCTTTTGACCAGTAGCAGAGGTTGCAGAAGAGTTCAAACCGCCGTTTCGTCTTTTCGGAAGTTTTGTGATGCATCTTTCTGCAAAGTTTCATTGCTACATTTCTGTCTCAATCATACATTCCGTTGTGACCTAACCTTTTTGATTCCAGAGTTTAGAGTGGCTGTAGTCAAACGTCGAATATACAACGTACTTTTACTTAGCATGGTTTTTCTAACCATCAGCATGCTACCCTCAGTGTATTGCCGCCAGGTTTGTTTATAAGAACCTTCTTTAGATCATCAACGTACGTCTGTCTTAGATATTGCGCCGCGATCATGCCGGAGCAGATGTCGGTCTACGAACAATTTTTACCTATTTTTTCATTTCGGTAACCCAACCCAGGCCCCACGTCCATCTTACGCTGCAGTAATAACTACTAGACTAGGAGTGTTGCTCACAAATTTATTTTCTGGTAATGCAGTATAATTTGTGTTTGCAGAAACATTTTCTGGGAGGTTTAACGCCTGATGTGCTGAAAAGAAGTTTTGATAGAATTTGCTGATCAGGCCGCCACTAAAAATATCAATAAATGTGCGAGTACTTTCTCCGATCTCTACCGACGCAAAAATGCCACTGGGTGCCTATCTCAGACGGGTGTGACACAAAAAAGGCAGCGCCAATTATTTACCTCAATATCCAGAAGGCATTACGCTATTGGTCAGTAGTCATATTACGTACTCGCGTGAAAACACAACTTCAGTACTCACCATTTAAGATAATATTTCCACCGTACCAACCGAATTACATATCGTATATCAGCATAACTTGAAGTAGGCCATACCCGTAGGGGTGCCGCCAGTAACTGTTTGTCATTTTTTTCGCGTACTGTCAGTGAAGCACGGAGCCTCTGCAGTATATGTTTGACAACTTTTTGTTCTTTTCAATTTTACACCTTCCTATATCCCCTAGCATATATTATACGCTCGATTTGGCAAGGTTTCATGTTTAAGAAAATGCTTACTGGGGTAATCACGCGCTCTATTTCCTCTGCCAAAATATTTCTGTGATAAACATGTAATCGATTAGCTGCCCCTTGGGCAAAAGGTGTGATATTTAATTCTTGGGTCTTTAGAAACGTTTACAAGAAAAGAACACTGCGTAAGGTGCATCGAGAGCTCACGAAATACTTTTAACATTTGATAGGTATCGTTTTATCTCCAAAAGCCATTCAAACAGACGGCTCACGACGACGCGCTACCCCTATTTGGTATTTTCTGTTTGTTGTTTGTTATGTTTGCACGTGCTTCCAAGCTTCCAAGCTGCAACCGCCTCATTATGGAAGAGCCGATAAATCCAATGGCGTGCCGGAAAACTTTTGCCGCGGTTGATTTCTCTTCCAGTATCACGTCATTGGCTTCTCGCACGAAAAAGTTACAAAAAATGGTCCGCGCAGCCAATCACGCGAGGCAACATAGGAAATCTACCCTTCGGAAAGTTTTCCGGCACGCCATTAGTTGTTCCTCTGGATAACTCAAAAGTCTAAACGCGGTGGATACAAAAGGCTTCAATAAACAAGAGTTGGCGCAACTAAATGCGCCGTTCCTCACCCTTGATACATTCACGGCAAATGGTTGCAAGAATAGCGACAGACAAAAGCCGCCGCAATGAATATGTTGCACTGAGGAATCCAACTCTTGAAACACCTGTTCGACCAAACAATATATATAAAAGTGTTCGCGAAGCGATTAGTCTTCTTCCAAGCCAGCACACTAGGTGAGGCGCTGCATAGCGTTAGTTTCGCATGTCCAAACGCATTATAACTACCTCCATAACTACCTCCGTCGTTTGGTGTTGCGTACGGCGCAGCCGTTTCCCTAAAAAAAACGTTCTTAGTGTTCACCCACAAAAATCCGCAATAACAATTTCTCACAGCAGTTTTCTGTTACAGCGGCCATATCACATTTTGCCCCTACGTCTCTCTTAGCTGGTAACGTGAGGATCTGTCCTTTTTCGAGTAGTTTGGCTGTTTTGTGACAATTGTTTTGCAACCCGTGTTAAGGAAACAGCGCTTGGTTTAAGTGGCTATAAAAACGTATTGGTTGCTCTAAAATGCCGTACAATACTTCCTCTCGTTCGCTCAAAAAGCGTAAAAACGGGTTAGGAGTATCTAATACAATTAAGTTAAGCTAGAACACTTGAGAGGACTTCCTTAAAACTTCTACTTAACTATCATTCCTGCGGATTGCTCCGCTAGGTTTTATTTCTTTGTAAACATTATCTGACACCCTTTTACTTCTGTAAGTAGTCATATATGAGTACATAAGTGACCTATGTTGCCCATCGACTAAGCTTGACGAAAGAGCCAAGACAACAGCGGAAATCCCCATTTTGGCAGGAAGATTTACGGACAGCATAAGCATCGTTTGCGACAGGAACTATTGTATTTACGTGATGTATAATACGATAGAAAATCTCAATCCTTTTAAATCGTGGTGCTAGGAGAACGCTCGTATGATGAAAGGGGAATATATATGCGTTTTTGCTTACCCTTTTCTCTTTCAGAATCAAATGCGCTGTTTTGTTCACATAGCCTTCCCCAGGAATATCCCATGGCAAGAATGTTGAAATTATAATGGTTAGGTTAATGTTAGGGAAAACTACTTATTTCCCATGCGTAGATTACGTTGAGTAAATCGCCAATTTTCATCATTCCTGCCTTTCAGGACAATTCACGTGTGAATGTTTTGCATCAACCTTGTTCACCAAAAACCTGAAATTCACAGTGAATGAGAATCAATACAAAAACAATTAGGATCCGGTTCACAATTTCGCCCAAATTTTGTCCTCGCACACCCCTCCAGCTACAATAAAAAGTGTTAGTAGAAAAATACCGAACTAGGCAATGCAGAGCGCCTGCCAATATCTATGCTGAGTTAAAGGGCCGAAATGTTCTTATCGGTTTAATCCGTTTATCAGCATAAGCCATTGTGTCTCTATAAGCTCTCCGAGTATGCGGTCACGTTGAAACACAGAGAGAATAACGTAGTCATACCTGCATGCGGAGCAAAACAGCGGGAAAGGATTACCGCTTCGAAACGCAACTTACTCAAAAAGCGCCGTAAGATAATTATCTACCACGTCAGGGAGGCGAATGACAGAGATGAAGACTACATTCAGCACAATGGTCCGAAAGAACGCAGATGGAAGCAGCTACAGAGCTAGCCATGAACAAAACAAACGGCGTGTCACCAGAACGCGACGTAGTAGCCACCACTGCAAAGTTATGTGCCCACTACCTTCCGGTGTCTCCTTCGCTGTGACCGATCTTGATGACGCGAATAGAAAAGAGGGTGTGAGCTGATGGAGCGTGCGGGCAGCAAAACCGTCGTTCGTGTGCCCGTAATCACGGGGTAACTCTCTCGGCTGTTTGATGATGACATTGTTGTCTTCGTTATTCACCCGGCGCTCCCATTGCTTTGAAGAAGGTGGCCGGTCGCTTAGAAAAGTGGAACAAATGCGAAGCAGAGTAGCTTAGTTATTCCGACGCGTCATCGATTTCAAGAATGAAATGACATAATAAGTTTGAAATGCGTAAAAAGATAACTGCGTAAATACTTTGGTGAACGCTTTACTTTTGTTTTGTTTCTTTGTGCAGTAGATGGCGGCGTTGTCTGGATACGGCGAAGCAGGCCTAACGTATGGAAACTAAATCAGCTCTTTTTACAAGAATACAAATTTTCTTTGCATATGTCACGCCAGCATTTCGTAGAAGCAGTATTACGGCGGAGAGGTAATGCTATCATGCAGTGGTTTCACTGCTTTGCAGCAACTGTAGCGGCATCTCTTGGTCCCTCCCTCGGAATCCGGCGCATGGCGCCAGCGTGAATGTGATGCATGTACTCTGCATGTTGTTCTCCTGCTTGGAGAAAACAAAAGCTACAAAGATTTCTTTGAAAAGAGTACCTGGGTCGCGGAACACCCAATTTCACGCCATGAAGTTATGAGGGTATTTAAAAAAACGTGCTATATGCATTAGGTCATTCCCAAGGTGTTAAACACTGCGTGCGAGCTTTGATGGCAATTTTAGCTTTGATGGAAATTTTGAGCAATATCTTTGCATACGGCACTCAATGTTACCTTTGATAAAATTGGTGCCTTGGCTATGGCGAAGACAGGTGAAGTAAGAGAAATTAATGTTCGGCGTCCTGGCGAAGATGCGAAATGTGGCCAATATGTTATGACGCTCCCGTCTATTCTTCAATCGAATCCTGAAGGCACTATAATGACATGCGCTTTTCTGTTGCGGCTTGCGCGCCATCGCATGGTATTCGTCGCGTGAGAACTGCCACTACGTTCAAGAAAATTCAGGAAATGCAAATACAGCAATGACTGCGTTCATCTCACTGAGTGACCAAACAAGTTATTCCAGTGTATTCTATTGGAGATTCCACGCCATGTTAACATCACATGTGCGCGATACGTAACCTCCAGTGTACGTGGAATGAAGTTTCTTTTTATGCATCGATGGCAGGTCCTTAGCGTGGTGTTTCATACCGCTGAAAGAGCACATTGCGCTAGCATATGTAGCCGCATCTGAACTGGGGTTTAACTCGTACGGGTTGAACGAAGACCGAAGGAGAAGATATTTCTTTTGCGTTTTTCGAACTGATGTGTCATCTCGGTTGCGTGTTTTTTTTTTTTGCTGCCCTGGTCACAAGTAAAATATGCTCGACATTTATGAACTTTGGTCTAATCAGTGGTGAACAGCCGCAATAAATAAAAGTTGTTTCAAAGCAATAACACTAATTTGTTGAGGAATATCATTGCTGGTAAGAAAAGTCCTCTTATTGAGGGCTTAAATGTTTAGTTCTGGTTTTTAATTGGTATTTGGTGACGGCAAACAATCTTTTGTGAAGCTTGTATGTGGATAACGTGTCTGGTATTATTTCAACTATGTCGCAGTTATTCAAGAAACACACGAAGGTCTACATGTTGCGATAATTAGTCGTCGCATTGTTAGTTACTCTTTGCATAATTAAAGTTAGCGTGACCTAGAAACGTATGACCACCAAAGAAAATAGCGTTGTCCGATATTTTAAAAATTCCATATGTTTTAATACAACACCATCACTCTAAATGAGAAATTCTAAGCACACACAAGAACAACAGGACTGAAACAAAATGGCGACGATTGAGGTTGTAGTGATCATTAGAGGAAAACAATAATGACGCCAAATTAAACCATGTACGTGAGCTTACCTATCGGAAAGAAGCTTGCACTGGATAATATTTATGTTTAGTACTTGTAGTTTCCGCACCTCGATGTAATATCCGAATAGTGATATGTTTTCACAACCACTGGATCCAGTCTTCATATTTTGCGCTTCGGTGTATCCCTATATGGCACAAATGTCTGACGCAAACATCGTTTAATAACTTGTACACGGAGCCAGTATAGATGGCTGCCCTGCACTCCGTGTGTATACGCCGATGAGGTGCAGCGTAGACTGCGGTAAACTTCGTATGAAGTGTAGCGCAGTTCTCACGAAGCTCGTCATTATGACAGTAGAAAAAACTGCGCGTAAAAGACAGGACCGTGACAAGTAGACAGGACAAGCGCAGACTCACAACTAACTTTATTGAAACAATGAAGAAGAATATATGTCATTTCTGGCACATGCGCACACAGAAGCCAGTTCGTTTATCTTTTCCTGTCGTTTATCGTTTATCTTTTAAACGAACTGGCTTCTGTGTGCGCATGTGCCTGAAATGACATATATTCTTCATTGTTTCAACAAAGTTAGTTGTGAGTCTGCACTTGTCCTGTCTACTTGTCACGGTCCTGTCTTTTACGCGCAGTTTTTTCTACTGTCATAATGCTGCACCAACTAGCCCAACAACATGCTGTACTAAGCTCCTCATTATCCTAGTTGCACTGTCTATGCGTGTATATATAGCATGAATGAGATATCTTGCAGTACCGAAGTTGTTCAGTTTTGTTACTTCTTGCATTTCAAAACGAAACACCAGAAAAATAAAAACTATCCAGCGCAACAAATATTCATACGCTATCACAAACGTATCTGGAGCTTCTACTCCGACGTTGAATCCTGGAATTATATAGATGTGACGCTAAGGTGCACCAGTGTGCTGACAACGCCAATGCAGCCCAGGTTAGGCAGCAGACTTCCTTAATCGGATCTGTTTGGCTGGCGCACCGACCGCTTTGGCTAGCGCTCTCATACAGCAATTGCGTACCCCGCGCTATTCCCGTCGTTATTGCTATGGCTGGGCCTGAGGGGCCTAATGAGAAAGGCACATGCACTCACTGGTGCGCGGAATATTGGGTCGTCGTAGAAGCGGGTTGCGCCCTGCTCTTCGCCCGGATTCGTTTAATTTAGCGCGAGCGCTTGAGCCCACTCTAGCTTCTATCATCAATATCGTGGCGTCTATGCAGCACCTCGCCTATCTACTGGAGACGCGAGACTGCTTACGGCGCGATACCTGCCTCATCGAGGTGACTATAATTGATTACCTCACAGACGTGTCCCTCCTGTTGATTAGGCAGCAGGAAGGAATATTTACCTACGCTTTCGACAGCGAATACGCAGTGCGAAAGCGCCACCCAGGAAAAGCGAAAAAAAAAACCCCGCCGCGGTGGCTCAGTGGCTAAGGCGTTGCGCTGCTGAGCACGAGGTCGCGGGTTCGATTCTCGGCCGCGGCGGCCGCTTTTCTGATGGAGGCGAAAAGCAAAAACGCCCGTGTGTACGAGATTTTGGCGCACGATAAAGACCCCAGGTGGTCAAAATTAATCTGGAGCCCTCCACTACGGCGCGCCTCATCGCCTGCGTTGCGTCGGCGCGATAAACCCCACAATCAATCAATCAGGAAAAGCGAAAAAAAACTCAAAAGCAAAAAACACTAACTGTAATTTGCCTTCAGCTTTACCGTCAGATTTTGTAGTGGAACGGGAATTCCTATTGGCTGTGACATGTTATATTGCGAGTAAAAGTCGTACAGATGAAGTGCACCCATTGAATGTGATGCCAGTTATATCACGTGCTCCATAAATAAAATCCAAACAGGAGCGTGCCGGTGCGTGCACATCCACAATGAACTGCCCGGAAAGGCTTTGCTTTAAGGGACCCTGCAACACTTTCGATAAACGCTTTCATTCTTTCCTTCGCGTCTGGAAGCACTGCAAAAGCTCTACTTATCGCCAGCACGAAGCGGCACTGCGTGATTTGCTCGTTGCACCAGATACGTCTTCCGTTTATGCTTTGCTTTTGGGGCTTTATTTTTAAAGTTGCTAACGAAAAGCATTTATTGCTCAAACTGAACGAAAAACGGCCAACAGCTGCCCGTGGCCTTAGTGACGCAATTTGCGCCTTCAAGGAACGTCAAGACCACATACCCAGCTTTCTCACTCAAAATTCCGACCACTCAGTAACCTAGCAAAACCACTTCACGAAATTGATATTTGGTATAAAGCAAGGCGTCAACGTGAACATCAAAATACTAAAAGAATAATTCCAGGATTCTGAATATTTTTTGTGTAATTATATGTCAAATCTTACCCCCCTTGCATTTCTATGGGACAGTTTCTATGGCTCAGGAACCTAGTCGCGCAATGTGCGAGACTTGAAACTGCGCACAAAGCAAGTTTTCTCCCCCAATGTTAGCTGCGCAAAATAACTTGACATTTCGCTGAAGAACTGCGGAGTCATCGCTGTTGAAAGGACTCCAATGAGCCGGAAAGCTGCACATGAGAAAGGATAGAAAAATCTTTTGAGCGAGTTTCCAAGTCAGCTGATGGGCATAGAGCAGTCATTTTTGGCTGAGGAACTTTGGAACCGCCTAGTCTAAGTACTGGGTGTGTTGGATGACTACGCTATGCAAGCATTTATAATTTCAAAAATTTTGAGAAAGTGTTGCAGGGTCCCTCTAAACTGTTTTTATTATAACCGCTATTAGCGAGGCGAGTTTGTAATCGGGCTGCTGCCGCACCTCTCGGAAAGCGGCGCAGCAGTCACGAACGAGACAGTATTCTCTGCAAAGCCCAGGAACCATGCGCCTATTTATTGGGGCAATAATGCTTCGGAAGTTACTTCTCCTCAGAAGGGCTGCCGTATCTGCTGTTTTTCGGAGAAGGGGATACGGTTCGAGTTCCTTGTACCTGCCAGGTATACTAACAAAAACTCCCTGCCCCCATCACCAAATTTTTGAAGCGCGAGGCGTTGAATTACAAACGGCTCGGTGTTTGTTATATCTAAGTACCAAGCAGATAGGCACCACTGAAGTTGCGAGTCCTTAAAAATGATATTTGGATGTCCACCTTACATGTCTCATCTGATGGATATGAATGTTGTGGCAACTGTACGTAGAAAAAGACAAAAAAAAAGCCAGTTCGGGCACGCGCAGCGTGTGTACGAGGAACGAGATGAGGAGCTGGGGAGTTGGACGTGTGAAAGCGGGCTTGGACCTAATTAAAGTGTGGTTTTCTGGGGCTCGGTGTCTTTCTTGGGAGCCACGGCCGGGCGCTAGGACCCCAGGACGACAATCTTGAGTGGATTATTTAATATTTTCTGCGTTTTCAAGCTCAAAACTTGACTTACGCCTCAAGGTTGTACAGTCGATCACGGGTGTGTGCATTTTAAATGCACGAGCAATCAATTAGCGCCGTTTTCAAGGTCATTGAAGTAAAAAAAAGCGCGTGCGTCAATGCGGTAGTCTTATACCATCATCTCGATTCGCTTAGTGAAAGGGAACATCAGTTTGTCTCCAGGTTGCATGAAGCAGAGTTCTCAATACGCGTGTGCTCTCTCTCTCTCTTTCTCGATCGCGCTCGCTCTCACTCTTAGTAATTTGAGAAAGCAGCAAGCATGCGGTGAGAACAGAATTCTCGAACAGTCAACAAATCGGATGTCTAAACGGCACCTCATAACGCGGTCATTTAACCAGCTTAGCGGACCCATAGCGTGAACGAGTACGTATTCGTGGGTGAGTTGCTGTGGCATTGGAGAAAAATGTATTGCACATGCGGACGAGCACAAGAAAATAGAACAGACACCACGGAGTGCTACTTTCCACTAGTTTTAATTGGAAAGACAGATCAATATTCATCAGCACTTTAAGCTCTGTTACCGCCAATGCCCACGTGTTGAAGCCATGCGAAAAGCCGACTCCTCGTCTGTTAAACTTAACGACGGCACGCTCACAACCACCTACCCCGCTTTCACAATAATTTCTGCCTTCATAATCTCTCGTGCTGATTGCTCTCTATGTTTCGCTAGGACAACGCATGACTCAAACAGTTGCACGCATCCTCAGTCGTGTCATTGGACAGACAAATGACCATCCCGGTGGCTGCTAACGCTTAGTCTGTGCTCTGTAAAGCGGTCATTAAGACAACGGCTGGACTTCCCGATATTGCTTTCCGCAAGACAGCGGAACTTCATATACCACCCCTACCGCACATTCTACAAAGGGCGTCTTATGCTGTTTTTCATGTTCTACACGCTTTTTGCGGTAGGGGTGTCATTTTGTTAGGGGCAGACAGAACTACTTTTACTTTCGCGTTTATTCGACTGGCAATATGTTTATACGGTCGGACGTAATATGCCAATATACAATCACTGCTCTTCTTTTGCTATCAACTTCCTCTGACTGGCACGTTTCAGCCTTTATGTTCTTGATGGTGCACTTGGCTACGGAAACAAGGACACCCGCAGGGTACCCAGCTGCAAGCAGGCGTTCTGGTTGGTTGATTAAGCTAGATTTCATAGCATGATGGCCGGATTTTTAAAGGGCATTTCTAAAACACATACTAGCGGTACCTCTCTTGGTTAGTTTAGACCGAGCCGAATGGTAGAGTAACAGAGGCTTGTCCACTAGTAGTTTGTACGCCAAACATACATGTTGCCCAGCACACAACTGCTTACAGCTGGGTACACTGCGGGGTCTTTGTTTCTGTAGCGGAGGGCACACTCAAGAACATACTGGCTGAAATGTGCAAGTTAAAGAAAGCTGACAGCAAGGAAGCAGCAGTGAATCCATATTTGCATAATACGTCCCACCGTCTAAAAAAACATTACCACTACAAAAATTGTACATGTGGTTCTGTCTGCCCCTATCAAAATGAACCAGATGATCAAAATTACTAACACATACCGCAAAAAGTCTGTAGCGTGTGAAAAAAAAAGCATCATACGCCCTTTGTAGAATGCGCGGTAGAGGTGGTATATGAAGTCCCGCTGTCGTGCAGAAAGCAATATATCGGGCAGACCGGCCGAAGTCTTATGTCCGCTTGAGAGAGCACAGACGAAACGTTAGCAACCACCGGGATGGTATTTGCCTGTCCACTGCCACTACTGCGGCTGCGTGCCACTGTTTGAGTTATGCGTTGTCAGAGAGAACCATAGACAGCAATCGGTAAGAGATTATGGAGATAGAAATTATTGTGAGAGCGGGGTAGACGGGTGCGAGGGTGCCGTCATTAAGTTTAACAGTTAAGATTTTGGCTTTTCTTTGCATGGCTGCAACATGTGGGGAATGGCGGTCACAGTGCAAAACTTGTGGATATATGTTCAAGAGTTTTTCAATACAAACTAGTTGAAGTTAGCGCTCCGTGGTGTCTGTTCTCTTTCCTTGTCCTCGTCCGCAGGCTCTATGAATTTTTCTGCTATAGCGTTTCTTATTCTGCAAAACTGCATAATATAAATTCTCTACAAAGCTCTCGCTGGGTTCTTGTTGGAGTACTGGCCTGTCCCCAGAGGTTCTAGCACCATCTGCTTAATTGGCTGACCTGACGACCGCCTTTGTCAGGGGATCAACCACTACAAACGGCTAAAGCATATGTGTTTCCTTGTGGTTGATTGACACGTTAATTGGCAGAGGTGTGGCGATAGTTGGGTCCCGGGAGCTATCCAAGTGTATGGCAACCTCTCTGGTATAGCAAAAGAAGAAACTTTTCTTCTGTATCAGGCGGCCCTACAAACTTCCAGCTTCACATTCCGACACCTTGATTCGAATCATGACCTCTTGCTTTCTGAAGAAAGCCAGGTATTCAAATCATTACACAGCGCCGGCGCGTTCCATTCTGTTCAGTTTAATGAGCCTACGCGAAAAAAAAAATCTCTGAGTTGTAAAAGTTTACAAAGACACAATTCGTTGCTGCCACGATTTCGATTTTTACAACGCCTTTTGTTACACTTGTCGCCTAAATTGTCGGGTTTTAATAATTTTTTTTCGTTATAAAAGTTGTCCAATAGGTCATTCCAGGACTAAAGCCTTTCCTATAGACCTGGAACCGCTCTTGACCCGCGTCGCTTGAATTCATTCATTCCGTACAAAATTCCTGATTTCGTACCTCCATCGAAACACTGGCCTTCCCGTTCTGGAACACGTCTCCCGTTATCTACGCTGTTACTTTGGCGTCACATCACTGGTTGTCATTTCGCTTAACTGAATTCGACACTCACCAAACCATTGCGCCTTTGTTATACCCGGTCCGAAAGGCACTTTTGGGAGGAATTTTAAAAAAAGGCCACAGAAATAACAGTCAAATAAAGCAGCAGTACGACCCAAGAAAAAACTTTTTTCAAGCGGATAGCGCTGGTGCTGGCGTGCTGAATGATTGGAGCGTCAATTATTGCCTCCAAATTTTTGCCCGCGTCGTGTACACGATCTGTGCATTAAACAATGTTCCGGATTGGTGTTCCACTATATGAAAGCGAAGCTGTTTGTGCCTCCACTGACGGCGTTCAACACGTTTTTTCAAAACGATGATAACCATAGGTAAAGGCAGTTCAAGCGCATTAGGAAGGGAGCTTACATTAACACTTGAGACGTGAAGGTAGTGAAGCTAGACGAAACCGTTACGATCATCACGACGACTACAGCCGATTTGGTTCGTTTCGCCTGCCGCAGCGACCACTGCTCTATCATTGTTTCTATAAGGGTGAGATTGTTTCCTTTTTTCGGAAGTGATAATCATTGGACATCACCTTGGAGGGGCGTACCCTATGCCCTATCTTTCTCCTTCCGAGCAAGTCTTGCCGAGATAACTACGAACGCAGTTTTTTTTTCCGACAATCTTGGACAGTCTTCCAAGTGGGTATGCTTGGATGGCAAACTTGCACCGATGACGCTGGTCGGTCGATGAGAAGCAAGCATGCACGAGCGCTCGGCATGTCTTTGATTTTTTAACTGCTGCACTGTCGCCGCAATCTTGGCCAATCTTCCTAAGTGGGCATTCTTCGATTGACAAAAGTGCACAGCGGACGCTGCGTGGTCGTCGCGAATCACGCACGCACGAGCGCTAGGCATTTTGTTGGTCTTTTTAAGTTCGGGGTGGTCACCGTGAGCCCCATGCTCACGAGCGCGCGCTCGGTAATTTCTTGGTTTTTTTAACCGCAGACTCAAAAAAATTACGCTTTGCTCAAGAGCTTCGCTCTTAAAAAGTGCTTTCCATGGCAGGAATCAAGCCAGCGTATCTCTCGTTAAGAGGCCGACGTCTATCCGATTGCGCTATTCCGACGTTTTCGAAGCAGTTTGAATGTTTCACTTCAACTGAGGTTCCAAGCAAGGAAGCTTCGAGTTTTAACCTTTCTTTGTTTAGGCAATTGGCTTTGATTAATTTTCATTTAAAAAAAAAACTGTGGTTGATTTTTCTGTCGCAGGAATCGGTAAAACACGAAAGTGAAATGTGCAGCGACATCTGCAGCTTTAATCATATGCACGACTTGAGCTGACAAAAACTGCGTAATATGTCAGCTCAAGTCGTGCATATGATTAGGCGGGTCACTAACCGGCATCGAGGAATGAAAGAAAAGGACACAATGAGACTAATTCAAGCTTTCGTCATTTCTCGCCTCACCTATGTTGCTCCATACATGGCCCTAACCAAATCCGACATTGAAGCACTAAACAGGATCATTCGGAAGGCATTTAAACAAGCACTCGGGCTCCCTATGAGTACATCGACAACCAAGGTTCTTGAAATGGGCCTTCACAACACTATTGAGGAACTCATTGAAGGTCATCTCGCAAGCCAGCGCCTCCGTCTGACACACACTCCAGCAGGCCGCTTTGTTCTGCAATCCATCAACTGGCCCTGTGCAGAACAAACCCACCTGGCCCCTTTGTCAGACGAGTGGCGTAAACATATCTCTGTACGACCCCTACCAAAGAATATGAACCCCGACCTCCATCCCGAGCGCAGGACCACCCGCAGCCAAGCCCACGAACGCTTATATGGCAATCGCTCTGACGTGTCCTACACCGATGCGGCGAGCTACGCTGACAACCAAACCATGGTTGCAGTGACAACAACCAGAAGCCATTTAACTTCATGCGCATCCATCCGTACGACATCCCCACGAGACGCCGAAGAACTCGCCATTGC
Source organism: Haemaphysalis longicornis (assembly GCF_048455015.1). Lineage (NCBI taxonomy): Eukaryota > Metazoa > Arthropoda > Arachnida > Ixodida > Ixodidae > Haemaphysalis > Haemaphysalis longicornis. The sequence continues at coordinate 22,112,171 of NW_027526385.1, forward strand.
CTTAGCCCTCATCCAATGCTCCAGCAGAGTCATCATCACTGACTCTCAAGCAGCCTGCCGCAGTTTCCTTTCAGGTAGGGTTGCACCAACGACCCTGCGGTTACTTCAGCGATACCGTCCATCTCACCGAGTGGCGATCGTTTGGACACCTGCCCATGCCTCTGTAACGGGCAACAACTTCGCCCACCAACAGGCTCGCGAACTGGCCCACCGAGCCCCAGAGGTCACCGCAGCTCCGACGCCACTTCTCACCTATCAGGAAATTACTCAATTTTACCGGACCACCAGACAAAAATTCCCGTGCCCTCACCCATCCCTCAGCAAAACTCAGGAAATAACACTCCGACAATTACAAGCAGGCACGTACGTTCACCCGGCTCGAATGAATTTATTGTTTCCCACACAGTACACCGCGCTATGCAAGTTTTGTCCACAGCTAGGTACCCTCCAGCATATAATTGTGTAATGCGCTCATAACCCAGCCCTACCACCCCTCTCCACCTGTTCCTTTTCCGAGCTGTGGGAGACACTGTTGACCAGCTGTCAACCGGAGGACCAGACTCTCCTGGTGACACGGGCCAAGACGGCGAGGGCAACGCATGGATTCCCGGACTAGGGTTCCACTCTCACATTTGAGCTCAATAAAATGTTTTCTCTCTCTCTCTCTGCAGCTGAGTATGATTTGCGGGTTGGCAGCTGTCTGGCGGGTCCTGCTGGCGGGTCGCTTCGGAAAAGGTGTACTGGCGTCAATTTTGTGACGGATATGACGTGAGGTAAATCTTATTGTATCCCGGCATAAAGCAATTTCGTGTTAAAATATAAAACTAGAAGTCGAACAACACTAAAAATAACTTACTCATTTGTAAAAAAGGTATCTTTCCCGGAAAAAGACCGTGTATGCAGGTGTGCACCCTTTAGAGGCCTCTTGCTTCGTTTTAATGGCGTCATTTCTATGATAGATATGACGTCAGTGAAATCTTGGTGTATCCACGAATAAAGCACTTTCGTGTTAAAGGTTCAAGACAAAAACGCCATGTTTAACTTCTCCACCCCCTTCTTTCGCTAGTTTGTAGAACAGAATTTGTAGTAACAATACCAAGTGCTCGCGTTAGACAGACATTAGCGCGAGGAACTTGCAAGGAGCGAATATCTACTCTGGACTGGTCGAACATATGTGCAAGGCTTTTGTGCCAAGTGCAGCATTATTGTACGAGCATGACCCGACCCGCCTCATTTCTCGCCATTGAGTCCAAAAAAAAAAAGCCAGCCCCTTTCTCAAGAAGAGAAGCCTAACGAGTATACGTATCATTTTCACGTGGTCTTGAAACACCATTATCTCGCAGGGCTGGTTGTTGTCTTCGTTATCGGTTCTCTTGGCACAAAAGATGCTCACGTTTTTCTTTTCTAGTCGGTTTTATGCAGCTGATTTTTTTTCCACTCACTTAATCCGAGTAGCGCTATTAAACGTTGAGATAAAATAGCTGCAGAATAATTATTTTAGGGATCCAACGTTCATCTCCGGTGAACCGCCGTGTTCATTTACGTTTCCATTGCGTTGTTGTAGCTGTCAGTCTCAATTCGCCAGTCGTTATACAGCACACCGGGTGGGGCTATTTCGTTTACAGCCTCGTACTCACCGTGTATGGTCGGCGGGTAGTAAGAAGATTCTTTGCGTCATTAGAGTATCAGAGAAAAAGAAACGCCAGCTTGTTTTGGGGGGATCTATGGTGAGTTCAAAACTGATAAGGAGACGTAGTGTTTCGGGCAGACAAAAAAGCACGGGGACATCTTAGCAGAGAGGTTACTAGAGGTCCGTCGTGCTAGAGTGGCTTTGAGTGCGGTAATGCTGCTGACGATGATACTGTGATTATAGGCTGCTTATTACTGGCATTAGGTACGTCGCGTGCTTCTCGGGAATTATTATCACATCGAGGGTCTTCATTTTCTTTGTCCTGCGTTACGCCTACGGAAGACTCATTATTAGTAGCGGGGAACGCCGCACACTTCTTAGACGCTCTATATAAGTGACGGTCGCTTATGAGTTACGCGACACGAATACTTTAGCGACAGAGCGTGTTCCGAGGAGAGTGATCCTGCGGTGTCATCGGAATCATTCTCGAAAATTCTTCTTGCAGAAGGATTTTTCTTCGGGCGTTAGAAATAAAACACCAAGAGCAAGACAAATGTTCAAGTGAGGTAGGGTTAGCATAACTGTGAAGCATGTTTATTGGTGATTTTTACTGTCCGAAAACCACAAAATGAAACAAAATAGAACGTATTCATTTGTGAATCCCAGCATCTTTTGCTCTACAACTGTAAATTTCATTTTATAAAATGGTTCCTTGCACCATTATAGTACTTTTGCAATGCCAAGGTTGCATGTTCCGTTTATTCCGCTTTCGTATTCTTGGGACTCATTGGCTTGTTTATTGAGCAGCCATGTCTCCCAAAAATATTTTTTTTACATCGGAGCTGTCGTAGCGTAACTCCCCAATTTTTCCTATTCCACAGGACAAAAAAAAAATTGCTTTCCTCCTCTTCACTCCGCACACCCTCTACCTTCCTCCATCCCTTCCCTTGTTTCGCTCTAAAATTCCATGTAAGGTTCCGATGAGTGTCCGAGGAAAATGTTTTATCGGCAACGCATTTATATATAATAATGAAGCTAACTTTAAACCGAGGCGAACAGCAAAAAACCCTTCGTGTGTGAGATTTCGGTGCACGTTAGAGATCCCCAGGTGGTCCAAATTATACCGGAGCCCTTTTCTACGGCGCGTCTGATAACGTGTGCAGCTTCAGAGCATTCAAACCAACAATAAATCAATAATGACCGTTAAGAGCCCTTGTACACTTATACACCTATTTTTTGTATGCTTGCTGTCCCCTATTGTATGCTGCACATTTAAGCCTATTCTCAATGCCGTCGAAGGCTTTCCCAGCGCGACGGCACGGTTTGAGCGGAAGTTTTCGCCACCCAGTAACCCACAAACAGCGCCTCTTGTCGCCCCACTTCCCTGAGTAGAATAGCCCTGAACTATTTTTCATCGAACAATCCAAACAGTTTCCGATATACTCAGTTCATCTGCATCAGCGGTGTTTTATGAGACTACTCCAAGACTAAGTTTGCTGCTGAGGTTTACCTTTTCTGGTTTTTCGAGTCCAGACTATGATGGTGTGATGTGAAAATCCAATCATTTTTCTAGTATTGCGGACAAACTACACACTTGATAAATGTCACTACCCCTTGAAACAAGTTCTGAAACAGTCCGTAAAAAAATATACACAAGCTTTACAAAATTCAATAAAAATGAAGTACAATATTTCTCCAATAACTACAAAATAAATACGCTGAATGGCCGAACTGATGTCGCCTAATAAGCTACTGCGCCGCTAACAACTTTCCTGCAAATGGTTGCGACAGAATGGCAAAAGATGTTATGAATTTTACACACGCTATATAACAGAATTTTAAGCGTCAATAAATTTTGTACAGTTATTGGGTTGCACCATTTTAGGTAACTTGCCAGATAAAATTATGCCCTCTTCAATTAATTCCTGCAGCGAGGGTTCTTTTTGGAAAATTGGTTTCGCTTTTGATGTGACCCAAAGCATTGGTCTACCTGAATCTAGAGCAGCGTATCGTATGCTTTGTGGCTCCATACTGTATTGCATTGTTGTCCTCCGCATACACAAGAAATTTTGTCGCCATTTCTGCTGCAGCTTATAACACGTTGCGGCCGCCGCGGAAATTTTTCATGGGTCTCGCGTCCTGTTGCGTGAGAAGAATCGGTAATAGACATTTCAGAAAACGACGGTTCTTTCATTGTATGGGGCTGAGAACCGGTGCTCCTGGTGTTATCCCGAGGCACGTGATGCCAACATCTAAGCTAACGCACGTCTCCCAAATTAACAATAGACACAGCGTACCGTTTTACGGGGAGGTGGTTCATAGATAGAGTATCGCAGATTTTGAAAACGATATTCTTTCTGATGCTGCACAAACCCCCCAATTTGTTCGGCTTGCCAGTCTGTTCAACAAACCAGCCTTCTGGCCAAAAGTTAAAAGAATTCTTGAACGACAGGTTTATATAGGAAAACTTCCCCGAAGCACACAATCTGGAAACACATCATATAAGTCAACATTGTTAGGGAAAAGAATTAGGCAAATTTGACGCAAGACATGAATACGTCAGGGTTATTTGAATAGTTTTGACGCAAGTTGTACTGCTGTTTGATTTTTTCGGTTGAACATTAAAAAAATTACACTATCTTCCCGAGGGGAGCCATGGGGTGATGCAGAGTGAGTACTGCTGCTCGCTCAGGTACTGCTGCTCGACGTTGTCGTTTAGAAGCGGCTTCTCGTTGTCGTAGTTCAGGTTCCAGTGCTCGACGTTCCCGAACCACCGCTGCTTCACGTTGTCGTAGTTCAGCATCCGCCGCTCGACGTTCACGAACCAACGCTGCTTCTCTTGCTCGAAGTTCAGGTACTGCTGCTCGACGTTGCCGTTTCGAAGCGGCTTCTCGTAGTCGTAGTTCAGGGTCTGCCGCTCGCTCTAAACGTTTACGTTCAGCGTCGCGTGCCCTTTGCTTCGCAGCTTTGTCTCGATTGGAAGTAACGTTGCTGTGTGCGCTTGTGCTGATGCTAGTATGAGGTTGCGTCAGCCCAATCGCAGACGGGGCGGTTGCTTCCATAACACTGCATCTGAAGTCAACGGAGCCAAGCGGAGTCAACTGACGTCAACCGAAGCAAGCGCTGCACTGACGCGCGCAGAGCGCTACCGCTGCTTATATTCACACTTGAAGGAGAGGAGACTAGAGGAGGAGAGATCCGCAAGCGCCGAGCATGCGCGATGTGAATAGAAGCGAACGCACGCGAAGCGCACGCAGCTGGTAGAGAAAGAGAGAGAGAGAGAGAGAGAGAGAGAGAGAGAGAGAGAGAGAGAGAGAGAGAGAGAGAGAGAGAGCGGAGAGAGTAACGCGCAGCTGTTGGAGAGATTGAAGGAGGAGAGATGCGCATGCGCAGTGTGAGTGCAGACACCGACGACGCCGACACCGACGCGGGAAAGGCCACCGCTATAAGATGCTCCGCATTTAAAAATACCCGTTGAAATCAACGTTTTAACCCAAAAATACAAAAATTACTACGGCCCATCGCTCGTGCCTACTGGCGGCATTCCTAGAAGTAACACAGTAACGAAAGGTTCCAAAGGATAGTGTGCGGGGTGCGGGACGCGGTAAAACTTGAATTCACTGGAACACCCCCACGCTGTGTTTATCAAGGGTGGCGCTAAATGAAAGGAGGAAAGCGTGACACGTGAGCAAGGGAGCGCAGAGGGGAATTTTAGCTGCAGCACCCGCACAGAGGCTATCCTCGTTTGACGAAATTTGCAGCTAACTGAAAAGATACGCGGCCACCATTCTTCAAAGGAAAGCTTCTGCGGTCCTACGTGTCCTTTAAGCGCAAGCTGTTCACTAGCGGGAGGCGTTATTCGTGTATGTTTTTTACTTTAAATCGCGACACATTCTATGGTTCAAGGTGTTTGTGTGAGGTCTTTGTTTTTTAATTCTTTTTCAGCTTCTCGCTTGCTCTATTCGGTTCCGCACGTCCGTGAACTCGATTAGTTGCAGTTCTGAATTTTGTATTTTAAATCAGGTAGTCGCGTATATTCCGTTCTCCCGTGGAGTAAAGCGCCAACAAAGACCGAAGGCAGGAACAGAGACGGAAATGAAATCGTCGAAGCCGGGCAGCAGTCGCCAGTAAGGATATTGAAGGAAATGCCAACCGTATGCGGCATGTAGAAGAACACCGGCAACGTTGCGGCGCAAAGAACACCACACAAAACGTGGGCACCGCGCTTAAAAATAAAGACATGTTTTTAAGAAATACCCACGGTTCAAATAGGCTTTTGGACTTTTAGAAAAATATTTTGGGTGCCACATCAACTTTGGAAGTCATCCACTTTGACCGAGCAGAGTAGCTCATAATTTGTAAGACCGAGAATCTGCTACTGAAGCTTTAAGAGAAGAAAACGGCTTGCTCTTCGTAGCGTCAATATAGCCTTCAATCTGGTAATACGCGCTGCAGATAAGCAAAATGCTTATGTGAGATAGACTTGTGTCACGTTATGCTGTCGGGCACTTGTACTTTGTTATTGGGTTGAAATGCACTCTGCCCTGGGCTACAATTTCCAAGAATTAAAGACACCTCCTCTAGCGCGACCGGTTGCGTGGAATAAAGAATTCTTAGAACTGCACCAAGAAACGAAAAAACAATACTCTCAATAGGGTAACCTGGAACGTAAAGTCCTTGAAAGGTTTTATCTTTTATTCCTTGCTCGCGAACTAAATTTACGTGCAAGGTAGGTAACTTCTAAGGTAACTTCTACCTTCTTTTTCTACTAATTAGCAAACATCAAAGAATTTCAGAAAAGTTTTCTGTTATTTTCTAAGATCACAAAATTTCTTCAGAAAAGCAGATGCAGCGTAATGTCTTGGACCTTCCTGCGAAACCTACATCTGCGCAACTCAATCAAACCACAATTTTCGAGCGTAGCTTTTTGGAGTTCAGAAAAGCTTTCTTTCAAATCATAACGCGCCTATATTTTTCCCCTTGTGCAACATGTTCTCCTCTAGACACTAGCCAGTATTATTTTAAATTCTTGGTAACCAAATGCTTAAGCTATATCGAACTAGAAGCGGGGGTTCTATGGCACGCCGCAAGCGTAAAGCCACTTGCCGCTTTTGCTCTGCTGCAAGCTCCGTTAAGAAATTTTTTCCGGGACGTCAATTTTCCCGCAAGCAGCGATTTTTTTATCTGGGCGTGGCTCAGACGCGGCCCAAATTTGGACCATTGTTGTGAATCACGCGCTATGCTCAAAAGTCGGTAATTACACGCTTTCAGCGCCCAAGGTTTACTTTAGCCGGTAGAGGAGCGGAGTTATTTAGAGAACAATTTTAATAGGACACATTTTCGGGAGCGGTAATTTTAAGATATCTCATAGATCATGTGGTCACGTCGGAGCATTTTCTAGTAGCGGTTAAGGGTGGAAAACATAATGTATTCCTCTGAACATAAATGCACCTTTTGGATGCCAACGTATCTAGTGATGAATATTGTCACTAGAAATATAGCTTTTAAAGAAAATTGCCGGATTAAAATTTCATGTAAAACGCCACTAAATAGCTCGTGTTAACTATCCACAAGGGAGTGTCACAAAATTATCAAGCAATTTGAGGAAGTAAATTAAAACCGCTTGAAAAAATCGAAGTGATTTTAAAGGGAACAGCTTTATCGTAAGCATCAATTTAGTTAACAGAGAACACAGGCACTGGCCCCTCAAATATGCCATTCTATTGTGTAGACTTTCACCATGCTAAATACACAGAATGAAAGCCCGTGAGTTAAACGAAGCCAAACTAGCCATTCCCACGCAACCTACTGCTTTTAATATCACCAGAACCCTAAGCGCAAGTGCCGCCTTCACGAGGTTACAAAGTGACCCACTCAATAGGTCCGGTTCTTTAATAGAGTAAGTTGTTGAGTTTGCCAAGGTCGAAAAAGAGTATTAGACCAGGCATAAAAGAAAGGGGAAGGTGCTTTATTCTGCTGAATCTTTTGGCTTACCTTCCTACCAGCATCAGAATGGCACCTTTAGGGTTGAGTCATAATATAGAGAATTAGATCCTGGTGAAAAGTTGCAGGGCAGGTTTTAATTTTGCGTAGCAGTTTTGTGAATAGCGGCTAGCAAAGAGCGCTATAGAACTATTGCCCATTGAGCTCATTATTTAAGCTCAAATAAGAAAATTCTTGTTAGGGTCTTTATCACTCGCATGAAGTCAAAGGAGTGACAAAGTTTATTTAGTGATATCTGGCATAAAATAGATGTCATTGGTTCTTTCGGTATTTCTCCCATATCGGTGCTACTACGCAATAAAGCAAAAAGGCACAAGTGTCCAGTCTTCAGTTTCATGTACATAATTTATTTTACTTTGCAGTACTTGGAATTACTTGCAGTACATTATTATGCCTGAAATCACCGCCCTAAGGAAAGGTTTATCTTCAGATCTTGCTTTACAACAGATTAAGATTGTGCAGACTAATGGTGCTGTAACACTCTCACATCACTTCAGCAGACACAAGGAGAGACATCTTTTAGGATCTCTTTGCACAGGGCGGCTATAGAGCGACGGTGCCACGGTTATTGCTTCTTCGCCGATGAGATTTCCTGACCTGTAGGCCAGGCCAGATGTATTTGCTTGCATGGCCATTTCTGGAGGATGTTGTGGCCTGGACGTCCGGTCTGGGTGACCTGGCCTCATTTCTTACGACGCCATTTACGTGCACGGGAATTGGTCGCAAATATTCCTTCTTTCCATCTTAATACTGTGGCTTTTATCTTTCTCAAGGGAACAAAATCAAGGGAACAAAGGGCAAGCAAAAATTGACTGATTGGCACGTGGTAATTCTTCCCCTGTACTTTCCCGTTTAGACAGTATCTCATTTTTATTCTCGGCGAAAGGGCCTCTGCAAAGAAAATAAAAAACATTTGCACCAGTGAAGGTGTTTCATAATCAGTGAGATCAAGATACACGGGTCGCTTACCCAGCAATGTTTAAGCAATGACAAGCAACAATTAAGATAAGCAACGATTAAGCAAAGCATTGTGACGAGGGCAAAATATCCTCACTATATACATATCATCATTCTAAGGGGATGTCGGACAGAAATTTTCGATATTCCGTTCCCCAATTGTAATGTTCTACTGGGGATATTTGTTATAGTTGTAGCTTTAGGTCGTCTATCATGTGAGTAACATTATTGGGAATAGCGTTGAGAGAGCAAAATATTGTTGCGCAGGTACCAAATATAACATAATAAAAGGTTATCGCCCTTGTAAAGGCTGCCCTATTGCTAGCATTAGCCTAATGTTCAACAGCATAGGTTGGATATGCAGGGTTATGGCCGCTCAATGAATAGGAGGTCGATGGAAAGGCCCCGCACGGGGCACCTTGAGCAATCCTGGTGACGGTACTGGCGATACCGCGGACCCCGAGCCCCCAAACATAAGCTGGATCCAACCGTGGCGATGTGTTTATAGGTGGAGGGTTAGAAACCACGAACGGTGGCCGTCGGAGCCCAGGTCAAGCTCCGGCGGATGGGCTCCCTGTCTGTTCACCAGGCAGGGAGCTCCGGGACCTCTTTGACTACCAGGGTAAGGTCAAAGAAGAAAGTACCCCCGTCTCCCTGCTTTTTCCTATGCTATATGGATAAATCAAACAACCCCCCCCCCCCCCAGACGTGATCGGCCCCCGAAAAGGGGCCGCACCGAAGTTTCCTTTCCATCCCTTCCAACAATCCACAATCCGAAACCTGACAACTATCCTCGATTCTTGGTTATCGAGGCAGTTGACAAAACAAACCCTGTTTCTTCCATGTCCATATTCTTGATCACTAAGTTCCTGGAAGGCATCCTCGGAAAATCGTTTGATGCTAAGAAACTCCGTACCGGTGAAGTCCTCGTCAATGTCAAGACGCAGCAACAAGCCACTAACCTCCTGTCGCAAACCTGCATGGCAGATCTGGCCATCAGAGTCACTCCCCATCGTAGCCTCAACAGCTCTGAGGGTGTGATCTCGGAGACCGATTTGTTAAATGAGACCGAAGCTGATCTGTTGGAAGGCCTGAAAGATCAGGGTGTAACTGCAGTGAGGCGTATCACCATCAGACGAGACAATAAGGAAATCCCCACGAAGCATATAATCTTGACATTCAACAAATCAAAACTTCCTGAGCACATCAATGCTGGCTTCATTAGGTGTGGTGTACGTCCGTACATACCTAACCCGCGCCGCTGCTACAAGTGCCAGCGATTCGGGCACGCTACAAATTCTTGTCGCGGCAAAACGACCTGCGCGAAATGCGCCGCACATGACCACCCTACTGAAAACTGTGACTCTACTACCTTCACCTGTGCAAACTGTCAGGGGCCGCACGCTGCATGGTCCCGCAGCTGTGAAAAGTTCCAATTAGAAAAGAAAATCATTAACATCAAGGTCACCGAAAACATCACCTTCCCAGAGGCGCGGAAGAGGTTCGCCTCCTTCCCTCTGGGCAGGTACGCCGACGCAGCTCGCCGGGGGGCGGAGCGGCGTCTGGTCTCGGCGGGGACCCAGTACCGCGAGTCGGACTTGGTCCCGCCCCCGCCCCCCCAGGGTTGCCCCAGGCAGCCCAACCAGCCTCCACACCGCTCGCTCACCCAGCAGCGGCTGTGGTGGCAACAACGTGTGTTGGGGATGCCGCTGCATCCACTGCTTCCTCTCCACCGGCCCAAAGCACACGCAAGGGCACGGAGATGGAGACGGAGGCAGTCGCAGCGACCCCCTCCCCCGCCTCACTGCCTGTGCCACCTGTGGTGCTCCCCACGCCTTCGGCACTGGCAGTGCAGGCAAAGAACACCCGAAAGGGTACCATGTCAAGGGGGCCCAGTCCGCTGGGTACCCCCTTGCCTTCAGATGACGACATGGACGTCGAGCCCTTCCGGCTTTCATCGCAACGGAAGGAACGGGCTCCGACGTCCAGGTCAGTAGAGAAGGCAAAAAAGCCCCTCCCAAGACTGCAAGCCCCGAAAGACCCTACATAAATAATCACACTCCAGTAGCTCTAACACATCATAATGGGAAGAGAAAACATAGTTCAATGGAACTGCAGAGGCCTTCTGAATAATCTTGACGACGTGCATGAGATTCTGCATGCCAACCAGCCAAGTTTAATGTGTGTCCAGGAAACACATCTTAATTCCAAACACACAAATTTCTTGAATAGTTACCTGGTATACAGGAAAGACAGGGATGGCTGCACACACTCTTCTGGCGGTGTGGTCATAATCGGCCGCAAATCCTTAGTATGCCACCCTGTCACCTTGAACACCGTCCTTGAGGCTGTAGCAATACGCTTAATAATATTTAATAGGTTGATAACGGTATGCTCCATATACATTCCTCCTGATGTTACACTTTTGAGCTCTGACTTCGAGGCACTGGTTGACCAGCTGCCCGAACCGTACATTCTAACAGGCGACCTTAATGCTCAGAATTCTCTTTGGGGCTCTTCTCGTACGGATGCCCGGGGTCGCCTGATAGAAAGGTTTCTTACATCCTCTGGAGCATGCATTTTCAACAACAAACAGCCTACGTACCATAACATAGGTCACAACACATACTCATGTCTTGACTTGGCTATTGGCTCCGCAGTTCTCTTTCCTCTTCTCGAGTGGGGTGTGGGAACTGACCCATATGGCAGTGACCACTTCCCCACCTCACTTACATATATAGGTAAAGGCCCAAGCAGTTCATCTTCCCATAATAGGTTCAATGAAGCACGAGCTAACTGGAATACATTTACAGAGACATCCAAACTACACCACACATCCATAGGACACCTACACGTTGAAGAAGCTACCCAACTCCTCACGGCGCACATCCTCGACGCCGCCGAAAGGTCCATTCCCCACGTCTCTGGTGCCCCGCGCAACCAGCGGAGGCCGTGGTGGAATGAGGACTGTAGGCGGGCGCGAGAGGCCCAGAACAAGGCGTGGGGTATCCTTCGTCGGTACCCCACGTCGGGAAACCTCCTCTTGTTCAAACGGGCCAAGGCATTAGGAAAATGTGTGCGCCGTGAGGCAAAACGAGAGAGTTGGCGTACATTCGTAACATCAATAAACTCCTACACAGACACACGGAAAGTATGGACACGTATACGCAAACTCAAAGGACAACAGACACACAGCCTGCCCCTGGTCAGTACAACAGGGGACACTCTGGAAGACCAGGCTGACACACTCACACAACACTGCCAACACGTGTCCAGTTCAGCACACTACACGAACACTTTCCTGAAACGTAAAGCCTCTTGTGAAAAGAAGTCCCTACACGACAACAACAAATCACAGACTTCTTACAACTCCCTGTTTTCACTACATGAGCTGAGGGCTGCTCTGAGCACGTGTAAACCCTCAGCTCCAGGCCCAGACAACATTACATACACAATGATACAACACCTACACGCAGACACACTTGAAGCACTTCTACATCTATATAATAAAATATGGCTTTCGGGGCACATTCCACACTCTTGGAGGGAGGCCATTGTAGTGGCTTTCTTGAAGGAGGGAAAGGACCCGTCGTCCCCCTCAAGTTAACGTCCAATAGCCCTGACGAGCTGCCTGTGCAAGCTCTTCGAGAAGATGATCAATCGCAGGCTCGTGTACTTCCTCGAGTATAATGGTCTTCTCGAGAGCTGCCAGGCAGGATTTAGGGTGGGGCGATCGACGAACGATCAACTCGTAGCTCTTGACTCATACATCAAGGATGCCTTCGTGCATAAGCAGTATTGCGTAACTGTCTTTTTCGACCTTGAGAAGGCCTACGACACCGCTTGGCGTTATGGGATCCTTAGTGACCTCAGGTCATTCGGTGTTCCGGGGAATATGTTGAACACACTTGTAAGTTATTTGTCAGAGAGAACGTTCAGAGTAAGAGTTGGTTGTGCACTCTCAAAGGTTCACGTCCAAGAAAATGGCGTGCCGCAAGGTGGCGTGTTGAGTTGCACTCTGTTCATAGTAAAGATGAACTCTCTTGGAAAGGCACTGCCACCCACAATCTCTTATTCCATGTATGTAGACGACGTGCAAATATCTTTTAAATCATGTAATATGTCTATATGCGAACGCCAAGTCCAGCTCGGTGTCAAGAAGCTTGCCGGCTGGGCAGACAGGAATGGGTTTAAATTGAATCCTGCAAAAAGCTCCTGCGTTGTGTTCCCCAGGAAGCGCGGGGTCCATCCGGACCCAGACATTACTCCCAATGGCGTGTCGCTTCCTGTGAACAAGGAGCACAAGTTCTTAGGTGTTGTACTTGACCAGAAACTCACATTCATTCCACACATCAAGCAACTTAAACATAAATGTCTGAAAACAATGAATATACTTAAGGTTCTCTCCCATCAATCGTATGGATCCGACAAAGAACTCCTACTACGGCTCTATACTGCTTTGGTTGGGTCTCGTTTAGACTATGGCAGTGTGGTATATGGGTCGGCGACTAAAACAGCGTTGCGAATGCTTGACCCAGTGGTACACTTGGGGCTACGGCTTGCGTTGGGTGCTTTTCGCACTAGCCCTGTTGAGAGTCTGTATGCCGAGTGTAATAAGTGGAGCCTTGAGAACCAACGGACGTACATGGACTTACTTTATGCTTTTAAAATTTCATCGTTGAATAACCATCCTTTTTATCCTGTCTTTAACGACACATCCACATCTGTGCTCTTTGCAAATCGCCCATCCGTTCCTCTGCCCTTTTCACTTCGAGTGAGAGAGCGAGCCTCGGATCTGAGCGCTTCGTTTTTAGACGTGTACAGATCATCCTTTTCAGATATTTTACCTCCTTGGAAAGTACGTCCTGTGGCCTCCGACCTTTCTTTTATGAAACTTGACAAAAATCGGGTACTGCGAGCTGCAATACTGCAGCACTTTCTGTCTCTGCAGTTTAAATACCCACTTGCAGAATTTTACAGTGACGCGTCTAAAACCTCGACTATGGTCTCCTGCGCTGGTCATGGTCCGAATTTCAGTGCAGCCAGAACCATGAGCGTCCACACAACACTTTTCTCAGCAGAAGCATATGGAATTTTGTTGATTGTACGACACATACTTGAAAATCAAATTCCCAATTCCATCATCTACACAGATTCCTTGAGTGTTGTTCGCGCACTGTCATCGCATACACCCCCCAAAAACCACATAGTTAATCTTGTATTCAGCACTATCATGTCCGTGTATGCGCAGAAGCATGAGCTGGTCCTCTGCTGGGTCCCAGGACACGCAGGGATCGCTGGTAACGAGTTGGCAGACCAGAAGGCAGCTGCTGCTGCACTCAGGAACACTGTAGACATAACAACCGTACCCTACACAGACCTCAAGCCACACATAAGACAACACCTGCGCAGAACATGGCAAACACACTGGGACGAACAGACAGACAACAAGTTACACGTTATAAAACCACGCTTGGGACCATACACCACTGACACACGCAACAGACACACAGAAGTCGCCTTGGGTAGGCTGCGGATAGGGCACACCCATGCAACGCACTCGTATCTGCTGACGGGATCTTCTAGACCCCTGTGCAGCAGTTGCGGAGAGGCCCTATCCGTAGTGCACATACTAATCACATGCAAGGCACTTCACACAACACGACACAAACCCTTCAGAGAACTCTACAGACAACATTTTCCCCTACATCCATCGTTTTTTCTAAGTGACAATGCCATTGTTTCTGTGAAACGTGTGTTTGAGTATTTAATAGACGTCAAGTTTTTAAACCTCATTTCTTATCACGCATCATGAAATCTGGCCCTATACACCAACCATGCTCATTGTCGTTTTGTAATTTCACTTTTGGTTTTTTCTGACTTTACTTAGTTTTTAAGGTTTCACCCCTCATATATGACTATTGTTTTGGCGCTCTTTGCCCCAGTTGGCCTTGCGCCATAAACATCCAACCATCATCATCATCATCGATGGAAAGGAGGTCCGGCCTGCCGAATGCGCCCCTCCGCCGCTGACGGCGTCATTTTCTTTTTCCGACAGTGCGTTGGCCGTGGCGCTGATTATTGGTGAAAGAACCGCGGCGGCTTCCGGCTGCAGAAGACAAACGGCAGTAGTTCGTATCATCGTAATTTTTAAAATTATGCGATCGTTCCTGGGCGTCGCACAATATTCGGCATTTTCCAAATAGACACAGCACTGCATTTTTTACCCGCTTAGCGCGACATTGAAAACGTCCCGAACTTGGAGGTTCATATCTTTAACATGTTTCCTAAGGAGTACGCGTGTGATGTTAGGCGCTTCATGGTGTTACGTTTATTAAAGCCCTCAAGAACTGTTTTTGATAATATTTCACATGCAGCGCGATTATCACCAAATTAAGAGAGGGGACCGCAGCCTTTTTGTTATTTGCGGTACGCAGAAATAAGAAAAAACTATTTGATGCGGCGACGTATCGCCCACTTCTGTGACTGTGACTCGATTATACTCCTTCTTAAATTATTCACGTTTCTTTTTAAATTCCGCCAAAGACCCCCCGGATTCTTTCTTTGTAATGTCTCTGGTTGATTACCCGAAATTATTACGCAATGAATTTATTGCTGCAAAAAGCTAATGGGTAAAAATTAGGCAACATTCAAAAAGATTCCCGTGTTTGCCTAAAAGATTTAGATAAAGTGTAGATTCTTCAAATGAATTCGGGAGGGTTTTGAATGGAATGTTCATCGTTCAATGCATTGTATTTATACCGGGTGTATTTGTGATTATGCAGGCAACTCTATGTAGACAGGCTTTCCGTGTAGCACAGGTATAATTATTCTGATGTCCCAATAAGCGCTCTTCGTTCGTTCATTCACCTATAAATATTTTACCGAAGGTGGTTCACCAGTTGGGTCTTACAATCAGAAGCGTTTCCAGGAAAGATAAGGAGAAGCTGTAGAAAGACGAGGAGAAAAACGTTTATCCAATGGAAGAGCTGGCTAGTGGGAGGGGTCATCAGGAGGCCCTTGCGACGTCGTCCGTGTGTCCACCAGCGAGCTTTTGACATCACCAGTCCAGTTTGCTAGCAGCTTTGTAGTTTTTATGCACACGTCACGTATTTCACGGCTGGGGTGTGGGTTCCTGCTGTCGGAACACTGCAAGGCGGGCAAAAACAGCGTCGCGAAAAAGCCGCAACTTTTCTCTTGGAACTGGGAATGCGGGACTCTAAAAATTTCTCCACACATGTGCGTACTACTTAGCACAGCCGGACAACTAGCTAAATGCGGCTAGCTAAATCTCCCTTCATACAGGACACAAGAACTGACACACCCCACCAGTAGATGTTTGCCAATAGATGATGGTCAGTTTAAATTATGCCTGTTTTTCAATTGCGCTTGAAGATAGCATCCAATGCGTTCGGTTAATAAATGCTGTTAGTCATGCAGCCGCGTGTTAATGCATCAACCCAATAAAACTTTTAGACCATATTTGCACTGCAACAGGCTGTAATCGCCCCGAGATCGAACACAGTCGGTCTCTGGCGGCGGCGGGACGAACCGCTCCTAGTGTGGATGGCGCACTCGCGTCGTCTCCTCGTTCACGTTGCCGCGGCGAGAGACGCGCGCTGCACACGATAAAAAACAAAAATGTGCACTTTTTTGGCACTAAGCAGTGGCATAGTTACCTCTGCCGGCGGTTTTTATCTAGGAACTCAATAATTAGCGGCCGTTGCGGGATAATGCGCTAGTTTAGTTCCACGAAACATCGTCGCCGTGGTAACTGTTTGCGCGTGTAACGTGCTAGGAACTTTGTTTCTACACATTGCACTTTTCTTATTGAGTGCAGTTGTCTGTCGTTCCGGGAACGTCAAAGACTGCTTTTTGAAGTTGGCTAAGTGGTTCTTTAAAAGATAAAATTTTACGGGTCTTGCCGCTTCTTACAGGCCTGGGGTAAGGAGCGACAAGACCAGCGCGTATATTCGTACATTTGCTACACACTTTTAAAACTGCGCTGTGTCCTTTTAGAAAGAAGAAACGAACAAAAACAATTGCGCTCCACACGACCTGTTTGCTATCGCCCATACATTAACGGGGACGTATTTTAAACACAAAAGCGCCTGTGTGATCGAATTATTCCCGTGCCTCTAAAAATATAATTTTTGGCCAGTCGTGGCTTATACTGTTTTGCTAATTGTATGTACTATTTAAAGTACTTTTTTGTGGATGCACAAGAGTATTTCAGGGGGATTTCTCGGTAAAATTAAGCAGCTGTGAGTTTGCGCCTCTACTGTGGCATTTCGTATGCATTCTTATATGTCCAATTTTCAAACAATGACCTCGTCCAAAGATGTGTTTCACTCAGCATAACCAAATGACTAATATGGTTAGGTCTAACCCCTTAAGGTGGACCTACATTTTAAGAAGTAAAAATCGCCCAATTTAGTGTACGTTGTTGCCCACATGTGTGAAGGGTTTGTGGCACGACTTACTGAATCGTTATCATTTTTCCACAATGCTGGCTTTAAAAGCCATTTTGAAAAAGGTCAGCCATGATGTCTGAACAATCCCGGGCCAAAAGGCAGGTTACTCAGTTTTCAAAATAGCTGGCGTTTGCTTGTTGAAGTACTGCGTTTTCACAGCTACGGAAAACGACGCCTAGCGTACTTCCAGGTGCAAGTAATAGTGATCGCCAACGTTTGGTTTCCCCTGTTACACGGTTTCTCCTTGCGCTTCATTTTGAACGCCAGGAGACCGCCCAGCCTACCTCCCTCCTCCGCCTGCCCCCCCCCCCCCCCCCCCCCACCGAAAAAAAAACACAAAACTTTTGTCCGTGCCTTTTTAACCAATCCTCCAGAATTAAAGGCCCAGACAAAAGCGAGTTTCAGCTTATGAGTTACCTTGAACCCGTGGCGCTATTTCGTAACGAGAAATAATAGAGACGAACGTTTTACAGCGTCTGCAACAGGGTCACTTTATTTTCCATCTTTTTGGTCCGTAAGCCACATTACGGAAAAACGCAAACACATCTCGCCGTTCTAGGCACCCGTTAGATCTTAAAAGGAACGCAAAGGGTCAACAGTGCCGGCGTAACAGAAACTCTGGGCTCACTGTGAGGTCCGGTAAGCTTGGTTTACACACTGTAAACATGCCTCTCACTTAAAAAAACTATCTAAACATAAATGTTGACTGTACTGCGCGCGTTAGCAATTTATTTCGCAGGTTCACTTGCGATGAAAGCCTTAAATAAGTGATCCGACACCGTTATTCGTCAAACCTGCCTTCAGAGTCCCTCAACTTTCTTTCAACTAAAGCTGCTCGCGAACACCTCGTTGAACGGTTGCATTTATATATCTGCGCTTGTTAACATTAAGTAATTGGATGTTGCCTTTCCAACCTACAAAAAATATTGTAAGCTCAGAAAAAATCTCGGGACAGTTAAGTGGTGTAACCATTTCAGGGCATCCCACAAATGCAAGAAACTGTCATGCCACCAATGAAGGCGATTTAAACTGCTGTTCTAAACTGAATTCCGGAGATGGAGGCTTCCTGATATGTTTCTATTTATGCTTTCATTTGGGGCTCAAAGCCATGGTCTGGAAAGATTGATCTTGCTACGAGCCATGGCGTAGACGCTCGGTGTCATTATTTCGGCCGTGCTGTGATTCCCGATGGGTCGCCGTTTTTTCGGCGTAGTAATGAAAACTTGTTGCCTCTTCCATGCAATACATGCAATACACTAAACGTAGAGAAACCGAACTACAGCTTACCATTCTTTTCTGCGCCTTTCATGCTCACATACGGCGCGAGGAAGGTACGAAGCGCGCTCACAGTGTGCATTCTATCGGACCGCTCAGCGGAGCATCCACACTAGCAGCGCGACGCTGTCGGCACCTATATGTCGATCTCGAGGCGAATCGCCGCTTTACCAATCCTCGTGCGGCCACTTAACGACGACTGAAGCGGCGGCTTAATCACATCCGTCCTCAAACACGATTACTAATTCGTGCCTGCATTTAATGTCATAAAATGCTTTGGTATTCTATAGACATCTTTCCGCTCACTTGTAGTAGTATTATTTTTTATATACGTAAAATAAGACTCTAGATTAAGCCGCTTTCATTGGTGATGATCGCCGATTCTCCAAAGGCGCTCCGAAGCGGGAGCCGGGGCAGCCGTAACCCATGGGTGGCGCCACCGCCGAAAGTTGAGGCGGCACGTGACAACTCCGCTTTCAAGCGTTCGCCCGTTGCCTGCGCGCGATTCCGCCGGCGGGACCGCCTAATCATCGAGCGTCCGATTTTCTTTCATCCAGAGGCCGTGGCAGGGGCGAATACTCGTCCTAGCCGCTCTCTGGAAGGTAACATTTATCATACATGAAAAAAGATGCGCACCATCGGTATGCATATCCTCATCCCAAGACAAAGCGGAAACGGACGAGTGAAAGAACTTAAAACTGCAAAGATTGCAAAAGATTGCACGGCATTCATATTGCCGCTACTCCTACTGTGTAAGGAGTTTTTATCATGGAAGACAACAAATACACCCGAAACCTGTCCGAAAATTAAAGTAAAGAAGACGGAACCTCATGTTATACATGGTACATGTTTAGTGTTCCTTTTGAAGAACTATGTGAACTCCTAGTATTTACTCCAAATCCACTAGAGAAGTCTTTGGTGTAGCATAGTAAGATGGTATATTCATATTTACTACTCACATATGCAATGTAACTAAATTTGGTGTTGCGAAGAATACTTTAATATTTCAAATATATCTTATAAAACTTGGTATAGTTTCTCTATATTGAACGGTATTATTAGTCACATCCTTCGATTCCGCTTTTGCATGCATCAAAAAGTGCCTGTCAGACGTCAAATTAGTTATCTTCTTGAGACTCACTACCCTAAAATCTCTTGACGGAGTCTAACCCCCATATGTTAGGAATGCCTGTCATTGAAAGAAATCTAAACATTATTTGATGTGCGCTCGTCACATTTGTAGAGGTAAAAAATAAAAACGGGAATCAATACTTCAAGATACTTTAATCAAACAAATATAAACCGGGAATTCACAATGACTGTAACAGCAGGTGATATCAGTGATGTTCCGTGCTGGAAATTTTCCCTTTTCTTTTGGGGTTGGAGTTAGTAACAGCTCAAGCAGGAACATCCGGAAAGAGCGTGCACATTAAAATTGGCACTTTTGGAACTTTTGAAGTTGACTGCTTATGGAATCATATACGCCTATTGAAGGTTCCCTGAGTAACAAGAGCAACTGCAATGCCTCGTTTTCCCCCTTGCAATTTCAATGTGTAGTTATACTCCGGGGTGCAGTTTTTCTAGCTCTTCACTATAACTTTAGTTAAAGTGCCTCTATTTGTCATCCGGACAATTTAATTTTATATCATTGAACTCGTGCTTTGCACTGTGAAATGTGTTTTCACGGGAATTTTTCTATTGTCTGGTAATTTCCGTCCCTATATGTTGGAAGCTAAACTAGAAATGTTGTACTATCCAAAATTAAGATATACAAACGAGTGAATGCATTCGCCACATCCCAAATGGAGCCACTTTTTATGGGATCATATTTCAAAGGTAGTGTGAAAAACTTCAATGACGTGGATGCGACTCACCAGGTTTTGCAAGGTCTGCTTTCAACCTGCTACTGTACGGAGCAGACAAAACAGTCTGTTATGGTGAAGGCAGATGCTGAAGGAAGGCAATATTTTTCGCTCATCAGTTTACTGTTGTGCCGGCAATCCTGCAGCCTCTTTCCTAGCTTTCTCTCCAACAGGCTGTTGACAAAGCACTTCTGTCTAAGATCGCGCAGCAAGAAAACAGTTGCGCTCGGAAGAGCCAAGCTGGCACTTGTCTCTGGAGGCCGGTGATGGACTTGGAAATCGGCTTCCAATGTCTGCTTGCCGCCTCTTTCAAGTGAAAGCATTGGCTGCATTCGATTGGATGACAAATACCGCCAGCCGCTCACCCGCAAGCAGCCACATCAATGGCGGGTGCTCAAAATTCTCCACCTTAGAACAATCGCCTCGGTGTGGAGTTTTCGCGCACACCGTTGGTATGCCGTCGTGGCTCTGAAAATAACGGCGCGAAGAGCTCCTTTTACTTTCAGCAGTCGTAGGCGCCTCTTTAACGAATAAATGTATCCCCCGCTCGCTGTTCGTCGGTCTTGCTTTCGTGGCCCTTAAAATTTCAGTGCACTTCGTCTAACCCGGTTTAAACGTTTTGTAATACTCTCTCTTCCTTTCTCTCTTACTTTTTAGAAGCAAAGAGTCGTTCCAAAAAAAACGGTTGAAGGGAACCGGGAGCTGAACATTTTGGCTTAGAACATGTTTGTGGAGCCGTACGGAAGACAATATCGCTTTTCCCATGAGTTCCCATGAGTTGGCAGACCCGTATCCTTCATTCCTCAGAGAAGGCCAGCAATACTGTGGGAACACTATCATTCAGAGCACGTGGACTAGGCAGCAGCAGCTGTGTCATATGGCCGACCTCCCCGTTTTCCACAAATTTTTTAAAAGAAATATATCAAAACCCAAAACCGTACAATGCCTTTGCTAGGATGTTCATCGCAGCACTGACAATTTGCGCGTGGTAGTGTTAAAGAATGGCCTACGAGGCAAGGAATGGCCAAATACAGAAATCGCAAGTATACACTTAAGCCCGAGGTGTAGTTATCCCCGGCAAAAATTGTGGCCAATCCCCTCAATGAATGTAAAATGAGAGCGAATCTATTCTTCAGTTCCCGAGCTGCTCTTTTGATACCTAAAGTGATGTTAGTCAAGACAAGAAATGCAGTTCATCCTATCAGTAAAGTTGGAATGCCAGCCAAGCAGCAATTGAGGTGGTTAACTGCTATTTCTATGCCCTAGGGTTGTATATTTTAGCTACTCCAGAGGTTAGTTGCGTAGTCGGCGGTTTGCTGTACACGAGTGCACTGTAAAGATTTCCGAATCGAAGCCGCTCCGCTGTTATAATCTTTCCCCTCGTCCTCTTCGCTCACCCTGCAAGGCCAGAGTCAAACCCTCCGTCCACCTCCCCCCTTCGGAGCTGCCATTCTTGTCCACGATACGGAGCTCAGCCGCCCAGGATACCCTCTAGGAAGTCACGGGGGGGATGTATACAGGGGTTTAAATGTGAACTTCGTCCCTGTAAAATAAGGCGCAACCGTTTTCATGTGCCCACAGAAAGGCTGATGGAATATCGAACGTGTGCGAACCTCACGTAATGCCTTGGGGATATACACATCAGTCAACTACTCCTTGACCTCTTCATCACATGGACACCAGGTCAATCATCCCTCGAAGAAAATGAGGTGGCTGACGCCCTGCCTGCTCCTTTCAACACAGGGCATCACCACCCGCGTCTCAAACTACAGTGCATTTCGGTCTCTCTCCTGCTTACCTATACACGCTACAACACCATTCTTCCCAACAATCGCAACCTTTTACTTACCCTGCTCAACCCAACCCTCTACTATCGAAGAACCGTTTGTTGGTTATCACTTATAAACAAACACGAATTACAACGCACCTATGTTCAATTCGGTTTCTGTTTCCGTATACACCCTCAATATCACTTCTACCCTTTTCACTTCTGTCACTTCTACCACATAGAAATGATAGAATCCGTATACGCCACATCCGTATACACCACAATATCACTTCTACCACATAGGAGTACTGGCCTTGCCAAGACGTTTCATTACTCGGCCCCATCCCCGCCTTTCTACAATGAATGTGAGGGCCTGCGGACTCTATCGGTCCATGCCGTCCAGATTTCCCTGGTCAGGTATGCCAGGGCTTCCTTGACGACACAGGGCAGACTGATTCCAACCCATACCACCGAGTGACTCCTCGACCACCACTATCACCTCCAATAAACATTTGTTATCTCTCTATTTCTTATTTTCCTTTTTTTCACACATTGTGGACAACATTTCTCACTCGACGGCTTGCCAGTTTATAGTTTTAAATTGACGCAAATACAACACTTTTACCGAATGTGTCAGAACTCACTTGTATTGCACCTTTATTGTATAGCCAATATTTTCACAAGCAACTGATTTTGACCGCACCTTGTGTTCATCGCAGGTTACACTTCATCACCTGGGAAAGTCATCGCTATGGTTAGCTTTTTGCTGAGCCCCTCTGTGGCACATATACTGCATTTAAGACGAAGCAACGTGCACTACGCACAAACTGAAGGCTCTTTGTGTTAATATATTGTGCACAAAGCAGTGCACAAACGCTATCCCTGGGGGAAAAACCGCAACTATTCCTTACTCCACGCCTTGCATATTCCTACATTCGAAGAGCTAGTGATATGGAACCCCCGTTTCTTTGCTGGAAAAGTAAGAAAACAAACTTAATTACGAAGGTTGAGTGGAAAAACCTGCTTATTCTTACCCTCTGTGCTTCCTAAGCAAGAGAGAGTGCCTCATACTTTACGCTTCGACAGGTGGGAAGAGTGCGTGCACCCCAGAGTGTTTGAAGGAAGTAAGGCATCAAAAGAAATAACTGCCATTTGTGTAGCTTTAGCTTGCCTCTGTTCCGTAATCCTGAAAATGTCTTTCTCATTAAAACTGAAGTTCACTGAATTTGAAGTTTTAAGTGCTCGGTAAAAGCATTGTTCACTATCTCGTCGCCAGTGCTAATAGGCTGGGGCAAGAGTGATTTGTTGAAAGGTACGTTTATCTTGTTTTAATGCGTGTAGAAACAGGCTTAGCCCTCGTGTCCAGTGCTGTTAAATTTTCAATCGTCCAAGCGTTCCTTATTGGTTGTGCAGCGAGACTTCGAAAAAAGATTTTTTGACGCGTTCCTTGATTTTAATAAACGTAAAGTTGGCTTAGATTTGAAATCTTTCCCCGACTATACACCAGCAAAATGTGACATTATTAGAATTTCAATTTCACGTTATTTTGGACATTGACGCATGCATGTAGTCATATTCACGGTGCTGGTAAAAGGAGACTCGTACGTCTCCTCACGGCGCTTCCCGCTCGCGACCCTAAAAGAGTCTTTCCTGCAGCCGGTACAAATAATCCAAGAAATCACAGGAAAATTCTTTAGAACCGGGCATAAACAAAAAGCAAACCACAAAAAATAGAAATTATGACAGAATAATTTGAACCCTCACACACCTTTAGGTTTCTTGGAAACGAAGCATACTTCGTCTAACAAATGGTGTGTCCTAACCAAAACGCATCACAACAAATCCGACTTTACACTGGGGAAGGCCACATAATGATAATGATTATGGCAAAACGAAATAAATGCAGGAAGAGCACACTAATGCTTGGCTTGAAGGTAACGAAGCTGTACCCAACTTTCACGACCACCACGACGATTCAAGTCCATGATTGCAGCCGATTAGTTTCTTCATTGCTGCAACGACCTTTACTCCATCTTTGTTGCTATAAGCGAGCTTTCGGATAAGCGGGGTTCGTCTCTCGTCAGGTGACTGCTACGGACCCTTCGTTGTCTTTTGTTGAGGATGCTACTCTTGCAAGAGCCATTACGGCAGCGGTTGACCGCGTGTCAAGTATATTGTTAGAAGCCATTCAGAAAATGCAAGCTCAAATGCAACTGATGTCGTTGCAGTTTTCTCAGCCGTCCTGACCTTGTCAGGGCATGCTCGCTTTCATGCAGCAGGCAAATCGAAACTGCGCTCATCAACCATTGAGCCTTCCACAAGCTCCCACCACTCCTCCCCAGCGCTTACCAGTTAGCCAGCCAATCACAGCCTCTTTGTTAACGACACCCCACACCAACCCCAGGGCTATTAATGTAAAAAGACTTGCACGTCCGCTTGCACGTCCGCAGTCTTCGAGGCTTTTGTGATTACAGGGAGGGCGAGAACTGCGTCAGTGCGCCATCTTTGGCACTTTCAACCAAAGAAATCCACTTTTTGGTGATATAAGGGGGTGTCTTGTGACCATGCGCAATGGGCGACTTGTGTGCACACTTGTCGGTCAAGATCATCTCCTTTCACATGACTAGGCGTTGTTTGTGTTTGAATGTAAATGGGGATGAGCGATTGCAGATTGCTGCGTTTTATTTCTACGTAATACTATGGTTGTTTTTTCTTTCGAATCATACACAGATGTGCGGGATTTGTTGTTTTCTTTTGTATAAAACAAGTTGAAGTCTTGGGTGTGTTTCGTCTTTTCCTCCTTCGGCCTGTATTAAAGTTCATCAGAAGTGTGAGTTCACCCTTTTACGTTTACAAACGCGTAATTTCCCCGTGAAGTTTCCGAGGTAAAACCTTTTAAGTCGACCGTGACGGTGTGCCAGAAAGCTGTGAATATGGCAGGAGTCTTCAACTCGCATCTTGTGTCTTGGGAATTTAAGACAGACACCTCAGTGAAACGTATGTGGGAATGGGCAGGGGATAATATCTTACACTGTCGAAATGTAGGCAAAGCCACTATCATAAGTAGTCAGTCTCGGTCTGTCCACGACCTCACGTTCGCAGTGTCAGAACTGTTGTCTTCGCGGTCAACATTTCATTGCGACCGGAATAACGACCACATCCATGTTCTTTTTAAAATAGTTCCCACCGCGAAAATACCAAGCCACAGGGTACATTCATTTATCAAAATTATTAAATTTTCCTTGGAGTTCGGTAATGCTATCTCGATTTGTCTACGCATGGAACAAAACTTGAGCGCTGAAAGAGTTGTCGCTGCTCCTAAATAGGTAAAGAAAAGTTTCCTGTCTCCCGAATCCACAACTTACGTAGTCCATTGTGGGATGAGAAATGTACCAGAGATTTCTGACGTAAAGAAGCTGCTTGGTAGCAGCTTCTTCACATTCAGAGCCAAGCGAACTGGGTTAAGTTGAAATTTCAGCGCGCAATTTTCAAGCGAAGTGTATTAAGCGCGAAGGAAACCTATCATTGACCGATGTTCAGCCCTATCGCAACCAAACCATAGGAATGCATTATTCAAGTTTATGAGGTCTAGGAAATTATCGCCATCTCTGAACGCAGCCTCACCGGATTTTACGCCGGAAGAAGCCATGGATTTCCTAGAGAATATTGCTGGTGACATACAGCTGCGATTTGCGAAGATTCGAGCGACAAGCCGTCGAAACTTGGGTACGACTGATTCTTTAGAAGTCACTACAGGTAGAATGGATCGAATGATTTCTTGTCTCGTAGCGTCTGCGCAAAGACCGCATGGTTTACTGCGGCGATGAGCAAATTGCTGTACAATGAAGACTCGACAGATCTTCTAAATGTGGTTAATATTTCTTCAAAACGCGGCGATACTCACCAAATGGCGTTTGGCCATGTTTTTTTCTTTACTCAAGAAGCCGGACATTGCTAATACAATTGGTAACATTAGCCCAAAAACGCTAATATCTACCCTAGTTAGAGTAATTGATCGCGTTTTGCTTCTCCTGGTTAACACATTGTTCAGTGATTAAGAAATACTAAACTGCAGACAAATGTGGCTTAGGAAACGATGGTCCATCTGGTGTGCGCATATCGATTTGGAAGGTCGCAACTCCTGGGCTCGACGGAATAAGCAGGCTGGAACGTTGGTCAGTCTAGATATCCCAAAAGCTTACGACAGTGTGGAATATGGCATACTCGTAGATATTCTGACCTATTATTCGTTCCGGCAGTAAGCCACTGCGTGGATAGGGGTTTTTATAGAAACCAGAGGATTCTTTTGCTATCAACAAGACTACGCCTCTTCTCGGTATAAGCAGACGCGTGTAGTCCCGCAGGGGTCTACCGTCGCCCCCAGTATTATTCAATGTGCTTTTGAGCTCTATGCCTATTCACCCAGATGTACACACATGTTTACACGCGTGATATTCGCATGATATTCGCAAAATCTCTGTACGATATTCATTCCTTGTTTCATTCTCTTCAGTCACATTTCAACACCTTTGAATTATGAATAAGCACATTAAAAGTTTTGTGAAATAACATTAAATGTGCCATTTTTATGTTTCATCTTACAGACGCAAAATTGATTTGGTTATCCTATCATCAGCAATAGATACGGCAGGTTCATTCCCTAAAATCCCGTAGCTTGTACGCCTGTGCTCTATCTTCTTCATTCCTGTACATACTCATCATCATGCTGTATTGACCATTCTAGGTACTGCAGCTCTATAGTAAACGTTGTTACGAACGTCACTCTCTCCGTATCATTAAGGGTGGTGTTTCTTTAGTCCCACTTTGTAGCGAGCGTACCATTACTTGCCATAAAATCATTAGGACTTCCATGCAGTTTGGAATGTGTAATGGCGCCAAAAATAAACAAAAAATAAAGGTGGTTGGCCACCTTTATGCCCACAACACCTAGAGCTGTCCGCTGTTCGGACACTTCAGTTCAGGAGTTATTTTTCAGGCCAGGAGCTAGTGTTTTGGGAATCCCATGGCTCTGGGAATAGGGGAGAGAGGGATATTAGGGGCAAGATTCACCACACGAGCTTCACTATAGAGTATTGGTTTTAAGCTATATACAGAGTAGAGCTATTGACGTAAGTTCTTGATTCGAGTTTTCACAACGACGAACAAGGTAGGCATTCATACAAGGCGGATAGCAGAAGCCGCTGTGTTGTGAATGTACGGGATTTGAGTGTAGCAACGAGGAACGCGGTTTCAGAGGAGGGTTGGACGGGTGAGACCGCCGAGTCTAAAAAAAACGTAACCTATCGTGTATTTATAACCATACGATGTATACGTCATTACTTCAAAAGACGGTTTGCATAAGTGTCCTTAAGTTATGCGTACAGTCGGTAAAAGGCTTGTCGATAACGCTCAAGCGGCGTGCTGCGGACTGCGCGGGAAACATCTAGTGATAGCGCCTGGTTTGAGACCGGCGGAGTGTGAGCATCCGCGACCCGTATCAGCGCGATGGCCATGTCCCTGCTCGCTGAGACCGTCGCCTTGGCTTCCGCACCTTCTTGCGCCGTTGGAAGCGCTGCCTGCAGGGCTGGGCCGGGAAAGCATATCGGAGATCACTTGCATTAGAGGCGCCGCGTTAGTTTCCCGTCTGCATTAGCTTTGGCGCACAGTTATGGATTGCGTCATCGTTCTGGCAATGCGGTGCGTGGGTATCGCGTGCACCATTATCGGGTATCGGCGCTCGGCTGTGCGCGTCACCACCGACAGGCCAACGCCAAAAAAACTCTAGGCAGTGTGCAAGCTGTCACTGACCGATGTCCAGACGCTGAAAAACACCGTCAGCGAGGCGTTTCGGCAATTTGTGCTTGTTTTTCACACCTACAAACTGTCAGAGCATACTGTATTTAGTTATTTGTTCAGAACCAAACAAATTCTCGGAATATGGTAGCATAAAGAACATTGAAATATAATGTAGGCTCGCACAAAGAAAATAAGGACCGGATGATTCCGCCCTGTGGGCTCTAGTTGCTAAACGTCACGCTGTTAGCCCATCCCCCAAGGCTGATCAAATGAACTATAGGTAGAAGCTTTCAACTTTGATGAAAAACCTAAATGCAGTCTAAATAAGTCTGCAAGGTCCTGAGCTGACGTCAGCGTTCTGAAGAAGCGGGGGTAGTCGACTGGTTGATGTCTACGATTACTTGTGTTATACAGTCCGTGCACCCGCTTGGCATGCAAGTGCTCAGGACGTTGCGCTGGGCATGACGGTGATACTACAAACCTAGTACCTTGTTTGTGCTCCACGAGCCAGCTTTGCGCTCTGAATCCTTCCGGGAAGAGAGTCGTAGAGCGCGCTCATGAAACTGGGGTCAGTGCGGAGGCGCTACCACTCTCTCTCAATGGCGATCCACAGCTCGTCGGAGTCTGAGGTTGATAGGCCAGGTTGTTTAGACAAATTGGTTTTCATCAACCCCCCCCCCCACGTGTTCTATTATGTTCAAATCCTTGCTTCTGGCAGGCCATGGCATGTTTGTTATTCCAAGGCTTTCGAAGAGATCTTGAATTGCTTTGGCGGTGTGAACTGGCGCGCCATCTTGATGGAAATGATACGCCCGTCCGGGAATGGTCCATCCAGCACGTATGGCAAAAAGACAGTATGAATTAGGTCGGCGTAGGCTGCTGCCCTCGTCCGTCCTGTGACCCTGTGGAGCTGCCCTAGGCCTTAGTAGCTGATAGCCCCCCACACGGTGACTGTTGTCCGCCCGCTGGAGCGCACCTTCCAGACATATTTGTCGCAATACCTGCGTGATGGTGGTAAAAAGCCTATTATACCACCAAGAACTGTGATGCATATCTAGCATTTAAACATTAAGTTCATGAAAGCGCGATCGTATATCAATAGAAGCGAGAACGCTCGTGTGTTTGAGATTTCGGCTCACGTAAATATCCCATTTAAGGTGGTCAAAATTAATCCATAGGAGCTCTCCACTACGGCGCGCCTCATCGCCTCAGAAGCTTCGGCGCGTTAAACCTCCCAATCGGGCAAATATATCAGTAGGCAAAGTTTATTCTTACCGGCATTTATCACGACGCCACAACCATTTTTGCTGGTCCCAGCGGATGAAGAATGCTGCCTCGTCGCTGAATACCACGGCCCTCCAGTTATCCGCGGTCCAGTCTTGTACAACAGAAGCAAACTCTATCCGCTGGTCCCGCTGCTTTGGTTCCAGTTGGGTCTTTTGTGCAGCTGTCCTTCCTTTTATATCGGCTTCGTGAAGTCTCGACCGGATGAGTTGGGCTGAAATGTCCAACCCCAGCATGTCTCGAATTTCGCGAGGGCTGAGGACAGGATTGTCTACTGCCCATGCTACTATCAGCCTATCCTCCTCATGGGTCGTCGCTCTCGGGGGCCTAAAACAGGGAGCATCGGCAAGTCATCCTTCTTTAGTGTAAGCCTGAACAATTCTATTGACAGTTGGCAATGGGAGCCCTGTTGCCGCAGATATGGCTCTTTGGGACATCATGCGTCCCATCAAAGCGATGGCTTTCCTTTCCGGAAGAGTTAAGCGCGGTGCCATCGTCGGAACACTCACTGCAGCACAGATTCAATAGCGTGGTATATATAAAGGATTCGCTCAGTGCGCCTTGAACTTCTGCACAGCGCAGAACAAGTCAGCCCCAAGCGCAGTTACCAGGATCGGTGACCGCCAGCGCCAGATTATCTGCCCAGCGCGAAGTGCGGCAGAGTTGCTGATCAAGTGTGAACTTGGACCTAATAAGCCAAAATACTGCCTGTTTTCCAGGTTATTCAAATCCTTCCATGAGCAAACATTCTTTGTGACCGGACATGTTTCGAAAAGACATTTACCGCCAATTTCTTGAAATAATTGTGTTATGCCTGCTTGCCCCGACTGTGCCGTTTCATTCACTAAATTCGTAAATGCTCGTAGTTCCATCTTATTTTGCTACTGTTTAAGTGGGCAATATCGCAGTTGATGCCTCAAAAGGGGTAAACAATGTTTTCAAAATAATTGCTGTCCTGACAATAATGTTCAAGACATATCGCTCCTCATGAGTCACCACAACGTGTGGATGTCGGTGCGATATATATAAGGAACAATATCTTGATTTAAATGAATAAATGGAATACATGTATCACGGTTACTATTATTAAACCTCGAAAAGGCGAATCTCATTATTTTGCTACTGGATAAAATGAAGAAGGGTATTATGATTCCCGATAAGATGACATCAGTGTCGCATAAATTTAAATACAAGGGCTCTGAATCCCCCTCTACAAAATCCTTCGTCAATGCCGTGAGGAGGCTTCCATTCTCATGCTCTCTAAAAACTCGTACCGCTTCACAATTTTGCCGGCACAGGTTTCGTAAGTTTTATTGGCGCTCCTAATTACGGGGGAGCGCAGTGTTTCAACCCCCGTCTCGCTATCGCGGGAAGGAAAACTGCATGGGCAGCCGCTTTTTAACTATTAGCAACCGAAGTAGGATCAAAACCTCTCGACTTCTGATGAAAAGGTTGTTGCACAAAAACAGTTAATTTGTAATATTTGATGTCAGTTTCTCCTGAAATTATAAAAAAATCATTCAAAACTTCAGTTTGTGTTCTACTCTATTTCATCGCATTTAATTTGCAATCGTATTCTGGGGTACATAGCAGCGAGGTTTAAAATGCAATTTATGCAGTAGAGTTTTTTTGTATGCGAGGAGGCGAGAAAAAATTGTCGAAAATGCCTCGCTGATGGTGTTTTTCAGTGTCTGGACCACGTGGTCTGGACATGGGTCAATGACAGCTTGCAACCTGCCTCGAGTTTTTTTGGCGTTGACCTGTAGGCGGTGACGCGCGAAGCCGAGCGCCATTACCCGATAAGGGTGCACGCGATACCCACGCACCGCATTGGCAGAACGATGACGCAATGCACAACTGTGCGCCAAAGCTAATTCATACGGGAAACTAACGCGCCGCGCTCTAACGCAAGTGATCTCCGATATGCTTTGCCGGCACGGCCCCGCAGGCAGCGCTTCCAACGGCGAAAGAAGGTGCGGAAGGCAAGGCGACGGGCACAGCGAGCAGGGACACAGCCATCGCGCTGATACGGGTCGCGCACGCTCACATTCCCGGTCTCAAACCACGCCCTATCACTAGATGTCTCCCGCGCAGTCGGGCGCACGCCGCTCGAGCGTTATAGGAAAACTTTTACCGACTGTACGTATGCATGCTAAACACGCAACGTATGTGCATTGTGGTCATGCCCCTTCCTATGAAAGAAGAGAGCCATCGTTCATCTGATCAAATTTATTTTATTTTAGTTGATTCCTGAAAAACGAACAGGCTTGTAACCTCCCTTTCGCAGCGTCACAAAAGGAAAGAACTCGTTCTTAAAAAAATAACGTTTGGTGACCCAACTACGCTCCTGCACCAAGGAGGAACACTTAAATAGTCATAAAAACAGAAACCACTCAAATTTAGCGCTACTCACCATCAGTCATAAAAAATTAAGGTGAATTGAAAAGAGTGATAACTGCGTTACATTTATGCTACTTTTAATATGCTGCCATAAATTGGGGCTACAACTATACTGCAATAACTGCAAAAAGCGCTTTTGTGGTGGCTATTACCGGTGGATACCAAGCCGCAGACGAATACATGAGGCGTAATAATGGCTGGATTATAAAAAAAAACATAAATATGGTATGTATTTCTTTTTTTTCAAGTATCCAGCCTAAATACTGAAACATCGCGTTAAACGTGGCATCATAGCTATCTACACAGAGCAGGATTTAGAATGAGCAACACTAGTATTTTGTCTTCATGGTCCTTGTAAGAAGCAGAGGGGTAATCGAATCAAGAATGCATCGCCTGAGCAACGTATTCATGATTTATCTCTATAGAAGACTTATAATGAAGCTTTTTTGAGTGATTGTCAGTGTGGGCAATCAAACCCTCATTGATGTGGAATTGATGAGGGCTCTGTAATTGTATGGTAACATGTTTCTAAAATACACCACTGATCTATCAATATAGGCTCCGGTCGCACATTTTAGAAAAAAGTATTTTTATTGTTATCGATTAAGTAGTTTTTCTTCGCAGACTCTAGCTGCGCTGTTGGCACAAAGACTCCATGGCTACTGAATATTTCATTTTATTGGCGCATGAGCACCTCTAAGGATTCGGGGTAGGGAGTCGGCCTGTCAATTCACAAGTTTGCCTTCAGCCCCCGCGCACTTATTCTGCTCAAAAGGTAGTACGGAGCTTTCCTAGGGTCATTCTTTATTCACTGTGAGGTTGGTTCTAAGCAAGAGAGGAAATTTCAACTGCCAATGAACCTTCGGTTGAAGAAAAAAGACGTTTTTAAGCGTATCCCAGGGCTGGGGCTTTAAATGACTGCTGTGAATTTAATTTCGGTTTATAATGACTGCAGCAAAGTATAAAATATTCTGGGTCCGGAAAAAATAATGCGCAAACGTGTCTCGACATTGTTCAGAGGCTGAAGTACACTACCGAAGGTTCCATGTTCTCCGGACTGGGTTCTTTCGCTCCTTTGTAAACTTTTTGACGATTTTTCAAACACGCAGATGAAGCAGCCGAAATTGGAGCTGAGAAAGTATATAGAGGTAACGTTATTCCTCTTGAGCAAAAAAACAATAAAGCCGCCGATTAACATGTAATGTTATGCCCTCCCGGCAGCCGCGTGGAATGATGCAACCAGCTCTTTCTTCTGTATGCCTTCCAAAACTGTTGCAAAAAACGGGGCTCGTTGGAAGCAATGAAATTTAACTACCAGAGAGGATTCTTTTTATTTTAATGTGTCCAAGATTTTCTGAGCTGTGTTATTGTTTTATATCAATTATGATTTGACTCCAATTTTCACTTCAGGACATTGACCGTTAGATTACCCACCTCTTGTGCTTCTATTATATGTTCTTCGTAGAACAGCGTTTGTTGTGCCGTTTCAGCTGTATATTGCTAGGTGCAGCACCGTATAATTCCACGTCTGTCCTTCTGTCGGATTTTCAAGCCTGCCAATAAATGTCCCAGCGTAAAGACGGTCCCGCAATGAAAAAATCCCATTGTGCCGGAATTTTTTGGTCGTGGAAAGGTGAAATCTAAAAATGAAAGAAAAAAAAGGTGACAAAAAACAAATCACCGAGTGGCACCTAACCCCCCAGGTGCAACCACTAGCATCGACCTTATATTTACGCGACCTTATTTTTTTGCGGGTTTTAACTTGTTAGCTACGCAGCCCACCACAGATGTATGCAGGTACAATAATTACGTATGTCGACTACTCCCAAGCTCTGTTTTTTGGTGTGGGGGGGATATATATCAGGTTAGGGTTCTCTTTTGATCTCACCAGAGTGCGTAGTGCAAAAAGATTCCATGTAGTCCTTATACACTAAATCCGCTACGCTTAATAATTGTTTATACTCTTAACGAAGTTGCGTGTTGAGTAGTATCATTAATCTAGCTCGTCTTCACACCATGGCGCGCCACTTTAAATAACTTGAATCACTGAATAGTATGAAACTACGCCAAGCACAAAACACTAAAAATGTCACAAGTGCGTGAATTTCATCCCGGGTATGCTACGATGAAAGCATTGTTTTACGCCGATGGACACCCATACGTGAATGTAAATTTTTATTAACTCTCTACAATGGCGACCGTTTTTGTCACCGGAAAACAACAGCTACCCCAATGGAGGCAGTTTTGAAAAAATAAGGCACTTAAGGCTTCCCCCGGAGAGATTCTGGGCCACCAGAGCGAGTGTCTCATCAGAAAGTCTCATTACATGGCGGGAGCTGTGTGATGAAGAAAACCGGGAAGTCACTCCGAAAAGAGCTTCCAGAACCAACTATTCTTTAGAACTAAATAAGGGGGTCAGGTGAGCGGAAACCGCAGAAAATATCGGCCTTTTTTTAGGCACAAATACTTTCTATTAGGCTTTTTTTCCACGAAAAATTGATTTCTAACCACCTAAATCCTTCCGCGCTTTTAAGTTAATAGTAGTTATTCATTTACAATAATGCGTTCTTCGTAGCTATCATTTCTTTTAAACTCAACTTGTACCGTGACATTACTATTCAGCAATAACAAAAAATTTCCCGTCATTTTCCCACCCTGAGTGTTCTTACAGCTGTCAGCACGCAATCCTAAACAGGAAGCACCAAATCAAACCAAAACAAATGAACTCCCTTTATTTTCCAAATAATATTTGCAAGGACGCCCGTAGTGGAACGTAGTTTACTTGACGATGTTTCCGGAGCCCCTTTTACGAGGCTCAGTGCGGATCACAAATGCGGCGACAAGCATCAGTATCATGTACTATTATGAGCAATACGAAAGGGAACACAGGAACGCGTAGCAAACACCATCAGACCCAGCTACGAGTGATACGCAGCGACCGCCGTCGGAAACAAAGTCGAAAGGGGGACGCTGTAATAACCACTGTTCCAATTCCCTCAGTGCGACTTATCGGCTGTCGGGCGATACTATATTATCGGCAAAATGACGTAGGCTGCTGCTTTGTAGAAAGGCCAGCGTGGTGGGAGTACCAATAGTTAGTGGAAGAGCACCCTCCTTTTCCCCTTCGTTTTCACAGCGCCATCCGCGTATCGCTCTAAGTCTGTTTCGAGGCTATTTGCCCCGGGTTCCTGTGTTCCCTTTCATATTGCTCATAATAGCAGATAGAGTGGGATAATGTGTTCACAGTCACTGTAGACATTGGAATAAGCAGAAACTTTGGTGATTAACATACTAGTACGTAATATATTTCTTTGAAAAACATAATATTCGCTTGTACAAAAAAGTCCCCACTCTTGCCGTGCTAATGGCTTGTATAAGGTACTATCTTCTTGGGTGCGTAGTTTAGTACCTTCAGTACATTTTGTAAATAAGTCGAAGAAGCAACAGGGGCCAGGGAAAAAATAAAGATTAGAAAGAAGGCTGGAAAGACTGGTGGTCGAGCCGTGAAAATGCGCATGCCCAATGACAGTACAGCCAACCAAACAAGCGTAATTGCCAGGACACCCGAAGGTAAGATAAACAGTTCATTAACAGATGAGGGAGAAGTGCCACACATGAAGAAGAAGTAAACGTGGGGAACACCGTTGCCACGGCATGGCCGGATGCAAAGCCTAGAAGCAAACAAGCTGAAGAATGTCGGAGCTCACGTAAGATGAAAAATTTAAAGCATATACAGTGACCATTTCATGTCTAAAGCATCCACCTGGCCTGTTAATGAACTGTTTTTATTGTCAAGTATTGAATCTAATAAACCCGAAAAAAAAACTTTGGCAAGTTTTTATTTATATCACAGGGGTTTTTGTAAGCAGGAACTCCGCGTTTCTGGAGCGCCTGACAAAACAATGAGAACACCGAGTTTTGGCGCCATTTACAATACATAAAATTGCGGACCACATCCCCATCCCGAGTTTCGCTTACCAAATTACTTCCTCTTAATGCATCTCATTGCATTTCATGTGTTGTACGCCGGTTCCCGCACAGCGGGAAATGTCTCGTTTCCGCTGAGGTATCGTCTTCCATTTCAAAATAAAAGGGAGGTCGGCCCTCCAGCTTTCTCGAAAAGACCTAAAGGGAAAATTTTGACTTGGAGTTTTCGTGGTCGCTTCTTTATGGTCATCTTCACTCGGCGTAAAAGATCCTGGCTGGCGGGGCTCCGCTCTACTGTGTGCTACGAAACGTCGTACATCGTCAAAAACTTGGGCTGCAGAATTATCGGTCGCTCTGCCTCCCCGCCGGCTGCCGAAAAACGTTCCGTTTTACTAGCTATCTGGTGGGTCTCGTTTATAAAAGCGAAAACGACGCTTCTTTGGTTCGCTGAACGTCACTAAAATGGGGCACGATTGTGGTGCATTTGCTGAAGCTTAAATTGCAAGATGGGTTCTTTTACAGCTGGAAGATCTGGAAGTACAGTTTGAGTAGTTTGAAATCGGCAGGTATAAATATCGCCTATGAAACTGGGCTAACAAAAATTGCATGGCTTCCTGCTATTCTCCATTAGGTCAAACTATGAAGCCAACTCTCGCTATTGTGGAAGTCGTGAGATGATCTCTTGTTCCTACTATAGTCATTATCCGGCCCATCTATGGGACTAAACGGTTAAGCTTGAATTATACGAAGACCTTTCAAATCTGAAGCAAAAAAAAAACAGGCCATCTCCACTAACGTGAATCCTGGGGAGGAGCGAAGCATCCAGAGTATAAGTGTATTCTTGGCTCACTGGAGTTTTGGCCCACAGAGATGTAACCGCAGGGGGTAGAGGTAAACAGCTTTGCTGGAAAAGTCTCGTATCTTCGAAGCACGCAGCCGTCTAGCGCGAGACGTTGCAAAACAGGTGTCTCGGTGTGTTCTTTAAAACTACGCGTCATCTAATAGCAGCAGGCGTTGATAAACAAGTCAACCTGAGGTTTAGTAACGCGAATACATTAAACGGCGAAATCTCAATACCCTAAGGGGCTTCTACCTGAAAAGTCATATTCAGATATTTTGGTAACATCGCAACAGCCGATGATATGAATGCCATCTCTAAATCTTCTAAGCCATCCCAAATTGTCATACTGTTTTAGCCAATAAGTTAGATATGGGTAAACAGGAGCGCGGTGTATATTAAATTCAAGTTCGGAAAAAAAATCACGATGGCTGAAGCTCATTAAAAATGCAAATTGCCTGTCGTAAATCCCAGTTTTTTAACTCGCTCTTGCGCATTTAGTTTGAAGTTTCTCAGCGCAACTGGCTAAAATCACAATGAAGAAATTTCGAGGTAGCAGTTTTGCTATTGTGGAGCACGTCAGCAGGGCCACGAATGTGCCCCAGAACTGAACAAAAAGCATACCAACGAACTAATACAAAGGTTCACTTTGGTAACAGCAGTTACCTATGTTTCTGTTCCTGTGAAAACCACACAGCAATAGGCGTGTTGAAACGAGGTCTCTGCCTGCATTGCTGCTGTATGTAAGGATGATAACGGAAGGCCACGCTGAAAAACACCGACTTCTCAGTTTTCTTGGCGAGATCAAGTTTTGTGGAACTTAGGAAGAAACCAGTTGTCGAACGCTTAATTTTCCCTCACTGGCAAATTCCATCGCGGCTACTCATGAGGTCGTGGGCTAAACTGTCCAATGCCGAGGTTGTACTGTCACTGTAAACAAAGAGGGAATGGCTGTTTAAACGAGCTTTTACTTCGAATTAAGGAAGTAAATGTTCGTTACAATCGTAAAAGTATTGTGGATGTTAGAAGAAGCATATTTAAATTGAAAAGCTAATTACGGTGAGAAAGCTACGTGTAGAATTTTCTTGGTTTCGACAAGCTGATGAAGGGCTTTTTGAAGCCAACAATATTTTTGAATTCTTACGACTTGCCTTTAACGTTTGTTGTGAAATATATTCTTGAAGCTCGAAGCTGTGCAGTCCGGCCCTGTATATTTCAAAACTTATAAAAACTACCCTTCACATGTTCAGCAAAACAGCATATGCCTTCTGCCCAGACGCGTAAAGTGCTTTATGAGCTCATAAATGAGATTACTTAATATATCCCAACATGCGCTGTATAATAGGAATGTCTGCTTTTATTGCAATCTCTAGGGCAGTAGGAGAGATGTGTCCGCACGAGGAACATAAATAACATTATGTCATAATCTGATATATCGACGACAAATTATTATTATAGACTAGGTATACTCCTTGATTTCGACGCAAGGTAAAAGCCTTTTAGAGGAGCTGCTTTGGGAGCGATGTCACGCAGTTCCATACAATGAAATCGAATGGGTGTGCAGCGCCTATGAAGTGTCTCCCCCATACATGACTCAATTTGCCAGCTGTGTTTTCGCAAGCCTATTACACATCGTTTTTGAAAACCATATATTCTGATCAGAGATATTTTGTTAAAAATGAATCAACTACTGTTACCTCTGCTTTCATCAAACTATTGTACAACGCTTCCAAGTTTGTAACAACATTCTGTTTTCCAAAATTCGGAAGGAGCGACCCTACTAGCGGTAATTAAAGCTTGTAATCATTGAAGATTCTGGCGTATACAAAATAACATTTGCGCGTACCTTGAAATGTCCTTGAAAGGTGATCACCCCGCGCTTCCCCTAAAATAGAGCCCCCCTCCTCTCCTTCCCTTTTCACCCTATGCTCTTCCCCTCCTCTCTCGTTCTTACGTTAAATAGTGCAAGTGAGTTCATCTACGTTCCCACTAAACTTTTCCCGCGTTGACACTCTTCGTGTGCCATCTGTTGAAATTTTTTATTTTTGTTGTGCATGAAACAGATCAGACCTATAACTATTGCGTTAGTGTTTGCTTTTATCTTGCCTCTTCTCAACACGCTTTCCAACAAGTTGTTTCAGTGCGTTTTTTTACGAAAGCCAAAGTGGTGACACAACTATCCTGACGTTCGCCAAATTACTATTCTTGCTGTTACATGCGGGAGGAATATAAAAAGCGAGTAAGGACGACAGTGGAAGTCATTTGAGTGAAGGTACGTAGTGTCTTCGGCCAATGGTATTGTAAAGAGCAAATCACCCATAAACCATTATTGCCATTTACCAATGGTTGACATCATGAAAATATCCCGAAAAAGAGAAAAAAAATAGTCAGAAAGCAAGATAACTTCAGTTATGAAAAAAAAATCAAAACGCAGAAGACATACGAAAAAGCGAAACGTAGACGTTTCCAAAAGATAAAAAAAAATTGAAATATCTGAAAAGTCAACGAATCAAAAAAGCTTGTAGAAGGAGCTCAATACTTAGTACAAGTTGTAGAACCGGGTTTCGCGACTGAGCATGTCTTTAAAATGCTTGCTACACGATTCACTGGGTTATCAAGGCGATTTATATGTGACCCGACATTCAAAAAAGCTTTCTTTTGCACGTCGCATATTCGTATATTATGCCGCTCAGCCTCTGAGGGCAAAATCATTTTATCGGACTGCCGCATCTGTACTTTCAACAAGAATAAACATCGCTACATCGAACGCCGGCATTTAGAAACCATCCTGAAGCTCGCTTAACGTAAAAATGTAGGTGACGCCCTCGATCACAAGAACTTTTCACAGCGGACATGTTCTGTAGCTGGCCCTGACCACTGTCTCTGCTGGTATCATGTCACGCTCCTTCTGGAGCTAGTTTCTCCTCCACGAGAAAGCCGCTTCATAGTATAAAAAATGGTAATGGTTATCATCACTTCAACCGTGACCGACATTCCTCACGGCAGTCGCGTCTAATTGGCTAAACACGCAACAAGAATGTTCTCTGGAAAAAATATTCCCTAAAAGATTCGTTCTACAGCTACTCCGTGGCGCTGTGGTACAGCACTTGCTCTTGAACACGAAGGCCCAAGATCGAGTCCGGCATTGATAAAGCTTGCCTTTTTTTAAGCTTTCGGAATATGGGAAGTTTTCGCTCTTCGTGATTTTGCTTTTTTCGTCTATTCTGGTTATTACTATATCAAGAGATTGATGCGCACAACTTTTACACTGCGTTGGAGTAGGTTTATTGTAGGATGTGTTTTGTGTCTTTGGGCTGGGTTGCGTTAGGTTTGTTGGAATTGGGCAGGATTTGGATAGGTTATGATAAGTTCAATTACGTTACGTCAGGTTTGGTGAGGTTAGGTATTGTTAGTTTACAGTGGGAGACAATATTATTCAGTCATTTTTACGGCAGCGACCTTTTTAAGAAACCTCCGTGAGAATTTTGTGGAGGTAATTCTGACGGCTGCCGTGAGATTTAACGCAGCCAAAAAAAAATCATATAAAATGCAGGGCTATAGGGCCTTCATATTTCGGTATAAAGCAGCTTATATTGCCTCTTAAATATTGTCTTCCCAGCAATGCGTTTAGTGCTTAGAGGTAAAGCTAACTTTAGGCGGATAGGTGTAAGCTTGGTCTTGGTAATCTGGTTGATCCGCATTTTGTGCTACATAGTGACGCATGGCCGTGTTCGGCAGGGGTAATCTGGTTGATCCACATTGTGTGCTACACAGTGACGCAAGGCCATCCTTGGCAAAAGCATCACTACCAAAAACTGGTATAAATCGTGTGTTATCGGAAGTATCCAAATACAGTTTAGATGACAATTAGCGAGTATGACGGCTCTATCATTACACCGAGTTTAATTTATTTTTCACCATTGGTACGGTCACAGTGAAGCTGCAAATGTTGCAGAACAACGTCTGCTGTCAAAACAGGACGATGTACGGATGCGGTATGATTAGAGAAAAAGGCTGTAAATGTAACTTTGCCGGAACTACCTGGAAACAATTTATAGGACGGTTAGCTGGTAAAGGGACTCTAAAATGGGGCATAAGAACGAAGCCGAAGCTAAATAACATCTTCATAAATACAACCCGCAGTCCCGCAGTGCCAGTAGATTTAAGAACGGGTGGAAATGGGTTTAGATTTTAAGCCTTTCACTTTAGCCTACAATGCATTCTCGATTATGTGGACTGTCTTCAACTGCCGAAGACATTCTACTCGCAGTAAGCCTTGTAGATTATGAATAATATTTTATGGAAGTTGGCATGAAACTGCGTAACGGTTGATTGATTGATTGATTGTAGGGTTTTAACGCGCCGACGCAAGGCAGGCGATGAGGCGCGCCGTAGTGGAGGGCTCCGAATTAATTTTGACCACCTGGGGATCTTTAACGTGCGCCGAAATCTCGTACACACGGGCGGTTTTGCTTTTCGCCTCCATCAGAAAAGCGGCCGCCGCGGCCGGGAATCGAACCCGGGACCTCCGGTTCAGCAGCGCAACGCCTTAGCCACTGAGCCACCGCGGCGGGTCAAAAACTGCGTAACGGCGTTGTTCGGAAGAAGCAAGTGGGTGGCGTACCTGGAACTGTCATTCACATTCTCTCTACACAGGAGCACTAAATAAACCGCTCTCATTTTAATGGGTTCTTGTTAGTGAGTGAGTGAGTGAGTGAGTGAGTGAGTGAGTGAGTGAGTGAGTGAGTGAGTGAGTGATTTATTGAATTAGAAAGTGGAAAAGAAGTCGACTGGAGAAATTTGAACTTATTTTGAGTGCAGCAGCATACAACCCACTCAGGGGAAACGGGACAGGGAGAATTAAAGGGGTAGGTGAGAAAAAATGGCGACAGATAAACAGGGACAGAAAGAAAGAGAGACGGGGTGATTAAGGCAGGCCGGAAGGCATTGGGCTACCGCCGTTTGATGAGTTCGGTCTCCTCGAGGAAGGCCAGGACAATTCGGAAGGCTTCCCGCTGGATGGAGTTGGGGCCCGCCGGGAAAATCAGGTCCATCAGGGTGTGGATGGGCAGCCAAAGGCGCTGGAGTGCGGCCCGAAGCTCTCCTCTCGGGGCATCGTGTTGGTGGCAGGAGCAGAGAAGGTGCTCCAGGGTCTCGGGCTCTGGGCAGTCGGCACACGTGCGTTACGGCCGGCGGCAATGTAAGTATGCCAAGGCTATTTTAGTGTCGTTTTTACTTCTACACTTTTATCTAGTCAGTGGCAACTATATTCAAGATAAGGTGGGTGCGCAAGAAAAAAACAAGTTAGCGAAGAGAAGCAAGTTCATTTAATTTTTGAGGATTTTCAAAACGACGTGAATTGTTTTAAGATATCATGTTGCGACATCTATGTCGCAGTATGTTACTCTCCGCGGGATCAATATGCGCAGGAGTTCCCTTTTGCGTAACAGTAGCTGTATACGCCTACGTCGTCATTTGTGGCTCCAACAAAATGCACTTGTTTTGTAACGATCTTTTGAGCAGGGTGTTTAGATTCAAAAATCATAAAACACGCGCAGGAACAACTGGGCCCGACTAAGTCCCAGATATTCATGGCTGAGATACTCAGAAGAATTGTAAAAAGGCAAAGCAAACGCGCGAAAACAAAAAAAAAATGGTAAAACAGCAAGTTGATGGAAGTCATCATACAAAGAAAATCTGTGATTACACCTAATTTGGTACACGCGTGTGTGCACTTACCTCTTACAAAAAAGCCCTTTCTCAAAAAACGCCTCCTAGAAAGCTTATTTCAGCGAAAAAGAAGACACAACTGCAGCGATAGAAACCGTCGTGGAAGTTTCGAGAAAAGTAACTTTAATGGGGCATTCCGACCCTAAAGGCACGTCTCCACAACGCCCTGTTTCCAATGACAAAAAATCTGAAAGAAAAAGAGATTTAAACTCTAAAGAACAGAATATCCGTGAACCCGGGCAAAAATTGCCTTGTGGCCCGTGAATACAAGGGGCTGGTATTTGTATGTAGTAGTGCCTGCTGAAGGTGATTGGCTGAAACGGCTTAGCCACTGTTCTCTACTAGACTGAAACGGTCATGCTTCGCCTCGCAGGATTCGAATGTCTGGTGGAGCCGAAGTTTTGTTTTATTTTTAGAGACAGTAGTCTTTCTTGGGCTACTTAAACCTAGAAATTTTGGCCTGTCTGTATGTCTGCCTGCCTGCCTGTCTGTGACTCGATTCAGTCACCCGGTCAAAACAACATACATATCGCGCAATAGTCTTATATACTCGCAGCTAAATCTAAACGCTAAGCCAAGTTTATATGTTCATACTTCTCAACTTTCTTGAGCAAGAAAAAGACATAGGGCAAATTTAAGACTGGAAATTTAGGACAGAAAAGACAAGAGATATTTACAGTGTTCCTTTATTAAAAATTCGTGGATGCTGGGTTTTTCGATTGCAAATGATATTCTATATATACTGGAGAAAACCGCCGCCTGCTGTTGCCTGCGACACCTCCTGGAGGCATATTTGACATTTTGCCATCATTGAAATGATCTACTGGTTGGGATTCTATTAGTGTGTTCTAGCAGGCTTGGCCTAACCATTCGTCGTTTCATGGGTGCTCAGATGAGAATAATCACGTTACAGCTAACTATATGAAATCAAACATTTACTATGTTTTTTGAGGGACAGCGATGGCGTAGAGGTAGAGAATTTGCCTCGCGTGCAGAAGGACCGTGGTTTGAATCCAGGTGCCGCACAATTGCAAACGGATTAAAAAAATTCGCTTGTTGATGAAATTGCAGAAGGAAGCTTGGGGTGTTGCTTAATCCTGGCGACCATTCTCGCTAACCAGAGCAGGATTGGCCACCCTGGTATAGTATTGGCCACTACATCCCATAAATACGCCAGTTAATCCTCGGCCCTCAGTATCCAGTAGCTGCAAAGCAACCGATAACGGCGGCGGTCGGACCTTGTGCCCACATGTGCCCACGGTACTCCTAAAGACAGCAATATTTCGCCGGTAGAGCTGCCTTGATTTTAATTAAGAGGAGGGTGGCCTTAATTCTTAAGGCTGAAAAGGAATTCGTAATTGTTCCACAAAATTAGTGCAATGGACAGAGGGCAGAGCTTGGGTTACTTTAACAGGATTTAACGAGGGAGCACAAGTTATCAATTCCATTACGCCGAGAAAAATTTTAAGAATTTTACAGTGAAACCGGATAATGTTGTAAAATATGGCGGTGTTTCACTGTGGCCTTTTTTAGAAATCTGCTGCGGAACCTGCTCAATGTTTCTCCTATAGGGACCGTCTTTCGAACTACGGATGGGTGCTTCATCACTACCGATGTCGAGAGCTTGCTTCCCGTCACCCAAACCCTTCTCTCGCGCCACCACGCTGTAGTGTGGCGCCAATTTCAAGCATCAGCTTTCCCGACCCCACCCTCCTATCACTGTGCTACCCCGAGCTGCACTATAACGAATGCCCTCTATGCCATCCATACGCAGACGTATCGCCTGTGGTTTTGCCCGGCGAGAACAATCCAAGGAAGCTTTAAAAAGCACCTATTTTATTCCAAATTACAAACGAGGAGCAGTGGAAGGCTGCGCTGCTCAGCACAGGCCTTCCGATCCAGGCCTTACTTACCCAGGAGGTCGAAGATGTTGCAGAGAACTACAAAAATCCTGCCGTCGCGGGAGGTGGACTGAAGTCAACCTGGAAGAGGTCCCACCCGTAGCCACAATAAAGTTTTTTTTTATCGTTTCTGTCAACCTACGGCACAAATACATGCGCTTTGAAAAGACCACGTTCCCCAGACGGAATCTTCCATTTTAATGCTTTACGAAAGGCTCAATATTCCGAGCGCAGGTACAGTGATACAGGCATTGAAAAGGAGCACGTCCTCATTGGGAAAACGTTTCAAATAGGTTTGTATATTTCAAGGGCATACGGGCAGCGAGATAAGTATAGTCCAAAAAGGCCTCGTAGCTATAAATATATAGTGTGCA
Organism: Haemaphysalis longicornis; assembly: GCF_048455015.1. Taxonomy (NCBI): domain Eukaryota; kingdom Metazoa; phylum Arthropoda; class Arachnida; order Ixodida; family Ixodidae; genus Haemaphysalis; species Haemaphysalis longicornis. Next base: position 22,156,390 of record NW_027526385.1, read on the forward strand.
TGTGATTAATTTATACTCAGATTCACACTGTCACGCGTAGAACTTATTTTTTCAGTGAAGGCAAAACTTGGGTAGGTACAGCAGCTCTTCGAAATTTGAAGGCCACCTCCGTAACTACCAGAGCTTATTGTTTTAAAGAGCCTGCTGTTCCCAACTTGGCCTCTTATCAGCGTGCCCGCTTAGCACGACAACTAGAGCTTCTTTGAACTAGCGTGAACCCACTTAACTATGTTCCCACTCAACAAAGTCGGTGGCGAAGGGCGTATCAGCTGGTCAGCTGCTGTTATGTAAGCGTCAGAAAGCAAAAGCCCGAAATGCTTCGCCACAGAACTGGGTTTGGGTATTTACCCGTCTCCAAAAAATTGTCAGTAAAATAAGATGTGATAAAATGGGTTGAGAGACGGCATACCTAAAGAAGACTCATGGTTTTTCTGAGTGGAACGGTCAGCAGAACGCAACAGACAAAGAAGGCAACGTATAGCCTGCGCAACAAATGTACTCACAAGATTGACACCGTTACGACCTTCATAGCCGTCGGTGACTTACCGTAAGAGGCTTACGGTGATTTCGTAGGGGCGTATTGGAAGTTTAGGGAGTCCAGAAAATATTTTATCAAGGAGAATTTTCCTATTTGCAGCAGGACAAGCGCCGTTCGCTATATTGTGAAAGGGGTTCATTGTTTTCCATAAGTGGGATTTACGTAACGGTATATTTCTTCATAGCAGGCTTATCTCTTCGGAATTAATTTTCGAGGAGTGTCAACAATTTTTTTTGTATCGCTTATATAAGGAGCGAAAGCAAAAGGCTGTATTGTTGTCAGGCGTGCGCGTGAATTTTTTTCTGGCCAGTTACAGCAGACCCCAACAGAATAACCCAACATTTTTTTTACAGAAGTGCAATACGTGCCCGTAGTTGGTCCCAATGTTGATGTTTACAGTGAACACTGAGGCTGCAACATGCTTCGTGCATGCATTTCTGCCTGCATTCCAGTGCTACGAAAACTTACCATTTGCGAGGTTTAACTTCTGGATAATATTATTTTTGTCTAGTTGCTGGGAGGACTCACATATGCTACCTGGAGGGATCTTGGCTTTGCAGCGCTTCCTTTTATTTTGAATATCAAATAGATTAAGCTTCGCTCCCTTTTTTACACCTAATAACATGTGATAACATAAATTGATCTTCGATGCGCTCGTAAGCAGCCCCAGCATCTTCTGGGGCTATTTACAAGCGCTCCTCAATACACTCCTTAAGACGTACGTTTATAGAAAGGAGTATGCGGACATTTATGTCCCTTTGAGAGCAGGGAAAATAACTTTCCTATGTCTGCCAATACCTAAATCCCTCGTTCCAAACAGCTATGTGTCGGCACACCTGTGAATACGATAAGAGCATTATCGTGCTCCGGCATAACACTACACTCAGAAAAATCGGTGCAGGCGGGCTTCAGGACACGCCCCAGAACGACCATTCAGCGAACCTAAATGTGCGAATATTGGCGAATGACTACGCCTTGCGCCGTTGTCGCAGCACAGATCCTAGTTTTCACTTTAATCGCATGCTGGGCCTCGTCATTCGGCAAATTCGCAAATTTAAGCGCGCTGAATGGTCGTTCTGGGGCGTTGTCGTGACGCCCACCGGCACTGATTTCTTAGAGTGTACTGAGTAAACGTAAATTCCGAGATAGAACGGTCAATTGATTGCCTCCGTTCGCCTGCCATTTTTCGCCTAATCGATAAAACCTGCTATTATGGGTACGGGATGGTTAAGGCATCATGTGTTACCTGTAAAAAGTACCGAATGCTGTAAGGGTAACGCGAAAATTCTTGGTGCGGTACCGAGGAAACAGCAAAAGCTTCAAGAGGTACACCCACAAAGCCCCAACTGATCCTAAATGAATTAGCGCAGACCGTACAGCTTGCTTGAAATATTTCAGCATGTAAATCACGCATTTATATAAAATGTTGCACTTTCTAGCTGTCCAATATCCTAGGGACGATTTCTCGTACAAGCGGGGTAAATTTCTCCAAGCGTTATATTACCACACAACGACCGAGCGCCAGGCCAGGAAGCCGCTTGTAGCTATTTGCCACCTTCGCTTGCTGGGACCAAGGAACACAAATGTACATGGTGACTTATACAGACACAGGGCACGATATACATGGTGACCGTCTGCGGGAGGACATGCCGGCAGACTCTTTCACCCCCGTGTAAATTGGTGTTGTAGAGGGCCGGGTGACTCGCCAGATCGTCAAGGTACAGGGGCCCCTCGCAAAGGTAAAGGCAGCTTTCAAGGTAGGAATTTCCCTTTCGTGGGTCCGTACTCGACCAGCGACGCCTGTAACCGATAACGAAACCGGTAGGTGCCCGCGCTACGCGGATACGAACCCGGTGCCACCGTACAAGGCGACTGCTGTACCTATGAGTCAACGCTGCTATTTTTCTTGATTGCCGGCCTTTGACATAAAACACCTGGAACACACAAAGGAAAAAGTACCACCAACTAAGCGAGGTACAAAATATATGCAATGCATAAAGCAGCCAGCCGTCACTCCGGCTTGGCCTTGTCATTTCTTCAATACTATGCGTAGTCATCGGTCATACACAGCCCTTACGTTATCCTTCTATTTTTTCGCCCTCAGCCATCGCTGCGGTTCAAGCGTAGCTATAGAATGTAACAAAATAGAACGAAATAGCCTTAAATTCTTTTTTGCTTATTTGTTTATTGCACAGTGGTTACCATTGAAAGTTCATGCATCGTGAGTGCTTACACAGTAATCAAAGCAAGGAATAGAATGCGAACATGAATACATAGAAACAAAACAGCAAATTACGGACAATTTATAGACTTTGCAAGGAAATTTTATTCAGCTATTGTGTGAGGTACGAAAGATTATTCACTTGGGCCAGTTCTATCAAAATAGGGTGTAAGTGAATATTGGGTTGGTGATGGCGCGTCTGTCGATAAAAAAGTAGAAAGGTACGGTGTGACGTCAATCACCAATTGGTGGTTCACAAGTTGAACGAGAAAATCCTGCCGGAGTTTTTCTCCTTCGCAGTTGAAGGGGTGGGATATTTTTAGCTTGTATGAGGTGAGAAGGCAAATCTAACAGAAAAAACTTCGCAATAATCTGACAGCTTTTCTTTGAATCCTTATCAGTTTTTAATTTTGTGGGTTTGTTGTACGGACACAACCTGCAGTATAGAGCAGGTAAGAAAGATTATCGCACGAACAAAGTTTGTGACCTGACACAGACTATAACTGATAGCGGCTGGGGATTCCGCACCAGTCTTTCAACTTTTTATATTAACACAATTTTTGAAATTTTTTGATAAAATTGGCATGATTGTTGGGACGACAGCGCTGTCTTTGTGCTGAACACAATTTGAATTTTGTTGTCATGGGTCCTCAAACTTTTCAGAGATACGTGATCCTGTAGGTCCAAAAATAGGCCTGCCAGAATTCTATCATCCCCTATTGTGACAATGCCGTTGTCATCAGATATATATGATGCATTTTGCACGCAATGAACAATGTTCTGTTATTCTATAGTGCTATCGTCATGCGTAAAGAAATCACAAGCATGAAAATGGCTCGGAGAAAAATAGTCGCCTGCGCTAAGATTGCTCCAAATAGAATGGTTGCATGGTGCTTGCCTTCAAAACAACCCCAAATAGAAAACCTTAATGCTTTGAGGGAGCAATATAGCGAAGCGATCACGAATTACCGAGAGAAAATTCTGTTATTCTAGGAATGCGCAATTATTGAATGCCGAAGCCCTGCCGAGGAACGAATCGATAAATTGATCTATAAGACCGGGGGCATGCTGTAATAGATCGAATTCATTTTGCACGTCTGGCTCATCGTTATGCCTTGAATTGATTAATAACCCATTATTATATCATGGATTCCAGACTTACCAGTGTTCCTTTTTGTTTTCGCAGAGCTTTCGACTGCTCACATAAAAACGCAATAAAAACCATTAACGAATTATAGCACACTGCCTCATGGCAGCTGTCCATGAAACTGCCGTTAGCTTTGGTGCATTTGAATACTATTATTCATGGATCCATACCGTTCAGCCTCTGCATCACATAAAGTTAGCAAGCCACAGTGCCCGAGGGTTGCTTAAATGCTAACGTAATGGGGTCAGGGTTTTTTTGCTGTATTCTCCTCGATATCGGTGCCAGCGTGCGGTATTTGAATGGACGGTTTGTCAGCACAGTGATCAGCACAGTGATCAGGTTTTAATGTATGTATTGGCAAAAAAGCACTTAATATTTTAATATCCAGAAAGCGTTTTCTTCCAGATAAAAATCCCGAGAACCCTAAGCACGTAATTTTATATTCTAGAGAAAGAGATCACCGAGAGAATATGCTTTATTCAAAGACGTGTATGGTGGGCCGGGTGCCGTGTAAATAGGGTGGGGACCCGCAACCCACCAATGCTGCACGGCGCCGGTCTCCGACGGGACAGGCACACGGATAACTGACATGGAGACACAGTGCTGGCGTTTGAGCCTTCGAAGTTCCCTTCTCGTATCACAGCCTACCTATGACGATGGGGCTAGTTGCGCATGCAGCTAAAATACTGAAGAAAACCATCCGCACCCGGCGAAGGCTATTTTTCTTTTATTTTCAAACTATTTGCGGCGTATGGCGTTCGGCCCTGGAATCCATGACCCGATACTCTGGCGCGGGCATCGACAAGACGATCATCTATCTCTGAAAAGGTGTTGCGGTTAATGGGGTGAGAGAGGAGCGAGAAATAGAAGAGGATTTCAGGTTATCCACACTCTGCGACCATGTGTTTCAGCGTGATAATTCCCACATACTGGACAAAAATCTCCGTAATGCTTTGGGAACGTCCGGTTCAGTGTTAGCACATGAGAAATGAACCCGCACTCGATTTGCGTCGTGAGCTTTGTGTGTGGCAGCGGAGTCTGCCTCTCTTCCCTGTATTAAGTAACTGTCTCTCAGTAGGTGGCCAATAGTTGAACTTTGACCTCTTACACAGCTGTGCTCCCGTAGGCTTATACTGGGGACTTTTGGTTGGCAGATCCCCTGCCCCCCGCTACAGAGGAGGCTGGAACTGGGAATAGTTATGTCCGTTCTGCGTCTCTTTGCTCCTGGGAGCCGCGGCGCTAATGCATCAACTATGTCCGCCTAGAAGATTCTGTTCTGTTGATGTGTATAGCAATAGCAAAGTCCGGGTCATTTCCGCGCCCTGTCAAGCCTGTGATTATTTAGCATTCTTGATTTGTGCCGATAGTACCTTCGTGGTTGTTGCTCTTGGGGATGCACGGGTTGTTGCTTTTCTTATTAGGGCGTTCAGGAAGACGACTTCTCCCTCTTTTTCCACTTGTCGGTTAGAATCCGTGCTTTCGCCTTAAGTCTACCGTGTTGGCGTATTTCATATTTTTTCATTGAATTGGCAGAGGCTAACAGCCGCAAAAGACGCTCATCGTGAACAAAATGCGGTTCAATATGAGGTGAAATAAAATAAAACCTTTTATTATGAAACAGAGAGGATTTGGCCACACCAATAGCGTCATATCATGCGAAAGTAGCGTCCGCTTTCGCTTCTAAATTTTCGTCTGATATTACACCGTGGGTTTGTGCCACGTCAGTAGTCTTAAGAGTAGGCTCACAGCAATCAGAAAACAGACGCAGGTTTTATGTGGTCTACGCTGCTAGTGTTGGCGCTCTAAGGTATTGGTTGGTTGATTCGTCGAATACTCACTGCGTATAGGTGATCGCACCGCGGGCGTTAGCACCTGTGGCGACCCGCGCCGCAACAGCATGCATTCGCACTGCCTAGTCTGTAGACCACACCACTGAATAGTGTTGAGCTTTATTTTGTGTTCTATACCACAATGTTATGTCCTGTTATGAACTACTGGAAAGAAAAATTCACCGATCGTCAGCTGCCGTAGATAAATGGTAGAGTTGTGGATTTTGGCGCTAACGCCTAGCACCGAGTATCACAAAAAATGTAGTTTTTTTAAGTGGAATTTTTGGTGTAAGTTTCTTAGGTCGATTCAACGGAATATGTATATAAATAGGTGTGGCTTGGTAGCTTATAAATTGCTTTAAACTAGTAAGAACCAACTACACCGTGGAACGGTCCCAAGAATAAGCCTTAACCTAATGACGACTTGCACACAGAATAATGCTGCACGTTATCATGTATTTATGATCATCTTAATCCACTGGTTTAAAGAATAGGCACTGCCGCATGTGTATATTCTTTTAAACCGTTCCTTAATAATCCGCTACAGGAATGTGCCGATCTGAAGATATAAGTGACTACAGATTAATTCAAAGTACTATTGGGAAGCAAGAGTCTGAAGAGTTGTTTCGTTGGCCGACGTCCTCGTCTTTCAACAAACCTATTTTCCCCTCTATTGCTTTCCACCAATATGTATTTTTAGCTGGTACAAAATTGCAGTCGTATTTCAGCAAGACCAGGAGGACACGCTTGCCACCAAAACCTTATGTATATATATATATATATATATATATATATATATATATATATATATATATATATATATATATATATATATATAGTATAAGTAAAGAGTCGGAATACACAACAAGAACAATAACAAACAATGTTTACTTACGTAGCGGCAACGGGACTTGCCTTCATCAGAGTAAAGTTACATGATTTTACTGTAAAATCATGTAACTTTACTCTGATGAAGGCAAGTCCCGTTGCCGCTACATAAGTAAACATTGTTTGTTATTGTTCTTGCTGTGTATCCGACTCTTTACTTATACTATTTCTGCGCGCTTTGTGAGTTTATCTTTCTCTAGATATTTATATATATATATATATACATATAAATATATATATATATATATATATATATATATATATATATATATATATATATATATATATATATATATATATATATATATATATATATATATATAGGGTTTGGAAATGAGGGGCTCGTTAGGAAATACAGAAAGAAATGCCGGCAGTCTACAACGCCAGTCTACAACGCCAGAGAAATCTACAACCAGAGAAACTACAACGCCAGTCTACAACGCCAGAGAAATTAATAATAATGTAACGTCACTAACGGTAAAAAAATTGTCTAACCTTCCCCTATGCCTTCTTTGGCGTTGTAGACTGCCGGCATTTCTTTCTGTATTTCCTAACGAGCCCCTCATTTCCAAACCCTATTATCGCGCGAAAGCTTAGCGAGGGCCTCGGTTCTGGCAGCCTTGATGCCAAGGTAGCATAAGAGGGTTTCCCGCCAGTTGACCGCTCATGACAGGCTGTAGACGTTCGAGTCACGCCCCGGGGGTTGAAAAAGAAGGTCCCCTTCTCCCCGTGTAGTCTGAGTGGCGCTGGCTACCACCCTCAAGCGTCAGATACAGTTGTAGTAAATATAAATACCCCAGAAAGTGAAGCAGAACACAGTCGCCCAGATAGCCGAATTGGTAAGGCATTCGAGATCTAATCGAAAGGCGTGGGTTCGGTCCCCACTCTGGGCGCGTGTTTTTCTTTCTTTCTTTCTCACGTAATTAATAAAAAATTAATATTAATGTAACGTCACTAACGGTAAAAAAATTGTCTAACCTTCCCCTATGCCTTCTTTGGCGTTGTAGACTGCCGGCATTTCTTTCTGTATATATATATATATATATATATATATATATATATATATGTATATATATATATATATATATATATATAGAAATAAGGGTTGGCAGTCGAGAAAACCTCGGAAAGCAAAGGGGAGGATGTGGTAGATCATCGAAACAGATTAAGAATTTGGAAAGAAAGAAAGAAAGTGTTTCCCAAGAAAGTGTTCCCCAAGCACAGGAAACAAACATACCTAACATAAATACCCCAGAAAGTGAATGGGAAAATCGCCCCGCCGGTAGCGTAGTGGTTATCGCACCAGACCGGTATTCTGGAGGTCGTGGGTTCGGATCCCACCTGGCGGGCATTTCTTCTTCACTTTCTTTCTTTCTTTCCAAATTCTTAATCTGTTTCGATGATCTACCACATCCTCCCCTTTGCTTTCCGAGGTTTTCTCGACTGCCAACCCTTATTTCTGTGTTATTTTCAACGACCCCTCATTTCCTATTCTGATTCGCTACATGCATAGCGAGGGCCTCTGTTCTGGCAGTCTTGGTGCCAAAGGGAGCTTAAGAGGGTTCAAAGCTGGTCGACCACTGTGGACATGTCGTAGACACTCGAGTCACGACCCGGGGGTTAAAAAGAAGGTCCCCTTCACCCCGATTAGTCCGAATGGCGCTGGCTACCACCCCCAAGCACAGGAAACAAACATACCTAACATAAATACCCCAGAAAGTGAATGGGAAAATCGCCCCGCCGGTAGCGTAGTGGTTATCGCACCAGACCGGTATTCTGGAGGTCGTGGGTTCGGATCCCACCTGGCGGGCATTTCTTCTTCACTTTCTTTCTTTCTTTCCAAATTCTTAATCTGTTTCGATGATCTACCACATCCTCCCCTTTGCTTTCCGAGGTTTTCTCGACTGCCAACCCTTATTTCTGTGTTATTTTCAACGAGCCCCTCATTTCCTATTCTGATTCGCTACATGCATAGCGAGGGCCTCTGTTCTGGCAGTCTTGGTGCCAAAGGGAGCTTAAGAGGGTTCAAAGCTGGTCGACCACTGTGGACATGTCGTAGACACTCGAGTCACGACCCGGGGGTTAAAAAGAAGGTCCCCTTCACCCCGATTAGTCCGAATGGCGCTGGCTACCACCCCCAAGCACAGGAAACAAACATACCTAACATAAATACCCCAGAAAGTGAATGGGAAAATCGCCCCGCCGGTAGCGTAGTGGTTATCGCACCAGACCGGTATTCTGGAGGTCGTGGGTTCGGATCCCACCTGGCGGGCATTTCTTCTTCACTTTCTTTCTTTCTTTCCAAATTCTTAATCTGTTTCGATGATCTACCACATCCTCCCCTTTGCTTTCCGAGGTTTTCTCGACTGCCAACCCTTATTTCTGTGTTATTTTCAACGAGCCCCTCATTTCCTATTCTGATTCGCTACATGCATAGCGAGGGCCTCTGTTCTGGCAGTCTTGGTGCCAAAGGGAGCTTAAGAGGGTTCAAAGCTGGTCGACCACTGTGGACATGTCGTAGACACTCGAGTCACGACCCGGGGGTTAAAAAGAAGGTCCCCTTCACCCCGATTAGTCCGAATGGCGCTGGCTACCACCCCCAAGCACAGGAAACAAACATACCTAACATAAATACCCCAGAAAGTGAATGGGAAAATCGCCCCGCCGGTAGCGTAGTGGTTATCGCACCAGACCGGTATTCTGGAGGTCGTGGGTTTGGATCCCACCTCGCGGGCATTTCTTCTTCACTTTCTTTCTTTCTTTCCAAATTCTTAATCTGTTTCGATGATCTACCACATCCTCCCCTTTGCTTTCCGAGGTTTTCTCGACTGCCAACCCTTATTTCTGTGTTATTTTCAACGAGCCCCTCATTTCCTATTCTGATTCGCTACATGCATAGCGAGGGCCTCTGTTCTGGCAGTCTTGGTGCCAAAGGGAGCTTAAGAGGGTTCAAAGCTGGTCGACCACTGTGGACATGTCGTAGACACTCGAGTCACGACCCGGGGGTTAAAAAGAAGGTCCCCTTCACCCCGATTAGTCCGAATGGCGCTGGCTACCACCCCCAAGCACAGGAAACAAACATACCTAACATAAATACCCCAGAAAATGAATGGGAAAATCGCCCCGCCGGTAGCGTAGTGGTTATCGCACCAGACCGGTATTCTGGAGGTCGTGGGTTCGGATCCCACCTGGCGGGCATTTCTTCTTCACTTTCTTTCTTTCTTTCCAAATTCTTAATCTGTTTCGATGATCTACCACATCCTCCCCTTTGCTTTCCGAGGTTTTCTCGACTGCCAACCCTTATTTCTGTGTTATTTTCAACGAGCCCCTCATTTCCTATTCTGATTCGCTACATATATATATATATATATATATATATATATATATATGTAGACAGAAATAAGGGTTGGCAGTCAAGAAAACCTCGGAAAGCAAACGGGAGGATGTGGAAGGCAATTAAAACAGATAAAGAATTTGGAAAGAAAAAAAAATTGGAGAAAATGCCCGCCAGGTGGGATCCTAACCCACGACCTCCAGAATACCGGTCTGGTGCGATAGCCACTACGCTACCGGCGGGGCTATATTTCCCCTCCACTTTCTGGGTATTTATGTTAGGTGTTTTTGTTTCCTGCGCTTGGGGGTGGTAGCCAGCGCCAGTGTGACTTCTCGGGGTGAAGGGGACCTTCTATTTAACCCCCGGGCCGTGACTCGAGTGTCGACGACATGTCGAGAGTGGTGGACTAGCGTTGAACCCTCTTAAGCTCCCTATGGCACCAAGACTGCCAGAACAGAGAACCTCGCTATGCATGTAGCGAATCAGAATAGGAAATGAGGGGCTCGTTGAAAGTAAGACAGAAAGAAGGGTTGGCAGTCAAGAAAACCTCGGAAAGCAACGAGGAGGAGGTGGTGGGTAATTGAAACATATAAAGAATTTGGAAAGAAAGAAAGTGGAGAAAAAATGGCCGCCTGGAGGGATCCGAACCCACTACCTCCAGAATACCGATCTGGTGCGATAACCACTACGCTACCGGTAGGGCTATATTTCCCCTCCACTTTCTGGGTATTTATGTTAGGTATTTTTGTTTCCTGCCCTTGGGGTGGTAACCAGCGTCACTCTTGGGGGTGGTAGCCAGCGCCGGTAACGTACTGGTTATCGCACCAGACCGGTATTGTGGAGGTCGTGGGTTCGGACCCCACCTGGCGGGCATTTTTCCTCCACTTTCTTTCTTTCCAAATTCTTTATCTGTTTCAATTACCTACCACATCCTCCCCTTTGCTTTCCGAGGTTTTCTTGACTGCCAACCCTTATTTCTGTCTTACTTTCAACGAACCCCTCATTTCCTATTCTGATTCACTACATGCATAGCGAGAGCCTCTGTTCTGGCAGTCTTGGTGCCATAGGGAGCTTAAGAGGGTTCAACGATAGTCGACCACTCTCGACATGTCGTCGACACTCGAGTCACGGCCCGGGGATTAAAAAGGAGGTCCCCTTCACCCCGATTAGTCAGAGTGGCGCTGGCTACCACCCCCAAGCGCAAGAAACAAAAATACCTAACATAAAAACCCAGAAAGTGGAGGGGAAATATACCCCGCCAGTAGCGTAGTGGTTATCGCACCACACCGGTATTCTGGAGGTCTTGGGTTCGGATCCCACCTGGCGGACATTTTTCTCCACTTTCTTTCTTTCTTTCCAAATTCTTTATCTGTTTCAATTACCTACCACATCCTCCCCTTTGCTTTCCGAGGTTTTGTTGACTGCCAACCCTTATTTCTGTGTTACTTTCAACGAGCCCCTCATTTCCTATTCTGATTCGCTACTATATATATATATATTTATATATATATATATATATATATATATATATATATATATATATATATAACACAGAAATAAGGGTTGGCAGTCGAGAAAACCTCGGAAAGCAAAGGGGAGGATGTGGTAGATCATTGAAACAGATTAAGAATTTGGAAAGAAAGAAAGAAAGTGAAGAAAAAATGCCCGCCATGTGGGATCCGAACCCACGACCTCCAGAATACCGGTCTGGTGCTATAACCACTACGCTACCGGCGGGGCGGTTTTCCCATTCACTTTCTGGGGTATTTATGTTAGGTATGTTTGTTTCCTGTGCTTGGGGGTGGTAGCCAGCGCCATTCGGACTAATCGGGGTGAAGGGGACCTTCTTTTTAACCCCCGGGTCGTGACTCGAGTGTCTACGACATGTCCAGAGTGGTCGACCAGCTTTGAACCCTCTTAAGCTCCCTTTGGCAACAAGACTGCCAGAACAGAGGCCCTCGCTATGCATGTAGCGAATCAGAATAGGAAATGAGGGGCTCGTTGAAAATAACACAGAAATAAGGGTTGGCAGTCGAGAAAACCTCGGAAAGCAAAGGGGAGGATGTGGTAGATCATTGAAACAGATTAAGAATTTGGAAAGAAAGAAAGAAAGTGAAGAAAAAATGCCCGCCAGGTGGGATCCGAACCCACGACCTCCAGAATACCGGTCTGGTGCGATAACCACTACGCTACCGGCGGGGCGGTTTTCCCATTCACTTTCTGGGGTATTTATATGTTAGGTATGTTTGTTTCCTGTGCTTGGGGGTGGTAGCCAGCGCCATTCGGACTAATCGGGGTGAAGGGGACCTTCTTTTTAACCCCCAGGTCGTGACTCGAGTGTCTACGACATGTCCAGAGTGGTCGACCAGCTTTGAACCCTCTTAAGCTCCCTTTGGCAACAAGACTGCCAGAACAGAGGCCCTCGCTATGCATGTAGCGAATCAGAATAGGAAATGAGGGGCTCGTTGAAAATAACACAGAAATAAGGGTTGGCAGTCGAGAAAACCTCGGAAAGCAAAGGGGAGGATGTGGTAGATCATTGAAACAGATTAAGAATTTGGAAAGAAAGAAAGAAAGTGAAGAAAAAATGCCCGCCAGGTGGGATCCGAACCCACGACCTCCAGAATACCGGTCTGGTGCGATAACCACTACGCTACCGGCGGGGCGGTTTTCCCATTCACTTTCTGGGGTATTTATGTTAGGTATGTTTGTTTCCTGTGCTTGGGGGTGGTAGCCAGCGCCATTCGGACTAATCGGGGTGAAGGGGACCTTCTTTTTAACCCCCGGGTCGTGACTCGAGTGTCTACGACATGTCCAGAGTGGTCGACCAGCTTTGAACCCTCTTAAGCTCCCTTTGGCAACAAGACTGCCAGAACAGAGGCCCTCGCTATGCATGTAGCGAATCAGAATAGGAAATGAGGGGCTCGTTGAAAATAACACAGAAATAAGGGTTGGCAGTCGAGAAAACCTCGGAAAGCAAAGGGGAGGATGTGGTAGGTCATTGAAACAGATTAAGAATATATATATATATATATATATATATATATATATATATATATATATATATATATATATATATATATATACCGTAGAGCGAACAGACGAACGGGTAAGAAACAAACTTTATTGACGTTTCGGCCTTGGACAGGCCTTCGTCCTGTCCCAGGCCGGAACGTCAATAAAGTTTGTTACCCGTTCGTCTGTTCGCTCTACAGTATTTTCACCGGGCCCATTGCATCATCTTCTGACGTATATATATATATATATATATATATAAATAAGGGTTGGCAGTCGAGAAAACCTCGGAAAGCAAAGGGGAGGATGTGGTAGATCATTGAAACAGATTAAGAATTTGGAAAGAAAGAAAGAAAGTGAAGAAAAAATGCCCGCCAGGTGGGATCCGAACCCACGACCTCCAGAATACCGGTCTGGTGCGATGGCGCTGGCTACCACCCCCAAGCACAGGAAACAAACATACCTAACATAAATACCCCAGAAAGTGAATGGGAAAATCGCCCCGCCGGTAGCGTAGTGGTTATCGCACCAGACCGGTATTCTGGAGGTCGTGGGTTCGGATCCCACCTGGCGGGCATTTTTTCTTCACTTTCTTTCTTTCTTTCCAAATTCTTAATCTGTTTCAATGATCTACCACATCCTCCCCTTTGCTTTCCGAGGTTTTCTCGAATGCCAACCCTTATTTCTGTGTTATTTTCAACGAGCCCCTCATTTCCAATTCTGATTCGCTACATGCATAGCGAGGGCCTCTGTTCTGGCAGTCTTGTTGCCAAAGGGAGCTTAAGAGGGTTCAAAGCTGGTCGACCACTCTGGACATGTCGTAGACACTCGAGTCACGACCCGGGGGTTAAAAAGAAGGTCCCCTTCACCCCGATTAGTCCGCATGGCGCTGGCTACCACCCCCAAGCACAGGAAACAAACATACCTAACATAAATACCCCAGAAAGTGAATGGGAAAATCGCCCCGCCGGTAGCGTAGTGGTTATCGCACCAGACCGGTATTCTGGAGGTCGTGGGTTCGGATCCCACCTGGCGGGCATTTTTTCTTCACTTTCTTTCTTTCTTTCCAAATTCTTAATCTGTTTCAATGATCTACCACATCCTCCCCTTTGCTTTCCGAGGTTTTCTCGACTGCCAACCCTTATTTCTGTGTTATTTTCAACGAGCCCCTCATTTCCAATTCTGATTCGCTACATGCATAGCGAGGGCCTCTGTTCTGGCAGTCTTGTTGCCAAAGGGAGCTTAAGAGGGTTCAAAGCTGGTCGACCACTCTGGACATGTCGTAGACACTCGAGTCACGACCCGGGGGTTAAAAAGAAGGTCCCCTTCACCCCGATTAGTCCGAATGGCGCTGGCTACCACCCCCAAGCACAGGAAACAAACATACCTAACATAAATACCCCAGAAAGTGAATGGGAAAATCGCCCCGCCGGTAGCGTAGTGGTTATCGCACCAGACCGGTATTCTGGAGGTCGTGGGTTCGGATCCCACCTGGCGGGCATTTTTTCTTCACTTTCTTTCTTTCTTTCCAAATTCTTAATCTGTTTCAATGATCTACCACATCCTCCCCTTTGCTTTCCGAGGTTTTCTCGACTGCCAACCCTTATTTCTGTGTTATTTTCAACGAGCCCCTCATTTCCAATTCTGATTCGCTACATGCATAGCGAGGGCCTCTGTTCTGGCAGTCTTGTTGCCAAAGGGAGCTTAAGAGGGTTCAAAGCTGGTCGACCACTCTGGACATGTCGTAGACACTCGAGTCACGACCCGGGGGTTAAAAAGAAGGTCCCCTTCACCCCGATTAGTCCGAATGGCGCTGGCTACCACCCCCAAGCACAGGAAACAAACATACCTAACATAAATACCCCAGAAAGTGAATGGGAAAATCGCCCCGCCGGTAGCGTAGTGGTTATCGCACCAGACCGGTATTCTGGAGGTCGTGGGTTCGGATCCCACCTGGCGGGCATTTTTTCTTCACTTTCTTTCTTTCTTTCCAAATTCTTAATCTGTTTCAATGATCTACCACATCCTCCCCTTTGCTTTCCGAGGTTTTCTCGACTGCCAACCCTTATTTCTGTGTTATTTTCAACGAGCCCCTCATTTCCAATTCTGATTCGCTACATGCATAGCGAGGGCCTCTGTTCTGGCAGTCTTGTTGCCAAAGGGAGCTTAAGAGGGTTCAAAGCTGGTCGACCACTCTGGACATGTCGTAGACACTCGAGTCACGACCCGGGGGTTAAAAAGAAGGTCCCCTTCACCCCGATTAGTCCGAATGGCGCTGGCTACCACCCCCAAGCACAGGAAACAAACATACCTAACATAAATACCCCAGAAAGTGAATGGGAAAATCGCCCCGCCGGTAGCGTAGTGGTTATCGCACCAGACCGGTATTCTGGAGGTCGTGGGTTCGGATCCCACCTGGCGGGCATTTTTTCTTCACTTTCTTTCTTTCTTTCCAAATTCTTAATCTGTTTCAATGATCTACCACATCCTCCCCTTTGCTTTCCGAGGTTTTCTCGACTGCCAACCCTTATTTCTGTGTTATTTTCAACGAGCCCCTCATTTCCAATTCTGATTCGCTACATGCATAGCGAGGGCCTCTGTTCTGGCAGTCTTGTTGCCAAAGGGAGCTTAAGAGGGTTCAAAGCTGGTCGACCACTCTGGACATGTCGTAGACACTCGAGTCACGACCCGGGGGTTAAAAAGAAGGTCCCCTTCACCCCGATTAGTCCGAATGGCGCTGGCTACCACCCCCAAGCACAGGAAACAAACATACCTAACATAAATACCCCAGAAAGTGAATGGGAAAATCGCCCCGCCGGTAGCGTAGTGGTTATCGCACCAGACCGGTATTCTGGAGGTCGTGGGTTCGGATCCCACCTGGCGGGCATTTTTTCTTCACTTTCTTTCTTTCTTTCCAAATTCTTAATCTGTTTCAATGATCTACCACATCCTCCCCTTTGCTTTCCGAGGTTTTCTCGACTGCCAACCCTTATTTCTGTGTTATTTTCAACGAGCCCCTCATTTCCAATTCTGATTCGCTACATGCATAGCGAGGGCCTCTGTTCTGGCAGTCTTGTTGCCAAAGGGAGCTTAAGAGGGTTCAAAGCTGGTCGACCACTCTGGACATGTCGTAGACACTCGAGTCACGACCCGGGGGTTAAAAAGAAGGTCCCCTTCACCCCGATTAGTCCGAATGGCGCTGGCTACCACCCCCAAGCACAGGAAACAAACATACCTAACATAAATACCCCAGAAAGTGAATGGGAAAATCGCCCCGCCGGTAGCGTAGTGGTTATCGCACCAGACCGGTATTCTGGAGGTCGTGGGTTCGGATCCCACCTGGCGGGCATTTTTTCTTCACTTTCTTTCTTTCTTTCCAAATTCTTAATCTGTTTCAATGATCTACCACATCCTCCCCTTTGCTTTCCGAGGTTTTCTCGACTGCCAACCCTTATTTCTGTGTTATTTTCAACGAGCCCCTCATTTCCAATTCTGATTCGCTACATGCATAGCGAGGGCCTCTGTTCTGGCAGTCTTGTTGCCAAAGGGAGCTTAAGAGGGTTCAAAGCTGGTCGACCACTCTGGACATGTCGTAGACACTCGAGTCACGACCCGGGGGTTAAAAAGAAGGTCCCCTTCACCCCGATTAGTCCGAATGGCGCTGGCTACCACCCCCAAGCACAGGAAACAAACATACCTAACATAAATACCCCAGAAAGTGAATGGGAAAATCGCCCCGCCGGTAGCGTAGTGGTTATCGCACCAGACCGGTATTCTGGAGGTCGTGGGTTCGGATCCCACCTGGCGGGCATTTTTTCTTCACTTTCTTTCTTTCTTTCCAAATTCTTAATCTGTTTCAATGATCTACCACATCCTCCCCTTTGCTTTCCGAGGTTTTCTCGACTGCCAACCCTTATTTCTGTGTTATTTTCAACGAGCCCCTCATTTCCAATTCTGATTCGCTACATGCATAGCGAGGGCCTCTGTTCTGGCAGTCTTGTTGCCAAAGGGAGCTTAAGAGGGTTCAAAGCTGGTCGACCACTCTGGACATGTCGTAGACACTCGAGTCACGACCCGGGGGTTAAAAAGAAGGTCCCCTTCACCCCGATTAGTCCGAATGGCGCTGGCTACCACCCCCAAGCACAGGAAACAAACATACCTAACATAAATACCCCAGAAAGTGAATGGGAAAATCGCCCCGCCGGTAGCGTAGTGGTTATCGCACCAGACCGGTATTCTGGAGGTCGTGGGTTCGGATCCCACCTGGCGGGCATTTTTTCTTCACTTTCTTTCTTTCTTTCCAAATTCTTAATCTGTTTCAATGATCTACCACATCCTCCCCTTTGCTTTCCGAGGTTTTCTCGACTGCCAACCCTTATTTCTGTGTTATTTTCAACGAGCCCCTCATTTCCAATTCTGATTCGCTACATGCATAGCGAGGGCCTCTGTTCTGGCAGTCTTGTTGCCAAAGGGAGCTTAAGAGGGTTCAAAGCTGGTCGACCACTCTGGACATGTCGTAGACACTCGAGTCACGACCCGGGGGTTAAAAAGAAGGTCCCCTTCACCCCGATTAGTCCGAATGGCGCTGGCTACCACCCCCAAGCACAGGAAACAAACATACCTAACATAAATACCCCAGAAAGTGAATGGGAAAATCGCCCCGCCGGTAGCGTAGTGGTTATCGCACCAGACCGGTATTCTGGAGGTCGTGGGTTCGGATCCCACCTGGCGGGCATTTTTTCTTCACTTTCTTTCTTTCTTTCCAAATTCTTAATCTGTTTCAATGATCTACCACATCCTCCCCTTTGCTTTCCGAGGTTTTCTCGACTGCCAACCCTTATTTCTGTGTTATTTTCAACGAGCCCCTCATTTCCAATTCTGATTCGCTATATATATATATATATATATATATATATATATCATCATCATCACCACCAGCCTATCTACGCCCACTGCAGGGCAAAGGCCTCTCCCATTATTCTCCAATTACCTCGGTCCTGTGCCAACTGTGACCAATTTATCCCCGCAAACTTCTTGATCTCATCTGCCCATCTACCTTTCTGCCGCCCCCTTCAACGCTTGCCTTCTCTAGGGATCCACTCTGTTACCCTTAATGACCAGCGGTTATCTTGCCTTCGCATTACATGCCCTGCCCACGTCAATTTCTTCTTCCTAATTTCTACTAATATGTCTTTAACACCAGTTTGCTCTCTGACCCACTCCGCTCTCTTCTTGTCCCTTAATGTTACACCTATCATTTTCCGCTCCATTGCCCGCTGAGTCGTTCTCAATTTAAGTTGAACCCTCTTAGTGAGCCTCCAAGTTTCTGCCCCGTAGGTGAGTACCGGTAAGATGCAGCTGTCATACACTTTCTTCTTCAGCGACAATGGTAGGCTGCTATTCATTATCTGAGAATGTCTGCCATATGCACCCCACCCCATTCTGATCCTTCTAATTATCTCTGCCTCATGGTTGGGATCTGGGGTCACAACTTGGCCTAAGTAGATATATTCGCTTACCACTTCCACTGCCTCGCCATCTATCTCAAACTGCTGTGCTGTCCCGAGGTTATTGATCATTACTTTAGTTTTCTGCATATTAATTTTCAGGCCCACGGTTCTACTCTGTTCGCCCAGTGCGAAAAGCATGCTTTGCAATTCGTCCCCCGAGTTACTTAGCAAGGCAACGTCATCAGCAAATCTGAGGTTACTGAGTTATTCGCCATTATTCCTTACTCCCACCTGTTCCCAATCCAACGTTCTGAATACTTCTTGTAAGCATGCTGTGAATAACATTGGAGAGATTGTGTCTCCTTGTCTGACACCCTTCCTTATAGGTATTTTACTGCTCTCCCTACGGAGGATGATGGTAGCTGTAGACCCACTGTAGATATCCTCTAGTATTCTTACATAATGCTCATCTACCCCCTGGTTCGGTAATGCCTGAATGACTGCTAGGGTTTCGCCCGAGTCAAATGCTTTCTCATAATCTATGAAGGCTATATAAAGGGGTTCAGTATACTCAGCGCACTTCTCTATCACCTGATTGATCTTGTGAATATGGTCCATTGTTGAATAACCTTTACGGAACCCTGCTTGTTCTTTAGGTTGACTGAAATCTAAGGTTGCAGAGATTCGGTTAGCGATTACCTTCGTAAATACCTTGTAGACGACTGACAGTAAGCTGATCGGCCTGTAATTTTTCAAGTCCTTCATGTCGCCTTTCTTATGGATTAGGATGATGTTCGCGTTCTTCCAAGATTCCGGTACCATTGCGGTCATTAGGCATTGCGTATACAGGTTTGCCAGTTTTTCAAGTACAATTTTTCCGCCATCCTTCAAGAGGTCTGCTGTTATCTGATCCTCACAAGGTGCTTTGCCCCCTTTCATTTCTTTCAAAGCCTTCCTTACTTCTTCGGTCGTTACTGGTGGGATGTCTATCTCCTCTGAACTATTGTCTCGTTCGGCAGTATCCTGTATGTCCCGGCTACTGTACAGATCCCTATAGAACTCCTCGGCCACTGTGACTATTTTATCCCTATTTGTGATGACATTGCCGTGCTTATCCTTAAGTGCATACATCTGATTTTTCCCCACGCCAAGACGTCTCTTCACTACTTTCAGGCTACCTCCGTTCTTTACAGCGTATTCGATCCTCTCCATATTATACTTCCGTATGTCAGCTGTCTTACGCCTATTGATTAACTTCGAGAGCTCGGGTAGTTCTATTCTGTCAGCTGCGGTAGAGATTCTCATGGTTTGCCGTTTCCTGATTAGATCTTTCGTCTCCTGTGAAAGTTTACCAGTATCCTGTCTAGCCATAGTGCCCCCGACTTCTATTGCACACTCCGTGATGATGCGTGTGAGGTTGTCGCTGGCTTCCTGTGTCGTAAGCTCGGCTTCCTCGTTAAAGGCGGAATATCGGTTCTGCAGCGTGATCCTGAATTCTTCTACTTTACGTCTTACTGTCAGTTCGTTTATCGGCTTCTTTCGTACTAGCTTGTTGCGGTCCCCCCTCAAATCTAGCCTAATTCGAGATCTTGCCATACGGTGGTCACTACACCTTACCCTTCCGAGCACTTCCACATCCTGCACGACGCCAGGGTTATC
This sequence comes from Haemaphysalis longicornis, assembly GCF_048455015.1. Classification (NCBI taxonomy): domain Eukaryota; kingdom Metazoa; phylum Arthropoda; class Arachnida; order Ixodida; family Ixodidae; genus Haemaphysalis; species Haemaphysalis longicornis. Next base: position 22,176,471 of record NW_027526385.1, read on the forward strand.
GCATATTATGAATTCTATTTCATTTTTGTGCTCCCCATTCGGGCTCCTACAGGTCCACTTCCGACTCTCCCGTTTACAGAAGAAGGTATTCATTATGCGGAGGTTATTCCGTTCTGCAAACTCAACTAGTAGGTCCCCCCTGCTATTTCTACAGCCCAGACCATGGTTCCCAACTGCCTTGTCTCCAGCCTGATTCTTGCCTACTTTAGCATTGAGGTCCCCCATAACTACGGTATACTGTGTTTTTACTTTAGCCATTGCCGATTCCACATCTTCATAGAAGCGTTCCACTACTTGGTCGTCGTAGCTGGATGTGGGCGCGTAGCCCTGTACCACCTTAAGCTTGTACCTCTTATTGAGCCTAATTACAAGACCGGCTGCCCGTTCGTTAATGCTATATTATTCGTCTATGTTGCCAGCTATGCTTTTATTGACTAGAAATCCCACTCCCAGTTCTCTTCTGTCCTCTAGACCACGGTAACATAGGACGTGTCCATTTTTCAGCACCGTAAAGGCTTCGCCTGCCGTCCTAACCTCGCTAAGCCCTATTAAATACCATTTAATGCCCTCTAGTTCCTCGCACAACACCTCGAGACTTGCTTCGCTAGATAAGGTTCGCGCGTTAAACGTTGCCAGGTTCAGATTCCATTGGCGGCCTGTCCGGATCCAGGGATTCTTAGCACCCTCTGCTGCGTAACAGGTCTGACCGCCGCCATGGTCAGTTGCTTCGCAGCCGCTGGGAACTGAGGGCCGAGGGTTAGTTGGCGTATTCATGGGAGGTTGTGGCCGTTACTACACCAGGGTGTCCAATCCTGATCTGGTGAGGGAGTGCATTACCGGCAATGGTCGCCGGGGTCAGGCCACACCCCAAGCCCCTTTGTGCAATTCCATCAATACGCGGGTTCTTTTTTTTTTAATCCGGTGGGAATTGTCCGGCAGCAGTATTCGAGCCACGGTCCTTCTGCACGCGAGGCGGGTGTTCTACCTCTACGCCATCGCTGCATCTATATATATATATATATATATATATATATATATATATATATATATATATATATATATATATATATATATATATATATATATAGATATAGATAGAGATATAGATATACAGAAAGATAGGTCAGCAGTCCACAACGCCGAAGGAGGCATAGGGGTGCGGATAGGCTCTTTTCTTTTCAACTACGGTTAATGAGGTACACATTTTTTTTAATATACAGAATAAAGAAAGAAAGAAAAACACGCGCCCAGAGTGGGGACCGAACCCACGCCTTTCGATTACATGTCGAATGCCTTACCAATTCGGCAATCTGGGCGACTGTGTTCTCCTTCACTTTCTGGGCTATTTATATTTACTAGAAGTGTATCTGACGCTTGAGGGTGGTAGCCAGCGCCTCTCTGACTACACGGGGAGAAGGGGACCTTCTTTTCCACCCCCGGGGCGTGACTCGAAAGTCTACAGCATGTCATGAGCGGGTAACTGGCGGGAAACCCTCTTATGCTACCTAGGCATCAAGGCTGCCAGAACCGAGACCCTCGCTACGCTTTCGCAGAATAATGTAGTAAGGAAATGAGGGGCTCGTTGAGGAAATACAGAAAGATAGGTCAGCAGTCTACAACGCCAAAGGAGGCATAGGGGTGCGGTTAGGCTCTTTTCTTTTCAACTACGGTTAATGAGGTAAACCTTTTTTTTCACGCGCCCCCACTCTGGGCGCGTGTTTTTCTTTCTTTCTTTCTTCTGTATATTAAAAAAAATGTTTACCTCATTAACCGAAGTTGAAAAGAAAAGAGCCTAACCGCACCCCTATGCCTCCTTTGGCGTTGTAGACTGCTGACCTATCTTTCTGTATTTCCTCAACGAGCCCCTCATTTCCTTACTACATTATTCTGCGAAAGCGTAGCGAGGGTCTCGGTTCTGGCAGCCTTGATGCCTAGGTAGCATAAGAGGATTTCCCGCCAGTTACCCGCTCATGACATGCTGTAGACTTTCGAGTCACGCCCCGGGGGTGGAAAAGAAGGTCCCCTTCTCCCCGTGTAGTCAGAGTGGCGCTGGCTACCACCCTCAAGCGTCAGATACACTTCTAGTAAATATAAATAGCCCAGAAAGTGAAGGAGAACACAGTCGCCCAGATAGCCGAATTGGTAAGGCATTCGACATGTAATCGAAAGGCGTGGGTTCGGTCCCCACTCTGGGCGCGTGTTTTTCTTTCTTTCTTTCTTCTGTATATTAAAAAAATGTTTACCTTATTAACCGTAGTTGAAAAGAAAAGAGCCTAACCGCACCCCTATGCCTCCTTTGGCGTTGTAGACTGCTGACCTATCTTTCTGTATTTCCTCAACGAGCCCCTCATTTCCTTACTACATTATTCTGCGAAAGCGTAGCGAGGGTCTCGGTTCTGGCAGCCTTGATGCCTAGGTAGCATAAGAGAGTTTCCCGCCAGTTACCCGCTCATGACATGCTGTAGACTTTCGAGTCACGCCCCGGGGGTGGAAAAGAAGGTCCCCTTCTCCCCGTGTAGTCAGAGTGGCGCTGGCTACCACCCTCAAGCGTCAGATACACTTCTAGTAAATATAAATAGCCCAGAAAGTGAAGGAGAACACAGTCGCCCAGACAGCCGAATTGGTAAGGCATTCGACATGTAATCGAAAGGCGTGGGTTCGGTCCCCACTCTGGGCGCGTGTTTTTCTTTCTTTCTTTCTTCTGTATATTAAAAAAAATGTTTACCTCATGAACCGTAGTTGAAAAGAAAAGAGCCTAACCGCACCCCTATGCCTCCTTTGGCGTTGTAGACTGCTGACCTATCTTTCTGTATTTCCTCAACGAGCCCCTCATTTCCTTACTATATATATATATATATATATATATATATATATATACATATATATATATATATATAAATATATCTATATATATATATAGCCAGCCTAAGGGGAAAGTGGTGTATTGGTGTGGAGGAACACTAAAAAACACTTTTTCCAGAATAAATGCTGGCAAAAAACGGAAACAGGAGCTTCACGACAAAACACGCGGGGTTTCCTGAGAAGAATAATGCGCTTGTGCTCGCTGTAATTCCCTAGCGAGGCGTTGTAGTAGGGCAGGTGGAACCCTTTTTAATGCACAGTCATCTCATCTAAAGCCATTAGCTTCCTCGGCTGTGACAATCCGCTCGCTAACACGGTGACAGTAAGTAAAACAAGGAGTCGCATGAATGCTGTAGCTTTAGTACTCTTGGGTGCGTGTCACTTGTCTTTTCACCTACCTTTTTCGTGTACTGGCAATAATGACAGATGGAACTAGATTTTCACCACCAGGTTTGCTTCTTCGCTAGATTTCTTTCTTTCTTGATAGCTTGATTTTTTTCGTGGGTCTGTCGTTTTGTTTGCCTCAAGATAGACACTTTTAAGATTGAAGGCTCAATCTGTATTTTCAGAAAGAGGCGTGCCTGCGCTAACTTAAAACTACACGTTTACGTAGTGGTTCCGAAATTAGTCAAATACTACCACATTTTGTAGGCTAAGCAAACTTTCCGATATACATTTCTTGGGCTACCGGGCGCTTCAAGAATTTTTCCACAACAATGCGTCCTCAAAGACGCGATAGTCCCAGCGCAACAGTGTCGATGTAGTGTGTTTGTTCACAGAAGCGAAGAAAGCCCAGGAGTTCCTTCTTTTCCGGATTCTGCATTTCCTAATCTGCGTTGGTCTGCAGAAAACACCGGAGAAAAATCTTGCGTTCTGATCACTAGCCTGGATGCCATTGCTTTGTCAAAGGGGTCCAAATTACCATCTAATCCAAACATCCACCTCGCCAGTATATTTCTGTTGCGTACGGACCAGGACCGAAGAAATATTGCCTGCGCGGTAGCAGAGTCAATACAAATTACTACGAGTTCTACTCTTGACACGAAGTCGGATTTCTTAGCGATGGGTTTTTCCTCCGCTTTTCTGTTACGTCCCAGCAACGCGGAGTTATTCCGGCTGAAGAAACTGAATCCGGCTGGACATTTTACAATGCCATCAGGCTGTCTGCACATTCGTGGGAACAGGAATGAAACCGAAATAATGATTTCGGCGTTCTACCGCACTATCTGAGCAACCAGGTTAGGTCCTGTTTAGATTTATATTGATGTGTGCAAGATGTAGAAGCTTATGCTTGAGCGATTGCTTATGCTTATGAAGCTTATGCTTGAACACTGTAGTAACGAAATCTGTCACATTACATGCCATATCTATCTCGGTTATGTGCATTGCTTTTACTTTCGCTGGCAAATGATTGCCGTGATAAGTTTCGGTCAACATTTACAGAGTAGGTAATATGCCATTTCTATCTACTGCCGTTTCTTCGGTTCCTGGTTTTTTCTGCAGTCATTAAAATGCACAGAAGCAAACGATTAGGCCTGTAGCCGTCAAGGTACCCATTTATTTCTTATTTTCTTCCATCGATATTTCGTACAAGGCGACATGGAGATGTTAAGGGATAGAAATAAGGTGATTATAGTGCGTACGAACCGTCTCCCTATCTGAGAGAACCACGCAGATAGACAACCTCCACGTTTTCTGGGAGTTAGGCAAAAACGTATAGATGTCATGGGGGTGGTTCATATTTAGTGCGCAGAAAAATTTGGTAGGTATGCGCGTGTAACTTCTTTCGCAAGAGTCATTTAGTTAAACATTTTATGAGCTCATGGTCATCATCACCTGCCTAACTACGCCCACTGCAAGGCTAAGGCCTCTCCCATAATTCTCCAATTATCCGGGTCCTTTGCTAACGGCGACCGTTTTATTCCCGCTCACTTGTAAGCTCACTGCCGGACTAATGTTAGCAATATCGCTTTTACAAACATCGAAGTGAAAATTGAGAGGAAAATGAATCCCCCACTAAACATGTTTCCAGGCAATTCGTGCTGACGTTTACTTTAACGTTTTAGAACCATGACATGCGTGTTTGTTGTGCGCAGGCGTACGCGTGTTATGGCGCCAAAATTCTGTGTAACATGGTATCCATATGGCGGGTCAGTAAAATCCTTGGTTACACTGTATTGTTTAGTCATCTCAACTGCGCAATGATTTTGATACGAAAACATTTAAAAAACAATGGCTATTTGGCGATCTGCAGCTACAGCTTCGGTAATCTGTAGTGAAATGCTTCTTTTAATTGATTATGAGGTTTAATGGAGCGAAAATACAGGGTGATAAAGTTAAGTCGACAGGTTCTTAAAAAAATAGGCGCTAGATTTAGGCGAAGACCACCTCTACAGTGAGGTTATGCGACCAGGAGGACACATAATTAGGGGGTAATAATTGATGTAGATGGCTCAAACCCTAAAAGTGAACAATTAACTTTTTAGTCGCTGCAGTAACCAGGGATGTTTGTACTGAGAAGTTAGACGCAATCGTGTTTCTACGCATTTTCAATTGACAGAATTTTTCTAGCGCATTTGTAGTCCGAGATATACACGGCGAAGTTTAATTGCCGTTCGCATAATTACGCATACTAGACGTCAAGACCGGCACATAGCTCCTACTGGCTCTATAGCCTGCCATTCTTAAATTGTTTCCTGCTCACTCAATTGTATGTTTGCCTTATGGCATTTTGGTATACGAGATTTTTTAAATAGTAAATTTTCTTCGCAACCATTATTACACTTGTCTTTTGTTTCAGCACGCTCAGCCAAAATATTCTGGGATTTATAGGGGGGAGGCTCCGACTTTTTCGATTACATCTGAATTTGGCTCAAATAGAGATGTTAGCGCTTTGGCAGTCTTTTTTGTCCCTTCAGTATTTTGAGCAACCACAGTTCCAAAAACAAACTAGGGTACGAAGAAAGGAAGCTCGCAACAATACCCAGAGGGCGGCCTTGCAATGACAGCCCAAAGAGAATAGCGACAAAGAGACATACAGGATATGTACTGTATATACGTGCTGTCCCCGCGGGTTGTAACTGCAAAGGTGTTGAGAATGGGCGTAATTCTGTCCTTCTAGAAAACCGGATGATCGAGTCAAGTCAACAAAACCCGGACCGTCAAGCAAACCCGGGCCGTGTGCTAGAGCACCCAGACCATTTCTTTGTTGAAGAAGACCCTATCGCTTCTAACATCGGCAACTGTCCCTTTAGACGAACGGGTAGACTTCGCCGGAGAATATCCAATTCGTAGTCTTGGAATGTCGCTGTTTTGAAGCCCTACATTACCCAGCGCATTACCCAGCGCTGTTTCAGAAAAAAACACGGCAAGTACGAAAGTGTCTTCAAAGCAGCTTTTAACGAAGTACATTTTTGCAGGAATTGTCAGGGGTCTGCGGCAGATTGCATTCTATTGCCGAGGGAAGCTTCAGCAGATGAAAAGTTTAAAACCTATACGGGATGACTACAGGCCTGCTATTTGACATCACGGCAAAGTCATTGCTTATCAAATTAAACAGGCCAGCAGTACGGCAGCAAAAAGTACAGGAGTTGGCGCAAAATCAACTGAAGATGCAAACGAAAACTTTTGCAATGTTTGCCAAGAATTTCCAGACTCTTTTTCCATAGTACGTAAAAACGTGCCTACTCTGGGACTATCAGCGGTGGTTCAAAGATGTATACTAAGGCAATGCCCGGATAATTAGACGGAAACAAAAGAGTCCGATCAACTGCACTTATCACTTAAGGCGCAACAGCCACTGTATGGTCCAATTCATAAAATTTTCATTGAAAATAACTTGCCTTCTAAAGTCGAAAATATTCGCGGCAGAAAAAGCGCATCTTACCTACATTCATATCGTCGATTTGCATGCCCGCTAAATTTACTCCTCGTGGGGGCATCATTTGGTGGGGCATTATTTTTGTGGTAGTGGTATTCCTGGAAACATTGAAAACGGGTGGAGGCTGATTGCATGCTACATAAAAAGTGATGAAATCACAGCCAAAACCTGCACCAAATTGTTTCTGCTCATAATGACGGCAAGGGATGGTCTGAAGGGCGTGTCTAACTCGCAGCACTATTTCGTTTTCGTTTTTTGTTTTTCTTTCGAGTTCAATTCTTCAACCTCAACCTAATAGCTAATATTTGCGAAGTATGCCTTTGGTACCAAGAATATATAGAACTTTATTTTAAAGCAGTTTCGCCTCATCCTACATATTTCAAAGAGTATTTGAAGGTATTATAGTCCAATACTCCGAGACAATTTAGACTGGGCTGAGTTTTTGTCCCGGGAAACTATGGCCTTTCGTGCAATATCTTCCAGTTATTAAAAGATAATATTGGGCATTGATATCATTGATATAGGTTTTTATATAACTTAAAGAAGACGAACGCACCATCAACCCGCTATGGGTCACTATCAGTAAGCTTTTAAAACAATTATCAGTGTTTTCGTAATTTCAATTAGGTGATGACCGTAATTACGTTTTATTTCTATTTTAAAAAAGCCTGCTCTGTACGAACTTCATAACTGGTCTTAACAGAACCACATTGATCCAACTTTGGTACAACCCTTTGCAAATATTTGATAAATATTTTTTTGGTCTCTGCATGAGTCCTCTATGGACACCATCCTCCGCTCGCTTGCTTAATAATGCAATATAAACCTAAATCATAGAAGCTGGTCCTGCAGCACGCATACTTAGCATGTTTCATGAAATAACCCTCACATAACCTAAGCATATATATGCTACCTTCAGTTTTTCGTACAGAAGGCTGTGCTTAAAATTCTAGGCGATTGCGACTGCAACAATACTTACTCAATTGGAATAATAAACAAAGGTATACTGAAGTTTGAAACTTTTGTCCTGAGCTACAGTACATCGTGTTCTTTTTCAAGAGCATTTTTAAACTATCAGGTAGTGCTTTAAGTGTTAGAGCTGCGTTAACGGTCAGAAGCTGTCTCTATTTTTAGCATTAAGTAAAGTCTACGTACAGGTTATGCAATTTGTTTCGATGGGTTCTGGCCACTTTTTTTCTGTCTTGAGCAGTGTTTGTGCAGCAATATAGTGTTCTTCTACATACGTTTGAAGCTAACAAAATATTACATGTCAAAAATGGTGCCCACTGGTATAAAATATAATGGGAGTTCCGGGAAGATGACCGTGTTCAAGCGCCGAGTAAAATGTCAACAAGTAAATTCAAATGTATTTCACTGGCTATTTTGCTATAAAGAAACTTTTCAGTGGTGACGCAATGCGGAGGAGTGCAGTTCAATGGTTAAGGCATGGACATGCACGAAGGACACGAGCTATTCCGGCAGGGGCGGCATTCAAAATTCAGCAGCCAAGAATGTTTTGCCCGAAGCCCATAGTTTTGAACGGTGCAAATTTTCCTGCACATTTTGCGTTACGACACCGCCCGTGCAGCAGAGCCATCTCGGTACGCCACTGCGGTCAATTGCGAAATGTTTGTATCTTGAGCGGGGAGACGCCCTCTGCGGACGCAGATTCTGCGGCGTAAACTAGTAAAATCTTCAGCCAAGAAAACACACCTAGGTTAACTACGTCGTTTCACCGTCTGCAGGCTATGCAATCATATGGCGTTGCTTGCACAGTGTGAGCTGCTAAGATTCTACAAAAAATTCAAACAGACACTTTGATTCATAAATATCACGTGTGACAATTTTCCAACAACGGAATCCTGACTGTACGGAAGACTGCCGGCATTGCGGAAAAAAATTCTACCCTCTTCCACAACCTGTGTTTCTGGCCACACATCTGGAAAGGACCAAAAAATCAAAGGAATGCATCATTTACCTCACGAGAATCATGGCAGGCGGTCTTCAACAGCCTTGACGTACAGTTAAAAAAGTCCCTAAACAGCCGAGCGAAGACGGGACCGGGAGCTGCTGGAGCCCTGGATAAAGGGTTCTGCCTGTCATGTTCTCATATTTCTTTCCCCTCTTCCTTCCGCCATCTTTCCTTCAATAAAGATTACTTAATGCAACCATCAGAGGCTGTTTATTTCGATACCAACTTAGTCTGCTGCTCACCGTTCTCTTCTTATCCTGCCTGCTAGTCCTGCCTTCATGGCCTTTGGGTTTCCGCACACTCACTCAGTCCTTCAGTGCTTTTTGCACTACACATTGCTTCAGCGACACGCCTTTCTGCCCATGTGGTTGAGCGCGATTGAGCATGATTTGGATGGGAACCTAACAAAAGATGTCGGAATAGGTTTCTGGTGTGAAACCCCGCTCCAGACGGCTACAGTAACACAGGGAGGCTGGGGGACATAACTGGCGTGAACAGGCTGACGTAGGGTTGCTTGCAGCGCTTGCATATGTCACTATGTAGGAAGAAGTTCACACAAAACCACAAAGTCTATTTATGCAGGAAAACGCTCAAATACCCGGCCGAAGAGGTAGGATGTTCCTTGCATTGCGGGCAAAACATTCCTCACGAAGAACAGGCGTAATTACGTTTGCAAACGATGTGCTTCGCAAAAGCGAAAACAGTAGCGTTTACAAGCCGTGGAGACACCAGGGCGAATTTCGCGATTGCGGATAATTTCTCCACAAAATTCGCAAGAGCGCACAAATGAGCACCACATATACGAACCTATGAAGGGAGTCTCTAAGTTCTTATTACTTACGTATATTAGTTATCATTTATTTATTCACCATTCCTGTCTAAGAGGGTACTTAACCGCGAAGAATACCTGACACAACAAGTTTTGTTTTGAAGTCCTCGGCTTTTTGCTCTTCCCGCGCATTTTAATAGCGATGCTCAGAATATTCAACATGTAGACTAGATTCCCTAGATGCACCTTGCAATTTTTGCTGTGCAGCTCTTATTGTTTTTACAGCCATGCACAGTGACAATAATGTAGACGTTGTGGTTTTAGAAGCTCGTGTAGTTAGTTGACTCTGCCCTCTTCTTTTTTCTTAATTTCTAAAGTAAACAAATATGACCCTATTTGTGCCGCATGTTTCCTCATTGATCACTAACACTGTAAGGCTTAACATGCTGCCCTACAAATATAATAAATAGGGCCCCTGTGTGCGACGAACTAAAGTTCTCGCTTATTAGTCTTGGACCAAGGATTCGCCAGTATTCACACAATTCCAGGGTTTACAGGTGCAAGGTTTCAAACTTCTAGAGCATCATAATCTCCGTTGTTACAGGGATCACCACCCCTATCTTTCGACGAATGCGGCACTAACAGAGCCACAAAAAACGACGCCTAACAAGATTTTACATAACGAGCAATACCCGTATGCAAGGGATTATGAACGCAGTTTCAGGCTTAGGAGGTCAGAGCATGTGCCTTATCTTAGGAGCCATAGAGAATAAGCCCTAGGATAAGGCCCGGGCCTTCTCCTACGGCTTAGCAGTCGTAGAGAATAAATACGGCAAAATCGCACTTAACGGATTGTTTGTGCGGGGGGGATATTCTCGGCCTTAAAAGACAAAGGACAATATTTGTTGGGCGATTATGGGATGCGTGAGGGTCTTTAACTAGGCCGAGGATCACTCTGAGAGAGAATTCGTAAGTACTAATAAGTGGACCCATAATATGTCTCACCCTTAATATAAGGTTTTTAGAACTGTTTGGTTCCGGAGCTGCACATCCCTCAGGTGATATGCTCTGTGAGGGTGCCATTCTTCGTAGGAGACCTACACTCTAAGGATTACAATTGAGGTTTCCGGTGGTCTAGCTATAAAACTTAAATGTCTTGGGTCCTTAATTTTGGTATTCATTTTGTTTTGAGGTTTCTTAAGCATGGAAAGATCTTGAAAAATATCTTTCAGTAATCCAAAACAACTTTACAACGGAATACGTGAATGGCAAGAATATAAAAGAACGTGCTCCACTTGCTCTCTTATTTCCTAGGCAGGGTTACCGGGAGCACATTTTAACTCTCTTGAACTGACGCTATTACAGATGCTCTGTTTTTTGCACGCCGCTGAAGGGTTAAATGACGTCTAAACCATTTACCATTGCATGCAATGAGACAACTCGTACGTTTGTACCTGCATTTGTCAGTCAGTTATTAGATGAGAAATAATTCCATCTCTGCAGTTTGGAAAGCCGTCAGACCACTAGAATATGGGATCGGTCAAACAGTACACATAAATGAATAACAAGTAGAGTTCCTCTTCGTTTTTTCAATTACAGAGTTCATGTGCATACAGTTGTTACGAATTTTTCCACTCGCCTTCGCCGCAGCAGTCATTCATAACACGAAGAGTTTGCATTGGCAGGAGATTTATAGGACGATAAGCCAGCCGCTGCCCTTCTCAAGTCGAATATCTATGCGACAAAAAGCCCGAGTCCACATGCACGCCTGCGTTTTCCATCTTTCGTTTGATTTCTGCCTCATACTTGTCCGATAAGCTTGTGATAAACGGAGATAGCGACGAAAGACAATTCCCCCCTTTTAGAGATCGCGGAAGAACCACGGTTATGCCTTTGTTATCTGCAGCCTTTCCCATTTTCGTGCATTTGAAAGCCCTTCCAACTTCATCTTTAGCTACTTGTGGGACTTCGGAAGTTGAGCTTCTACTCTGAATAGTTTCCCCTATTCTCAAGTCGCTGGCCTACAACCCGGTGTAGGATCGTTCTGCTACCTTTATTATCCCGTCCACGCTGTGCGTAATGTTACCCTGCTCGTCTATGTGTGCGTAGACCTTTTTTTCCAATTGCTAGATTTCTAGTTGTTGCTTTCAATCTGAACCCTATTTCAAGCGTTTCCTCGACCATTACCATGGTCACTGCCATGTTCCTCGATCACTGCATCCCAAGGTGGCTAAATGTATTCCACCTATACGGCTTCGCGCCTATTGTTATTGGTGGCACTGCAGCGCGTAAAACCACTTAAACGTTATTGTAAAAAAGAAAAAAAGTGTTAAACATGAAAAAGTTATTTCAGAGTTCATGCTAGATCTCTAAGAAAAGTTAGTGTTGGCAGGCTTGAAAAATTACAAGTTAGTGTGGTACGGCCAAAGAAAATGTTAAAGTCCAAGTTAAATTTTTGGATGTTCAGTAGAACAAAGCAAGATCATTAAGGGTGCGCTTGATCCTATGCATGGTGGTGGGGGTGCGACGCTCTGAGGAACCCACAAAGGAACGCTTCATCACCGAGAAGATCCCGTTTCAATTGCCTCACACCCGCGAAAAAAGGAGACGGCTCACGCAAATGGGATCCTCAAATCACTCCTGCATGAGTTAAAGATTATCTCTCAGACATATTTCTACGGCTAAGTTCGGGATCCTCAAATCACTCCTGCATGAGTTAAAGATTATCTCTCAGACATATTTCTACGGCTAAGTTCAGTAACGTGGGAAGCAAAGCTTGGTGGTTCATGTTGGTGAAAATAAACAGACCCATTGGAAACAAACACGGAGAGCATAAATCTAACCAAAGGAGAGCCAATGAAAAACATTGATGCCCGTTTGTTCAAGTTCACCATGTAGCGTCTCTTTCGGAGGTTTTTATCTAAAACCAGGGACAGAACGCGTTAATAGACCTATTTTAAGTACGCTACTAAAACGTGTACTAAAACGTGTCCCTGACTTTATACATCAGGTTTTTGTCCGAGCTACTAAATGTGTCCGCTGCCTGCTAATAACTTGTACTTGTAAATGCATTTCTCCTGGATAACCGAGCATTTGCATTAATACACAGCTATAATATCGCACGCTACAACGAGTGATGCTTTTTTTTTCGTCATTGCTAGTCACAAACAGCCATTCTTGGAAGCAATACATTTCCGCACTGCGCGTCGCTAAGTCGATGTCATGGCCGCTAGATAAAAGAGAGCCTGTGGCACTTTTGTGCAAACTTCACCCACAAACATTTCATCGCTTTCACTTCAACTCACGGCTCAAAACCAGTACAAACATCACACAAACTTCACCCCAGCCCTAAAAATGGAACCCATGTTTTGTAAAGCAGAAAGGGTAGGTTTGGGGAGAGGTTGGATGGGAAGCAATTACGTTTGACATCTCCAGAAATTGCATCTGCGCGATTGGCTGAAGGAAGGAAAGAGAAAACCTACCTGCCCTCATCGAGCCTCTATTTCCGTGAGGCGATAGTGGAGATGGCCTGTAAATAATGTGGGTATTTCCTACACTCTGGCTTCGTCGACGCGTACAGGATTGAAGCTACCCTCGGCTTGTGCACTTTTAGCTTATTGCAAGGTTTCTTTGCGAAGAACGACGTCACACTCTGCTGCTCAAAGCTCCGGTCAACCAAAGTGCGCTGACTGCCGAAGCCAACAAAATTGCTGCTCACGTTGCTTGCGCTAGGCGATCTAGATCAGGTTGGCATGCTCGGCTTGTTAGAAAAGTTTTTACTCTCACGGACCGCTGCGAAAACCACTGCTTTGCCAAAAATCGGAAAAGTCTTTCATTTTTCGTTTCTATAGAAGTTAGATAAAATAATTATTTCGAATGTGCCAGTACAACATAAATAATTGTGGTTTCATTTATAAACCTCTTATTACTTGCACTTTAAAAGTGGCTGAGGTCGCTTTGCATTGAAACAAAGTGGATTTAAACTGCGTAATAGATAACACAATAGGTCACACTTCTGGGAATGTATTCTGGCGTCGATGTTTGCTAGCAACAAGGCTACGCCGGCAACCAGAGAGCTTACATTGCAGCATGTTGTGAAAACAAGAAGCATAATTTCAGGAGCGGGTCATTATTTCCACAATTTTAATACTGTTTAATACTGTTATGAATGACAAATATTTGAAAATCCTTCTGAAATCGCACAATAACAGTGGTATTTCTAGCCTTCAATCGGTATAACGGGTTACATTGAAGTGACAACTGGGCTAGTTGGTATTTGATTTGGAACCTCTCGAAGGTAGCGCACTTACACACGGACACTACGAAGAGAGACGAAAACCCACAGCACTGACTAACGACTGGTTTTTTGTTAAAACAGACACACATTTAAATGCCACAACCTAAACGCATGTGACCATATATTATACATACGTCACAACACATAGCATTGTTTCGAAAACGTGAAAGGCATGAACAAACTGCGTGGATGAAGGCGCGTGTTTTATATTAACGCTAGAGAGTGATTTAAAATTTAAACTCACTACTACTAAATAAATTCAAGGCACACTAAAGCACCACACGCCCTTTTTTCTTATAATATATGCCTCTATTATCTCGCGGGTCAGCTTGTCCCTGTGCACAGATAGTAGCGTTGTTTCGTGGAACGCAGGCTCGCATTTGCACTCTGAAACCTACTGAGCCCCGTGCGAGTAGGTGCCCCCTCCTAAAAACCGCTTATGTTTTAACAACCTAACATTATTATATTAGCGCAATGAACTAAATAACTAACTAGTGTAAATGATGAACTAACAAAAATACAAAACAGGCTCCTTCATCCACGCAGTTTGTTTGTGACGGTCATATTTTTGAAATAATACGACGGATTGTGACGCATATATGATGTGGGGTCGCATGGGTTTAGGATGTTGTATTTAAATGTTTGTCTGTTCTATTAAATCCAGTTGAGTCAGACCTGTGATTTGTCGTCTCTTTCTCTACTGTTCGTGTGTAAGTGCGCTACCTTGAAGATGTTGCAAATAACGGGTTGCATCATTGTTTCAACAAAATTTAGTGCTACAACATACCTAGTATTCTTGTTTTCTTTAGGATGCTGAAGTTGGATTGCTTGTCCAGTGAAACTGGCGTGTAGCAGATTCAATCAAAATTATAAAATCAAAGTCCAGATCCACAATTTTGCGCCACAAAACTGTGAGTACTTCCCAACAGGATTGGCTAATAAAATTGTGGTACCGCAATACCTGTAGGAAAAAACAATTGCAGTCCACCTACAAGCCCCGACCGATGTTTAACTCTCTTTTAAAATACGCGTTCCAAGGTGTAAGAAAAAATGACAGGAGAAAAAATTTGGGAGAGTTTGAGGAATACCAGCCATTTCATTTGTGCAGTCATTGGATCACGAGCTTGTTGAATGTTCCTGAACATTTAGTGCAATCAAACAATTATCACCATACATATTTTAAAGAAAATGCTCACTAATCTCATCGGCAGCGTTGGCCGTGGCCGAAAATCTGAGCTTTCTTTGACCGTAACAGCGAAGTATTCTTGGCAAAGTAACAAGAGACTCGCTGGGCAGAGCTCCACCCACGGCTGCATACGCCGCTGCCGGCTTGGCGCATATGCACTCTCCACAGCTGGTTTGTGCCTGATCACGTGACTCGAAGCGGGCATGCGAGTTTGGCCATGATTGAGAGCGAGGCCGGACCGTCTTCTCTGAGCGTTGCGCTGAAGCTCTAGGCTTTGAGCCATCATTGGGAAGCGGTGTCTGACAACCCCGCGGATAACGCCGGGCGAGCCGTTTGGCTCGGAAACCGTCGAAAGGGGGACCACAACCGCAGATAAAGGCAGGCTTTAGACGAATAGTATAATAATTAGAGCCAAATCGAAGCTTAACTGAGTGAAATGAAAAGCAACCTATTCTTAGCTAAGCGTTCGCTTTGCATATCCAAGCATATCTAAATAACGACGCGGCCATTTTTTTTCTCAAACATTAGATATTTTTTTGAAGAACAAGTACTTACCGAGAGAATATATCTGAAACAGGCAATACCTGTATTAAACCGACTTTTTCTGGAGAGTGAGTGAGAACACTACATACCATTCTTGAGTGTAATAAAAAATACTGCTGGCCCAGGTGTTTTTGCATGAGCACGGTGTAAAATTATTTATTATATAACAAAATTGCGAAAATAATGTATTGGATTCCAGGGATGTCCTTATACTAACTGCAACATCGCGAATATGCGATAACAAATCAAACTCCTTAAAACTAATTGGTACACCGGTAAATATTTCTCACGGCGCATACACATGTACTGCGCCGCATGGGAAACAAGGTAAATTTGTATCCTTTTAGAAAAAAAATGTAAATTCTTTGTTAGGATAACTGGCAAACAAAACTTCGGGGCGGGGTGTTCTCTCGTCAATCCCACAACTGGAGCTATGAAAGTACAGGGGATATCTGGTTTTTAGTAGCACATATCCCTAATGATTCGTGCAAGTTTGCCGTGCGTGTGAACTGCCTGTCAAAAAGCAAGATGCTTACCACATTGTGTGCCTTCAGAAATCGCAAGGAGAATACTTGATAACAGAACAATATTTATTACTTGGTAAAAAAACGAAGAATGCGTATGTGCAGCATTAATTTAAAGTTTTTTTTCAGGTTGCAGTGACCTTGCCCGGAGCATCTGCGCCCCACTGCAGCGTCGATGCCATGATCTGCGCATGCAAACGCTTGCCAGTAACGCTTATTCAAGACAACGAAGAGGAAAATTTCTCTGGTTTTATCACTGCCACGAGCTCAAGAACGATATTCCTTGACGCCCTCTTTTATCCTCGCAACCGAACAGCATCTGCAAGCGTCAGGGATGGACGTGCCGTGATAGCGGAGCGCGGCTGTTTCTGGGGATGTAGCTGCAGCCGGAGAATTGTTAAAGAAGACTCCACGTACGTCAAACTATTTAAACTGTATCTCTATATCTCCCTCCCTACATCCCCGCGCAAGTTGGCGTTAGGGCAACGGAAAAGCTGTCAAGATTGCAGGTGTGTCAAGATCGTGTTTATTTCCAATCTCGCTGATTCTGTCAGTGTGTGCATCCTAAAAGGGGGATAATTATCACTAGAAAATGACGTCCCCCCGTCATGCAGCAAATGTTCGTCCGCGTGTGCGTGAGGTCGTCCGCACGTATTTTTAACCATAGTGACCAAGGTAGTATAGTAAACTCCTGTTGATTCATGGAGGCATTTCTTCATTCTCAATAACGTAAAGGGACATTCTTTAGGCCACGTTGTTTACACAAGTTCATTCTGTAAAGTATAAACAAATGCTGCCATCCAGGCAGAACTTTGAAAGCTGAAGAACAGTGCCAGTAGAAATTTGCACTGGTGCTATGACTTTACACTACAGCAATGGTAGCCCATTCATATATTTGTCTAGAAACTGGAATTCCTAGTTTTTTATTGTCACGGAAAAGTTGCAATAGGAGAAAATTAGTCGTAATATCGGCATGACTCCAAACTGTTTTTCAGTATTGGGAAGTGAACTGTGCCTTTCCAGCTGCATTATTTGGTGATACTCTTTGTGATGAAACATCCCGATAACAAGACAAGTTACCGAAAACGTTTTCATTGCGAAGCTGTATCTACCGCACTGATAATATTTTGTTACCATCTAGCTTGCAGACAGCAACACCACCTTTTATTTCATGGACGCTGATATCAGGCACGACGGTCATTCGGCCATGTCTCAGAGGTTTGTTTTCATTGCGCAGCAACATGTTTTGAACTGGATATACTGCATTAGCCCTTTTTACCCTGAATTTTTTTACTTCTAGCGAAGAGCTTCTTTCTGTGTGTTTTCCCTAATATGGGAATCCTATAGCTTTACAAACAAGTAATTGAGTTTGCGGTGTAAGCATTTGGGGATTTACAGGATGACATGTAATTAGATACTGAGGTAATTCAAATTTTAAATGCCGGCAAAAAATTGTTTTTGCTTGTTTTACAAAATGTTGGAAGGCACTAATCCCACATACGAAAATGAAGGTAGTAGTGCATTTTCCAATTCACAGCCATGTTATCACATTAGGACTTCGGGCGGTAGGGTCACCGAGACGTCAGCCTTGTCTTCACTGCAACGCCTTCCTCTTTATGGCTTTCAGGTATAGCACAAGAAACGAACAGTGGTTGTAGCTATCGAAATAGGCAACCTTGAAAACTATTTACAAGAAAAGTAGTCGTTTTAGTTTTGTTTTACAATTGCTTGACAAATTGCTGATAATGTCAAAAATAATGGAAACCAGGCAAAAATGGTGAAAGCTGTTATTGCCGGTACTTTTTTCTAAATCCGTGTCTTTCATGGCCTTCAATGATAACACTATTGTCCTACATGACAGCTACCCCATTATGGTAAAATAGGACATTTTCTTTTCGAAAAAAAGGACAAGTTCGCGCATTTGACTGATAGCGTGAAAAAATTTAAGGGTACATTCGAAGTGAGCATTCTTCAAGAATATTCTTCGAATCAAAATCGCATTTTTGGTAAGGTAGAATTTGGCGCCTGCTCGTTTCTTTAAGCCCACCTTGAGACAACTTGGCGACCTTGAATACTGTTCAATGCCGGTAAGACATTTCCGTACATTGAGTGCATTGCGAGTCGAGCCATGTAGTAAACATTTGAATAAAATACTTTATACCATGCGGTGAGATATCCACGGATCCTGCTTCTGTTGTCGTTAGTTGTGCTGACTGATGCATGTCAGTCACCGGTATTTATTTTTTATGCCCAGTTGAATTTATTTTATACTGATTCCTTTTCTTTTTTATATGTATTTGCCATCCTGATGTAATGCTTTCGGGCCTTTAAAGAAGTAATAAACCAAAAGAAATAAGAAGAAGGAATTTCTATTGTTTCCAGAGGCCACAGAAGGATATTTTACATTCTAAGACGGACACACACACCTAATCATTTCAATGCAGCCGCTGCAGTGCATTACCCAGCTTCCATTGGTATCACGGCGGATGTGACCGGCGAACATTGAATGGTGTGAACACCTATTACAAGGAAAAGTCCCCCATTTGCACTGTCGCATGTGCCTGGGCTGTGTGTGGCAGTGACTAAAACTTACTTGCGTAAGACATTTCTTAGTGTGATTATTGATCCTTCTTCCATGCCGGGAAGATTTCTTTAAACTCTTCCTGATATAGAGGGAATGTAAAAAAGAGACCTTTTGTGCATGCATTTCGCTGCTTGAGCTTTGACGCATACACATTTCCAATACCAGGCGCTCACTGTTCCGATGGTAGTGATTTAAAGCATTCTTTCATAGAATAAAATCATAGCATGCGCAATCCTACCTGCCAAGTTCCTTTTAATGCACAATCCTACCGGAAGTTTTTTGTTTTGGACCAAAGGGACAGGCTGAATAAATGAACAGGTGCTTGGGAGGTTCTAAACAATTAAAAAAAGAAATAAAAGGAGGACAATAAAGAGGAACCATGCGTGTCTGCTTGTATCGACCACTTCGATTGAGCGGATGGATCGAATTTGTCTGCAGCCCCTAGGCCTTCGCGAAGCGAGATCAATAGATGAACATTCTGGGTTTTTCGTGAGTGTTACAAACTTTTCTGGCTTTCTTCAGCCAGCAGCGACATCGAAGCCGAAGTAGTATTCTTTTAGGATTTCATTACTTTCAGCGCATTCAATATTTCAAATTGAGAATGGCGTTTTTATTACAATATGCTTCGTCTCGGCTTCTTGATTATAGTTATTACTGTTCTATTCAGCACCGTCAAAAACTTGGTACAGTCAATCGTGTGCTGGTTTTGGTATTAGAAAGATTACCTCCGACCGCCTGCGCGTAGTATGTATAGAAGCCTGAAGCTTCAAACTAGAATTTTAGAACAGAAAACGTTTCATGAGAGCATAGAAACGGGCCGCCAACACCGGTCAAAACATTTTCTCAGTGACAGGTTTTCGCGTGGTCCAAAGATCAATTAACGACCATCATTCCGACTTCGTGTTATACATTCTCAGAGTAACGTTTCGTGGATGTAACGTTGTCAAATATTTCAACATTTTCTAATGGAAAGTATAAGAACATTACGTACAGGCGTCCACAAAATAAAACCGACGAAACTAGTGGCGTGCAGAAACTATCCGCGAAACCCCTTCCGTGCCAGCGCCTGCTGTCGAGATAGCTGAGTGTGCATGCATGACCTTCGCTATTGAGCCACTGCATTTCAATTTTGTTGATTCTGGTAGTGGCGTGTTGTTTCTGTGAAATAGGAGACCCCGCGTATCCATGAGCCGCACTCCAATCGAGCGAAACGATTCTTTACAGCGGCCAGCAGCTTGCGGCATCTGCTGAAGCCGTGTAATGGTTCGTGTTCATCTTCCACGATTATATGTGCCACATCAGTTCAGTTATTATCGGTGTTTTTGCTCTACAGTATAGTTGTGTTGGAGCAACTCGACAATAAAGCATGGTGAGTCACTGAAGGGCTACTGACCGGTGTGCAACAGAAGATACATTTAATTTAGAATTACTGCGCCGCTTCTCTTCTTTTTAACTTTGTTTCCGACGCCAAATGTTGTAGTCATAAAAAATGAAATGCGAACACGAAAGTGTGAATCACAACAGGCGAAATAGAAAAAAAAGTGCGCCAATTCAGCATGTGAAGGTGGTTGGAAAGCGAAGCTTTAAATGACAACCACAACGATTACCCATGCGACTTAATTTGAATTCGCATACCTGGTTCTACAAAGAGTGAAACCAGAGACAAGTGAAATATTGAAGAGGTGGTACGTACAACGGAATTACCCTGTGAGCATTTATTGAAGTAATGCAGTGGATTATAAAATATTCAGAGTTCGGCCATCCTATATTTCACACACATGCAAAACGAACAAATTTAGCTCCTGTAGGTTATTTAACGCACTTTTTGCGAGATCAAGTCACAAACAAACTACAGGTGACAGAAAGCTACGACTGTTGATATCGACCATTCAGATCGGAGCATATATTTGCGAGTGCAGATTGGTCACTTTCATAGATTACGTATTGACCCAAGTACAGCCACAAATACTAAGGAAAATCGCAAGTCCTATACGGGTTCATAATATATATAACTTCAACCGAAACCTCTCCAACATACACGAGGCGAACATGCCGGCACAGAAAGCCGTCCTTTTACCGGCTCTAATAGAAGATAAACAAAACTTACGGTGTTTATCCTCACTTACGCCATAAGACGTCAGGCCGTACGGACGACTTCGAACACGCGACGACGGTATGTCGTAAACATTACCCACGTGTAGTTTTCCCTCCTTTTTGTGGCTGCAGACAATGTTGCCGTTAGAATGAAATAAATTTTGGGTTGTAACAGCAACCATAACCCGCCATTAAGAGGTTATATTTTTAATGTTCCTTACCGAGTACATTAGGTTTTCAATCGAAGCTGCAAGGCATAAAAGAATAAACTTTGATAAAGAATTGATAAAGCATAAAGTACTTTGGGTAAACAGGGTGTATCCGTCAATGAAACAAAGCCGGAAGAGAGAATGATGTGCTCGCGACTCATAGCGGCTGACGTGTCCTCTTTATTTATTCGTGTCCTGCTGGGACATTCGTATAAAATCTGCACGCGGAGCATAATGTGTCACAGGCTGCGTCTGTAGGTGATGTACCGTTAAGTAATGTTTAAATAAAGAAAGAGTCTTGATCAGCCACAACGTCGATGCTTGCGGGCACTTCTGTATCTTGGAGCCAAAGCGTTGTATTTTGCGCAATTCTATTTTCTTACCTCCCGATAGATCCGTCCCCTCAATTCTTTATCGCCTCGCCTTCTTTTTTATCAGGCTACTCCTAAATCCTTTTCAGCGTTTCCTGCAACACAATTCGTCATGGCTCAATCCCATCACACTGCTTAGTTACAGGATAAACGCGTTCTGTCCCAAATACACTGGGCATTCGAGGCTTAATTTATCCCTCGGTCGCTTGGTATAATAAATTCGTTTTCTATCATGAAGGTTAATGCCAAACGTTATAAAGTTGTATGCGCAGCTTCGCGCAAACCTAAGGTGTCAGGCGGCACAGAAAATTCACATTTTCTATTGAACTTGAAACTCCATATGCTCGCGAAAATCGTAGTTTTAAATTATGTGAGCGTAAAAAATTACGCACAACGTGAGTAAGAGAAAAAAACGCTTTTACTATTTGCTGTGTATATGGTCACGTAGAACTCGGCAGCAGATGTGCGAGTAAGGTGTCAGGGTTTCCTTTTCGTTAGAACCATGGGACCCTTCAGTGCGATTTTTTTTGTCATCGAAGGTACTGCAGTACACCTGTGGTTGCATAAAAACTGGAAAACAACCCTAGGTAGCGCTCAAATAGACAAATACATGAAGCTATGTAATTTTGAACATCCAGATCCTATGCTAGTCAACCACTACGGAAATAGGCAAGCGTCGGAACTAAAAAGCGTGCCGTTAAAACTAACGATCTTTGTGATTCAACACCACTAGCAGTTAGTCATCGAGGCTGGGCCAGCAATAAACCGGAGAAACGTTGATTTTGGCGAATATACAGGTTTAAAGTCTGAACGAAGATCAGACATTGTCACGTACTGCTTAAGTATACTGCATTGTTAAGAGGAATATCAACACTAATAATTTTACGTGTTCATATTGAACAACACACAGAACACAAAAGTACGCTACGGTGGCAATCCTTACGCAATTATACCATCCAATGTGGCAGCTTCCATGATTGACGCAGCAAGTATTGTGCGCTCCTATCTAAGGAAACTACCAAGGGATGTCTACCCTTTAAATTTATTCGCCCTCCATTCTACATTACGAGTATCGGCACACTCCTTCTGATCAAATTATCTCGGTATCAAAAGCACACACCTAGATGTTAGTAAAAAATTAGGTTTGTAAAGGCGTTAGTCCAATGGACTTCTGCAGTACCTAAGTTGCTCAACAAAAAGGTGAGGACATTCGAAATCAGTTATTGTGCACGTAACACAAATAAAATTCTCAATTAATATTTATACAAGACTACTCTCAATAAATAGAACGGGAATCGAAAACAGAGCCGTGACCACCCCAAATGAGATCCACAAAAAACTTTCATATTTCAGGGTTGACGAATTGGTTGAAAATATTGGAGCGTCCCTAACAGGCCCGTCATCAGAAATGTTCGAATTGCACGTGTGGTGTACATCGTATACCACTTTTATGTAGAAAGCAAAAACGTTCGTATGAGCGAAACGGGGGGAAATAAAAATTACCTAACATTTCAAAAATCTTTATTTGTGTTGTAATTGCTTATTCGTATAATATTTTGTAACAGAATTTCAGTTCAGCGGACCTGGTAACAGTGGGCAGCGTAACTTGTGACAGTTATTTCCTGGCGTGACTATTTCTTCGGGGATGTAAATGAATCATCTTGTTCGTAAGAACGCGTTAACTGAAGTACGCAATGCGAGCCGTTGGGAGTGGTGCTAGTTTCATTACCAGCCAGTTACATCAGCAGTACAATAGCAGTACTCAATACCCTGAAAACCCATTGTTTCTAATTACCACCAACACAATTTTGAATTTTTTTAGCGATAACCGCAGAGCCGCAATACATCGTCGGGAGCAGCTGACACGGCTTCGTCCAACTCTCCGTCGCTCATAAATTACCCCCTGATGGTTATGGTGGCAGCGTGGCACCCGCGAAAAAGCAGGTCGTTTTTCAAAACGTCTAAACCATTAGCCGCCACGTGCTCACGCTAAGCGAAGGTCACAATCAAATTATTTTGGAAACCTGCCCTAAAAGAGTTTGAATACATGATATATTTACCACGGGGAGCCTCAACGCTCTCCTTTAATAATGACTTTCCCTAAATAGGTATGGGCAAACTATTTAAAATAAAACAATGGATCTTTTCATACGGTTATTGACAGAATATTGCCGCCTTTATTGATGCTCTGCATCCGATTACGTATTTAGTTTATACGCTGCTATTTTATATGTTCATGCACTTCTATAGAGGCGTTAGACGTTTCCAGGTATCGGTAGTGAATTCAGTCGTAGTTTGAACCAAACACCTGGCCTTTGCACGCTGTTCGTCTCGGGTTGGTTGTTTTCTACTTGAAGACGTCTTATTACGTCAGATATCTCAATGTTTTTTTTTAAGGAACAATGGAAAGTTGGGCTAGTTGGTATGTGTTTATCATGGTGGAAAACAAAAGCGCTCAAAAAACGGGGACGAAGGAAGAGCCGTGCTGTCTACGTCTTCCTTGGTTCCTGTTTTTTGAGGGCTTTTGTTTTCCAAGATGTTTTCTTTGAACCTTTGCTGTTTTATGTGTGCGTAATTTTTGTAAGTTTTTTCGGGGTGAAGTAAATTCGTCTTGATATAGAAAAAAATTCGTTTTGCTCAACACGTGTAAACCATTGCATGGAATTTTAATTACTTAAAAAATAATTTTAAACAATTTGTTTTTCCGCAACGACAAATATTTCTTCATTTGAGGTTGCGGAAATGTAGCCCCGACAAGCATTTTCGGTCCATTTGGTCAACTATGTCCTGCGGCAATTTTACCAATGCCATATGTTGTATCAATTGTAAAAACTAGGTACGCGTTAACAACTCTAATTGTTTTTCTCTATGTACAAGCAGTACGGTTCAGTGATTTCTACATGTTATATCTGAAAAGGTTATTTCAGTCTTTCAAATCTAGTTATCAATGACTACACGTTCCTTACGATGAACAACTGTTCTATGGAAAGGAAGATCAAGGCGCCAGCAAAACTGCCAAAGAAGCCTCTCCAAAAAACTGAATAACGTAACGTGAATCAGCAGTCTGCGAGGTTCACAATACCAACCAAAATCTACAAAGAAGAAAAATTGTCAAAGGTCAGACAAAAAAATACGACGGACGCACAATTTTGTTTGTTTTTCAAAGCAAAAATACAAGGGCAGCGTTTTTGCTTCAGGTGCGAACGCTCTTGCTATATTGCTTTTATTCTTTCAAATTGTATTGATTTTGGTATTACTCACGCAGCATTTCACGACTTCACTTTTCCTCATTGTTATAGATCTATATTCTGGTGTTTTATTGGGATTTAAGTTCCGCTAGGCAAAGCGAACTGTGGCTGCAATCAACTCTGTCTGCCCAGGAGGTTTTAGACAAAGCTCTAGAGCTCATATCAATGAATGTTTTCTAACAGGTATTAAAATCTGACTTAACGACAAAAAAAAACTCCCTTGCGGAATTTCTTGTCAAGCGATTTTGTAACAGAGAGAAAGAAAGAGAGGGAGAGAGAAAGGGATACAGAGATCCAGGTCAACTTCATTGAGTGCCCAGAAAGGGTCGAAAAAAATTCGGAGGTTGGAGGCCCTCTTCAATATTCTTGCCACATTTAGGCTGCAGCCAGGAGCCCTTGGAAGACGGCAGGGCCTTCTGCCATGCGGAAGACCGTTATACAGTATTTTCGTTTGTTGAACGGTGAACCTGACTTACCATCTGTGAGCCCTGAAGAAACGGTAGTTGATAGCAGTCTTTCGAACGCAAAAGTTATTTGGTACTGTGCTTAACTCTTACTCACTTGGTCTAACCAACTTTATTTTGTAGTAAAAGAGGCGCTTTGTTATTTAATCTACGGCGCCTGCTCAGACAATAAGTTATTTTCGTAGACCCGGAAGAATCGAGATCACCACATGACCTTTGGGGCTGCCTCACGAACCGTTAGAGGGACCCTACATTTGATCTGTGTAGTTTTGATGCTATCTCTGCTTTACTGAAATTGAAATTGCGCTCTTTCATGTCTAAATGAGCAATGCGAATGACTTGCATGCTTGACCTACTTAAAGCACTAGGATTCGCTTACTCGCTCAAATGCATTCGCGAAATGATTACAAAGTTAGTTGTAGGGCTCTTTTCACTTTATTAATAATACAACCAATGCGGAAAACTTACTGGTCTTCTTCTAGTGATAGTTTTATTGATAGTCCAGGATAGGACATCAGAAATGTGATTTCATGCGTATATTAATCAAGGGCATTTGCTTTTTCTGGATCTTGATTGCCTTGCGACTGCTTCTTTTTTGTAGAAACCAGTTTTGTAGAACTTTTTGTTGTAAGTGTTCTTAAAGCATTAGAACCAACACAAGCTAAGGACACCAGCTGCGCCCAGCCTTAAGTGTTCGTTCTGAAGTACCGAGGGATTACTATAACAAAACCAATTAGTCTCAGAAACCATATTCGTGCTTGTTAACGTTCCACAAAAGCAAGCAGGCAGAGTAAGGCGCGCACTTTGAGCTGAGTTTGGTAGCAGCGGAATAAAAATGTCATACAAGCGTTATCTAGGCGCGGAAAATGTAGCAATGCCTAAAGTCAGGTGACGATGGGCAAGTTTAAAAAGACGTTTTGAAGTAGTATTCTTTTTTCTATATAGCTAAACATTCAGCAATGGCTACTAGTGAGCTGACGTGGTAATGTTGAGATTAAAAATCGCCTGTCATTCTACACTGCGAAGGAGACTGTGCAGCGAAGTTGCGTGAGTTGGGAGGATGTTAACGAGGTGCTTTCGGTGTGAGTTCGTGCCTGTTTTCTCACCATAGTATAAAAGACACTTTATGCGGATTGCAACTAGTAAACTTCCGCTAGAGAAATGAGACCGTGAAGCGACGATGCGCAGCTTCACAAAATGTCTTCAAAAGTATACGCAGAATAAACAAGAAATTTAAATAATAAATATTGTTAACTGTCTACAGAAAGAGCACATTACTGATTCGAAGCCGGAAACATAACTTCCGGAATTCTTTTCCTGCCAACTCCAGTCCTTATAAGATAAAGAAAGCACTATCTCTGTGCCTCTGCTGCAACGCTGTATTTCCATTGCCACAAATTCACCTCGAGATGTATTTGTAATCTTGCTTCTTTGGCATAAGAACGTTTAAGTCGGGTACAATGGTTGTCTACAGTTGGTAGCATGTTTGTTATGAGCAAGAAGATATTTAAAGGTATTTTTTACCAGCGAAGTAGAGCGTCTCTTGGTTATAGAAAACCACAAAATGCAAACGCGAAAACACTGCTTGCTAGACGACGTCATATAAAATATATGTTATGGGCACATGCATCTGAATTTGGCTCAAGACGATTCTTAAATTCCTGCTTACTTTCAAATTGCTAATGCTGCATGCACGAAGACGCCATACAACTCATTATAAACGTTTCGCCGAAACTGGCTAAACACATCATTTACAGGGAAGCTGTGTGTGCCAAGGCGGAACGTCCGTCCGTTCGCCGGCGAGCCATTTGCCGGACTCGGTGCAAATGTGCGAAAAAAAACCCTACTTTGGGAAAATTGGGGCGAGAGAAGATTGAGTGTCCGGATCTTTCACCTAGGAGTAGCACGCGTTAATGTCGTATATACACTCTCCCAGCATCGGCGTGGAGAGCATAGGAAACTAGGGTAAGCGAGCAAGAGGAAAGGGAAGTTGTGGTGCTTTTGCCGGCGAAAGTGGGTGTGACTTTGCGCAGCCTGGTTGATAACCGCCGCGGGGAGTTTGAAGGAGGAAGGACAGATGAAAGGTCACGTACAAAGCATGGGGTCGTGAACTGCGCCGTAAGCCGACCGCCGCCACCACGCGGCCATCTCTGGGGTAAATGGGGCACAGAACGCTCAGCGCCAGCGTTACCGCATGGCCGACCCTGCAGCTAGTCCATTGACGGTGGTTTTGCGAAGCGGTATAGGCGGCAGTTAACCAAGATTTGTGATATAGCCTAGCGAAGCGTGGTTGCTTCTCCATTGCTCGGCATAAAAGGTCGCGTACAGGGGAACAAAACATTGCCCAACATCATACAAAAACACTTTGATGTAGCCGCAGGATAAAACTGAGGATAAACACCGCGGCCGTTCTTTTTACCTTGGTTGATAAATCAGATGAACATGGTGTAATTGCCAAACATGTCTTACTTTTTTTCCTACTGTCAAATCACTTTGTGGTGTTTAGTCTTCATGATTCAACTCCCTGTACAGAGAAATAATTTCAAAGTTGGAACATCAAGCATGGAGTGCACTTTTTGCCATCATTATATACGGCAGGACCACCTTAATAAAACGAACTTCACCCGGACGACGGCCAATTGAAAAGCCAGACGCCTTAGTCAGTTTAGGAGCAAGAATATTTTCATGTCCCTTGATCGCGTGAGAGGAAAGCAATACACGTCAGGCTTGTAGGGCGGTTTCCTGAGCACGACAGCAGCCGCTATCCCCGGTGATATAAAATGAAAAATATCTGCGCCCCCAATTTATCCTATTGGCTTCAACCACAACAAATTTCCTGTCTATATGTCATCCACTTTACCTGTTACGTTTGGGCAGTCAATAATGTCGGTCGAAAAGAGTGCTTTAAAAATTGCTAGTTTTCTTTCGAAGGCACGAAATACCTGAACGAGAAACAAAAAATTTAATTAGCAAAGAAAAAATCGTGCTATTTCCCGCAAATGTCGCCCGATTTCTCTTCTCCTGTGAATAATAAGGGTTGTTAGCCTCCTTCTATCAGGGGCTATAAAAAAATTTCAATAACGTTACCGTAAATGCATGCCGTGTCAGGCATTCTTTTATTATTTTTACGGTCGCGCATCATTTTTCTATCAGGCACACAGCGACACTGTTAATAGTTCTTCATCTCAAAGTGATTTTATTGCAGGGTTGGTTTTAAAATGTAGTGTACCAGCCTCAGTAGTGACTGTGCGACATTAAAAACGCGTCACAGCCTCACCTCTCTTGGGATTCGGCATCGACGGAACATGTGCACATGTGACCTGTGTTTATGAAGCAGTCAAAGTCGTTGTTTAGGTCCCTCGCACAATGTTGACTTGAAGTGATGCGTACATCAAATTGTTTGAAAAATTGTGCACTTTAAGACCTTGGGACGTAGGAAGAGGGGGTACCGAGGGAGCGATGACTAACTCTTCTTTACAGATGGGGTAGCACGGATACCCCAGTCAAGGAAAACCTAAATACTTCTGCTGAGCGCCACACGGCTCCCAAAAACTTAGGTTTATTTGCAGAAGGCAAAATGCTTAAGCATCATGAAATTTCTTTGAAATCCTGATGGCGCTGGTAACTATTAAACAATTTTCGCCTTTATGAATGCCCCCAATTCTAAATGAATAGTTATTTTCACGTTCGCAGCCTTGAGCATATACATACTTTAAAGGCCTAGTATAAAACATTTGGCAGGATAATCTTCCGTCTCAAATATTTGATGCTTGCGGTTTCAATAAAAAAACTGTGGTATATTGGCTTTGCCCTTAGTGTCGCACTTATACTATCATGACAGTAGCCAGCTTTTCTTGACAGCATCAGCAATATCTCGTTATGCTAACCCTTTCAGATTTCTTAGAAAACCAAGCTTTCCTAAGCAGATTGCACCAATTGCATAATTACTGACGCTCTAACAATTTGTGAGCAGAAATATTTGCAGTTCAGCTATATACTACGAAATCTAGACGCATCCATGTATTACGACCTTTTAATTTCTGAGAACACTGTCAAAGTAGACACACGGAAACACTAATTCGTGCATAATAAAACAAATGATTTGTTGTACATACACTTACCCCAATAACATAACACAAAGGGTAAATTTCGAATTCCCCGATCACTCAACGGCAACACTACAAATTCATTACACCTACCTCACAAGTGCCTTTTAATGCATTACGTAACTTCTATTTTCAACTTATCTTTGTATGAACTCTTCTGCTTCGTTAAGTATGCATTGTGTAAGGGTTTATTTTGAAGTGTGAAAGTGCATCTGTTCTAGTTCGCGGTTCGGAGGCGTGTATATAAATGTACAGGAAGTATGTGTTGCTTCTTTTTAATGTTTGTGCATTTATATGTACACTGCCTTTTTGGATTGATAAATATATAGGCATACAATCGTATAGGATGCCATTGCGTCGTGTAGAGTGCACAGTCGCCATGATGTCACTAACTGGCCCTTTAAAGTGAAGCTTCCAGTGCCTGCCTGATGTCGTCATTCCTCGCGCCAAACGGGATGCAGAGGATCCATCTTTGCGCAATGGGTTTCACATCATTATCATGATGATAAGCGAAGGCACATCAAGCACCCCAAGAAAATAATCATGCACCCCTCCGTATAACACCGACAACGGTTGAACGCGAAGCTTTCTTGCGATGGAATATTGGGTTGGCCGATCCCCCCCCCCCCCCGCTATAGAAATGATGAGCGGAAGAATAAAACAAAAAAGCATAAGAAAAAACTGAATTTCGCAGTTTTTTCGACCAGGATAATAATAAAAAACAGATGCTCCGTGGAAATTAGTTGTGATGCCACCAATCTGCAGAAAAAAAAAACACTTTCTGAAATAAAATGCCTTGAAATGGCAGATTTTACGAGTGGAGGCTCCGCTGGGAGTTTTCTGATGCAGCAATGAACATTTACATTGTTTTCAGTGTTAACAGACATATTTATCGGTCAATTAAGTCTATAAACGCATTTGAAAGCGAAACCCAGCGATTACTGAATACTTCTTTGGTGGTGCATCGTGGTTGCGGTGCGGTCAGGTTCACATGTCATGCTGCACGCATCCGGATAATTCTTGTTCCGTCATGCCGAGGTACAGGGTTAGGGCTGTAGTTACCACACTTGGCAGTTGCTGTTGAAGACCCGGGTTTTATGTTCGATTTCTAATTGTTTAATTCCATTCCAAGGAGCAGTAGGCTCGAAAATAAAAGCTCTAGATAGCTCGACAATGTTCCTGAGCCCCACCGAGTACAGTAGCATGCATTTAAAAAGTAGCAATCACCATCTTCCCTGCATTGCCAATAGAAAAAAGTACATCACTATGCTACAAAGCATTATAACAACGCAAAGTACTATAACGTTTACACAATGTTGAAGGAAAAGAACAGATCGGTATAGCAAATAGCACCGTAAAATCGCCATCTTGTAGATAAACAAAGCACAAAAATGAGCACAACAGAGAAAAGCGTCATGGCGCGAAAACATGTAATAAAACAGCGTTTTCGAATAGCAACATTGAAAAAATGCCACAATTTTATTCACATGCGAGCATATCAAATTCAAAAATTCAATTCAATTCAGATGCAACAATGAAAATGCAGAAAAAAGAAATACACGCAATAAAATAGCATTCTGAAAAAGCAACAAAAAAGAGGTCAATACATTTCGTTATGGCTTCAAGTTTAAGCAAGCAGTACGCAGGTCTGATAGGGAGCATGAATGGATATGTAATCTATTTCTGGGTAAGCTGTCTAAAAGAGAAGGAAGGGTGTGACGCAGCATTTGAATGCCATAATTTGTCCGAGGCGTCGTTCTGTTGAATTGTTTGTCGATTTCAACTCCAATTTTTTCAATTTGTCACACCCTAATTCAAAGTAAGTTTATATGTAAATGTTCTACTTCTTTTGTTTTTGCAGCAGCCGTAATTTGGTTTTGTTCGTGTAGTATATGCTACTACCGTGAGTATATGCTACTCTGGAAGTACGCACCAATTTTTTAGAACACCCACAGCAACCTTTGCGTCTGCACTCCGTACACCCAACGTTTGTGTTTCAGGCGTACAGCACGTTCGGTAGCTGCAGCTTGGCGTTCGCCTCAACCATGTCGAAATGCAGCAACCAGATATACCCTTGCTTCATAACGTGAGGCGCCCAAGTTTGATACCGGAAACGGGAAGCGTTTTTTTCTTTCACTTGCCCAACAACCATTCATCTTCGTCAGAGAAAGTTGGATTTCCTACAGGGCGCATTGACGTACAACACCATCAGCGATGACACTAAAGTTTCGCTATAAAATGCTTCACGTGTTCTGAATCGAAACGGGGTCAGTCGCGCTACGAAGCTGACGTCTATCCGATTGCGCCATCCGCCATGGCCGAAGAAGTCTGGATTTTGGTCTTTCACCCTGACGCATGCCCCATAGAAAAACGCTTCGCGTTTTAACCATGTTCGATTTTTTTTACCCGCCGCGGTGGCTCAGTGGCTAAGGCGTTGCGCTGCTGAGCACGAGGTCGCGGGTTCCATTACCGGCCGCGGCGGCCGCTTTTCTGATGGAGGCGAAAATCAAAAATTCCCGTGCGTAGGAAATTTTGGAGCACGTTAAAGATCCCCATGTGGTCAAAATTAATCCGGAGCCCTCCACTACGGCGCGCCTTATCGCCTGCGCTGCGTCAGCGCGTTAAACGCTACAATCAATCAACAATCAATCAATCTATTATTATTTTTTACTGCTCTCCGCGTCATTTGTAATGTTGA
The DNA here is from genome assembly GCF_048455015.1 of Haemaphysalis longicornis. Classification (NCBI taxonomy): domain Eukaryota; kingdom Metazoa; phylum Arthropoda; class Arachnida; order Ixodida; family Ixodidae; genus Haemaphysalis; species Haemaphysalis longicornis. The sequence continues at coordinate 22,208,278 of NW_027526385.1, forward strand.
ATGAATATTTAATTGGGTTTGATTTGATTTTGCGTTGCTGGGTTGACTGTGATTGATTATGTACACTAGTCGTTGTAGCGCCACTCTACAGCTCGGCAGTATTACTAAAATAAATAAATGGTCATGAGATACTATATATTTAACAATAACCATTATGATGATGATGATGATGATGATGATAAATAATATCGTGAGTATGATCGCCTCATCTTCTTTCTCTCAGAAAAAATAGCTCCGACGCCCCCTGTACTACGTACTTCGGTGTTGGACAATACTGAATATATTGCAAACGTGAAGCAGGTAACCTGAATGCCCAGGTAGTGTATGTTAAGAAAAATGGCATTGCGTGAAAGCCCTTGTCGTTGAACACCCAGCAACCACACTATTTTGTAGCTGAATAAGGACGTCTTCAAGGTTAGATCAGGGGAAACACCATATTTTACATACATTTTTGCATTCACGGAACATTTTACCTTAGCCAACTGGACAGCATTGCTTTACACCTTACCATTTTTACCGGTCATGAAGATCCTCGACAGTATTTTTAAGGTATTTTTGAACCTCCCATTTGATGTGTTCACCCCAATTACATTTCCAAACAAGTGCAAACGCAGGATGTGGGAAAAAAACGAAAATATCTCTGTGCGCACCACTGAAATACCCAAAATAGTTCCGAGGCTGAGGCAAATAGTCATACTAATCTCCATTTTGCCGATTAGACAGCTGGTGAGGTGTTTCAGCATAACATTATGACACAAGTTTAAAGTGAATTGTTTGCGTCTTTTTTACCAGGCCCAACATCGATTATTAAGTTCAAATTCGAGGTATTGCATGAGTAAACTTTACTGAAAAAAATAGCAGTTTGTAACCAAAACGAAAATTTAGAACACAGTTTGTTCTGTGGAAGCCAGGGCTTCTTCCTACCTAACTTGTACTGTAATTATTCTTCTACTGCTACGTTCACAGGATTTATATATGTGGTCCCTGCCGTCGCATTGGTCTTAGGGGCTATCAATTTGTTATCTTTGTCAATACAGTGTTTTACTGCTGACGTCTCTGCTGCACAAGTTTTTGTTACCACCCTAATGTGATTGTGCTTAGACAATATAAAAAACCTAGTCCCTTATGTACTTCATCCTAGGATAACGAATAAATCATGCCAATTTCTCATTACGGACACTCGGGTATGTGAAATGTATAGTGAATGACAGTACCAGACGCAGCTTCTTGACTATTGGACCATGTCAGACGTACTACTTGACATCTTGCGGCAATATGGTAATCATTTATATCAAACACCTGCGTGACAACTCGTTTTCCCCGCAAACTAATCCTCGAGGCATTTTTGCAAACTGATACCTAAAATGGTGCGTTTTCCAGTAAACGTATTTTGGAACAGTGTGGGCCCGTTTGGTCATCCGTGATATTAGGCAGTAGTAGTCGCGATTCTAGTAGCAGTCGGGAATAAAGCATACACGTATGCTTTATTTTATATATCTACGGATCACGTATAGGGTACGTAAGGGAGCTCGCAAACTCCGATTAAGTCAGTTGATAGAAAATAACCTTGTGGGTTCTGCTCCACCCGCATGGGTGTAGCAGAACCCTTATCGGAAGCAAACTTATTCTGGTGTGGCCGCACCAAACAGCTTTTGAATTTAAAATGTCGGCTCTGTATAGAACCACTCGATGAAAGAGATTTCCAAAGGATTGATTTGTATACTTTCAATATTCCCACGAAACTGTTTATTTAACAATTTCATTTCGTAACATTGGTAGTACATCTCATATCTCCCGCGGAGTGGGAGGTATGTATTACGTCGCGTTCAGGGTATATTCGATGTCGTGGAGGTTTGACAGTTTGGCGTGTTTGCTGTCCACGCGGATGGCGGAAATACATACCTTCATCTCAGCAATCATCGTCAAGAAAATTGATTTTCAGGCCCACTCTGTCGTTTTTGTTTTCGCCTAAGCACGACTAAGCAGTCCCGAAAGTTGGCTTCATATTCGTAGATCACTGCAAGAAAAGAAAACGACCCTTTGCATCCACGCTTTCCAAACTTGTGACCTCTGCGATTAGGGAGCGCCAGCGTCTGACTATGCAGATATTGAAACAAAATGGGGCAGGAGGCGCGGTGTGAAGTTGTTTTCAAAGCCGATGGCAATATTAAAAACAATTGCTTCTTATTCTTCCGCAATTGTCTTCCGGGCCTAAGTTTTGTGTTTCCCAAGTCATGCAAATGGTGTTCGCCTGTCTGCAAATGTGCTATCTTATGCAACCTACATCATTTGGTTGCATTGATGATGCAGTTCAAGCACGCACTGGTTAGGTGCGATATACGTAAAAAATTGTTAAAGGGGCCCTGAAAGGCATTTTGAGCACACTAAATGAACTAGCGCAATCGCTAGATTGGGTCGCCAACGTCACCTGTGCCAAGTATTACTCTTTTACGCGCAGCGGAAAGCTCACACTTTTGTTACAAAGTTTGTCGCTTTTTTCTCACCCTTTCCTTCGTGTTTTTGGACGCCGCCATCTTCACATGTCTACATCATCGATTCCCAGATGTTCGTCATGAGCTAGACATCCTGCTATTGGGCGGCTTTTTCACGCACTTCCGGCAAAGAGATGAGTCGTCTGCTCAGCGTCGGCTCGCCGGCTGATCTGCAAGCGGAGTGCCGGAGTGCTTTGACATTTTACGACAAACGAAACAAGTGTAAACAAACGCTTAACCGTTTGTATTGAATGCAACACGGCCATAACACGACGTGGATTTTATCTTACGTGAGTACGTACCATAAAGAAAGTCCCGTGGCACTTCTTTGGTGCAATCGCAGAGAACGCCCTGAGCCGAATGCCCGGGTTTACGCGTACATTTTATGCAACTTCAAAACAATCCAGAGATGCGTTTCGAACGAACGCAACGTCACAACATGCGTTGCAAGTCTGAACCGCGATTGACAGACGATGAGTTGCCTCCTCCTGCCCGTCGTAAATACGGCACTCACCTCCACCCGGTTTGCGGGGACGAGCAGCAAGTCACAACTCTGGCGCGCAAGCGAGAAGGCTTTTAGCCAGACACACTGCACATACCCCATGCGAGGTTGAGTGGTACGTCGTTCGAGAAAGATAATCCAGACCATGGGAAGCACTATCCACCCGCAGAAATACAATGTCGCATTTCATCGCGAAACGAACGCGTCCCCAACACACAGGAGGCGATGCACACACACACACACACAGCTTCGGTCGCTGCATTGGCTTAGCTGCAAGCTTCGTTCGGACAATCAGCGATGCTACGACGATACAGAGCTGCGTGAGGACGACGTGCTAACCACTTCACGTATTTAAAAACACAGGGACAAAGAACTAGGTTCATCGGAAGCAAAAAATCTTTCCTCCATTATAGTGCCTGAAATATACTGGCTAGTGTGCCGAGGGCGGGCTCCAGGCGGGCGCCAGGAGCGATGTACGCGGCCGTCTGCCGCTTGGGGCGCTGCCGTGCGGGAGTGTGCGCGTTCATCCGGCCCGAGCAGATCGCGCGGTTACCTCCGAGCTGCGTAGCAGACGGCAGCGGCAGAACTTTCCATTCCCGCTTGCGACGAAAGCGAGCGAAAGCGACGGGAATTCTGTCGCGCAACCAAAATTTGTCCCGACCATTCGACAAAAACGATCGTCGCGCGACAAAGCGACGGAATTCCTGCCGCTCTCACTCGCTTTCGTCGCAAGTGCGAACGGGCCTTTATGCGCAATCTCCGCCCCACATAAAACAAGCTCTTGCTTGTCGCCTGAGCATACGGTTGATATCTGACTACGTTACACTGTGCTTGCCAGTGTATTTAAACGATGTCACTAGGTTTGAAACGTACGCGATCGGCGTGCAGCTTTGTAAACGCAAACGGTTTCACATACGCACGCTATTTTGCTGCTAATAGAGTTTTAGTACAGCGTTTGTGGCCTTGCATACGCTAAACGCTAAATTTTTGCGTCCCGCTACGTGACACCGCGATGGGAGTTTTAGTAGAGCGTCTCATCAGTTTTGCGTAGCGACACACTAATGCATACGGCGCCATCTGTCAAATGTTTTCCGAAATGTCTCGCCGGCTGATCTGCTAGGGGAGTGCCGGAGTGTTTGGACATTTTACGACTATCCAAACAAGTGCAAACAAACGCTTTCCCGTCAGTGTTGAATGCAACACATGGGTGCAGCTTGTCAGAACACGGGTTCTCGCTGATCGAGTGCAGCGTTGGTTTGCTCTTCGCCTTCACGTTCATCGCCGCTGATAAAGCGATCCGATCCGGCGCGTTTTGTGCACGGGTTCCGTGTCGGTTGAAAATTTCTTTTTTCACATGCCGCCGGTAGTAGGAATTACAACCACCGCAAAATAACACCCGGCACCAGCGGGGCCACATCTGAGAGCGCGCTTTTTGGATAAACAGTGCGCGGTGCACCAAAGGGAACGAGCGCACGATTCTCTCCACGCGGCTGCGAGTTCGCCGCCGATACCAACTGCAGCCCTGCAGCTACGTACACCGCGAAAGGGCAAGGCCAGTCCGCACACATGCGGCCAGGTCATTCGTTCGCTTTTCCAGCCTGTCTCCATGGTGTCTACAGAGATGAAAAAGCCGAAAGAGCTGGCCCGTAGCAGACGGCAGTCTGTGGGAGCGCAATAGCGGAAGTACGTCACCGCTGAGGAGCGGAGCATCATGGGAGGGGAGGCCAACAGCGAAGAAACAGTTGAAAGGAGGAGGAAATACGGCGCGACGATAATTCGCGGTTTTTGATTTACGATTTCTCAGCTAATACTCATCGCTTTAACAAAATTCTTGCAGGAGGAGATTGCTAATACATTGCTTTATTTGGTTACATGTACATCCATGCATCGGCGGAAGGCATTTCAGGACCCCTTTAAGTCAAACAGTACTTTTTACTAAGCCTTAGCTTTCACAAAATATTCTCTGCTTAAGATCTGGACTCTGGTTTCATAACGCAGTTCTTTTTTACCTTTCGAAAAGCGGAGATCCGGAGAAGCGTCTTCAAAAGTGTTATTTTCGTTCCCAGAGGGACATTTTTTTCAATAACATTGGTATATACTCCTCTAATAAAAAGGGGAGAAATAATAAGCAATTACTAAGTACATAATTTAGGTGAACCAATAAGCAGCAAGATGGTCGTTCTGAAAGATGTATGGACGATTTAAAAAACGTTCGTGGGAGTAATATTGAAAGGATTGGCGGAGTATTACGTTTCGATAGAAATCAGAACAGTAAAGCTATTTAAGCAAGCTGAGACAGAACCTCTTCAGAGATATAAGATCTCTATCACCACTCATCCCGAAAGCTTCGTGAGGGCAGGAAATTGACAGAAACGTTGTATAATAAAATTGACCTAAAATGTTAAAAATGCTGATTTGTGATTTCCTGAACCGACTTCTCAACGCAAATTTCGGCAAGAATCTTATCGGCGAAGCGAGCAATCGATAAACGTAGTATATAAGATGACTTCTCGGGCAAAAGAAATAAAACCCTGTATGATCATCAAAAATGGGAGTTTTGATTGCATCTGCTAAGATTTGTTTTTGCGGAATGAAGCGACGAATTGATACATCGAGGTTGCTGACCACACAGGCCTAAATCCTTTGCTAAAGCAGCACTGTAGTAGCGGAGGAAGAAGCAGCACTTGTACAGACCGCGTCGCTTACTTTTCAGACAAAACAGTTCGGGGGTATGTGGTGTTCTGTTAATATACGGAGACTGTTTATGCATCTTCCGGCCCGTTTATGGAGCAGAGCCCTTGTAGTGCATGGCTTACAACGTAGGAGGTTTCGGTGAAGCCTCACTGAGTCTTCAATTTTTAACCAGAGCTTGAAATAGGACTACTTGGTTTTTTTTCACGGAACATTGCTGACGGTAGGCGGGAAAAGGACGTGGGTTTACGCACACAAGTGAAGCGCACTTGTGTTTTTAGTTTTATTCAGCCGCCGTGTTTCACCGAAGCAGCCAAATACTGAACGCCCGTCAACGTAGACTTCTCGGGTTTTATCTTCACATCTCCCGTTGTTCACCTCCCTTAGCTTCACATCTCACGCCACGTGCACCGAACCCTTCTTTGCTTTCAACATCACTCTCTCTTTCTATTGCCGTATTTCAGGAAATAGGGCAGTGAATTTGGAGAGCCTCAATATAGTCATGTTGGCCAGTGCGAAAAGAAGACGCAGGGCAAGAAGAGATGAGACGCCAGGTGGCTGTCAAACAACTGCTTGGTATTAGCAAAACAAAGGCTATTTAGGGAAACATAGAAGAGTTATCAATAATCCCCCCCCACCAACGCTACTAAAACACACAGGAAGGACCCCAAAAGCTATCTGACACAAACACCTACACACAATTTGTCTACAAAGGCTACTTTCGCATCCAGTGTGCCTATTAAAGGGAGGTTCTCGCACATGTCTCTGCTTTTTATACTTTAATATGGTTCGGAAATTTTCCGGATCCGCTCGCTTTTGTGCCTCATAACAACTACTGTCCGACAGAATTCGGGTACGCTGTCGCACTCCAAGAGTGGAGTTAAGGTGAAAGGGGGTGCACACTTGATTGAGCCAGTATGCTCTTTAACGTGCATTTAAACGCCGTGCGGCTTGACCAATTTACACGACACGGCATGACGAAGGTAATTTCAGTGATTATGCATACAATTGAATATTCAGTTGTATTACTGGCACAAACAGGAGTGCACTCAGGAAACACGTTCAAACAATAAGCTGCCAGACGCGGGTCCGGGTTCTCGGACCGCACGTGTCGCTGGATGAGCAGGCGGGCGTCGTCTGCCATTGCCTGGCCTGTCGTGGTAGAGGTGGAAGCTCGTGGCCCTCGGCGTCCACCATCCCCGTCCATTCGTTGTTCTCAGCCCGATGTGTCCTGGCACCAACTGCAGCCGCAGCCGGGCACCCCTGGCGGCGAAACGGAGCTCTTTTGGTTTTTTTCACTCGTTTTTGTAGCGTGAGCTACACTGGCTGAGGTTGAGCAGTTTCGCGTGTCTCCTGAGAGAGCCGTGGTGCGAATGAGCGAGGAGCAGTACTGTCTCACGACGCACAGCTGCGCGCCAGAGCTGTCGCCACCACCGCGCCGCGACTGGATTGGACCGGATTGCCCTGGACTAGAAATCGTTTTAGCAGTAGTCAGCATGATAATCAGCTAATCCTAAACAACCAGGAAAACTAAGAATAACCAACTGAACCTTAGCTCACGCTATGTATATCTTGGCATATCCAATGTAATCGACTGCTAATTTTTTTGGACTTTCCTTGCCTAAAACGGGTGGTAATATATTCCCGATAATATATTTCCAGCTACAATCTTGACTTAGGTTTTGTCAGTCTGTAAAACACGTGTGCGAAAAGCCCAGTACACATCCTTAAAGAAGTCACTTTTGCCTATGTAAGTACTGCTACATTCCACTTTTCCCCATTCTCTTATGTTTGGTATTGGTATATGGTCTGTCGGTGTATCAACCCAGAATTCGCGCGCTGAGAAGCGCAACATTTCAAATTAAAAGCAGGTTTCAGTTCAGAGGAGAAGAAAATGTGGTTCTCAGATGCATCCTTACGAAAATGTCATATATGGCCGTATATAAAAATTGCCATATATGACCACGTCAGGAATTGGGCATATATGGCCATATATGGGTGTGCCATATAGGGCATATATAGCCTTTTATGCCTAATTCCTGACGTGGCCATATATGGGTGACGCCATATATGAATATGTGCCATATATGGCCTTATATGCCCAATTCCTGACATGGCCATATATGGGTTGGCCATACATGGGTAAGCCATACATGGTGGCCTAATATATTATATGGCTATATATGGATTGAGCTTGTGACCTGGTGGATGGCATATATAATGAACTTCAGCTAACAGCAGCAAAACGTGCTGTACCCCAAGTGCTGACAAACACTTCATCGCAAACCTTGCACATTTTATTACAAAAACTGCTGCGCGTGCAGGCGAATTAAGGTGGCGGCAGGTTGCTTTGTTATGGTGACGGGTTAGTGGCTGCATTCTTCTTGGCCAGCTTGGCCCCCTTTGATGGAAGCACAAGTTTCTCTCTGCATTTATTTATATTTACCTCTTGTATTTAGCTGTGGCTTTCCTAAACCCTGCAAATGAAATGAAACAAATAGAATTATCAGTAGTCAATGTTAGGGTCTTGTTTCATTAATGCTGAAAATTATTTCTATAAAAATTACTGTCACCACCTCAAGAGGGCCTGAATCGATTTCTTCCCCTTGGAAATACTTTTATTCTGCATTACACTCTTCACAACAGGATGCAGAGCGAAATTGTTATTGATGATGCTGAAAGGTAATTCCTTGCAATTTTGTCACCATGGTCCATGTTAAAACCTTCATGCAACTTTTATATTATCAATTTTCTGGTTATAAATCAAGAACTCCTAATTTGGACTTTTCAGTGTGAGGTTCAAACAAATGCACTTCAGCTAATCACTTCGTCAAATGTAAATGCAAATTGCAGCCCACAGAGCATTTTTTCTGCTGATGTAGATAAGAAAGAAGCGGCCCAAAACGGCATCAATTCCTGCATGGAGAGGTGTCTGCTGGATGGCTGGAATGTGCAAACAGTTGACTTTTAATCCCTTTCTGGAGAATGTAACGAGCGAAAAAAAGCACCTCATTATTCCACCCCACTGTAGTTCTAACACCGAAAATAAGAAACAGAAATGACCGAAAATTCATCAACAAAATTGAGCAGGAGAGCAATGTCATGCAAGGGGCACATTTCTCGGGCAGATTTTACATGGCAGTAGTGCTACTAAAATTTTATTAGCATGCATTTATATTCACCGACTTTTCTTTAAAGTATAAGTGAAAGCCCCGTGGATATTATTTTAAGATGTGTGAGCTATATTAAATGCCCAGTGGAGTACAGATGAACGACGCTATAACGAACGATAATTTAGCGGATTTTCAGCTGTAGCGAACTTAATACTTACTTTGGTTGGTCACGTTTCAATTCAGGGGCACATTCTTTTCACAACAAAACTGAAACATTAGGCCGTGTGCTATATCGGCTGTAATGAAGCAATATCTGGCTAGCACGGGGCTCAGAACTAGGAAGCTAGCATATAAAAGCAAAATAAAGAAATTTTAGGAGAAAACATTATTTTGAAGAAACTTGAAAAAACTCCCGACATCTAAAACAGCACAAGCAGAAAACGCCCTTCCGTGCTTGGACACTGTGAAAACTTCATCCTAATCCGAGCTGTGAAAAGCCACCAGATAAAGACCGCATCCTTCAAATAAATACGAACGCAAACCTGTTTTGCCGAATAAGCGATGCTGTGGTTTATTCACGTTCTCATGTTCCCGTGAATTACCCAGCGAACGCATCAGAATGTTTACTTTCGCTGCCCGATTGAGTGATAAAAAATGCGTTAACTTCCGTGACGTGACATAACTAATGCCGCATGCAGCCGCACGATAAAGCGGTTTCAGGTAGAGTGCCAACTAAGCGCACAGACTGCGAGGGCACGTCAGCATCCCAACAAAGCGCTGTGCATGCAGTGAGCAGCGCGCGCTTCCGTGTTTACTGGCGCAAAGCATTCGACTGTACCTCCGGTGAACTGGTGGCCCGCACTAAGTTTTTGAAAAATAGATGCAGGAAAACAGGTAAACACTGAGTTTCCAGGATAACAGCTCTGAAGAAAACTAAGCGTCACCAGTCTTACAACTTTTGGAAATGCCTTAGCTACAACCAGAAGCACATATGTACGCGCACGACAAATTACCGAGAAGTCCTAACGTTAATACAATTTTCTTCAGCGGAAAAGGGGACGGAGAGGGTGAGCTGTAAAACAGTGCTTCTATTAAAACAAGTAGGGTTGCCGCGGCAACTTTTCGAGAGAATTCGGAAGCGTAAAGCCTCGATTGATAGAACGCTTCAGACGCGCCACCCAGTTTAAGCGAGTCTCGAACCAAACGCCGGTTCCACTGGTTCTAGCGTGTTTCTACCGATCGAGGCTCGGACAACAGTTGTTTGGGTATACTTGTTGTACCCGCGAGAGCGAAGGCCACTGGCTTGATCTGTATGCGTGGCTACACGGGTAATATATCCGCATCCGCGAAGTGAAATTCGCAAACCTACAAAAAATATTACCTCCGATAAGCAAAGCCTTCGGTGCTTGACATACAAAAGTTACACGTGCAGGCGTATCCTCTTGAAATGAGAGCGCAATTCTATACTAAAATGAGAAAAAAAGCTAACCCTGGAATTCTCGGTGACAGTGAGGCTTTCTCGCCGCACCGCGTGTATCCATGCATGCCTCAGTCTTTCTTCCCTCGGGAACTTGAACACGTGTACATTCGCGTAGTCGTCGCGGTGTAGTCGTGTAGTCGTGTAGCCGTCGCGTGTAGTCGTCGCGGCATCGTCATACACAGCACTTGCACGGCATCTCAGCGTACTTCCTGTGACATTGCCAAAATTTTCAGACGCGCAGACACTCACAGAAACACGCAAAAAACGAGCGACTCGTCGGCGAAGAGACGCACGTGGAAAAAGACACGCTGTGGAAGCCGAATCTGCAGGACAGCAGGGGCACCCTGCAGCCGGACGTGGAGAAGCGGACAGTATTTTTTCATTAACGATGCTTCACTAAATAATTGTAATTAATAATCTAGCTCGAGAATTACTGTTCTAATCCCTGAAGTGCCAATGAGGCACTTGCAAGTACCCACGGGGGGCATCTAAATTCCGGTATTTTCAGCGACGAACTAATTGCGTGCACATTTATTGACTGATAAAGAAAACCCACGAAATATAAAAAATACCACGTGGCGGCACCTCCGCTCGCATTAGCGTGCATTGTAAAGCAATGCCCTCAAACAAGCTGCCTCTAAGTTAGCCAGAATGAAATAAACACAAGAAATAAAGAAGAAATCGCGAACACGTTTGTATCTTATCTGCACACGTGCTCCGCGAATCTCCCTGTTGGTGCTGCTTCCAAGCATGCCATTATCGAAGGGATGCACTGTCTCTTCGGGCGGGTGACATGGGAAGAATTTGCTTTCAATCAGCTTATTTGGGGAGGCTGCTTTACAATGCACGCGGAAGCGCCGTCACGGGGTATTTTGTATATTTCACGGATTTTCTTTATCAGTCAGAATAAATGAGTACGCAACTAGTTCGTCGCTGAAAATACCGCAGTTAGACGCCCCTCGTGGGTACCTACAATTGCCTCATTGGCACTTCAGGGATTAGAACAGTAATTCTCGAGCTAGATAATTAATTACAATTATTTAGTTAAGCATCATTAACGGAAAAATACTGTCCGCTTCTCCACAGTACTGCAAATATTATGCACTAGGTTTTCTTTGAGTAACACCATTGTTCTTTCTTTAAATCTGGGTTCATGATAGCTGGCACACCCTGTATATTGCCTTAGAACTGCGTGAATCAATTGTATATATTAGTAAGGGGACGCATATCTGGCTGCATTTCGTGTAATACATAAATCTGATGGTGTTATACAGGTGTTGTTCATCTCATATAAAGAAACATCTAGCGCCATATATGGCGGAACAAGGCGGCATATATGGATTGGCCGGGACATATACGGCTGTACATGTCGCCATATATGGGTTGGCTGGGCCATATATGGGCCGACCTCGCCATATATGGCCCTATTTGCCGCCATATATGGCAGGTGGTAGCCATATATGAACACATATATAGCTATATATGGCCACATATAATTTATATATAGGCCATATATGGAATTTTTGTAAGAGAGTTATTTCCCCCTCACTCAAAGCGCCAACGTCGTAACACCGGCGTCTGAGCTGCACCCAAGTAAGAACTGCTGCCGTCAACCTTTGTTCATAGGGTTTCCAGGCCATCAAATCATATGTGGTATTTGCAGGCTTTTAAAAACCAACCATTGCGAGTACCACTTGCTCTAAAAAACTATTTGTCTCATGGGGGAATGCCTAAGACAGTGCCGTGATTTTGACGTTTAGTCGGTTTGCACACTAAACAGCGGTTCAATCGCAATTTTTCAATTTTTCATCAAGCAAACATACGTGATGGGTAGCTTAGTGAGAGGGACATCCACGTTCTGAAATGTTTGAACAGGGTGCAAGGGCAAAAATTTTTAGGATACTTAATTGTCGTAACACAAGCTTCCTCAGTGTCTATTAGGCCTGGGTTTGAACGACCATTATAAACAGGAGGTCGAGTTTAAACTTTCGGAATGCATGTAATAACTTACCGCAGCTCTATACAACATAGGGGTGAAACAGCCTGCAAAACTCAAGACAGAAAGAAAAGGACAACAACTCAGCGCTCGTGTTGTTGTCCTCTTCTTTCTGCCCTGGTTTTTGCGCGCTCTTTCACCACTATAAATCTGTACCAACTGGCCCAGTTCGCGACACTTTTGAACTCTATACAACATTTTTAACGGATTGTGCCCTCCTTGAAATCGAAGCTCCGTAGTTGTGAACTTCGAAAAATTGCGTGATAACAATGGGAATGTGTATCGACGTAGGGAGTTCATGCGTTGGTCTGCGATTGTGTGCGAATGCATGCAGAATAAATAAACCTAAAAACCGAAAGCATTGTGTCGTTTGATCATGTTCGTAAAGCATGACAATTGGGCGTTCATCTCCGTTGGAGAGTAGAATTTTATATGGGCCACCTCAACTCATATTTCACGCCGCGCCCATGTCCTGCCTCTGAGTGGCGAGCGGTGATCACCATCCTGGAACATAAAGAATGGGTTTCTATGGGGACAATAAAAATCGCTGCCTTATATGTGTGAAGCACGCTCATATACACACGCAAAAGGATAAAAATCTGAAACTGAAATTGAAACACGCGATCGGGATTAGATCAGTATATGTATGTTTATATCTACTGTAATATTTATATCATTGTTAAAACACATGCTGATATTTTCATTTTAAATACTGCCGAATTCGCGGGAATAACACTCAGAAGAATATCCTCGTAAAAAAACTATACCTGCACAACATGAAATAATAAGTCTCTGCTTATTTTTCTCTTGTCTTTGGCATAGATAAAATAATGGCTCTCCTGAAACATATATTTCCCCAACACGAGCATTTGAGAAGTTATCTTTGAACACAAAATAGTGAATGGTTTCTGTTACACCTAAACTTTAATGCAGTCATCGAAAGTGTCTACGCGTTCCTACAGTATCAAACGAAAATAAAGTTGCGTTAAGACGAACTGACCTAAAACAATAGTTTTATCAACAATAGGTCCTGGCTGTAGAAGTCTAACCAACCAAGTTTAAGCTGTTGAAAACTGCTGTGTGAAATTTATACTTTTAACTCTGACCGCACATCAAGCGTAACATCTATAAGATCTAACCTGAACCAACCTCCCCTTGCTACATGTATACAGCTGTCCCGTCTGTGCCCACATCAGAACGTTTGTCACAATAATCAGGTACTGAAATCATGCTGGATACAACAGGAATTTTCTATATATATGAAAGCTTTGACCATCACCTGAAGTCCATATCCCGCAACAAAACAGTGTCACCTTACCTTACCGTTTTTTTCCGAAAACCCGCAGTCAGTAAAACCATCTGCCTGCTACATTAGCTTGCCTTATTAACCCCGAATGTTTACGGGAAGCACTATCAAATTTAAATTTACTGTAGTCTTTTTATGGTTGCCGTTGAGTAACCAGGCGGTAGTGTTATCCCCCCCCCCTTTTTTGGCAGTCTATTGTAAACGTGCTTCGACCCGTTTTTTTGTCTGTACATGTTAACGTTGTTGGTGTATGGCGAATGAAGTACATTTATCTTTCGTTTTTTTTCTTCCACAGGATCTCAGTGCGCCTATAGCGGTTTTTATTGCGCTTGCTCTTCTACGTTTTTTTCCTAAACTTTATTGGGTTTCTTTGTGTGGTATATATCAGATACACTTGTCGCTTTCATTTAAACTGATTTTTATTATATGCAAGCACTTCTCATCTAAAATTGTGTATGCCTTGAGGGTTCAATAAATATATTGTTAGGTCGAACATAAATAAACTAAAAAATAAATAAATATTAAAAACAATAAACTTACTTCATCCCGTTTCTCCTTCCCTTGTGCCCTGAAAGTGCGGAGCACAGCCATGCATAACAAATAATGGTCCAACTCTAACGAACGCCAGAACGTAGACTCACAATTAGTATTGTAAACTACAAGATTGGTCGCCGTCATGCCACGGCAATCTAGTCCAGTTTTTCCGGCCGTATTCGTAAAAAAATATGGACAACCGTTCTGTCGAGGAGTAAGCGCGGGGTGCTTGTAGAGCTGCAGGCTTACTCTGTTTTCTTTTTTGCATCAAGAAACGACGAGGCCCGGAGAGATCCCTACAAATGTAACACAAATAGCCTTGCAACAAGGCTGTTTGCAATGGGAGAAAAGTAAAAAAAACAGACACGCGGAACCATTCCCCTTCTTCGGGAACAACGGCATGCAGCTGAGTACACAAGGGTTTAACGAGGAGGCTTCATTTGTGGAATCTTAGTCAAGCGGAAATCCCGGATTGACCTGGACCCGACAAGTGACGTGGGTCACGTCAGCGTTGAGGGCAGCTAGCTACAATAATATATGACAGCAGCCAATCACAGTCGAGGGGAAAGCTATGGAGCCGACACGAGGCCAAACTAAAAAGTGCAGAATGGACCACAATTTGCCGATGGCGAAAAATTTACTTTTGACTCGTTTCACCACCTTTTTTAGATAATTTTCCGCAAGACTGTACACACACACATATCTTTCGCACTCAAATAGGTTTTGTAAGAAGTTGAAATACGCCTCATGGCGGGTACCATTTTTCAAGTGCAAAGTGACCCTTGCGATACTGGAGTGACTGTGAAGCGTTTAATACCAACTAGCAGAACTTAATTATTGACTCTTGTGTTGTGCAACAGTGCCAACAAAATTACGAAAGCGTTGAAGCGGTGAAAACGTTTTGCATTGTTGAATACCTCAATATAAGTCCACACAAACACTTCTGAGAACGGGAAAACCTGGATGAATGTTTACCTAATAGTTTGAGAGAAACATACAACGAGCCCTCGTTGTACCCTTTCTTTTCTTCGGGCAATAACGAAGCGGTCAAGAGCAGCCTCTTAGGTTTGTATTCTGAGTGCCTATTCCACTTCCTTTCCTGCCTCCACTCGGTTGAGGGGAGGATTCCGCCATGGTTATGCATAGGGAAATCGATTACAAGGATCTCCTTCACTGCAGGCTCGAGCAGATGAATGGTTCTGAATAGCAGGGTTAATTTCTTCGATGTTTGTTCCCCGTGCTGCTCATGACCAATGGAGCCCACAAAGATGAAGCAGGCTCGCAATAGCGCGAAAGACTTGAAGGTAGCGAAGCTGTGCGCAACCTCCACGGACATCAGGATGAATTAAATGCTTTATTACAGCCGATTTGCTTCTTCGCTGCTGCAATGACCTCTATTCCTTTTTTGTTCCTATTACGCTGAGGAAGAAAATGGAAGAAGCAGAACGAGGGAACGGGACGGGCACACTTAAACTAGGCGCCCACCGGTGATATGTCTACCCTACAACGCGTTCAGTGTCGAACAAGTGCGCTATTCCTCTCCCCACAGTCACAACCGAATGAGTAAGCCGTTTGACTCTCGGGTATTAACTCACGGTGGTAGCTGAGTGGGTCAGGCGACCGAACCAAACTCCGCTTATTTATCAGAATCAGGTTGGTATCGTATCAGTGCCGATGATTATTAACGCGCTAGCGTTATTAGGCTCATTATTCTATTTAGCAGTGCCTCCTAGCCGTTCGCTATCAGCCGTGCTCATCAAGCGTCCACGGAAGTACGTCATCAGTGCTAACAACTGAGGCAGCCAGATACGAGGGCTCGCCCGTATCAGAAATGTCCAGCAGCGGCAATTAGAATGTGGAAAGAAGGACAAGCATACTATGGCCGATGAAGAAGTAAAGATTTGCGGTTTGAGCGGGAACCGCGCCTGCGCACTGAAGTTCGTTCTACACGCTGTATGTAGTCGCATGCTGAGCAGGCACGGTCGCCAATTGTCCGAACAACTTACGCCACCACGAAAGCGCCTCCCCGACGAACTAAATTGATGCCGGCGCCAGCGTTTTGTTACCTAGCGGAAACCAGGGGCAGAAGATGAACACCAGGTTCTAAAAAACAAGAAAAGCCGACATTTAACCAGAAACAAACTAAAATGGGCCTTAGTAAGAAACAACACCAAGTATCCGGCGTCTGACTACATGAATGTTAAAATAACTTTAAAATTGTGTAATCGTGTAACCATCGCAAGCTCTGTTTGGCAAACGATGAATGGCACTACGCGGGAAATTAAAAAAAAACATAACAACCAGCCAGCATGGGATCCCCGAAAAAAAGTCACGTTAAATCCTCGGCTTGGCCCTACAGAGAAGGCGCAGAGCAGACCTGAGAATTGACAAAATACGGGAAATCTTTGACCATTTAGCCAAAATTGTAAAACGCCTCTACAGGGGCAAGTGCAGGAATGACAGAATGAATGACAGAGCTTGTGCAGGCACTGATGATGAGCCGGATATCATTCAGACTGCAGTACCATACACTACTTCCCCTTACTGAAGAAGGCTAAATGAATGCCGTCATCTGAGAAGCGTAGAGGGCTGCCGTTAACCTCTGCATTTTCACAATCACCTCAAATGTATTTAAATTGTGTCTGATAATGACATTGAATAAATAACCCAGGCCACTCTCTTGGCACAAAAGGAGCGTCGGGGGACAACGAAATGGGGATGGGTCATCCTATAAGATGTAGTCACACCTCCTGAACAAAAGGCTGGACGCTATGATGGATATGTCACCGATCCAGTGCCTTTCCGTAATAGCCCTCACTCGCCTTAAAAACGCATATAAACCTACGCTTGGGCAGAAGACAAGACAGGATGAAATTTCTTTGAGGATAGTTACGAAACCATCAAGAAAACAATATACGCTGTCGCCGGGACTTTCGAAAGTATGAAGGCAACAGCTGTCGTAAAGGAGTACCGTAGCAATCGTTGTAACTCCATTGCCATGCTGCACACGCGTATTGAATCCTCTTTGCAATCACTCCTTACCTGCCGCCCCCCCCCCAACCTGGCGTAAATATCAAATAGATGCCTAAACATCATCACACACGATCAATCGGCCACTAGTCTCTTGGATACAGGCAAAGTACCTAACGTTTGAGAAATATTCCCCAATTCACAATTATAAAAGATTACATTACATGGAAACACGGACACGGATCTGGAAGGGACTATCACAGCCGACCATGCTTCGCTCCAGCTAACATACCGTGCTCCCTGTTAAATATGACTACCGCACTCCCCTACCCGAAAAATATAAAAAAACGTCTCCACATCCTACGCCTAAGAAAGCCATCCTTCCCCATGCCACAAGGGGATCTCATTGCTTAAGGATCGCCGAATCAGCTCAGGACGCAAGCCATCACTTATCTCCACATATCTAGACTGTCGAAGATGCATAGTAGGAAAGGTGAGACATTATCCAAACACTGCGAACCACCCAGTCTCTTCAGCGAAACCTGGTCATATCCAAGGACATGCTAATGGTTGAGTAACTCAAACATCACATATCCAACCTATATACATGCATGAAAGGCTGCTCTGACGAGCTCGTCATCTGAAAATCAGCGTGACCTCATCGGCCCTGGAATTCCACTTTACCTTACAGGGTCAACCAGCACTTTATAAACTTTTCTGAAACTTTCGAAAAATCTTACAAAACAAATATATTTCTCTCCCTGCCTCTCTCCTCCTGCCTGTCTCATAAAAAGCCGAAACGTTCTATCAGGCCACACGATAACACTTTTAAACTTTGACGCTCTTTCTCTCTCGAACTGACCAAAACTCCGCCGCGCTACTTTCTGTGCCCATATCTTTAGCGAAGCAAGCTTAGATGTCGTTGTGTGCAGGGGTAATTAAAACTATTGCGCCTAGCCTAGCTCCCACCCTTGAACTTCGCCACTGAGAAAGCATAAAATATAAACGCAGCAACTCCGTCCCGAAACAATACCTCGACATCGGAGTGACTCGAGCGCGTAATACATTTTAAGACGTAAATATAGATTTTCTACTGACTTTTATGATACGCCGGAATCTGGAAATTGCTAGACAGATTCGCTCTCAAAAAGTGCCAGTGCTTTAAAAGTAACAAGATTTAACGCCCGCGCTTTTGTTCTTCAATGCCAAATAAAACTGCACACTTCAAACTTGACACAAAGAAACAAACGAGCGCATCTACATTGTCTGATCTTGTTCAGATTGTTCGCAGTGCGAAGCAAGTTGTGCATTCCGCGTCATAGTAAGTGAGCTTCGCTGCTATATTCTGTGCGTTCTCTACATATCCACAGATAACTTCGATTCTAACTGTCGTTTGGTATCTATAAAAAAACAGTTTTTCGAAATAGCGCATTTTTTTCTGTTCTCGCAGTTGCTGTCACGCGGAAATATTTAGATTTAAATTGGATCGCCGTTCCTGCCCTTCTTCCTTCTGTTTGTAGTCCGTCACTGTTTTTTTGTTATATTATGTTGGTATCTGTGTCGCCATTTTGTACTGTTGTCTAATCGTTTTACTTGCGCTCGTATAGCCCTTAATACGGGCCCGTTAGCATCCGCAGCGAGTAAAGGTGAGAGCGAAAGGGGGACAGGAAAGTGTCAGAAGAGAGCTAAGTGGGAATTGTAATTTAACCTTTCAACAAAAACGGATCCATGGTAGTGAGGCGGACTTGGAAATAGGCGACAGAAGAAGTGCTCAGGGGTGGGATTATGACAGGGCGAGGGGGGGGGGGGGGGGGTGTGCAGGGAAAAAAACTTTAGTTGATTCCTCTGCCTTGGCAATCGGTAAAAAACAAAAGGAAAATGTGCAGCGAACTCTGCAGGTGAGCATAATTTGCGGGTCGGTGGCGGTTTTTTGGGTGTCCGTTGCGAGCGACGTCCTGCTGGTGGGTTGCTTCGGCAAAGGTGTACTGGCGTCAATTCAGTGACGAATATTTTGTCGTGAAATCCTGGTGTATCCAAGCATAAAACAATTTCGTGTCAAAATGTAAAATCCGAAATCAAACCACCCTAGGCATAACGTACTCTTTAGTACTAAAGGTTGCTTCCCCGCAAGAAACTGTGTACAGGGGTGCACCCTTTACAGGCCGCATGCTTTGTTGTGCTGGGGTCATTCGTGTGACAGATATGACGTCAGCAAAATCTTCGCGTATCCCGGAATAAAATACTTTCGTGTTAAAACATCGTACTGCGCATGGTTAGTGTAAAAAGTTGGCACTAAGCAGGTAAAAAAAGAGGTTCTCTTTCGAGCATGCCAAGTTCATGACAGGTAACTTTGACAGAATCATTAAAGGTGTCCATTTTAAGACGAGAAAAGACCAGATGGAACTTAGGTGCTCTGTGGTGAATGAGACTTTCAATAATGTGTTCTACGAAGTTGAACGCTGTGCTTGGAGGTGCCGAATATTGACTTTCTAGGAGGATCTAAATAAAAAGTAAGAATGAACTACTAAACTTGTTTGATGGGTGGAATTAAACGAATGCCAGGTTCGGGACAATAATAAAAATATAATAAACTGTGGAAACGAGACTTTCTGTTTATGTAACCCGAAACCCAAACAAATACACACAGCAAATAGAGATAAACTAAAGAACAGCGGGAACTAATATATACTGAATAGCGGTGAAAAAGCGGTATGGAACACGGTAAAGAGTTCAAGCAAACGTGGAATAGTCAAAGTCCGGAAGTCAAGCACGAGGACTAAGTACGGGAATGAAATGTCCAAAAAATGTCTTCGCTGCGGGAACGGGGTTCTCCTACCTCACGTCCCAGTAGTGGTGTTGCGGTTTTGAAACGTCGAGGTGATGTCGTGGCGGCGGTAGTCAACCGCGCTCCCAGCTCCCGTGGCGTAGTGGCCGACGCAGCTGCCTTGGGGCGTCGCGTTCTTTCACTGAGGCCCGTCGTGACGACTTGTGCGCGGAGGTGTCTTGGGAATGCGTTTGTGGAGGACCTTTCGGGGCACAGCACGGGTCCGGTCGCCCGACCGCCAAGCCCCCAGTCACTTTCCACACTTCGGAGTTCTTCTCTGGCTCCCCTCTGCCGCCCGCCTCCCTCGTTGGCCGCTTCCGATTGGTCCGCGTCCGGCGCAAGCTCGTGCTCTAATCTCGAGCGCTCATCGCCGTAGCCCAGGCAATGACCTTGGCGCCGCGTGCCTCACGTCGTTTTCTTTGTCATCTTCTTGCTGAGTTTAAAGTGTTTTCTTCTTGGAGTAATGTTTCCTGTGGTCATGTGATTTCTTCGCATGACAACGAACAAAACTTCTAAATTCTATGTTTGCTGATATTTATTTGAATTCCTAATTATTTAGAAATTTCCCGAAGTAGTGTCGCAATTTCGAAGCTTTCTTTTACTTCTTTCCTAATCCGCTATCTTGTGTTAAAAATTATACTGAGTTTTTCGCGGAAACCATAATGAAAGTTCACAAATCTCATTAGAATCCCCACAGACATCTGTCAGTACGTAATTTGCGCAGTTCCATTTCTGAAAATCTGTTTTTATTCTATAGCTTCAGACAGGTGGAAGGACTCTGGAAGTTTTACTGGTCAACATTACTTTGTTAATGTCTCCCCGTCGCCTCACCCGACTTTATCCTTGAGTATTCATCGTAGGATTTAAATAATCTTGTCGTGCTGGTAGCAAGGCTGTGAGACTAATATAGGGAGTAAATTAGAAGAGACATTCTGGGAAAAGTAACTATTCTTTCTCATACCCTTGACGTGCTGAGAAAAATTTCTTGTCTTTCCTCAGTTCTGCAATTACTGTCACTTATCGCCACGTTGTCAAACCCGAATTTTTCGGGTTCAGTTAGGTTTTGAGATCAAGCCTTTTGGGTACGGTTCCTGACTTGGTTCCGGAGCACCCTTCTGTTACGGCTCAAATCAGTTCTGACCGGTTCAAACAGGGTCAAACGGGTTCGGAGAAAAACAAACAGGAGTTTTTGGTGTTTATTTTTTAGCACTGTAATTTCGCTTCTCGGTCACGTCGCTATAGTAAAAGCAAATTCACTATATAGGTTAATTTGTCCAAAAGCTTTGACTTGGTAAACTTTTATCTACAATCGACTGCCGAATGTTTTCCACGGGAGTTAAACGATTAGAACACTAACTGAAACGAAGTACAAGGTTCACAGGAACACTTAAGGCTGCCTATATGTGTTATTCTTTATTTTGTGGCCTAAGCATTCCTGTTTATTTCCTGTGGGTATTTTATATTAATTGAGTTTAGTTCATGTATATAATTGAATTTAATCTTATTCTGGCTCATAAACCGGCAGTTTCTCAGGGGAGCTGGCAGGTGGCGTCAGCGATTGTGGCTCCGGAGTAGCCAGAGCTCGGAAGTAAGTCCTCGGACGCTGGTGTTTGATGGCGGAGTAGATATCATAGACTATAGACCCTCTAGGCAAGGTAATGATGATAGAAACGTTCACGTCGGCTGGGTCTTGCGACAAGCTTGTGATGACGTCTCGTAAGACTTGACCTTGGCTTTTTGCAGTCTATTCGGGAGCGCGAATATTTTAACAATGTGGTGTATCCCTCACTCATGCGCATCGGTAAAACACGAAACTCAAATGTGCCTTCACAGGAGCAGCTTAACGTGTATTGTGCATCGATGCGAACTTGCACATCGGTATTTAAAGTATTTACTCGCGTAATGATCGCACTTTTTTCCCAAAATGTGATGCAAAGTTAGGAGTGCGATCATTAGGCGAGGTTAATTTTTTGGGAAAAGTTTCAGCGCAGAAAATGAAGTTCCTGATCAGAATGTTTACAATAGGTCTCATGAACATAATAAATATAACAAATAAAAACATAATAAAACTCCACTGACCATCCAATGACCACCGAGTGATGCAAAATGCATTGTTTTTATTACGGGGCACGCCGGAATTACGGAACGCGCCGGAACGAGTTTGCTGTGAGGGGAGAACAGTTCTACCAATAAGTGGCTGCTTCTGTCACAGTGTGGGGCATCAAGACCCGGCTGCCGATGCAGCAAGCCGAGCGCGTTTTTTATGTTTTGTGAGTACATTAGATGCATTTAGTGAGAGTTGCTTCCGCACCAATAATGATCTCACACTTGCCGATATCATTAATATCATCAAGTCCGCGTAATAACGTAGCCATGACCGCTTTGAATGAAGAGACAACTAACTTAAGCACGACCATCGTCGTCTAGACTTGGCGCACAAAGACATATGGCTGCGAAAAGTTCAGGGTGCGATCATTGCGCGGGAAATCAAATGTCATTGTTTGGCGACGAACTTCAGGGGTGCGATCATTACGCGAGTGCGATCATTATGCGAGTTAATACAGTATATTTGGTCGGTATGGCACCGTTAGACGTATCAACATTAGACACTGGAAGACACGCGCCGAAGCATTGCGTAGATCCGATTGAAGCCCTAGGCTGTGCGCCTAAGGTGAGGGTATACTTGGCGTGATCATTACTGCCAGGGCATGATCGCTTTTGGTGACGTCGTCGTTTTCGTTGGAGAGATTTTATGCACTGCGAAAATAGGCGGAAGAGTGCAGCGGCAAAGGTAGTGTAGCGTGGTTTATAAATGAATTCACCATTCGTCTGTGCTGTTTTATAAAATAACTTTTATGGCCAGTGAGAGTCCCAAAATCTATTTGGATGAATTACATTAGAAATATACTTTTTACCTTCCTTCACGCATCACCATCTTTACGAAGAGGACCTAACTCACGTAGTGGGCAATCTCTGATATCTGTTGCCCATAGCAACCCCAATAAATCCCTCGTTTTGTCACAATGGCATCTCATGCAGGTCGAAGTGAATGCTTTCAATGCTACGGTCATGACGGGGTGCTTGGTATAAGGAGTTAGCACGTAACATTTTTCGCAAGTATGTGATTTAAAGAACGTTGTAATATTACCAACCCGGTATAAAAGAGATCCTCACTCGACGCACACAGAGTGAAAGTGCTAAACGCACAACACTTAAATTATCATTCTGCAGAAAGTAATCGTCAACATTTTATTGGCGGAGGCTACAGAAATTGACAGAAGACAGTAAACAGGGAAAAATCCGGGCGGGTAAATGCTTCATAACTTAAACTAGTATTCCGCTCCACGTTTTCTTTTTTTATCAACAAAGCGCACAGAAGCAAACGTTTCGCAGCAAGCTTTCGTTTTCATAACCAAGCTGAAGAACACATAAGCCATGATTAATCTACCGAAGATTTTATAAATGTTTCTGGTTGTGTTTACTTCTAAACTTGAGAAAACTCCATTTCCACACAGAATTGTTGTGTTGAATTCTACAAGAGTTCTTCTTCCGTACTGAACCACCTGGCGTGCGAACATACCTGAAACTTTCTCTTCCCTGTTTTTGGTTGTGGCTGGAAGTGTGAGCTAATTTATTTTTAATTGAGGCTGGGCAGTTGGCCGTCTTAACAAATTTATGCTTTTTCGTGTCTTTTTTTCGAAAAGCCCATATTTATAAAATGTTGGTCAAACAAAAATTCACGTGAACAGAGATTTTTGGTATTTAACTCTTATGGATTACAAATTCTTTGGAGGCACGCTTGGGCACTGCTTAGATAGCTAAGTACGAAGCGGAAAAGTCCACGATTACGTTTCACTGAAAATTAAGCCAGGTATTCTAGGGTAGAGTTTCTATCTTCACCGCTTCCATTACTCGAGAAAACGCGCCTCGATAATCGATTTCACTTTCGGACGCTTCGACGTAATCAAGCGCAGCGTGCCTACAAGATGTAATAGACCATAATGCAAAAATTGCTTATTGTCTCTTGGTGACAAGCATTACCAGTACAAACGCTGATACACCCTCCTCGGTGGTTCAGTGGCTAAGGAGTTGCGCTGCTGGGCAAAAGGTAGCGGGTTCAATTCCCGGCCGTGGCGCCGCTTTTCTAATGGAGGCGAAAAGCGAAAACACCCATGTGTGCGAGATTTAGGCACACGTAAAGGTCCCCAGGTGGTCAAAATTAATCCGAGCCCTCCACAACTGCGCGCCTCATCGCCTGCGTTGCGTAGGCGCGTTAAACCTTACAATCAAATAAAAAATCCTTCAAGGCTTTCACTGATCGCGCCAAGGTTTTCTATCCTGAGGCGTTAGCACTCATATCGCATGTCTATCGATATCTTAAACAAATTTTCTCATAACACCCATAACATATTTTCCTTCCTACATCATTTCACCCGACAACAAACAAAAGGCTGCTCTTTCACAGAGGTGCAAAGCAAAAACGCTTGTGCATTCGAGATTTCGGAGCCCATTAAAAATCCCCAGGTGGTCAAAATTAATCGGTGTCCTCCACTACTCACACCTCATCGCCTCTGCAGTGTGGCCGCGTTAAACCTCATCATCAATAAAAAAAGGCTGCTCTTGCGGGCACAAGAGCGTCCATTTGTCTGTTGTAATGATCGATGCGCTATTCCGCCCGCCAGATCAACGTATGTCCATGTCCTTTTAAATTTCGGAATAATTTGGCGCGAAGGCCTTCAAACATGACCTAGTTGGATGAGGTAAAAATAAACAACGCCCTTTAGCCGCCGGTCCATGATAACACCATTTGTTGTAGTGTGCCTGAACTAACTGTAAGTACATTAACTTCTCTGAGATTGAATACTGCCTCCTGCGTGCATGAAGAAAAAATTGCGGCAAAAGTAGCAATATCGTTATGCGGGCGAACAACATACAAACCGCAATTAAAGTGCTGTGCAATACCCCGGCCGTTGAGTCGGTCGATCACGCTTTTAGGTTTCTTACCTGAAGTTACGTTGTATTGAAAAAACGGTGGCCGCCACTTCCCCAACTTTGCCTCGACGCGTTGTCAATACTCGTTCCCCTTGCCTTGAAATGTTACAAAACAGCACGACCTGCAAAACATTGGCCGCGTATCTGCTCCTTTCGTCGCAAATGTCGACAAAAGACGATAGTCTTCGTATGTATTTCCCAGGTAACTGCCTCTCTTCGCTTTTCCGCTCACCTCTCATGCTCTACTTCGTGCGTTGCGGTCCTCCCAAGTTAAACATGCTAAAGGTTTGCCCAAGTCCATTTAAATTTACAACGGTCTAATGCTCCAGGTCAGGTTTCTCGATACCAAGGCTACCGTTCGTCGGAGACGCTCGTGAATCGAGGCGCCGTACTTTAACGTTCATAGAACCGCGTTGCCCTAGTCTACGTGCGTTCCAAGCAAAACCTAGCCTATCTAGTGGAACCTTTCGTAACTGTTGCTGCTTGAATTCTTAAATTTGAAATGCCGCCAGAAGCTATAGTGGCGCGGGCGACAGCAGGCGACAGGGTAATTTTTTTTTTGCAGTAGATGTTGTATTTCATTTCGAAAAAATCATGCATCTGTGACTTTTGTTATAAAGGAACACTATAAATATCCCTTGTGTATTATTTTGTGTGTTATATTTGCATAATGTCTTGTTCTTGTTCAACAATGTTGACAGGTATGCACATATTGACCGGACTTAGACGTTTAGATTTCGCTGTATTTGACTATTACGAATACTTCATTTCACTTTCGCCGGGTGGAAGAATCGAGTCACAGACAGACAGACAGACAGACAGACAGACATACATACATACAGACAGACAGACAGACAGACAGACAGAATAAATTTCTGGGTTTATTTAGCCCAAGAAAGACAACAGTCTTTAAAAGATGTTTATAAAAAGTTTATTAATTTCGCCTAGACCGCGTGTACAATACTGCCCCCTATTCTTGAATGGAGGTAATGGCGTTGCGTCTTCATGAACTGATACGACACGCGTGTTGAGGGCCGCGTGAAGTAGTGAGAACAGCGCGTTCTGGAAAATACACTATTTTAACGTCATACAAAATTGCTGTCAGTAACGAGATTCCAGATTTTACCTCTCTTCGGAGAACAAAAGAACTGTAAATAAAGAGTGAAAAATTGCCGGAGAACAAAGCGGGCAACGAGAGGCGCACGGAAATTTCAGGGCGTACAAAGTCGTCGCTGGACAATTTATAGCGTGGTAACTTATTGATATTTTATTACCTTTGTAAGTATTCAAGATATCTAAAAAATTGCGCCCACCTCCCCGCGCGGCGAACCCTGTGTAGATGCGACGCATCGTGGGGTTCACTTGGTGTTTCCGTTGTATTGATTCTGAAATCGCGTGAAACGTGTCGGGAAGGCGTATGATTAGTATGTTTTATGATTATTATTATGTATTGTTGGCCAATCTTGGTCAATCTCTCTAAGTGGTATGCTTGGGGCTTCGCTGTCGCAACGACCCTTAGTCCATCATTGTTGCTGTAAGTGGGAGCTTCTTTTCTTTTATTGCAAGTGTTAATCATTGCCCCATCATACGTTGTATCAGTAGCTTCTTGACGTAGTTTGAATGAGTCAAGGATATAAGGCGCGTTCGTTGCATTTGATTCTGTCTCAGCTTTGTGGCGCGGTGGGAAGAGCACCATGTACCTCGCGTTCCGCCCACAGTGTCGTGGGATAGAAACCGGGCGCCGCCAACTATTATTTTTTTTTTTATATTGTAGGGTAGGGGTGTGGACGGACAACGCCGTATGGAGGGACAAGGCAAGTGAATGAAATGCTGTCGCATCTAAAACTTGTTTCAAAAGCACTACTTCTATGCGTAAAAACTTCGTTAATATCAACGCTGCTCAAGGCAGCTCTGTAGAAGATAACATAAGGGAATGTTTCAAAACTGATGATCCTCTTTCCCACATACTTTCTTTCATTGTTTGCTCAAATGAAGGCCTCTCTCAGCCATACTCCCAGACGTTTGCATCAAGATTTGACATTCTTATCGCTTCCTGTGACAATGCACTTGAATGCTTGCTTCGGGCTATCGATAGCACAGATGGGCAGAAAATTATGCTGTGTTGGCTTTTGTATGACCGTGCCAATTTTATAGAATATATTAGGTCCTGTATCTCAAACATTTTTCTTAAAAATACCTTCTGTATCGCACCCGTTTTATGCGCTGCTAACGTCAAGCAATATTGCGGTACGAGTGTCACCGAGTACAAAGCAAATGTAATGAGATCTCACCAGGTCTACAATGCCAACCACATAGCTTATTTTTCGTACTCAAGCTAGTCCTGAGATGTAAAACGCTGCCAAACATGAAAGATATATAATAACGCCATTTTAGCTTTTACGTCTGAAAAGGTTTCCAAAGCGGCGGATTTTGGTGCCATGACCAGTAGAAATTTACTAGCCACATTGTATTGAGAACACTGCGATAATATAACGGGACCGCCCCAAAACAACGAAACCTAGAAGGAACTCGCCATCTGTCCTTCTGCTGGTTGCTCTGGCCGAGTACCTAGTCTGTGTTGAGTTATTCTGGGTTCTGATTAACCTGCTACCGGTACTCTTACCGGTACTCCCCGACGGGGCAGAAACTTGGAGGCTCACCAAGAGGATTCAACTTCAATTGAGGACGACCCAGCGTGCAATGGAACGGAAGATGATAGGTGTAACATTAGGGACAAGAAGAGAGCAGAGTGGTTTAGAAAACAAACGCGTGGTAAGGACGTGTTAGTTGAAATTAAGAAGAATAAATGGATGTGGGCAGGGCATGTAATGCGAAGAAAAGATAACCGTGTGCGTGTTTCCTTTTGTATGTCTCCATTCAGAGCGGCTTGAAGAGTTTCATTCTGATTATTCGTCCAGAAATGGGTGTGAGCAATATTATAAACGTTAGATCTGTAACGAGCAGGAGCTTTGGCCTGTGACGTAAAACCTTCCAAGCGAAACTTCTGAATAACGACAGTTCGCACAAGGAGAAAATCTTTATAATTTCAAGCAACAAGCTTCGCGTATACTTGTTCAAGATGAGACAAGCCGAATGCAGCAAACGGATTCTCGCGGTTATTCGAGGTGCACCACTGGTATGTCCATGCATCTGCGATATTTGCTTTCTCAAAACATCGTTACGAGCCCATCAGTTGGCCCTCTTCGGGAAGACTGCGCTGTAGAACGATGCCTTTATAGTACGAAGTATTTTCTATGCAGTACTGGGTCTCCTTCAGAGCGCACAAAAAAATAGGATAAATGAACCAGGGGCAGTAAAATGAATGTGAATACAGCGCACAAACTTTGCATGGCCGGTAGGAATGGTTGGCGCTGTCTATTTTCGAAGTGTTCTCAGACTCCGTACCCCCCCCCCCCCCTTCTTCCTCTCTAGCCACAGGGAGGCGGAATCCAGGCGCACTGAAGAAATAGGGCGAACAAGGCATCAGCAGTGTCTCGTTTTTTTAATGTTTGAATCCCTCTTCTGCCGTTTTCTTTGCACTGATAGGACCTCGGTTTCTTCCATTCCTACTCCCACATTGTCAAGATTTATTCCCGTGGACTGGGCGCTCTTCTGCGTGTCTTGAAATGCAGTTTACTCTGCCTGTTCTGTCTTGTCCCCTCCACTTATCGATGGGAGTTGTTTCCACAAAGAACCACCGATATCGGCTTGTTCAGTAGGGATGTGTGGTCATCTGTCACGTGTCATGGCTGGTATGTTCCGCAGCTTTCCTGTTATTTGTCCGGTGCCTTTTACTACTTTTCTTCTGAGTACATCCAGGTCTTTTTCAAGGAGGAAGGAGAGGATTCGGTGATATCTTTTGAATAACACCACATGTTTATTACGTTTTTATTAATGACGCGAAAGAACAGAAGAAGAACGGGAGAACTGAACGAAACGAATGTTTACCTTCATATGACACTTACTGAATGGCAGCAATGCCTTTCAACTTGGCGCATACTCCTGGCTGCCGCAGGCAAAAAACGCCAACATACCAACCAAGAGCGCCCATCTGTCATTACGTCTCCAATGTGCTTGTAGCCTGGCAATTAAGAGCAAATGATATAAGCTCCCCATTGAAACAAAACACCGAAGTTGTTGTTGCTATTGCGCTAATGCTTTCCAGTAAGGAAAATGGCCGCCGCTGCAAAGGGTCAATAAAAGCCTTGCGAGTTAGTTTTCGAATTCAAGAAGCTAGGAAGAGTAAACACTGGGTGCGTTTCCACCATGGTACTGCTGCATGTGGCCAGCCGGAGCAGAACAGTTATTCAAGTACATCATATACTGCCATCATATCGCGTGACAGATGGGTGAAATGGAACGTGAACAGAGCAGGTGTACCCCGCCCTCTATGGCTGAAGCCACGTGCTCAGGACTGTAATGAAATGATATGTGTGAGATGTGTGAGTTGGCCCCATCAGTTGACCATCGTCATCTTCCCGTAGGGGAACCGCTGAAAAAGAACAAGGAGAAGAAGACAAAGCTGCGAAGAGGAGGGCTGCGTGAGTTTTGGCTACCGTTATCCTCCTCGGCCGGCGCATCTTCCCGATCTGAACCCGGTCGAAGAGCGGCTCATCGCGCCTCGACTCCCCTGCATGAGCATCAGGCGGCTGACTCGAGGCAACGGGCAGTTTGGAATCAATGGACACGAGGTGAACGTGCCCATCGACGTATCGAAGGTTGTGCGGTGCCTTCCTCGCATGGTACCCGAGGACGTTGCGTTCGACGTTCGCATTTCTGCATCCTCACAATCCTCCTCGGGGAGGTGCGGGGGAATTTTCAATGCGGCTGCCCTCTAATCTAACTTATGGTGCGGGGAAGGTAACAGCAGAATGATTTCCAGTACTAGCTACTGCCGCGTTTTCTGATAATAACGAAGACAAGTTATGAAAATTTGGAGTCCTGTATAAATGATGTGAAAAGAATGCAAAGCTGTACAATTGCAGCAGGTTTGTGAATTCATATGCCCGTTTTTCTATTCCTAAATAAAACACATTGGTTGATTTGTATTTACAGTTATCTACCACCATGCTGACAATGACACAGGGGATTATGTTGGAAGGTTGCCAAGAAGCTCGTTGCTGAGACCAACGAGAGGATAGGATGGTGGGGCTTGAAAATCCTGGCGACATATGTTCCCGCATGAACTTTTACTGTCGGGATTTGTTGCGTTCCGAAGCTCCTTTGTGACCGCCACCTCATTTAATTTCCGGTCACGGACCGCATTCCCAATCCCTCGGCCTACCACGAGACGTGCGTCCGCATACTTTAGACAAACAAGCCTGCTCGGAACAAACCGAGTCACGGTCTTAGGGGATTACGAAAATTTTTTTAAAGCATGATATTTTCTAGGGCATCAAAATATTTCCATTTCTCACTAATCATTAAGTAACAATATGTTTTGTTTGGGCAGTTACGTATCAGCTCTGAGAATTTATCATCAATTTTTATGCATTTAATAACTCCGGGCAATCTTTTATGCGGCTTGAATTCAATTTGCTTTTGACTCATTTTTAAAGCCAAAATCCAGGCTCGGGCATTTGTTACAGTTTTGTAGCCACGTGGAAAGCGCAGTGCTACTCTACGCGTTTTATTGTATCCCCGTTTTATGCATCTAGCGTGGTCAGCAATGTGCGACACAGCGCGGGGCTCTTTAAAAAAGAAATGTTTCTCACAACCAGGTTTCTTGAACATTAATCAATCACTCATTCCGGTACTTTGTTGCCAATTCAGGGGAAAATGTTTACAGAGAGTATTTGACTGGCTAAGGCTAGTTGCGGCATCATTCCTGGATACATGAACACTTCAAGTATAAACTTCGGAAAAAGTTGTCACGTGTTCGATGTGTCACCGGTAACCGACAATAGGCCAGGTTTTTTTTTTTAATAGATGCTGTGCTTCAACGAGTATTTTCGTTCATTCTATCAAAGGCCCCGTCAGCCTACCTTCACAGCGCTGTCTCGGAAATGGCCAATTTGGAGGCTCGGGGGTTCGCTCCGCGTGTATTGGCGCAAGCTGTGCTTGACGAAGTTTTCTTCTAGCGCGTTGTTTGGTCCCTTTCGTAACATACATTCAAAAGGGAAGTTATTATTTAGACCAACTAAAACTATCTATTTTAAACTGGTAGTGTTTATTGGCCAGGGTGCCTGCCTCCGACTGGAATGAGTCCGTCTCCAGAAAAGACAAAATACCTCGTCATTGGGGGGCTCGACCATCTGCAGGCACAAATACATTTCACGCTGAATGGTCAACCCATCGAGCGTGCTGCCGACAGGTGGCTCCGGATACTGGGCGTACCACTCCACGAAGACAGAGGGGCCAGTGAATGGATCCGGCAAATCATATGTGTTTGGAAGCAGCAGCTTCATATCATCAAGAGAATTGGAGGCCGCTTCGGCGGGGCTAATCTTTTCTAGAGAGGTACTCCCCTGCTGTAGTTGAACTTTTCTAATCAACTTTATTGGTTCATTTTGAGCGGCTGTTTTTATCTTAAGCTGATGAAAACACGATCGCCAGAAGCAGGCGCTGGTTTACTTATTAAGTGGCGACCATGTTATCTTAAGCAGTACCGCACGCCTTAAAAAAGCTTGCAGCAGAGATTGTGTCCTTAGTGAGCGGTGTTGCTTCAGTTTGTTCTTCCCATATTACTTTATTGTTTGAAGATTTTTTCTGTTATTATCCCTCATCCAATTTAAACTTATGAAAACTTGCGCAATGGTCAAACTTCTTCGCAGGTAATTTCGTGCAAATAGAAAGTTTCAGCGTTTATACAAGCGTTACTATTTCATTAGTATTTATTAGAAAGGTTGGGCTTATCATTACAATAAAGTTTATCTTTTCTCTCAAAACGCGGTGACGTTATTAGTTTTACGTACCGTACACGAAGAAACCGACCGTATCCCGAACTTGGTATTCTCGAAGAGTAGGTTTTTAAGGCGACAGAATTAGATAAATGGGTAACCCAAAGGTGGTTTAGAGAATCGCCTACTGCACAAGAGCAACAACAGTGAAGTACATTCGAACCTTGTTCTAAAGAAGTAGGATCAGGCCAGTAAATTAGTTCGTTATGTCCGATATTCGTTGTAACCGTAGAGGTAAAAATTGGGTCTAATAAATCGGCAATCTGGCTCGCGCAACAATCGTAGATCAAAAATGCGTTTTTCTAAGCTTCGAACCCATTATAATAGAGGTAATCCTTATGTCTCCTTGTGGCGTTTCAAACAAAACAGACAGAAATCTGAGATCGCGAAATTACAACAGAACAAAGTTCGTTCGGAAAAACAGACCAGGCTTCTTGTTTATTTGAAGGAGGGTGTAGCCTTTGCCTGGTGGCTTTCAGTCTGAGGGGAACGAAGTTTTTCAGTGTCCACGCAATAAAGAGCCTTTTCTAATTCTGAAGTTTTTCAAGCTGCTAAAAAGTTTTTCTTTCGACTCACATTTTTAATATTTGCTTTTATCATGCTATCTGTGGAGTTTTGAGCCTCGTGGGAACCAAATACTTCGTTATACGCCTCGAGTGCGGTCTGTAGGGGCGCTACTGAAACTGCCCTAGCTGCCCGTTTCTAAAGCAGCCGCGGGAGTTTCCGGCCCGCCCTCTACTGTCACCGTTGCTTCGGGGCCCGTTCACGACTGAGATTTACCCTGTGTAGTCTTTGTAAATGCATATTTATGAGGAGCAGACACGCTGTTCGCAGACGCGGCACATTTACGAGTGTGTAAATGTGTCTGACGCGATCTCAGTCTGGTGCATTCCGTCTGTACAAGCGCCAGGTGTGCGTCACAGGCCGGCGTCGCGAAACCGTGATATGCATATGGAGATGATTGCAATTCCACTGCCCTGAAATTTACTAACAGTGTCTCCTTAAGCATAGTTTCCGCAGATCGTCATGCTACGGCTATACACTACGATTAAATCAGTTTTGTGCGCTCATATAACGTAGCGGAGTGCTCATACCTGACAGCATACCAGTTATGCTTGCCAGTATCTTACCTCAGATATTGATCCCCGCCCTGGACATGTCATAAACATTCTCCGAAATAAGTACGATGGATAATCTAAAAGTATATCCGGGATCAACGCACGACAACAAATTAGGCTGGGGCATCTTCTCGTGCGCTGAGCGCCCGCAATCAGTCATATATGTTACATATCCTCCGCGATCAGCGCGCAGAAGGGCCTCTAGAGTAATGCCCGTTTGTGATTTAACGTTTCTTCAAAGCATAGTCATATGACGCAGCGAGCCTGCATAATCCAGCACAAACAGAAATCAGAGGGCCTCATGAGATATTCCGCTCTTCTAACGACCCCTTTTATCAGTTGTGAACTTGTATACTTCAAAAAATGCGTCCGTTGAGTGATCAACGGTTCGTTGAAGTTTAAAAACTAGAGTGAGGTGAGCGCGTAGCTTATGTGTGTGAGTACTAAAACATTCATTCCTTGATTTCGCTCCGCAT
This sequence comes from Haemaphysalis longicornis, assembly GCF_048455015.1. Classification (NCBI taxonomy): domain Eukaryota; kingdom Metazoa; phylum Arthropoda; class Arachnida; order Ixodida; family Ixodidae; genus Haemaphysalis; species Haemaphysalis longicornis. The sequence goes on from NW_027526385.1 coordinate 22,241,671, forward strand.
TTGTGCACAACCATACGTAAGCGTCTCCCTCCTCCTCCATCTTTATGTGTCGCGGAATAGCAGGCATTTCGCACACTCGCACACTAGTTGGCCTGGTGGTTCCTACCCGGCTTAAGTTTAGAAGAACGTCTTCATTATTACACAAGCTGCACTGACTTTTTTGCATTTCCGTACGAGCTATTGTGTTTCTTCCGGACATGCAGACCATTTATTCTTCCGTTGTTTAATTCTCTTTTCTTTGTTCTTGCTATAAGTCATGAGTGCACATGTTTCACGACGCAGAGCCTTGGAATATACTTAACATTTACGAGTGTCTTACATTCTTATGAAAGGCACAAGTTATTATCAGGTATTGGGTAATCGCATCCCTGTAATATATTTTTCTATGATGCATATATTCGAAATGAGGCCGCATTTGTTTTCCGCGCTGCCAAACGAAACACACCTCTCATTGTGACAGTATCACGATTAAACAAGGAGGCGATAAAATTCACTTGTGCCGGAACTTATTCGGTGGTGGCAGCGGTGGTATGCTGCTGCCGCGCCGACGCCCGTAACAGCGGCCAAGAAGGGCGCAGAACCGCGTTTTCGGATAGCTATTGTTGGTGTATGAGCACCCTACCAAGACGCTGCGGCTTTTGAAGTGACCTAAACGTACTATTTACTTACAGACAACAACTTTTAAGGCTTGGAAAGACAAAAAGAAGCGAAAGAGAACCAAAACACTGGATGAGCCCCTACCGGCCGCTCAGCGCTAATACCGTCAATGCCGCGGAGAAGCGGCGGCAGGCGGTGCAGCGATCGCAAAGCTCGAGGCCATACCGTGGCGCCACCTACGAGTGACGTCACTTGTAGGATGCCGAATCGTGTTGTCGTCTGCTACAGCAGATTTCCCGTGCGTATGCGGAAGGGTGTGTTTTTCTTGTGGCCACCGTCTTGCCCGCTCGTTGTGGATTTGATGCAAATTACCAAAAAAGTCTCTAAACCAAATAATTCGGGCAAGCAATCAGCGACTCGCTTGTTTCCGGCGACACCGCCGGGTTTAAATAGTTGCTACCATCGCGACCCACAGCTCTTACATTCGCAGCCAGCTAACGCCAAGGACGATGCAACTGATGCCGAGAAAAGTACGCTGTAAATTCATTATGAAATACTTGTGACGGGACATGTGTGTGCAAGCAAACACCTTGTAACAGCGACGGAAACGCGTCGCTTACTTATGATCTCACCGCGCGAACTGCGTATTGCCCGGTAAATTAATGACGCGAGAACGCTGATCAGATTGCTTCGCCGCACATGCTTAAAAGTACTGTTATGGTCTGCAGTTTGGCTTGATCAGTGCCTATTTCCCCTACGATGTTTTTATAGTCATGCCCTGATTTGATTAACGGTCACTGCCGTAGCCTGTACTCTGCACGGCTGATGTTTACTTTTCGCGACTTATCCGCAATGTATGAACAGTATGAACGCGAGTTTTTAACGCCTTCGAGCGGGTTCGGACAAGGCTATATTTAGTTTTCATTAGGTGCTCGGCGGGGTAATTTATAATTGCAGCGTGTTTTGTATGTTTACAGTAAGCCGGCATTTCTCAAGCATCAATTTCGAAACTCACGACTGCTCACAGAAGGCGAGGCTGCGTACGAGGAGAAACACGTCGTTAATGATTTCGGGTAATGGGGATATTTAGAATAGGAGAACCGAGCGTTGGGTGCCCCCAAGAAGTTAGAGGAACCCAAACGCAACACGCGCGTGCGCGACCGGAGGGCCTCCGCCAACAGCTCGCAGCCGGCTTCGGATGCACGTAATCGGATGTTGGGAACCTTGGCGTCGCAGCAGATATTTCATCGCCGTTAGAGTTGCGAGTGACAGTCCCTAACAGAACGTTTCACCGCGCTGGGAACTCTGTAAGCGCGGTGATTTCCGTTGAAGCGATCAACAATCAAGATACCTGCACGGCCTCGGCCGATTCTTGCGCGCAACCATAGCATTCCTTCGGCCGCTCGCCGCACCGTGCGTGAACGGGCCGGCGCTGCCGGGACCGACCTCCGCGGCCTGTCGGCGTAAATCGCGGCATATATTTCAGCATTTCTTTGAAAACCACAGCTGCAGGACACTACCTATCAGAATTTTTCATCACACTAACATCCACTTTCACCAATCTGGAACTTCTTTTTCACGACTTGTGTGATTTTAAAAAGCGGCGACAAGTTTATGCTGCCGCGACCTGCGTCGGTTCGAGCCGCACCGTCGGCTGTGCGGGCAGGCACGGCGGCTGCGTGTGCTGCGGTGAGCAGTTAACGCTTCACGATTTACTGCTTTATAGATTCCTTGCTAACAAGGGAAATCTAGAAACTTCACTCGGCGATCGTCGTAGTCCACATTGTTGATCGGGGAAACAAGCCGCTGCTTATGGTTCAGTCGCATGCGTAATACACCACCACGCTAATGGTGTTTGCGGATAATCAACCACAGTTGACACGGTTATACAGTAACCATTAGGTCGAACTACGCTTGACGCACTGAGAATTAACTTCAAACGGAGGATAATTAACACGAAAATAATTTTAGAACGCGCTTCCTAAGCGAAGTGTCACGCGCTCCAAGCCAACTACGCAGCAAGATAGGAACGGTGATCCTACAAGTGACGTCAATGCGATCGCAGCGCCGGCCTCTCCAGTGGTGGGCCTCGCGGCCAATAGCCAATATCGCGCGCCGATTGAGGTTTTGGTTTCGTTATAAAACAAACAGGTGTCCTTTAAATGAAGCATCACCAAACTAACTTCGTATTTTGTTCGCTATCTCCGATAATTCGCTATATATGTGTTCGCTATAACGAGGGGAATATATGAGCTGAAGAAAAAATTCGGAAATTTGGGCCTAGATGGGAATATAAACGGTGGCTTCCGGAACGCCACCCGAGCCGGGATCCCAACGGCACTGCAGCTCGGTGCATCTACTTGAGTAACAATACACAAGTGAACGCGTTGTGGCCTACGACTGAGAAGACTGTGTTGGAGACATGTACTGGGACCAACATATGTAATTTCGACACGCTAATTAGGAAAGAAACAATTAAGTGAGTAGAAAGTTGGAGTCCTGCTAAATCTCGTTTTCTTGGCGTGGCACACGCAGGTTCGTGGAAGCCTCAGCTTAGCAGGGTCATCATGCGGCATCCATTGACACCAGCGACCGTACGGCGCTGCCCAAGAGATGGGGTGGGTGCAGTGCGAGCGCATTCCGAAAAATGTCTAACTAAATGGCAAGTTTTCAAAATGCGGTGCGCCACAACTCTATTTCTTGCACCCAGGCTTACCTTCGCGTAAGGCCCGGGAAACAACACGTAACGTTGCCCCCCGTCATAGCTGCCGCAACGCCTTTCCCGCTGATCGCCTTGTTCTTTATCCTAAGGTTTTTTAGTCACAACTGCTGCATTCCTCTCAAGCTTAGGGGCACTTAAGTACTCCCCACTCATTTGAACAGTTTTTATCAGAAGTTTGAGACATTCTACGCTAAAATTAAATCTGATGTTCAGCTAAGCGAGTGGACGACTGTACGACACTACTCTAGAGACTTGGTGGGCGCCCTGCCCAGCTCGTCAGTCTCTGATCAGTTGATTTGTCGACAGGGCGAGGGAAGGGACCGGAGCCTCAAGAGCACTATATCTGGTCTTTTTTAAGGATCTTCGGCCGGTTGCATTTTCCTTCACCCTCTCTGTCCGTTCTTCTAATAATAATACGTTTATTAGCCAGCATCCCCACCACCACGTGGAGGTGTACCGGCGTGACGTTAGGCCTAACATTAGGCTGTTACCTCTACCTTCAACCACGTGTAACCGCGTTTTCGCACAACGAGTAACGTTGCTTGATAAGTTGTAAGAAGCAGTTTTAGTGGTTACATAATATCAGGCTTACACCTAGGCCTAAGAAGGGAGACTGACAAACAGTCTCAGTCCTAATAGCATGCAGATGCAAAAGAACACTATTGAAAAAGGGGTAACCTAATAAAGACGATACGGTTGGCAGTGGGTAGTAAAGCTTTCGCATTAGCAACCTCATAAAAAGCGCTTAAATGTCCTTGTATTAGGTTAGCCCTAAACAGAGAATAACGTCTCGCATGCCTACATGTGGCACGTTCCGAAAAGTAGGTGCTAACAAGATATTATAAATTCACCCATGGCACAGAAGTTATCTGAATATATTGCGCGTTACGCTTCTCGGTCTACAGGGAAAAACCATTAAAACTTCGAGTGCTAAAGTTTTACTCAACCTGCAACCTCTCAAAGGCGGTTCAGTTATTAGCCAGAGGGACTGTGACACGCTGTCCTGACTAGTTTTAGTACCAGCCTAGCGTTGATACAAAAAACAGTCAAGAGAGGGCGCCGCATCCCTAAAAAGGCCTATTAGGAGATAGTGTATTGCGTATTCATTATTTTGGGGTAATTATAGCACCCATTCAGTGTTATTTTTCAAATCTTATATTATGGTTTTCTTATCTACGGCCTAGCAACGGCAGCCTCCATGGCAAGGGCGCCGCGTAAAGGTGACCCCCAACAGTTTGCATATGAGTAAGGTGTGCTCTGCGGCGCGATTGTATTGACATCGGCTTCGGAACGCGAGTGACGCAGGTTCAATCCATAACAGTGGCACTGGTGATGTTTTCGAAGCCACCTTTTGTGTGAGTGACGCCGCGTAACTACGGTGGCTATACACCGTGACCCCGTAAGTGCTACGACGACAAGCCGTGCTCCTAAAGTGATCCGCAATTAAAACAGTTCTTAATTGACATGATACTTTCGGCAGTTGTTAGTGAAGCTTTCGCATTCAGTAAACCATAAAAAGCGCTTAGTAGTCCTTGTGCTAGTTTAGCCACAACCACACAATATTTTTTTTACAGGCCCACATGCGGCACATAAGGAAAAGTGCACGCCAGTAACATACTAAAAACTCACCATTTGCAAAGTAATTATCTAATTAGCTAGCAACTTAACATTGTGTGCCTATAAAGTCCCCACAAGAAGTGCGCGCTCACTCCTCGGCATTAGTCGTACTTCCATACGCACGCCGTCTGCATGCGGCGCAAAGCGGATTCCTGTTTTCCAACCTGTGTACCCCGTATAAAGAAGAGTGAAACAATCGCCCGGCAGTTAAAGCTTGTTTGAAGTCGAAGAAAAGTGTTACCTTTTTCGACCGTTTTTACTTCGCTTCCACCCTTCTTAATTTCGTACTTTCACCGCCGCAGAGGCCGGATGCACAAGTGAATTTGTAGTAAGCCTGTCTGATTCCTGACACTTGAATAGCGGACGATTCTTGCCGCAGCATGACTCGCCCTACGAGCAGAAGGAGGCGGAGGATTTACGTGCATGTTATGGAAAACGAGGAAGGGTACAAAGTAACAAACCTGCATTTTCATTAGGGTGGGGTATGCCGGTTGACGTTGTGCATTTGAAATTACGCCATCGTCTTTGAATGCTGTACTCCTGTCGAATCCCCGCACTGTACATTGAGCTTGTGAATACAATTGACAAGGACGGCCGTTCTGCGTTTTTCTTCTGCTTGCATACCTCTCTTGGGAACAGTTCCTTCTGTTTTCAGGTTTCCAGGAACAGCGCGGTTGAAACAACGCTTAACAACATTTCCCCAGCACATGTCATAGCCGGAACCCAGTTTCGGCCAAGGAACAAGACAAGGCATTTTCAAACCCGGATCCAGATAGAAGTCAAACGCATCTTAACATTACCCAAGTTAATTTTGTTCTTGTGAATCATGCGTGAGCTTTATTTTAGTTTCCTGCGTTTATTATTTTTCCTGTGTCAGAACCACGGACACCCTTGAAGATGACGGAAAATAGGATTGATGTAGGCTGCTGTGATCTGAATTTATACAGTAAGACGTCCTATGTCATCGGCATAAGTGCGTGTTGGGTTCATTGTTTTTTATCTACTGTACATGGTGCGCTTTCTTGTGTTGCTGACTTCTGGTTGAGTGTACTTGCGTTGGAGGATGATTTTCTCCACATCTGAGCGTAGTGCTTTTATTGTGTTTGAGTGATTTTTTTTTCGTAATACAGTACAATTGAAGTTTAGCTGGAAAACGAAATCACAGGCCAAGAAAAATGCTGATTTGAAGAACGGATTGGTTGTTGAAGAATTTTACATGAGAAACATTGACCTTGCTGGTTGTGTTTCGACTCTGAAGATGACGAATAAAGATTCGGCAATACAACGGAAAATTTCTCTCGGTTCCCCTAAGTGCTTCTTCGCCGCCTGTGTAATTTATTGTTTCTTGATCCCAGGAGGAGAATTCTGCTTGTAAATTTATAAGTATACTCGTAACAAGACCAAAAATATTTGATTGGTGGGATTTTGTGACTTATCTTTAATAAATATGTCTACGCTGAAAATAGAATCAACCAATGTAAGCTGTTAGCTATAAGTCGCTTCATTTTTGGGCTATTTCGGTAGAAAGTCATGATTACCTAGTTAAAATAGGAAGCTGGAGCATGTTCGTAGAGTAGTCAGCACTGGATTTGTTATCGATTGAGAAGTTTTATTCGGCGTGGTTTTAACAACGATCTAAGTGGTTGCAAAAAAAAAAAAACATCCGAAACCGAGCTGTCGGAACTGCATAAGAACTCACTCGGACGCGTGTTAAAGAGCCGCTCGGAAAACCTAACAATATTCTATTGATGAAATCTTGATTCCTATCAGAAAGTAAACCGAGCACTTATGCAGCAACTCATATGGCGTGAGCATTTCTGCGTGCTCTCGTGGTCGACCTGCGGGAGTGATGTATTGAGACAATGTCAGTGTTTCAGCTCAACAGAAACCCACGTTGACTAGCAGCCTCCGTTTTCATTTTCCTGAGTTCATATCGTTTTACAGAGAAACGTTTCATCACAAGTCGGGCTGTACCGAAATATCTGAATGCAAGCGGATCAATTTGAATTAAATTGGTTTCCTGCAGCTCAACCCTGTTTGCCATCGACAAATAGTCAGGAACGCCTAAAGGAAAAAGCTGGCTGCGTAGCGCTCACCGGAAAAATCCGGTCTCGTGTCAGCATAATGTTATACGAGCTGTCTTCCCACTCGCTAATGGACGAAAGCACCAAGAAAAGTTGGGACATGCGATTACCTCTCAGCGAAGCACCGCTGCGTGCTTGCATAACACCCAAAACGAGGCTATGATTTGCAACAAAAGCTTGAGTCTCGGAATCGTTACTATTCCCTCATGCGAAAGCTGGGTAGCTTAGACTTGCGTAAGCTGATCAAGCGAACAAGCTAAGACCTCATAACAGACAAAAATGGAACCTGAAAACCGCCTACGGGGAGACCCAGTGCATTGCAAAACAAGGTGAATTTCGAAATAAGTGTATTCAGTGGCGACGATAATCAGCTATTTTGGCTGCATACATTGCTTACTCAAGGGCAGATGGAAAACTGAGAAGTCCGACGGATACAAAAAGCCACGATTTTCTCCCTGTGTGTGTACTCTCATTACCTGATAGGTCAGTTGCGCAGGAACGGCAATTTTTCATTTTTGCGTCGAGTCTCACGCTTCGTATGTGATGTTGCAGCGATATTCTTTGTGATGGTATTACGCATTTGTGATTCTACACCTTACATTCTCTTGGCTCTCTCCATGACAGCCCTAATGTTTCCCGTTATATCGCAGACATTGCTTCGACTTTTGAGGTGATTGCTCTGCATAAACAGCCCTTTCATATTATTGCAAATGAAGGAATCATTAGCTGGTCTGCTCTGGGAATTAGCAAAAAGCGATTGGAGTCTCAGTGGAGAAATGCGGGAAAAGGTAGCTACGTGATCGCCAAAGCCGTAGTTATTTTCAGCGCACTACCAAAAAGGAAATGTGAGGCTTAGTAAAAAAAGTGCAAAGACCGACTGTTGAGTTACGGAAGCCAGATGACTCATACCATCACCGCGACTGAAATGGAGACCTGTCACTATGACAGGCTCGTTCATCCAGGTGCTCTCTTTTCCCTTCTAATTTTCTCTGAACGTGCTCATGCTTTCCGAACTCGTTAAGCTTTGACATCCCGGGAGAAGCCACGGGATCACCGTACTCGGCCGAGTGTGCTTTATTGGGCGCAGTAGACAGGCTAATCCATCTCCACGTGCTACACCAAGCCGGAAATATCATCTATTCTCGTTAAGGCTTATTGCAAACCTCTGTAGGCTGTAAAATTTCCCGCGGGACGGTTGGACGACTTGTCTTGGTCCGCTTACATGAAAAACAGCTCTTTCGCATTTGTAGGAAAATAAATGCCAAAGGCTGCTTGCGGCAGTTGCTGGCTGATGAAGGAAGAAGCATCGACTCTGCGATATGAGAAGTCTCGTGACGATATTGCCCGGCGAGTTGGGTGCTTACAGCTTCTCTGGTACTCTTCTCGACGGTCACACTCCTTGGTCATGATTGCGACAGCGCACTTTTAATATGATATCTGTTCTGCTCACTTTACTGTCGGCGGTCGGCATGTTTCCGTACATCGTCTCAATGGCACGTGATCTCAAACAGCTACTATCGATTGATTGTAGGGTTTAACGCGCCGACGCAACGCAGGCGATGAGGCGCGCCGTAGTGGAGGGCTCCGGATTAATTTTGACCACCTGGGGATCTTTATCGTGCGCCGAAATCTCGACAAACAGCTACTATCAAGCTTGCCCGGATGTTCGCTCGCTTGCTAGTTTGCTTTAAATGCAAGCTTGCTTGTTCAGATGACCTACTCTGACATGTCTAACAGTCTGCGGCTACTTCGGTTGAGACCAAATGGCCTTTTTCTTATATGAATATTTTAGCAGCATTAAGGGGGAGAGCAGGTGTGTTTTTTCAGTGGGAGTTGCCTGCATGCTCTATAAACGGCGTAGCTTTAGGATCCCAATGCCTCAATTATAGCAATAACTTTCTTATAGACATATTCTTCTTCGCAAATAATACAAGGTGCTAGCAGTGGTGTCTTTTGCAGGATTCATTGCGCCGCTAAATTATCAACTAACAAGCTCGCTGAAACATCAGAAAACAAACGGTGGATGCGATTGTTACTTGTGTTTTTGAAAAGGCATCCACAAGATAGCCATGTGAGAATGAATGTCTAGTTTTCCAATTGACCTTTTCAGCCCGCAAGAACACTATATAGTTATCCCCGTGGTTGGCTATCTTGATACTTTTCTTGGACTGTCTTGAATAAAAACCTGATATTTCCGGGAGGCCCCCAAACCGTACAAATTAGTTCCAGATATTATGTGGGATAAAAGCTTAAAAAAGACTTAGCAAGTGTGCTGCGCCTCAGGTATTAACGGTGAAAGTGGGCATTTAAAATATTTAAAAGGAAAAAGACATTAACATATTTTGTATTTTTCATTTTCTCTCGTGTTTTGGTAAAAGCACCCCATCATGCGGAGAATAAATTGTTGCAATTTTCTTGAGCCTATGTCACCCTGAATTTTCCTTCCAGATCTTAAGCCTCCAAATAAGAACACAAACAAAATGCTAGCAAATACACCTTGTTGTCCGCGAACACGCGGTCTTTGGCCGAGTGTTTCTCATTTCCGCTTCTGATGCACAGGGCTCCGGTATCGTTCCAAAAACTACAAAACGGTTTAAATTGTTTTGTTTCCCACTTCTTTGCTTGGTGTCGCATTCTCCAGGATACGATTGACGCCCACGCGGTGATGGGCACATCTCGGCAGACTGAGAGAGAGAGAGAGAGAGAGAGAGAGTAAATAGAGCGCTTCTTACAATAAACGACTGGCAGCTGTCGGTGCCAAATCCCGGAAAATGATTACCCGGGTTCTCGCCACTACGCGCAGATCATTAGCAACAGAGAGGATTCCGGACGTGTTTTTAATGAACTGTGAACGAAGATAGAGAGGGTGACCAGGCTTCGGAAGAATGCCTTTGTTCGTACAGCTGTAGCGGGAAAATTAAACGAATACGAGACTTTTTCTTAATTAGGATTCTTTTGCTAATCCAGCGAAGACCCCGTGGCTTCTTCCTCTCTTTAAAAAAAGCTCGGCGAATTCGTCTCATTGTCAGTTCTGTGCTTTCTAAAGTGCTTCGTTAATTTTGCATGCCTTCACTGATTTGTAATTTAAAATAATCCTTTCGAATGCTTTCTGCTGAGTGCCTCAGACCATGAACAGAATAATAAAAAGCAGCCGGATACGATCCAGCCTCACACCAATGATTATTCAAAACAGCGGCATTTCTCTTCACCTAATCTCAGGACTGACTCAAGGATTTGGTGTTCCAGGCATGAAGCAGACGTGCGAGAATCTGGCTTTTTTCTCGCAGATTGCATGTGACACAGCTCACAAGAACCATTTGATGGGAGGAATGAGCTTAATATTCGTCCCTGTGGACAGAAAACTAATTATTCAGCATTCCTTTATTTTATTGGGCACAGGAAGCGTCGGGGGTGCGCTTGTTGAAAAAAAACATTTGTGATGTTTGAACTGCGATGCAACATCCTGGACCAGAAGCGGGGCGGCGTGGAGTTCTAGAGAAGGTATATTTGAACGTAAATTGTGGCAGGTGCATAAAAATGTCGACGCACGGGCGTTGTGTTCCATTCATTCATGAAAAAGAAATAAAATAACTAAAGGAATCCTTACTGAATCTTAAAAATGCTTGAGCACCTTGCTCTACTCCCTGGAAAACTTGAAAATCGGCCCCACGATACGCACCCCTTCCTCGAGATGGCCGCTGAACATGGCGTTTTGCCGAAGCCTCTCGCACAGCATGCATGCCGTCGAAGTGGTCGCTGTCGCTTGCTGTAGCAGCGTCATTGGTCACCTCACATTCTATTTTTCGTCAACCAGCATCGGCATCTCGCCGCCATCATTCCAAATCCATCTACTCTTTCGTCTACCAGGTCCTGACTCGCAACACACTCCCGTTAACAACGCGTACAAGCGGGGTTCAGGACTCGTGGGGATGGTGTAATGGGTGCGTCAGGCAGAGGCTAGCCGCCATGGTTTCGACTAGGTGTCTCGGCAACCACAAAGAACGGTTGGAACACAACAGAATAGCAGAAAGGGTCCCCATCACAATGCTGATGTTATCATTTCTTGCGGGTACAAATTCGCACCCGATTACTCGGAGGCCTCATGTACGTGGATCGAGGGCGAAAATGTTTGCCGAAATCTCTATATACATAGTTGAAGCGATGAAACGGTTGGAGCGACAAGGATCGAACTCGCGTCCTCTTGCTCAGAAGCACAACGCTTTGGCTTCTGACAACCAGTTAATGTTAATGACAACCAGTTAACAAAGCTTTACTTACTCATAGTGCCCCATTTAGTGCCACATTATACCCGTTGTCCTAGCTCTCATACACTAACATTTTAAGAAGTAGCAATGGCGTTACTCCAAGAAAACCAAGCCCATCAAGTTTGCAGTGATGTGAAGAAGCGGACAGAATTTTTTTCTTTAATTAGACCTAATTAGTTATCACAACTAATTATCTAACCCGACAATTACTGCCCGAATAAGAAAAGTGTCATTTAGGCACTTGTACCTACCCACAAGAGGCATCTAACTGCGGTATTTTCCGAGGCGAACTAATTGCGTACTCATTTATTCTGACCGATAAAGAAACCCCTCCAAATATGAGAAATACCACGTCACGGTGCTCCCACCCTCCACGTAAAGCTAAGGCCATACGTTGGCAATGGGTTTCCTTTGTACGCAGTTATCTTCAACTCGTAGATCAACAACCCATGTATCCGTTCCTCAGACGCCTGATTTGCCTGGCGACTGGAACAGACGCAAAAGTCTCTTTTTCCGGTAACTCTCATTGAAAAACTCGCTTCACCTTTGAGCACAGCGGTGATTACAACGTGGGGTTTCCTGTGCTTATGGTGCGGCGCTATCCCGTGTATCCTCTCACACCATCTTTATTGGTGGGCTAACAACCCTAGACAGGTTCTCTGAATGGGAACCCTTAACACACCGAGCCACCCCTCCATCCTTTGTAAGGCGACTTCCACGTTTCCTTCTTGTATTCCGGATGCCTGGGAGCCTCCGGTTGAATAATGTTTCCCAAAAATAAATGTGCTACATTGTCTAGCCGTGGCGTTTTGATGCACGGCAGCACAAATGATTGGGACTTGTATGGTTCAGCACCATGACCTCAAAAAGGTTGTAATTTTAAGGCGGCTTCCAACCGCGTTTTGTGAAGTGCATGGCCCCTAGATTGCGCAAATCCGGCGGTTTTTGTAGTGCGGTAGCACAAAAAGTTGTGCATAATTTGGAGGAAATAATTTTAATTTGGCACAAAACTTTCCGAGGTATCAAAAAAGGCGCCTTGTAGTATTTAATCAGGACACTACCGGTTGTATACAATAGCTCTGTTGGTTTCAATACGTGATTCAAAAACCACATAAAGAGATCGAAAGACAGCGCTTTGTCATTGTTTTCGCCGGGAACAAGATTTCAAATACCTCTGTTCTTCTCACGTACAATTTGAAGTATGCTGCCGGGCAACTCACTGTCGCGGTTTCCATCAGTCCTATTTACTTCAAGCGTGAAGGCGGTAGCTCTAAAAATGCCGCCTTCAAACATCCTTGCGCCCTACTAGGAAAACAGTGTCGGTCGAAGGAGTTTTAAGTGACTCCCTTTTATTTCGTGTAGATAGCATATACGCAACAAAAATCGGTCGGCTGTCTCCTTAAGTTCTTAGACCTTGAATACAATGAACGTTCTAGCACAGAATCGCCGAAAAAAAATTTACATAATATTCAAAGTAACCTACAAGTGCAGTGAGTGTCTCTGAGTCTTCGTTCGTCGTCCTGTCGTGCGTGTTTTTCTTTGCTCGCCTGTACTGTCTGTTGGGCCGCATTACAAATGAACCCCGGAAATGTCAGGTTGAGTACACAATAACTCCGCCGTCAAGTGGCCGATAACGCAAGCGATTCCCAAGCGAATAAAGAATTCGAAGTGCCTAATATTCTCCCCACTACTGGTTTTAATTCAAACCTGGATAGCATATACAGAGTGTAAAGGACCGGTATTCATACCTTTTAAAGCAGGTTTTCTGCGGGCTGGAGTGCTAAGTGCAGGCTTACCAAATTAAAAAACGGGAACATAAAACTGTAAACAAAAATTTATTTTCGTGCAGAAATATTTAGGATAGGCAATATTCCATGCGCTTTTAGCATTGGGCACTCAGGGAAGTTTATAAGCTAAGTGTATTCGGATATGTAGGTATATATGTGTTCTTTTGTGCTGTTATTGTTAGAAATTCTTCTCTGTAACCAATAAAACGAAGTAGTTGCACATCGCTGTAAGCGCGAGCCTTCTTCTGCGACTTTTTAATGCCCTAAGAAGCGTTACCAAATACCATCGCAAAACACAGTTACAAATACAGGCATAGAAGAAAACATTCTATGACTCGCTGGCGGCGTGACACCCAAACGCAATGAAGCAAAGCCAACTTTACACAAGAAGTTTCTACAAAGTGCGCACGATGATGACGATTATGATGAAATGCGAGGCTCATCAAGAAAAAAAGCGCTTCCCGCGTTCCGAATTGAACGTTCTTCTCCCGCGTTACGAAGCGACGTCTATCCTAATCCGCCATTACGACACGGTCGGAGCACTTTGAATTTAGAACTTTGACTCGGGTTGCATGAGAGAAAGCTTGTTTAACCATCCTTCCGTCAAGAATGCGGGTCTGATTTTTCTCTCAGCTTCGGGAATTAAGAAAAATATCCAGGATCATCTCCAGTAACGTTAAACATTAACATCCATGAGGATTGCGCGGAACGACGACACGAAGAGGAGACAACAGGACGAGCGCTCTTCCTGCTGTCTCCTCTTCGTGTCGTCATTCCGCGCAATCCTCATGGCTGTTCAAGTATCAGACCAACTAGCCGGTCAACAAATCTTGCTGAACGTTAAATCTGGAGGGGCGAAGCATGCAGTGTATAGGTGTAGTATTTGCGATTCGGAGTTTTCCCCTACGGAGGTGAAACCATAACGTGAAACATGGAGAGGGGCGAAGCATGCGGTGTTTCAGCGTATTATCGGTGCTTTGGTGTTTTTGTCCATGGAGAGGACACTGTCGGGAGTAGACGTATACAGCTTTGGTGTAAGTCTCGTATCTTTGAAGCACGAACCGTTCTAGCGCGAAACATAGGAAAATGAGTGTCCGGGTGAGCTCTTTTAGTACCCGTCTTTCCCACGTAGGGAAAACGTTCTGCGTTGAGGCGTTCTAAAACGAGAGTCCCGGCGTGTTCTTTTATACGCATTACGTTCTAACGCTGGGTGATAAAAATGATTGTCCCGGGGTTTAAGTAGCGTGACTACACGATGCTGCAACGCCATGAGAGGGCGACGAGATAATACGCCAACCGCCCGAGCCCCTAAGGGGCTTTGCCCCTAAAACACAATCTATACTTGCCCCACACTTAGTGGGTTGGGCGTCCATAGCGCATCGTATTACAGTGCTTGCAGCGGCGCCCGGAAATTCAGACGCTTTCAGAGAAGTGGTGCCTATGCGAAATCTTTTTTTGAAATTTCCACTGACTGCGAGTATCGGGCATGTAACTTAAAAAAAGAAGTGATCATAACTGCACTACAGGAATTGATTTAGAATTCATTTATCCATTTGTATATGAAAGTAAATTAAATCCTGGGGAAATGATTCGATTCGCCACATTTATCTTGCAGTGTTCGTACAGCGTACATCCGCACGAGAAACCACAACACGAAACGTAAAAACAGCAATATCATCATTTTATTCTTGTTGAAGGTCGAGCTAGACCGTCCAGTACATTGTTCCTGTATTTTTGGCGTTGTAGTGTTCACCCTTAATTAGCAAAAACCTTCATGCCAAATCGTTCAGCCTATGAATCAGGTTGTTGGAGACAAAGTTTGCGGCTGAATTTCGATTAGAACCAAACCCCATCGCCTTGTTCGTGCGTGTCTTGTGGGCAACAACATGACAGTGTAAACATAGTCGGAGAAGTAGAGCTGTCTAACAAGACCTGCAATTCCGTGTTTCTTAATGAACTAGCTTCCGTAGTACTTTTATTTATTTTAATTTTTCGTATAAAGCCCAAGTGGCGCTGTGGTTTATTGCGGCTTGACGAGCAGCAAACGGGGCCAGTCATAGGTCACAACTTCTGTAAGTGTGTCTTAATGCCGCACGGGCCTCCAGGACTCTTGAGCTACGTCTGTCAGACATATTTGCGCTCTTTGAAACGATTTATCCCTCTAAAACAGGAAGTGATAGCATCCAGGACATAAGTAAAGTTGTGCGGAAGAGATTTATAGCCTACCTTACCAAAGAATTCAGCAGTATTTCCTACACGGGGACTGTTTTTTATAGCGTGTTTTGTTTGTTTGGTCTTCACTCATTCTGCGACATAGTGGTCTTTGTTGCCTGTTACAGCGGCAATATTCTAAAGTGCCCGTAAAGACGTTTTCCTTTCACGTGTTTTTATTGCTTCTCTATTTCTTCTGTTGCGTTCATGTTGTGGCTCCGGTAAAGCCAGTAAACCATTCGGTAAATGCAAACGATTGCCTGTCATTTTTTTGTGAGTAAGCGGTATCTACTTCATATCCCCTGGATGGTTAGTTCCGCCCGAAGCACAAATCCGCCGTGAAAGCGAGACACAAAACTTAACGCCGTGATCGCATTGGGAATCACTTTCTCGGAAATTTTGATTCAAACCTCCGCAGCAGAAGGCGAGAAGGATTTCTGCGACGCTCTAACGTTAAGGTTACCGTTTATGCCTAACACATCGCCTAATCATTGTCTAGTGAGTTTGACGTTGCCTGGAAAGTCGTAGTACTAAATATTATTGCTGTTTAAACTTGAAAATAACAAATGCGGAGGCCCACACCCCAGAGGTGCATTGGGCAATGGTGGACGCTTATACCGTGTATTTTTCGTAAAAGGGAAGCTGCTTAACGATTTTTTCATTCCGGTGTTTCACAAAAATCAGTCCAACGCTATAAAGACAAGACCTCACCACCGCCGGCTGGACTCGAAACTGTGCCTGGTAGATCAACAGAGTTTGTTAGTGGTCTTACTCACTCAGTTTTGACTGTGGGGTGAGGACTCCCACCACCTGCTCGACATAGACCATGTGATAAGGTATACTCGTTGGACCTTCAGGCGCCTAGCTCAGGTCAGCGCCTTTTGTTCTTTGGCTCTGATTTTTCTATTTGCTTCTTCTTGGCCGTTATAGCAACAAAGATTGAGTAAAAGTCGTTGTGCCTGCGAAAAAGAAGCAAATCGGCTGGAGTCGTAGACAAACTGCCGTGATGGTCGTGAGGGCTGCGTACAGTCACGCTATCTTCAAGTTATGAGCGTTAAGGTGAGGTTCGATCGTTTTATTTTATTCGGCCTAGCCACAATACTTAGACAATGATGCGAATACACGCAAAAGCGTTTACCAGAACAAGTGCTTAGGTTAGCGCTTCAACCAGGGATTTTTGGGCAAGTGTGACTGCCGAAACTCAGAAAAAGTTACAGACCAGCAGAATAGCACGTACCCCCGTTGTTGTTTGTACTACGCCCTCGCAAAGATACGGTGCCCACACAAAAAATATTCGTGCATAACACATCCAAAACAGTAGTCTAATTGGCGTACTCATAAGCATGTAATTCTTTCTATCCTTTAGTACCATATTTTTCCTTACACTGGACAACTGTATGCCTTAATTACGGCAAAAATTGTTTTACTTTTATACGCAGCTTGAGAACATTTGTTTTCGAGGAAAAAGTCTCGCTTTCAAAAATGCATCGAAGAAGCCAATAAATAAATATATGTGTTACTTTGCGTAGTAGCTTTTTTCGCAATTCATATTACGCATTATTTTAGACGCTTACTTACGCGTGTTTTATTGTCGAACCATTCCATTTTGCTGCCAAAGTCCACTGACAACTACCTCATTTCAGTTTTGCTTATGCCTTGCTTACCCACCCAGCTGCACCATTGTACCAAATATTCCCTATAGCACACGTGATTTGCCGGACAGCCAGATGAATTTAAGCCATCAGGCAAAGCCGCTTTTTTGTGGTTCCAGCAACGTTTGGTAAAAAGAGAACAGGAAGGGTAAAAAACGAGAGGGGCTTCGGGATTTTTATTACCTCCTTTTCGATTTGTTTATTGGCATTTCAGGGAGTCAGGCGTCACCAGCAAAACACAAAAAACCTTCAGGCGTGCCTAATAAACGCTACTGATTTATCCGCCAAAACGGCTTAGGAGGTTTTCAAAATAGAGCCGACATATGTTGTGCAGCTTTCCTCCAAGACAAGAACGTTTCAAACTGCTAAATTCTTTTGCGGTGGACTGTTACCCTCGAATTTGATACCCCCAGTGTAATTTTAAAAAGCTTCATTTTTCGACGTTAGTGTTTTTTAGGTACACATCTCATTTACCTTGCACTTACGAAATCACAATTTTGTTTCGGCACTTATCGCAATTTATTGCGTATTTATCAATATTTGCATTTTTTATGCATGCTGTACGAATGCAAATCTAAACCTCCTTACAAATTTGCTTCCCCCAATGCTGACAGCAGCCACAAATGGTATTTTCATTCATTGAGTTCATGCACTTGCAAGAGACAGCCGGCGGTGTTAAACGTTAGCTGAAACCCGTTGAAACCTACTTTGCGGTCAACCACTTAAAACATATTCTTTACTAGTGAAGCGCAAGTCAAATAAAACGTTCAAAGTCAAAAAGGTGGGATTCTTCCCCATTGCTACCACTTATAAATAAATAAAAGCTGCATTTTAGCATTGAGGAAGAACTTGTTAATCTCAGGAATCGAAACGGCGCACACAAAAACGAGGTTCAACAAAGAAAGCCATATATTTCCAGGAGTCTCCTCAAACAAGCTGTGAAGTGTTATCTTTAAAGAGCTCTCTATATCGGTGGGGAGGACAATTTACTCCGTGAATAATGCACATGGAACGCATGCTACCATGGTTACTCCTCTTGATGAGCAACGCATGCTTGCCTACGGCTGTAGTTACTCCTGTTTTCGTCCTTTTTGGCTAGGAGCGTAGTACACATCCTTCACGGCGAGTATTTTTTAAACTGAGTAAATATGGGCCGCACGCTATCGGATTCAAACTGAAAATATTCGAATTACATGGGTTATTTTGCACTTATTTGATAAGGATGTCCGTGGATGTACGCGAAAGTATTGATGAAATGAACACAAACTTTAACGAAAGTTCTCTTTATTTTAACGGCAATATTTACGTATTTATTTACAAGATACTGCAGGCATGAAGCCCAAGCAGGATTGGTACAAGCAATGAAGTGAAAAAAAAAGAATAGCAAAGGCAACCAAGCCTGACATCACCCACATACAACAATGAATTAGAGGAATTACATGAAATATATTTTGTAACAAAATAATGGGGAAGAGAAACATGGCACTGAAAGAAAGCAATGCGACAACACAATGAAAGAGTGGAGAAGATAACTGCAAATCTTTTTCACATCACCATAAAAACATGCGCGTCAACAGAATGTGTCGACAGAACGACGGCAAAGGGTAACTTGTTCCGTTCACAGATCGTGCGTGAAAAAAACCAAAATTTGAAACGATTAGTTTTGCCAAAATAAGGAGTTAAGGAAAGGGCATTTAAATGACGACCACGCCGTGTTGCCAGGCGACAAATGTAGGGGTTGCAATCGAGTAAGAACTTCCGGTTAACTAATTGACAAAGTAATGTTAGCCGAAGTGATTTACGTCGGCATTCTAATGTTGGGATACCATGTCTTTCTTCAGTGCGGAAACAGAGCCTGTTCGGCCGTACATAGCATAAATAAGGGGGACGGCTTCTCTGAAGGAAATCGATATTGGTTTTTATGTGTGGATCCCAAATGACGCAAGCATATTCCAATTTGGTCTAATGATTGAAGTATAAGCTAAGCATTTAACTTAAGAGGAAGCGTCTTTGAGTTTGTGTCGTAATAAACAAAGTTTACGGAAAGCGGCAGCGCATATGTTAGTAATGTGAGAGTTCCAACTTAAAGTACTGGTTAATGATACGCCGATATATTTGTGTTCATCTACTTGTTTTAGTGGTTGGTCACAACTACAGTAAGCAAAATCTAGGAGGTGGTTCTTTCTAGTCATTCGGAAGTATACTGTTTTGTCACGCTTTAGTTGCATGTTAGTTTTGCTCCCAGAAGCAACGTTTTCTAACGCCGAGTTTAACGCAAGTTGACCCTCGATGCTAATTATTTTATGAAAAAGGATGCAGTCGTCTGCAAAAAGAGGTATTTGAACCGGATTATTTATAACATAACAATGTCGTTACAAAAAAATTAGAAAAAGGTAAAGGCCATATCACCGTTCCCTGCGGTACGCCAGAAGTAGCAGGCAGAGCGTCAGAAGTGCGTCCATTATTGTAGACGTACTGTCTGCGGTTACTTAATTAGGCAGCCACCCAAGAAACAACAAACGGTTGAAGCCCAATTTGAAGTAATTTTCCGATTAATTTGTAACTGGAACGCGATCAAATGCCTTACTGAAATCTAAGAGAATGTCCTTTGGATATATCCTTTGGATTTCGCACGTTTCCTTCTCTGCATAAATAAATATTCTCTCTATTTTCCTCCAAATATGTACTAATTGATCTACTCTTAAATAATGATATCATTGACAAAAATGAAAAAGTGTCAATCTAGAATTACATTTTTTACGCCGACGACCTAGAACCACACTACTAAGTTTATAATATCGAACTACACCGGGAATGCCGATTAAGGTTGCCCAAAACGCAGGCCAGAAAAATATCCTAAAGCGACAGCAACACGTCTACCGGGTGAGCTCGCTGCACCACACGGAATGAATTAAGTGCGAACGAGATTGTCTTACCCCATGACGGGCGAATGAATAAGTCAAAGCGCAGAATGAATCAAACGAAAAAGGAATTCGTGGAAGGAAAGTCTATTGTCGCCACCAAGAAGGATCAGATAAAAAGCTGCCCTGTCACAGAACCGAATGGCACGAAGTCAGCTTAGGTACGGCGCCGTCTTAGAAGAAAAGGGCGAAATAATCAGATAAAGTCCGGCAGAATAAATGCGATGGATTGGCAGCCACTGCAAAGGAATGCCAGGCACCCAGCAGGAAACGGTCAGCAGCCCCGTCAAATGCTGCCCCAAGATCTCCAGCAGGAAGTCCTCTTTATCGCTTCGTTTTTAGTGTCTGTACTTGCGCTCGTATTAAACAGCCCGGGTGCGCTGCAAGGTTCACGCGTTTGCGGAACACCGTTGTTAAGAGAAAGGCCACTTTCGTAATTTTATTTCATTGATTGATTGATTGATTGATTGAATAATTGATTGATTGATTGAATAACTGATTGATTGATCGATTGATTGATTGATTGATTGATCGATTGATTGATCGATCGATTGATTGATTGATTGATTGATCGATTGATTGATTGATTGATTGATTGATTGATTGATTGATTGATTGATTGATTGATTGATTGATTGATTGATTGATTGATTGATTGATTGATTGATTGATTGATTGATTGATTGATTGAAGAGTTTAACGCACCAATGCAATGCAGGCGATGAGGCGGGCCGTAGTGGAGGGTTCCGGATTAATTTTGACCAACTCGGGATCTTTACGTGCACAGGAATCTCGCACACACGGGCGTTTTTGCTTTTCGCCTCCACCCGAAATGCGGCCGCAGCGGCCGGTAATAAAACCCGCATCCTCGTGCTCAGCAGCGCTACGGCTTAGCCACTGAGCCACTGCGGCGGGTCGATATTTTACTTCAAAGCAGTATACATCTCACCCCGTCCATTTTTCATTCAGGTGAAGCAGATTTACTCAGAGCCTCTCCGGGGCTTCCCCTCACCACCACAGACCCCTCTTTTGCAAGATTATCACAACTACTATTCCCGTTGCAACCACTGATGCCTCTTTCACAAGTAGCGCATGCGGTTGGCAGTGACCGCAGCGCCGTGATCAGATGATTTCGGAGGATGAAAACCAGCCCGAATGGGTGTGAAGACGCCAGAAAGGAGGTGCCATGCTGCCGCCCAGAATGTAGCCACGACCGTTGCCTCTTAAAATTGCACCTCGCCCACTAGCTGCGCGCCCAGGCCCTTTGAACGCAACTTGTCCCGTTGGAACGTTGGCGTGAGCACATTATTCTTCTTTATCTTGAAAGCCATTCCGAGAACCATTGTCGTGTCGGAGGCCCTCGTTGACCAGCTTGTCATAGTTCTTCTGGCGGAAGAATAACCATAGATCTTAGCCTGCTCGCAGATGAAGTCTTTCTCTCTCTATTCGCCAGTGTATTTTACGCCTAAATAGGCGCCTACACCCCGTGGCCGGTTTAGGCATGCATGGGTTGCAGGGGGAAGAGAGGGGGAGTGCACGCAGAGCAGTGCTTAATGCAGCTACCCATGACATACCCGTTGGAGTGATGGGAGATCTAGACGGGGCAGTATCAAGACTTAATGTGCCCATTAAGCTGTCCTCAACAATCGAGCGGTTTCGGTATGGCTTGGTGTGTTGCGCAGACAGTGAGATTCCTACAACTGGGAAGCGAAAGGGACACGCACGTGTGTGAACACTAGTTTAGAGGTCGAAGCGCTCGAGGTATTAACTCGTTATGGGATGGACGCATGTCGCTCGCTTGGAGGGAGAATGTCGGAAACGTAAGAAGCCTCAGCCTGAACAGAGGCGTGAATGGGCCGGAAAAGAGGGAAAGCCGCTGCCGCCCCCATTGCCGCATTAGGTTCCAGCTGGTCGTGTAGCTGCGAAACCCTCCTGGATTACAGCGACTGGCTTGCTAGAACGCCGACGTGGGCCAATATCACTCGTTCAGCTTAAAGGGCTTTCAGAGCAACATGTTCGACGGTATCTTTCACTTCTAAACACCCACCCATGACCGGTTGCAAGTTTGTGCGCGCGCGGATTAAGAGAAAAAGGTTTTTTTTTTTTGGGGGGGGGGGGGGGGCGCAAATATAGATTTTATACCCATACTGACGCCATGTTGGCGTGAGGTTCAACGTGCCCGTCAAACCGCCTAATGCGACTGGTCCGGTGTCATATGGGGTAGAGTGGATTGGGTTGGCGTGCTATAAAAACGGTCAGATGCCTACGACGCGATAGCGAAAGGCACAGCTCTACGAACTGCCCGCTAGGATAAAGCTCGGTTCTCTTCTAAATTTTAGTTGGGTAATTGGCTAGGAAGTATGCTCAGTCGTAAATAACAAAACAAACGTGTTTCGTTTGGTGAACTCCGTGGAGGGCGTGCTTCTTTGCAGGTACTCCTTGTTAACAGAGTGGAAGGGCACAAAATTGTTATTGCTATCAGGTTTCTCTATAATGGTGGGATCGTTAGGTTCACGGAAGTTCTCTTGCGAGAGTCCAAGGCACACGCGATACCACATCAGTACGGTGCAACCGATGCCTCCAGGGACAGGGGACAGAACCGAGAGATTAGTAACTTGTGGACTAATTAGGTAGTTTAAGGAGTGACTACCCTACAGCCATTTTTAAGATTTTTGTGGTTCTCTTTGGATTATGTGTGATTTGAACTTGTATAAACCAGCGATATGTATTATCAGCGGAAAAAACATACATCGACGTCTGCGCTTAAGGTGACTGAAAACTTTACCCCCGGATATTTAACACATGTGGAACTAAGAACGCACTATTTCCCGTTGAGCGCGGTTAAAAGTTGGGAATAGTTTGCTTCAGTTCAAATATCGGGATGATCGTCGTACCATCAAGGAATAGAACACAACATTTCGACCACAGGCCTCATTGCGTGAAGTGACAGGCTACTTGAAGAAGCTTTCAGGAACGGCCTACAACACTGTCAAACAAGAGCAATTGGACAGACATCCGCTTACAACGTGCCCGATACCTAGAATTTCTGAAACTCAACATGTTCTCTTTCTGAAGAGGGTGAGTGTTTATTTCGGGTGTTTATTTTCGTGATGGGAAAGTGTTGTGGTCTCTTAATACCTGTAGGGCTTTGAAAATGGTTTCAAAAAAGGGAGCGCGAGTGTTATTCACCATACTAAGGCAAACTCTGGGAGAAGTTCTGAATGTCTTTTTCCACCTAAACGGGAAACATATTAAAGAATTTATGTTCGTGTTCTCAGTATTCCCTTTTATAAGGAAGTGTGAAAAGTTGAAGCTTTTAAGTTTTTTCTCAGCCTTAAGGAAAGAACCGGCTTCTTGCTATGATCGCCTCATCTGTGCGAAAAGATTATTTACTGCAGTGGTTGTGAGGTGTTTGGTTTATTGCGAAGTGGTACGGGTGCTGTTGGCTAGTTTTGCCGGCTTCGTCTTTACTTCAGCTTTTTCAATCGCTTTAAAGGGACACTGAAGTGAATCTGTTAAGCTCCCGGTTTTGCTTGCACTGCGTAGACTGGCTCAAATTACCACACTTTTGATCGTTTATCCGGTTAACAAGTCGGTAATTATTTTATAAAGCGGGAAAGAAAAAAAAAAACTACCATGCGCGGTCTGTGGCGGCCGCACCAACTAAAGGCTGTGAGGTCGGGAGGAGGTGACACCGTGATTGGAGGTGACACCGTGAAGGTTAGCTTTCAAAAGCTTTCAAACGAGTTTCGGTTTCGGTTCTGTAAAACAACATGCTTGACATCCGACATTATCGTTGGATCGGCATTGTCGATATTTCAGTAATCATCGTACCGCGCTTCTCCCATGTTGTCGGCTGTAAAATGCCTAAGATAAGCCTCCCAGGACGGCTTGGCATAGTAGAAATCACTAGCCGAGGCTTACGCAGTGGATGAACGCCCTCCACGTCACCGCGTAAGCACAAATGCCATGCGCTTTTCCCGCATATTCTGAGCTTGCCTCATTGATGCCTGTATCGTAAAAAGCGTGTTCGCACAAGGCCAAGGATGTGCTTATTCTGGCTTGTGCCCACTGCCCGCAAGCAGTCGGTGCTTGTGACAACAGCACGGCAACGAGAACTGGCTAGCGCGTCAGTGTAAGTCTGCGCGCGTTCTGCGAACTCGCTCGTGAAATAATGAACTTTACGGCCAAAAATAGTGAACTCAGGTTAGAAAACATCGGCCGCAAAGGAAAAAACAAACTTAAAAAAAAAAAGCATTCGACCTCGGGGATTCGAACTTGCGACTTCCAAAAAAAATTCCCAGCGCCTTAGACCACTCGGCCACGAGCCTTTTTTTTCTTTATTGCCTGAATTCGACAATTCACAACACATCACAGATCAAGAGCGTAAATGATATACGACAAAAACGTGGTGAGGCGGGCCCGACTTAGGCTTAGTGATGTCTTTTAAAACTCTTTCAATGACGTAAGCTGCTCTATCTTTGGCAGCCACACAGGCGATACCTCTTGAGATTTAATTACCTCCACATAACGACCTACACTTTCTCTGAAATACTGCTTTGCGGAACGGGCATCAACGTCGTTGTACAGTCTTCCTGTGCGTGAGCGCCATATGCTGTGGAGGCCCAGCGCCATGACTAAGTCATAAGGCATTCCACCCTCTTTGTCTACGGAGAGATACCGTATGCCATGAGGGTTTAGCGGGAAGTCTTTGCAAAGTGTCCTCTGTAAAACATCCCAAAAATACACGCCCTCCCAACAATGCAAAAACACGTGGTCTATCGTCTCCGGCAATTTGCAGCTAAAGCAATCTGTCCCCCATGGCACAAAAAGCCCCCTTTCTTCCATAAACGTCCGGACTAATAATGTTCCCGTGTGTAGCCGAAAGAAAAAAGACTTTACTCCAGGCTGTACTTGCATTGTTTTCCCCCTTTTGAGCACATCCTGGCCGGGTCCTCCACAGTAGATAGCTCTGCACAAGGGCACAGGGAAAACAACATCAACAATATCATTGTACAGGGCTTTCCGCTTCACTGTGCTTAAATAATCTTTAGAGAAACGTGCACTCAGAAAGTTCACACTCGCAACTACTTCTTTCAAAAATCCAAAAATACCCCCCGACAGGTACTCGGTGGTGACAACATAGTCAGGAAGTAGCCTGCCCAGCCTTAGTTGACATACTGTTCGAAGAAAGCGGTCTCTTACATCCCTTAAGAAAAGAAATCTGTTGACCAGCTGGCGCACAAAAAAAATGCGCCAGCACCAGTCCCCCATCTTTCACTCTCCTAAACAGGTTGGTGCGGCTGCACCTCTCCAAGGTTGAGTCCCACACAAAAACCGCAAACACCCAAAGCAGCTTTTGCACATTCGCACGAGAGCAATGCAGCACCTCCATTACATAGCACAATTTACAAATGAAAAACAAGTTGCACACCGTTGCCCTAGCAAATGTTGACAAAAAAGCCTTCTTCCACTCATCCGCCTTTGCGCCAATCTCCTGGGTTTGTTAACGCCAATACGGCTCACTGTCCCTATAGAACTGCAAGGGGCACCGAGGTACTTCACTGGGGTCGTTACCCAGCTGACGTTGGAAAACGTGCCGGGGGTTGACTGCCATTTGCCGTGCCAAAACCCTAGGCACTTTCCCCAATTAACCGAGCTCCCGGTAACTGCACTAAATAGCTTTGTTATGTCCACTACTCTCATAATACTGAACTTGTCTTCGCAGAGAACAGCAATGTCGTCTGCCTACGACAAAATCTTGACTTCTGACTCGTGAAGGCGGAACCCCCGTATATCAACATCTCTTAAAACTCGCAAACATAACGTCTCAATGTAAATGCAGAACAATAGTGGACTGAGCGGGCAGCCCTGGCGCACAGAGCGTCGCACGTTAATGGGCGCTCCCAATGTCTTGTTCGC
This sequence comes from Haemaphysalis longicornis, assembly GCF_048455015.1. Lineage (NCBI taxonomy): Eukaryota > Metazoa > Arthropoda > Arachnida > Ixodida > Ixodidae > Haemaphysalis > Haemaphysalis longicornis. The sequence goes on from NW_027526385.1 coordinate 22,267,449, forward strand.
AATCAACCGCGTACTGCAATTCCGGTACGCGAGCGCCACCCCCTCCTTGATAACAGAAGCAACATTAATATGATCCAGAATACTGAACAACAATTCATGTGACACGCAGTCAAATGCCTTTTCAAGGTCGAGCTGAAGCATCGCGACAAGCACTCGCGTGGCGTCACTACACTCAAGCACGCACCTAGCCTTATTAAACTCGGCAACGAGCCAACACTGCGGAGGTTGGATATATAGAGTATATAATGTATAATCAGTTTACACTGTTATTTACTTTTAGCATTTCAAGTATTTTAGGTGACTATTTGTTGTATAGCGCTCTTGCAGTAAACGTCCCCCAAAGTTCCACACTATCTCACTTCTAGCAGTTGCATTTCTTAGATGGAAAAGCGTTCGCAGATGTGTGGTCGTGCTGCTGACCCCTGTGCTTGTTCACCCAGCGCAAAAAAGTGCTTCCAGCTTTCTAGTTTTGCGCTGTACGGTAAAAGTTTCAGTTGATTTTATTTTTTTAGTACCTATATTGACTTCGCTAACCCTTCTCCCGCCTTCAAGTGGCATTAGATTGTTCTACTAGCGTAAAGTCAGCGAAGCGTCGCATATGCACTTGTGGAGCGCTTGCGTGGAGCGACCCGGACTCGGAGATTGATACAGTGTACAAACTAACAAAGTAAGGAAAGGCACATTCTTCCATTCACAAACGTGTTGTGTCTTAGTTTCAACTGAGCGAGCGAATTGCGACGATCCGTCGGCGGCCGCCGGACTAAACGCTGGGCAGACTGACTCGGTCGGAAGGTCGGCGAGCCGTGCAGTAGCGCAGCCAATTACAAGCTCATCTCCCCCTGACGTCACACGAAAACGCCACAGAAAATGGGCCAGGGTGCAGAGAGAAGGGTAGCATTTTCGAATTGATTTTTAGACTAAATAAATTCGCGTAAACGCGGTCGGAGGGGTCGAAACATGGCCTATAGACTCCGCACTACAATTTGCGCTAGTAATCCCGCAATGTTTACAAATCACTTCAGTGTCCGTTTAAGTCCTTTCGGCCAGAGGTTGCTCCAGCAAACTCACTCGGCTATTTTCGCCATAAGCATAGGTGCAAACATGTATGGTAGGAGATTTAACCGCGCGATAACTGCTTGCTTTGATTCAGAGAAGGAGCAAGGCTGCCCAGGTGAAGAGATATACTGGCAGTGTAGGCAAAGGCGATGCTTACAGATGATGATGAAGGTCGGGAGGTACATTACACTTCAGAGCAGGTTATGGTGAGACCCAGACGCCCTCGTACCGCCAAGATAAATTGAAATACGAACAATGAAGCGCATCATTTTCAGTACAAGCTGCAAGTCGGAATTAGTTACGAGAGTTCATGCCCAACCTGGCTATGGAAAAGAAACCAATTGGCACGTGCGCCTGGTAGGTTGGCCGACCCCCGAATTTGGCGCCGATTCCGGCTACTGTTACGATTCCTGTCGCTCCTCAGGATAAAAAAGGCGCCAAGGAAGTTAGATAAGGATAGTGTGAATCGACGTACAACGCGGAGGTGGGCAAAACCAACGAACACAGAAATATTTTTACAGGCGGATTGATTCGTACTGCTGCTATAAATAGTTTATTTAACGACCTGGTTCTGCGCATCCTCACCTCGCATTAGGCTCACCATCTCTCTGGCTGACGCAACGAACCAACGTAGGAAGTCAAACACGCCGAATGGTATTGGGCATACCGAGCCACCGTAAAAAATTAGATTGGTTTGGCCCACACCTGGCTTCCTTTAGGATAGTCTGAGCTCTCGAACTAGCCCGCTCAACTCCCTTAGCGTGGTTGACACCGACGAGGCAGCTGTGTGCTGGCATAGCGAGACTGCTTAGCGCCCATTATCGCCTCGCTGTGTGGAGAATATTGATGGCCTCTCCGCTCGGTTCCCGCTCAGACTGTCAGCCGAAAGATCGACCAATTCATTTCTCCTATCATGATCAAAGCGGCGATTCGAAGGAGATATGCAGGGAAGCAACGGAAAAAGACCATATTCCCTTCGGATTATCCCCTTGACGGCAGCGGTTCGCCCATCTGAGTAGTTGAAGGTAGGTGACGTTTTTTAAAACGCTTTACTGTACTCGAGAAGATTTGTTCGATGTTGAGAATAAATAATTAATGGCCCTTTTTAAGTTGTGTGAGTAGTGGTACCAGAATTTTAAATTAAAGGAAGACACTTTCACCATCGAGAGGGGGACGGGCAAAAGAATGCAATCCAATACAATACTATTCAATTTATTGCAATCCAATCCAAATCATTCCACTCCAACCGTATTCAAATCCAATAAATTTCAATCCGATCCAATCGAATGCTCCTCCCGCATAAGCAGCACGGCCCTCCAAGAGCTCTCTCTCTCTCTCTCTCTCTCTCTCTCTCTCTCTGTCTCTCTCTAACATTTTTTGAACCTTTTATTTTGTTCTTGTTAACCTTTGTTAGCGTCTTGTTCACAGATGTATCGATTTACACGGTGCTCTGCCGTGAGCACGGACGCCGGACGGGCAAGCCTCAGCTATGCTTTAAAGGGACACTGAAGTGAATTTCTCAAGCTCCCGATTTTGCTTGCACTGCGTTGACTGGCTCAAATTCACACACTTTCATTGTTTATCCGGTTGATAAGTAGGTAATTATTTTATAAAGCCCAAAAGAAGAAAAACTACCGTTGGCAGTCTGCGGCGGCCGAACCAAATGAAGGCTTTGACGTCAGAGGAGGTGCACCGTGATTTGTCGATGTCCACAATTAGCATTCACACGAGTTTCGGTTTCGGTTCTCTAAAACAACATGCTTGACATAAGACTTGATCGTTATATGGGCATTCTTGATATCTCAATAATCGCCACACCCCGCTTCTGCCATGTTGTCAGCTTTAAAATGCATAAGAAAAGACTCCCAGGACGGCTTGGAATCGTAGCAATCACTAGCCGAGGCCTACCCAGCGGATGAACGTTCTCCGCGTCCCCGCAGACGCTCAAATGCCATGCGCTTTTCTCCCATATTTGGAGCTCGCCTCACTCATGCCTGTATTATAAAAAGCGTGTTCGCACCAGGCCAAGGCTCTGCTGATTCTGAGCTGTGCCCACTGCCCAAAATCAGTCGCTGCTTATGGCAATAGAACGCCAACGAGACCTCGCTAGTGCGTCAGTTTCAGTCTGCGCGCGTTCTGCGACCTCACTCCCGGAGCAGTGCACGTTAAGGCCCAAAAATGGTGAAATCAGCATACAAAACATCGGCAGAAAACTAGAAAATCAACTTACAAAAAAATACCCTCGGTTACCCAGCGCTCCAGACCACCCGGCCACAGGCGAGGGATAACGCTCTTGGAAATATAAGGTATATATTGTATAACGATCGGTGGTACGTTTATGCTGTTTCTAATACATGCTTAATCTCTTTATTTTGCGAGCAACACCGAACTCGAAATTTTTGAGAATGTTCCAAGTATTTAATTTGCTGTCACAAATGGGTAACTTTGAGTGACATTTAGAAAAAATAACACCCGTTTAAAATCGCAGCAGAGAGAAGAAAATCTTCCAAGGAAAACAAAGCGTCAAGAAAAAGTAAAAGCACTTCTTGAGAACGCGAATGGTTAGTTCTGTTGTCTCAGTTGGCTTTTAACTGTTCGGCGGGGCACTAGCTCGCGTCTGGATGCTTCGAAGTTGGCATTTCTAAGTAGCGGGGTCAGTTCCCTTGTGAGCAAAAGGAAAAAAACAAAAAGTTGCCCGAGAGACATAACACAGCGTTCATCTCTGCACGCGCAGCGTGTTTCTTCTCTGCGACGGAGACGAAGATGGGCCATGAAGGTATTTCTCCCTACACTACAAAATCTGGCCTCGATTTCTCTTCGCTTGAATATTTCGCCGCATTGAGCGCGGTCTCCTCCTCCTCTCGCCAGCCCTTATATAACTTCGGGGCTTTTAATTACCACGTTGGATACGAGAGGCGAAAATGCCAGTCACGTTTTATTCCTAATCTTAACTTTCTCCTATTAAGTTTACATTCTCCAGGGTTTTTAAGTTCACAAGAATACAGAATACCACTAGTGCTGCTCTGTTAGGAATGCTGGAAAATTTGTAAGCTCTAAGCTTCCCACCCCCGAATAGAGTGGGTAATATTTTCCGCATTTCGAAACGGGTGATACAGTTGCTGTCGGGATGATTGAGAAAAAAAGCCTAATCCGGTGGTGGACAAAATTTCCACATCTGTAGTGTGGCTATTAACTGTTCTGGTTTCTGAAAGTTTGTGGTAAGGAAAATGGGAACATTTTTACTGCGCAGCTGAGGCAAGTCAAGGCTTTTCGTCCGTCTGCTGAAAGTCGTTCGTTCCGCAGGGGCAATTGCAGTTTCCCTGCACCACCCGAGGACTGGCAGGAACCGGTTCCCAGACCTATCGGTAGAGGGCGCAGAAGTTTTTTAAATGCAGAGCATTTCTTAGCCTCGCCTATTCCTGCATCGGACGGTGTCAACAGCTCCGCGTCCCCAGCAGGTGCGTCTCTCCTTCCCTCCTCTCTCTCAACAGCAGCGGGCGCGCGCATGCGTCGTAGTCAGCCCGTTCGCTCCGTCGCGGTCTCGGCGTAACAGGTGCGTGATAGCAGCGCGGTGGGGCGCGGAAGGGCGCGCGCTGCTTGCGCATGCGCGCTCTCCCCCCCCGTACTGCTCTCCCTCTACTCCGCGCGCTGCAAATATAGCGGCTAGCGGTCGCTCGTGTTTCAGTCACTGCGTTGCTCCTTCCTTCCTTGGTTGACGCTCGTGCCCACGTTTACTCGTGTCTGCTACTCCAGCATCACGGAAGAAGCGATGGAAGCAACACTGCCTTCAATCAGTACTGAGGCCCCAATGCTCTGCATTTACTCGTGTTCCCCTCGCGGGAAGGCGCGGGAATTTTTTCAGGGCAGGTTCCTCTCCATCTTCTGGGAGAGGGAGGTGGGAGGGGGCCACCCACCGCTGACATTTAGCCGCCAATTCCCTCGCGCGACCGTAGAATTCGCGGGGCGACGGCGGAGCCTTTTCGAGCGAGGGCCCGTTGATGGTCGAACCGAAACAAAACAATAAGCGCGCCGCAATTTCAGAAGATTTCCCACTGCGTAAAACAAAGTTTATTTTTTGTGTTCTTTTTTCCCTTGAATACAGGAGATGCTGCATTTAAAGCACCTCAGCAACACTTCCGATAAACGTTTCAACTCTTTTTTTTTTCGTGTCTGAATGCACTGTGAAAGCTATAGTTATCGCCAGCACGGAAGGGCGCTGCGGCATTTACTCGACACTAAAGATACGCCTCGGGTTCGCTTTCATTTTATGGCTTTCTTTTCGAAGATGCTATCGAATGCGGTCGTTCCTGAAAGTCAAAGAAAGCCGCCCGATTGCGGCTACATCGCTGGAATGACGCGTTACGAGCGGTCAAAGAAGGACAAGACAGCGAAAGAGGGGCACGTTTCTAAGTGTTCTAATGGGCATAAAGGAGTCATTTTTGGTTGAGGTACTTTGCGACCATCTAATCTAACTGCTGGTTGGGTTCGTTGACTATGTTCCGCAATTATCTAGGATTTCAAAAAAAAATTGAAAATAGTTTTCGAATTTTTTGAGCAACTTTCATTTGTCCCTACATATCTTTTAAAAAGAGCGTGTAAAATGACGAGCGTTCTAGTTTTCCGCTTGTAATTTGTAAACCTAGAATCTTTTTGAAAGATTTAGGTAGGTTAGGCGTATCTACAATGATGTTAATATGGAGCTGCTGTTGAAGTGTCCAAACTGCATAAAAATGTGCCGCGGATGCGCCATGTTAATGTACCACCGGTACGTACTTGCAAATGCGGGGCCATAAAGAAAATCCAAAATCCACTGCCAGAGAACTCTACGTTGCTACCACAAAAGTTTCACAAATGAGAAGACTCGGTCACCCTCTCACGTCCGATCATACAGGTATCCGCAAACTACGCACAAAGCTGTGTTAAAGACAGGTAGTACGTCATCCCTGCAACACGTCATCCCCGGTATAACCGCTCCGCATATCCGCAGTTCGCGTGCAGCTGTGGGAGAACGGTGCATGCTAAATTAACTTGTATCCCAGCGCAACGAAACCCGGATAAGTAGTTCTCGTTTGCGATGGCGCAACCTTCTTATGTCTATAGTCTTTTCAAACGGTACTGCTAATCGCACGAAAATGTTGTGCAGGCGTGACCTCTAAAAAAATATAGCAGCATTTCTCCTCCTTCCGTTGCAAATGTCAAGGAAACACAGTAGTAGTCTGGCGCCCCTGCCAAGGAAACACCTTCCTTCCATATCGCGCTCATCTCTCATCCTTTCTTATCCCGCTCTAGTGCCTCCCTAGATAAAACGTGGGAGCTTTGCTCAAGTAAATTTAAAGGTACCGCTTTCCACTTTTCCGAGTCGGGAGCCTCGATGCCAGCGCTGCCTTTCGGCGGAGACTCGCGTGAATCGATGCACCCTATTCCAACGTTTATAGAACCACATTGCCCTACTCCACGAGTGTTCCAAGAGGAACGTGGAACCTATTCCGTGGTAACTTTAGTTACTGTTGCTGCTTGATTTCTTAAATGCCGCCAGGAGCTATAGCAGCGCAGGCCATAGCAAGCATACGGTAATTTGCAGTTGATGCGGTATTTCATTTGCTACCGGAAAAACCAAGTATACATAATTTTTAATAAGCATTCCAGTACTGCAGATATCACTAACGTATTGATTTTCTGCCTTATATTTTCGTAATGCTTTTTTTGTTTAACAATGTTGACAAGTACGAGTGATTGTTGACACCGGACTTGGATGTTTAGATTTATCTGTGGGTATATAAGACTTTTGCGCAGTTTCTGTTTCACATAGGCCGGGTGGTTGAATCTGGTCACAGACAGACATACAGACAGACCAACATTTTTGCGTGTAAGTAGTGCAAGAAAGACTATTGTCTTAAAAAAAACTGCTTTAGTTTCTTGCACTCAGCGGCTGTGCAGGTGAAGTCGCGGCAGGCACCGGATCGTCTGCCGCCAGTTGTTTGTATCCTCCACCGGTCTTTGCCTTATTGCGTGGAATACTGCAGACCCAAGGTCCTCCATTCTCGTTTTCCGAAGCGTTTTCCTGACCGAACAAAATGCGTCATTAGTGTGATAAGAAAACAGAACAGGTACAGGATTAGTGAGGCCGCATAAACAGAAGTTCCCCTCTGCTGTCCAGTTTTATTGTCTTGTCTTTCCATCCCCAGTATGCTTCTTTCTTTGTGGGTATCAAAAGTCATCTTTTATATATTTCTGTAGTGCAATTGATTGAGGATCAGACCCGGCAGTGCTCGGTATGCCACAAGGACTCAGCAAAGGCGAGTTAACTCTGCTACACTGTTTAAACGGTCGACGCCCGATTTTTCAGGCCATCAAGGGGCCGAGAAAACCGGGCAGCCAGAAGCAATAAATTCCCGCTCAAAAGTCACTTTATTTACCTACCGGCTAGCAAATAACGTCAGTCTGTTTTTCCCTGCGCTGGTTGCCCTACCAATACGTGAGCTTTTACGTTGCCGAAGGTGATGGTCTCCGACCACATGCCACTACACGGCCACCGTACGTCACGACTGGTGACTGACTTCCTCCCTATATGCGGCTTATGGGACGAAGCATCAAGTGGTGGCTGCGATCCAGGCTGTATGCGAGATCAGCGGCCAACACGCCCGCAATGCGGGTTTGCGGCTTAAAAATTTCCGGAAAATCTAACGGCAAGGGTTTGAAACATCGGAAATTTTGTTCCGTAATAACATTGTCTATGTGGATAGCGGCCCGGTAGCTTGCCAAAGTGCTGATATTTAGGCGTGTCCGGAAACTAGATGATTCGGAAAATTGGTCCGCGACTGTATTGCGACTCCCACCCCCATTTATGTTCACAATTTCGCTTGCGGCTTCATTGTTTAGCTTGACACGTTCTGCCGGCGACGACAGGAAACACAACTCTGGAGGTCATCGCATAATGTGTGTACAGCTGTTACTACTGTGAAAGCAATAACTGCTCATTGTGCGAAGAAGCCGACCTCCGGCGTCCGAGTTAACGTCTGGGACGGAAAAAGGGTTTCGTGAGGAGCGTTCCAAAGTATCCGCATTTCAAAACACAACGACCGGGCTGCTTGGCAACGCTGAACCACGTGGAAAGCGCAGAGGCATTTGTAGCTGTGAGTATAGTTTTCGGCAGAAAAATCAAGTACACATCCCACTGACATTTCGCCGCAGCACAGCAGCTTCAAATGTTGGCAGCGCAGTAATGAAACGAACACTCCGAGGCGGTACATCGTACATAGTTCTTTCACAGTCACAACTTATTAGAAGTACTTAGCTGTCCTCGGATGTTTTGTCGCCTATGTTTTTTGTGCCATCCCCCGGTTGAGCGGTAGAACAAATGGACATTTTTTTCTGCTACTTTATGTCAACCATGCGCGCACGCACAACAAAATGGTTGCGACTTAGCTCAGCTAATTCACGATATGAGAAGCAAAAGCTTGGCTTAGTCTGTTTGAGTCTTGTTTTCGCTTTGTCAACCTGTCATGTAGCTGCGTTGCCGACGACGGCTCAACGCCATTCGGTCCCGTTAAAAGACGGCCCGCCTTAGTTTCATGCGCGGCGAAAGCGGTGTACCTCTCTGCCGGGCGCAAGGTGAGTCCCGTAGCCCGAGACGACCCAGCGACGCATGCGTGGGAGGCGGCGGGGTTGGTCGGCTGCCGATCAGCCCACCGCGCGCGATAGAGCGCCGGTCAGCTGATCAGATGAGCAGAACGGCTGAAAACAGGGCCGTGTGTCCAACACCGAAAGCGGACCCGGCGAATCACGTGATGCGCTTCTACGGGTGTGTCGCAGGGGTAGTGTCTGCGGTAAACAGGTGACTTTCGCATCCGGGGCAAAACTGCTGGCCGAAAGTATGAAAGCTTTCATTTAAAATATTTATGTACGTCTACCTGCAGTAGATATCCCTCATTTCACTAAGGTGGCCGGGTGGAGATGGCCCTGCCTCGAGGGACAGCTGCAAGGTTATTTTTGGTGATTCGGGTTCGTTTATTTTGAATTTTATTTATTTATTTATTTATTCATACTGTAAGCCTAATTAAAGGCTCATACAGGAGTGGTACAGTGCAAAAAATATGACACTTTAACAAACCTCTTCAAAGGTGTTAGCATACAAGGGCTAACAAAGGCGATGTATGTTTATATTTTACAGGTCAACACACTTTCATTATTATTGAGAGTTATACAATGTTTCAACTTTAGCAACAAACATGTCCACAGAACGCGCTTCAACAATTTCACTAGGTAATTTATTCCATGTTTCTATGGTTAGTGGAAAATAGGAAAATTTGAATGTGTTACTACGAGGAACAAAAGGCCTGATATTACAGCTATGGCTGGTTCTACGTGAATGATAAACAGGAGGCCGGATATACGAGTCTTTTTCTATGTTTAGGGCGCCGTGATAAAGAAGATAAAGGAACTTTAAGGATGACACCTGTCTGCGGCATTTTAATGTTGGTAGGCAAGCTTGGTTGCGGAGTGCGGTTATGCTATCGTACCGTGAGTATTTCGAGTAAATGAAGCGGAGGGCCATATTTTGTATGTGTTCTATTTTATCAATAAGGTATGCCTGGTGAGGGTTCCATACTACGCTGGCGTATTCAAGAACGGGACATACTAGCGTTGAGTACGCTGCTAGTTTTGCTTTAGGGGGGGCCGCTGATAGTTTTCGTCGCAAAAATCCTAGTTGTCTCAATGCTTTAGCGCATATATTGTTTACATGTATATTCCACTTTAAGTTTTTAGCAGTTGTTACACCTAGGTATTTTACACTGTCCGTCTGAGTTAAAATATGACCTTCTATATCGTAAAAAAAGCATAGGCGCTGTTTTTTCTGGGTTATAGTGATACTTTTTATTTTGGTTGCGTTAATCTGCATCCCCCATTTTGCGCACCAGGTAGAAATGTTCGCTAGGGAAGTGTTTAGTTTCATTTGATCATCAATGGTCCGCACAGCCGTATAGATTATGCAGTCGTCTGCGAATAACCTCAGTGTTACGCTCGGATCAATGCAGGTATGTATATCATTCACGCAGATCAGGAAAAGAATGGGGCCTAAAACGGATCCCTGGGGTACTCCTGAGTACACTTCAAGTTGGTCCGATCTGATGTTATTAATTTCTACATATTGGATACGGTTGCGGAGGTAGGCTGATATCCATGAAATAACGTGAATTAATGCCTATTGCTTGAAGTTTACCAATTAGTTTGCAGTGGGGGACGCGGTCGAAGGCCTTTGACAGGTCTATTATGATTGCATCTGTTTGTTCATTGGACTTAATTGTCGACGAGAAGTAATGGATGATTTCAAGCAGTTGGGTGACTGTCGAAAGCCCTTTACGGAAACCATGCTGTCTATGATAAAGTAGCTGGTTTTGTTCAAGATATGTCATCATTGCCTTATTGATAATATGTTCTAAAAGTTTACAGCAGCAACTTGTTAGCGATATCGGCCTGTAGTTATTTACCAGAAACTTATTCCCGTCCTTGTGAGCTGGTTTTATTTTAGCGCAGAGCCAATCTGATGGGAGCGAAGCCGTTGATAGTTACGTTCTGAAGATGAAGCATATAAAGGGTGTTAGTTGTTCTGCATATCGTCCTAAAAATGAGTTCGAAATATTGTCAGGGCTGAAGAAAATAATTGCTTCAGCCACCCCTTCTGGATAAACTGATGAACAATGAGCTTCGCGTCGTTTATGGTGGTGTGACACTTGACGAGCATGGGACTGAAAATGGACAGCCGTTCTGCTGACACGATCTTTTCTACCACAACAGCGTGTTTACAGGGGGGGGGGGGGGCATCTTTTAAACAAACTATATTTTCTCGCCTAAGCCACTTCGCTGCGGTTATAAACTTGCGTAGCGCTTTATATACTGACCTATTACTAATTAGCTGACAATTGCGGTATCTGTACACGTTGGCTTCGCAACAGGGCCCAAAACGCTGTTGGCTCTATTTAAGGATCAAATGAACTTTGTTAAATAGATGGGATTAGCAAAAAAATACACAACAATAGTTCGGATTATATATTTGAGTAGCGCAAACTTATTTTCTTATCGGGCCGTGAAAGTAAACTGGACGCAATGTGACTTCCACCTCGGATGCTAAAAATATTTTCCAAATAACCCACCAACAAATTTCGAAATAAAGCCAGTTCTGCAAAACCACCAATAAAGAATAAAATATACTATCCTAACGGCGCGAAAATCCTTCACTGCTTTTAGTTCAATACATTGGAGTGAGACTAGGTTCAAAGACACGCTCAGGCTTTCGCTTTCCTTTCGCTCGTCGCATATATATCCAGGCTTTCCACGCGTACGAAACAACGCGTTCAGCTCCACTAACCAAGCTGCCCTCGAGAGACCCATTTTTATGAATAAAAGCAGTTTCTTTTGATATGTCGGTTCTCCTTCAACGAGGAAACAGTTTCATGATTCGGCCCACGTTTGCCTCATTTGCGAATGTCTGCTCCCAGCAAGGCAATCGATCATCGGCAGCAAAACTATACCCGTTAGTTCTTGCGCTCGAAAGCGTCACTGGGCAGACATTTGCAACTACGGGCAGCTGTTACACTTCCCTGCTTGTGCGCTTTTTATGAGCAAAAGAAGCACCAGATAGAGCAATCCGTCTCACAAAAATCAGTTGAGATAGTAAGTAGACGGGTCGGGTAAAGGCCAAGAAAAGATTTGCGACATGCCATAAATTGCGTGCTCAACCATTGACCCCATCCCCCCCCCCTCCCCCAGCGCACGCATACCCACGCACGCTCTGGTTGTTTCGTCTTCTCGCAGTAACGCGTGCGCCCTCTTGAATTCTTAGCGATGTGGGGAAAGGCCTGGAAGGCAACGAACCTCCCAGCTGGAGGTGGCTGCTTAGAATGTGTCGTAAAGGAACGGTGGCCGCGCTCATCTGTGAAGGCAATTCGTATTCTCTGAGCGCGAACGAGTTGCAAAAAATATCGTCATACAGCTGATTACAAAGAAATCTATCTCTAAGCGTATTTATTACCATTTTGTATGATGGAAACTAAGCTTGAAGATAGCGCGGACTACCAAAGTTAGGAAAGCAGAATCGCCTATCGTACGTGCCATCTCAACTAAGAAAAACAGGAGTATTCGAGCTTGGCGGCAGAAACAACCGGACAAGAGACAACCGGAGCAACAGAAAGGCTACTTGGGGACACATGTTTGGGTAGACTCTAAGTTAGGGAATGGGTAACACAACACAGAATGAGAATGACCCTACGTAGTCACGGTAGGATCGCTCGCAAACTTCCTCAGGCTTTTGTAGTGCATCCTTCTGTATAATGTCGGTGGCGACACTGTACCTTGTCCAAAATTAGAAATGTTCAGGAGCATGACGAATACCTCGTAATTCGTTATTTGAAGAACAGTAGTCGTTTGGTACCTCTTCGTATTTGACGACAGTGCGAGTAGATTGCGAGGAGTAGGCGCCTCAGTTGCCACTCTTTCCCATTAACCACGCATTTTTCTTTACACATATTAGTTGCAGGGGTAAATTTGGCTGCCTGCAAACTTGATTGCCTGCTAAGATAATATATCCGCCTTTTTCCAAAAAAAATAGTTGTGGATTAACTCAGTTATGGCTTGGTGTGCGCAGCGAGAGGTACGGTTATGTTATTGCTTAGATTGGTTTTCTGGGCCGTTACGACGCCACTCGAGGCGTATTGCTTGTTGTTCTTCCGTCTCCTCGTCTCGCTGCCTCCTGTCGGTTTCGCTTGACAACGAAGTCTGGATTCTTTCATTCTCTTTGGCTCACTTTCCATATCTGACGACGAAGCTCACCGAGCCGCCCCTTCTATATATACGATGCAACGCCGGCTCCTCACCCGTTCTTGCAGCGTGGTTTCACCTGCTGCTCCTCTGACGTAATACCCGATGGCGCGGCGAGCGGCGCTGCCAGCTGCACACGTTGCTACGCAACTGCTCAGCTCGCGATTCGGCGAGTGGCGGTAACAAAACAGCGAGATTATGACCATTGTAGCTATCGCTACAACAATAGTCTTGGAGGGTAAATTCGTCCTGTATCGGAACTGAAACCCGTAACCCACAGCGAAGATAGGGCAGCAGCCCCACCAACCATGTTACCCAGGAGACAGATGGTTTGCAGCCCAAGAGTGCATACTTGAACAATTAAATATAAGGGCAAAGTGTTTAGCTTCGATGTTGTCCCAAAACGTATACCTGCTTTAGTACGAAAAAAACGGCAGTTGGTGTAATTGCTAACATTTTCTATCTAAAAACTTCGCCCGCGTTTCAAGCTTCTCCAAAACTGGTCGACTAACTTTTTTCCGTCACTTCCAGTTTGGGATTCATTCGCTATCGGTATGAAAGCGGCTTCCATCCCCGTCAGCTTACTTGACACGACTACGCCGCAATGCGTTTGTCTTGAAATAAATATCTGAACAGTACAAGTTTCTTTGAAGCTACCACTTTTCAAAGCAAGTATTGACTTTGTACCTGGGTGGTTCCATTTTAGGCTATGGTCAAGTTGCCATTGGAAATATACTTAGCTCAACTGTGGTGCTGCGCCTTAACTAGCGGTCGAAGTGTTAGTTGCGGTCATTGCCTTGTGCTAGGTAATGCACTTGCGCTGACGCCATTTAAAATTTGAATGGCTCTATAACAAATAAAATTTTGTACGCCAAGTTGAAGCAAATTGCCTGGCTGGCTCGCCCACTTGGAGACCACTTAGTTGGCACCCTATTTATGAAACGGGGAGTGGCTGGCGAGAACAATTTTAACAGCCCGATGCCGCCACCACGGACAGGAAGAACCCGGTATAACAGCTCACTACTGGGATTATAGAGATTAGGATAGCCATGCCTCCAAATTTAGTTTTTATTTTCACTCATTACCATTACAGAAATCATCGTAAACGGGGTTTTCGAGACTCTTGTCACGGGAATGTTATCAACGCAAGAGGTATTTGAACTCAGTCGTAGAATTAGCATTTTAAAGAGATTAAGACATTACCAACCAGTCGTTCGCAAACGTGAAATATATTTCCGTGCTTTTTCACTCTAGGACACATTGACATGGTTCAGCATACTAAACCACGCCGGTGTTCTTGCCCAATTGGCCTGAACCGGGAACAGTAATGAGCGCTCTGCTTTTTAATCCCTTCGTTCCAAAAGGTTGGTAGCCTGGTTTGTGACCCCATCTGCGACCATGGTTGGTGGGCACGCACAAACAGAATGATTTGCAGTAGATTAACTTATAATTCACCATTCATCTAACGCCAGCCGCCGCACATCAGCAGCCTTGGCACGGGCCGTGATTTTTCTAGTGTCACGAGTGCGAGGAAGCGATCCCTGGTATTCGCTCCGAGCGATTAGTCGAGTAGCTATGCGAGGTCTTTACACTTCAGCATTAAAACCTGGCCTATAGAAACCTTATTTAGGTATTCAGGGACGACTCTGTTGCCAGAAGACTGAAGACTAACGTCCCAGCCCTTGTGAACCCCGCCATGAATCATCTCGCCCTAACGACGTCTTCTGCAACAGCGGACGGTGTTATCACGGAGGTGGCCTCGAAGAAGTTTACATCACCTCGAGTGCCGATCTAGGTCAGTCGAACGGACTGCGGGCGAGCCCTAGAATCTTTGCTTTATGAAGTTTTCATAAACAGTGCTCACCGCGCTTTTTACGCTTTGTGGAGCAGCTCAGTGAAGACGCTCTCAATGCACCCTGTGACTGGCTCTCTTCACAAGCAGTACTGTTGGAAAACGCAGACGCCGAAGATCCGCCCCTAAAAGCGATGTCTTCTACTCGCCTGAATAAAAAGGCCTTGCGCCTAATATGACAAAATAACCTCCTACTAACATAAGTGTGTAGGTAGTATTGCATTTTTATTGGAAAGAATATCGGAGAACACACACGTATCGTTATATGTGAGCAAGCGGCCCCGAAGATGTTCTTCGCGGAGACTGCCAGAATCAGTGGCAATTTGACGACACACCGGGGCCATGTAGCTGAGATGCCATAAACTTTTAATGAGTCCCGCACAACGTAGTTGCTAGCCCATACCGCCGTCTCCCTTCTCCCAGTGAGCTTCCAGCAGTTCTGCTTGTTTTTAGGCACAGGTGATATCCTTGCCCTGAACGTTAAGCCTAACCTCAGGATGACCCATACCCACGACTTCCCCTCGTGCGGCGCCGCCATTATGATGGCTATACAATCAGCAACAATGCCGTGGCTGTCATGGAGCTACATGACACTTCGCAGCTAATGGGAGCGTCAAACGGGCTATCTTAGCCAAAGGGCATTCTTCTTGTCCTGTATGCAGTTTTTGCCCCTGAGAACCACTTTGCCTTCGTGTACCAAGCTAATCCATTTCAGAGTTTTAGTGACTTGCAGGAGGTATGCTTGAGGTCGGTCGTTTATTGATATCACTGCAGCACATTTCGCCACCAAATAGGTGTATTTGTTCTCGAAATCAGCGGTGCGTAGCAATATTGTAAGGTACGGGTCAACCCCATTCTTTTTATTCTCCTTAGCTACAACCTTCACGACAGAATCATTAGTGATAACAAGGCCAATCCTCGTTGTGCACGGAGGACTTTCTCGAAGTCGCTTCCTTTCCCTTGACCTCTTGCCCGTGTTTATCCTCAATCCTATTCTTAATCACCAGTGCCATTACTTGGACAATTTGCCACCCTTATACCATATTAAAATGGCTGCTACTATACCTTGCAAGTCTTCATGCCAGTTAAAAGACATGCGAATTCCACTACCCGCACATTCTGACCAGGGTATATGCCTAACCTGTGTTCATTTAGCGCTCCGCATGACGAAAACGATATCTAGCTTCCCAAAGCATAAAGAAGCGACTGTAGAAAAAGAACCCTACATAAAGCGTGAAAATAAAAATCAAATACAGCAACGGCACCCTATCAAATTATATGACGTCGTCTCCAAAAAGTACAGCACTCCTGTGAAAAGAGCACGATTTGCAAGCCGAGCTTCAGTAGTACCCCCCTCGGGCATGGTTCAGCTCCCTCTTTAAAGTTCCTCCTGCACCCAACTCTGGCTAACTGGCGCGTTTGTCGCAGTGTACCGTTTAAACTAGCGAGCCTTTGTTAAATGGCAAGGGCTGGTGTAAATGTTGCCCTATGCCTTCGACGGGATCAAATGTTCTGGCTAGAATACGCTTGGAAAAGAGGCGCGTCCAACCTTTTCCATAAAGATGTACTTGTTGCATAACTCGCATGTGTCGTTTTACATCATGCTAGCTTTGAAATGATTTCAGTTAGCTATTTTGACTGTGTATTAAAAAAAAATCAATGCGATACCTTGGGGTGAAACTGCACGCGACGAGCGGTTTTCCGTAGTGACCATATTAAAATATCGTTCGGAGGTGAAATGAATTCGTATGCTGCGATGTTTACAGTAACGGAAGCAAAGCATCCATCATCATTATATATTCTGAACTTCCATAATGAGAACAGTTGCCATACGCAACCCGTCTAGAGTAACTCTAATGGAAGTGGTCTTCTGAAAATATAAATAAAAATAATTATTCGGAAACACGCACGTAATATAAAATTATTGCAAACATCTCAGCTTTCAGAGCCCCATAATGTTGGCGCTGTCGTCAGTTTCTCTCATTCTCTCACTGGTTAACACCCAGCAAGAAAGCGTACGCCCAATCTTTGCCGGAGTAGCAAATTGTATCGTTGCTACTTCGGGTGCACTCTTATAAATATGCTGCCGCGTAAGATATCGTAAGTTATTGATTAGCGGGTTAGCTTAAAAACTCAAGAAGCATACTAGAGCTTTAATGTCGAGCTACCACCAAATTGAAATCTTGTGCACCAATGCTACAACTGGGCTACCCAGCGTAATAAAATGAACAGTAATGTTTTATTTACACATTTTAAATTTTTGCTGTATTTTATTTTACTGGCCGATTCACTAAATCCCTGCCAAGATATCTCAGCCGCCCCAATTTGCCGTGATTTTCTTTTTCGGTCGGTACACATTGTAGGTTCAGAAGTCATTGGTACCTAGATTTTTAAAATTTACTTGAAGGTGTCGCATGCATAAACGCAGTACCAAGGGGAATATAACTGCCACTTTTCACCAGAGAGCACTATGTAATTGAAACCTCACAGTTCAACGTGTCAGTTTGTTAATACATGTTGCTTAGTTTTAGAACAATTCAGATCTTCCATACACAAGCAATAAAAACATACAAGCAAACCATCCGTATGCAAAAGAAAATATCAAAAATAAATTTAATGTTACCTCAAAAAGCACTTCAAGTAAAGCTTTCTTGAATCAGAGGCCTCTAATTATTACCAGGCTTCATATTTGCTGGTAAAAAGTTTGCGCTGGTTTATGTATTTTTAGAACACATGTTTTGTGTCCGAAACACACATATCTTTGAAAGCAAATATTTCCATCAGAACCTGAGAGTAGAGCGTAAACAAACAATGTTAAAATGTGTATTGATGACGCATGACCATTGTTACTAAGTGTAGCTCTTCACCCCAAATGTTTGGTTGAGCTAAGCATTGCGATTGCACACCTGTAAAACGTTCCTAAGACCTATCCTACGCAGGGTATACAAAACCCTTTTGGCGCGACGTGGTCCTCAGGCATTTAATATTTCAGACATGTTATACGAACTTTGCTCACTATTGCAGGACTCTCCGCCATTATTTCAAAGATAAAGGAGAAGAGTCTCTTCTTTTTCTAAGGCTGGCATTCATTCATCATGCTGTGGACCTCCTTCGTTTGTACATTTAGTCCCTCTGCCAGTCTAAAGGCTAGCCTACTGGGGACAGAAGGAAAAGGGAGAAGGAAACCATCAGCGCCTGAAGCCATCTACGCCTGCGACTGCGAGAAACGCCGTCTGCTTGATTGCCTACGGGAATACGAAGGATATCCCAGTTACGCTCTGAGCCCTTCCCTTCACCAACTACTGTGCGCGGAGGTCTAATTTAGCCTGCCTTTCCAAGTATCCCGCTTCCCTTACTCATCCAATATTTAACATGAAGCCTGCTTGCGTGTGTATCTTTCACGCGCAAGCGTAAGTGGCTTCTCTCAGAAAACGGATGACCGTGTTGGAAGGATACTGTATTTTCTGGCTGCGAATTCGCTTGCTCAAAAGCTGAGGCGAAGTATTTGGCAAGGGAATTCCGGGACGGTTGTCGGCGCTATGTTAGGCCTAACGGCACCTTTTGAGGTGCACTTGCATCACCCAGTACCCTACTGTGAACATGGCGTTGAATAACATGCAGCAAACCTTATGCTTAAGGCTCAAACACTAGGGGGCTTTACCTGAAGAATTATATGTGCGTGTACTGTAAATTATGTACGCGGAACCTGAAGATCAGCAAAGCGTTTCACTCGCAGAGGAGCACATGATGCGGTACACCGGACAGTGTTCTACCAGTAGAACGTGCCCTCTAAAGGTAAAGTTGTGGTGGGCAGTCAAAGCGCTTCATCAAGGCATTTATAAAACATCCAGTACTGTGACTTCCACAAGCTTTCACAAATTAAATTGCACCTACATCTTCTAAAGACGGTAGTCTTTCATGGGCTACCTAAACGCAAAAATATTTGGTTTGGCTGTCTGTCTGCCACCCGATTAAGCCACCTGGTCAAAGGGTTAATTAATTTTAAACGAGAATTTTTTATAGCCAAAACCTCTCCAAACCGCTTGATCTAGAAACGTGCGTCGTGTCTGCCAGCAAAAAGAAAACATAAAGAAAACAATTTTCATCAAAAAGAAAACATTAAGCTTATTTGAGGCAGAACATCAATGCACAACTGGTATTCGCAGGGTTGTTTTAGGAAAAATATATGGCTGCTTGAATTTTGTGATTGCAAAAAGAAAACACGCTTTGAAAACAATGTTTTGACCCAATATACAAAAAGCGCTCGCCCCTGCACCAGCGCCTACACCTACATCTATACCTATGGTCGGCCCTAAACCACGTGTAGGCCCGAGCCTACGCATTGTGGCGGAATTCCATCCAGTCTCACAGTAGGAAACCTTTCTTGGAGATAGCGTGAGCAGTAGAACAACGGAATAATGAATTGACTTCAGCTGACCTCGTTCGTTCTTATCCTGGGAGGATCGAAATGGAGAGGCAGAGCTGAAGAGGTCGTAGGTAGAGAGAAAAGAGTCATTTACGTCACAGAGGCGGCAGAAGACTGTCGTTTTTGCGCTGCCTTTGCCGCGAAGTGAGCAGATACGGGGACAACGTTTTTATCACCCATCTTTCAGATCACATTACCCCCTTTAAAAAAACGAAAAACAATTCTGCGCATGGCGTTCGTTTCAAAGAGAGAAAACAGAACTGCGATATATATGTACTGTTCGGATCCAAGATCTAATGTCGAATCTGTAAGCGCTGAGAAGCAGCAGCCGAATTAGAGTGAGTTATCTGCTGCCCTGAAAAACAATTTCTACACAAAGGAAAGCAACCGTGCCCTTCCCATTACGTTGAAACAATTGATTCAGGCGACACTGATATGTTTAGACAATCGTAATCAGATTACGCCTAAGCTTCCACGGAGACGTGAACGGCCCAAATACAGCGATGTTCGGTGAGTATTGCATGAAGCAAAATAAGCTCCAAACGGAGGGAGAACTCAAAGCGATGGTTAGAGGCTAAGGCATCAATGTGAATTAGAGATGGCTACAACGAATGCACACGGGTAAATGAATACTTTCGGCTTCAGTGATCAGTACAGAAGATGACCATCATTTTTAGTGTAGGCTCTTCCGCGAGAAAACGACAAATTTAGTGTGGTTGAGCACTGCAGTCGGTGAGAGGATGCATGGATGCCATGACATGAAAAGAATTGCCTTTTTTTGTCGTCGGTTCTGAACTTTGACCAAGGTTGCTGTCATTAACAATGAAATGTTTGGGAAAAACAAAATGTATTCAAAACAGGAAGGTGTACGAAAATGTCAGTGTTTAGCGTTCTGAATACCCTTCTTGTTTGCGTATTTCTCCCCTGTTTCTCCCTAAATTATTTCTCATCTAAATTATAGCCCGAGTTAAAACAGGCTCTCTACTTTTTTGGAAGTGCATTCTTCAAGGCAACACAAAATGAAACATAAGGGAGAGCTGAAAAAAAGCTAAAATTTGTGTACTGGCCGGGATAATATTTGTAACCTGCTAATTAAAAGGATTCGAAATTGTTCTCCACTTTTGTAGGGGATGTGCAAATAATGGTGTAAATCAAAGTTGCTAGAAAAAAACATATATTGTTAGGGTGCCAATAATTTCTATTGATATGTATTGCCGTTGTTGTGGAAACGAAATTAATATCTAATTGTCTGCCTTTAAAAATTCTGGAGAAGCAGCAACTGCTGGGAACTAGCTACATACAGAAGAGCGTCCAAATTAAAGATGAACCGGATTTGCGCAACAATACTTGCTTGACAATCGTCGAAGCTAGGAGGACTGTCAGTGTGGTGTCTTAATCAAGAGGCTTTGACCTGAAAATGTGATTTTTTCGTCGCACATGTATAAGAGCAATGGTTTTAACTCTTAAAACACGCTGTCTCTTCATGAAAACTGCGGGCATTTAGACAAATAATTACAGTGCCAGTGCCGCTAATATAATCAGCGTCTGAACACAAAGCGCTCCCGTTGCTTTTAGTAATACGCATACCCAGCAGGGTAGTGCATTCAGTGCTCTTGGGGGTGTTTAAAGACGATAGTCTGTCTTGGACTAGTTAAAAACAAAAATTGTGGGCAGTCTGCCTGCCTGCCCACCCGTTCGCACACTCGTCCTTAGATTCACCAACCAGGCCAAAAGAACAGGAATGCTGAAACGATTAAAACAGCACGAGGGACAAGATGAGAAAAGCTGACCGGAATGGGCGCTGACTGACAACTACATTTTATTGAAAGAAACAACAAAATATATACGGTTAAAATGGTTAAAATTTCCTCTTTTTCCTCTTGTCTTTGCCGGTGATATCGTAGTTCAACAAATTTATTTCTTTTTGCGCGCTAAAGGCAACAAAGACATAATGACACTACTTGTTGGTTGCATATGTGGGAAATTCGCCTGAACTACGATATTTGAAACCTTCCGAACCAGTCAAAAAACAATCTAAAAAATCACAACCGTCCCGTTTCTTGGTGTCGACGCCGGCCTGGTAAGAGATAGCGCATGCGTCAGGTATGGCAGAAAAGCCCTCAACCTATTTTGTTCATTTTTTTTCGATTCTTATTATCTGATCAAAGAAAAGCGGTCATAAACCAGCCGTGTGCCACGCGGGAACTAGTCTTGCAATGAATGATACGCTCAGAGGTAATAAGATGCAGATTAGTGGATTTTATACTCCCCGCAATAAATTGGCCCCTCGAGGATAAGAAGATGTTTTCGTATTTTTTTCCCCCAAAGTAAGGCAGTTATGTTTGGATCGATTATATGTG
Organism: Haemaphysalis longicornis; assembly: GCF_048455015.1. NCBI lineage: Eukaryota > Metazoa > Arthropoda > Arachnida > Ixodida > Ixodidae > Haemaphysalis > Haemaphysalis longicornis. Next base: position 22,288,957 of record NW_027526385.1, read on the forward strand.
ATGATATGTTTCAGCCTTTTTTATTTATCCGCAATTTACTATTTCTGAAGTATGTTATGGCGATGTTTTAGCAGCGATGTTGAGATATACGTACTTTTAGCATCCAGTTATGTTTTTGCTGGTGCCACGGGAAATTTTAAATACGAAAATTTTTGGGGGCTATTTCAACGCATAAATTTTGCTCTGTCTGTATATCTGTCTCTCTGTTCGGGGCTCGATTCAGCCAGCCGGCCTAAATGAAATAGCAGCTACACAATTCGTTTACATACGCACCCCCAAATCTAAAAGAACAAGGTCGGTGGCAATGTTTAAACTTGTCTATATTGTTGAACAAGAACCAACCATTACGCAAATATGAGCTAAAAAATTGCAGTGTTCTTTTAAAATATTTGCAGTGTTTCTTGATACAAAATTATAGATTCTTGATACCTACGATAAATGAAATACTACATACACTGCAGAAACAAAATTCACTTCGACGCCTGCTGTTGGCCACGCCACTATAGCTTCTGGCGGCATTTTAAGAACTCAAACGGCGCTAGTTACGAAAGGATCCCCCGATAGGTTACACGTTCCGCTCGGAATCGACGTACTCAAGGGCAGCGTGTTTCTGTAAACATTGAATTATTGCGCCTGGATCCACGCGCGCCTCCGCCGTGCGGCAGCGCTGGCATCGAGACACCCGGTCTGGAGTTGTGGAATGCGGTACATTTAAATTGGCCTGCGCAAACCTCTACCGTGTTTACCTCGGGAGGAACGCGACGGGAGAGAAATAGCATGAGAGGTGACACGTGAGCGGGAAAGCGAACTGTGGTATTTACTTGGCAAATGTAGACGAAAGACTAATGTCTTTTGTCGACATTTGAAACGAAAGGAGCAGATACGAAACCAATTTTTTTGAAAAAGGGATATAAACTTTCCAAAACACAATAGTTAAGGTAACCAGGTTTCAGATGCTTTTCGTAATATTCTGGTTCTATCCCCAAGCAGAAACCTGGAAAGTTACCCTTTAGTTTGTAACCAGAAATTTCTACCGGTGCTTTTCAGTTGGCCCTCGAACAATTTATACCCGGAATCGGAATGTTTTTTTTTTACCTTCTTTTTGAGGGCCATCTATACCTCCTATGTTATCGATGCACTATCTACAACGAATGATAATTCTTACGAACAATGAACACCTCGCCTATATTTTTAACATTTTATTGCTAAATTTCTTTCTTTCAATTTAACGAATGGTTGGGCTAGTTAGCACTTCGCGGAACTCCACAGTCTTCCTTTTGAATATAATGATGAATTTATTTGAAGTTTATTATGTCCTTATGCTGAAGGCGTAGGTTAGGATAGTTATTGATTACTACACCAAAATTGGTGTAGTGCGGAGCTTGCTTGCCGTAAAGATAGTCGTTACAAAACAAATAATTCTTTTCGGTCTTCCTGTCCCCCCAACAGCGCCGCAGACTTCCCGGGGCGACCCACACGGGCTTCATACTAGAATGTTACTGTATCAGCCGCATTAGAGTTGTATACGATATACGCTATGGTAATGACGTGAATTGCTAAGGTGCAATTGCATTTGGATCTCACGAAGAAAATAATTGGGAAATGTGAGGTCGAACAGCAGCTGCTGATTAGTAGCACACAGGGCTCTGTTCGACTAGCAGAAGAACGGTCTATGGAGGACCTGTGAACAATGCCTCTTCACGACGCGAATCCATGTTACGGAGAAATCAGCATTTTATAACTACCTTTTTCGATTGATTGTAGGGTTTAACGCGCCGACGCAACGCAGGCGATGAGGCGCGCCGTAGTGGAGGGCTCCGGGTTAATTTTGACCACCTGGGGATCTTTAACGTGCGCCGAAATCTCGTACACACGGGCGTTTTTGCTTTTCGCCTCCATCAGAAAAGCGGCCGCCGCGGCCGGGAATCGAACCCGCGACCTCGTGCTCAGCAGCGCAACGCCTTAGCCACTGAGCCACCGCGGCGGGTAACTACCTTTTTCCAGCCCCGTTTAAGTGCAGCAAAGGCGGTACCTGTAGTAAAAGACACACAGTCAATATGATGCATTAACAGTCAATTTGAAATAAACAAACAAATGTATCTCAGGGGTGCGGTGTTATAAAACACCGAAATTGTCGTAGAGTGCAGATTGGCTGCATCGGAAATGGCATCCTATAAAAGACATGCCGTTTCTGTTTCAGTGCTATTGTCATGGTGAAATAACGCTTAACAGACATGCCTACAGGCCTCTGACAAAAAAATGGGTGGCACCAGAACTATGCCACAGGGTCACTTGACTGATACCGAGATCCATGTACGTTCAAAGCAGATGCAGACTCGAGAAGTTTTTTATGGTTTTAAATTGACACTTTATAGTGCGCCTAAATAATTTGCCTTTTCCGAAGCATCAATCATTTAACACAGCAAGTGTTTTCGTTGCAGGTCTTCTCACTTTTGAGGCTAGGGTCTGTGCCTATTTTTGTAACCTCCTCATAGCAAAATGTAACCCAAGGACCTCCCGCCCTGTTGACATAGTGAACGACGTTTTCCAACAACAGCACCATATCAGGCACGCCAAAAAGAGGAACGCGGTGTTCGAGAATGCGGGTAAATAAGGTTTGAGCGATGAGAACTGGCGTCTAACTCAGAGTCATGTATGTATTTTGCTGGCATGTTTTATGCACAGAATAACAAACAAAACTAACGTATATGAGGTAGGTCACTCCGCAACAGAATCAACAACTGCTACAGAACTGTTTATTTGCACGAAAACAAATAGCCCCTCCGCTGTTACTCTAAGCAGCGGGGCGCCTGCGGGCACTCAGCGGAACTTTTGAAATTCCCCAGGGAGCGGGAAATTGCGCCATTGATGGTGGTAACACACTCACTTATTTACTGAGAATTGGGTTGTGTGGGCGGAAGGCAGCACGAGACGGCTTAGATGCTGCATTCGTTTCAGCGCGAGGTCCGCTACGGCCGTTGCTCGGATGCAAGTGTCGTCAGCGTCACTTTTTACGGGATTTTACAAAATTTCCCTCCTCTATGCACACATTTTCTCATTTCGTTTGCGTCGGCTGTGGTCCACAGAAAAAACGTGCAGTGTGAACCACAATTTGGCCGATGTGCCATGTAGAAGCGCCCGGCGATGGCGCCTGCCCCTCATGATCTCCAGAGGGCTAGAAAAAACAAGCCTCAGAAGAAAAATGCCAATGTCAAAGTGTATGGTTACGTCCGGATATTCCCAGGTTTTAGTGTTTTCTTTTGTGCAACACAGGCACCAAAGTTGTAAAACAGGAATGTGGCATGTTGCACTTCTACAGAAAATTACAGCGTAAGATGTAACAAAAAACGTTTTTGAAAAATCAGGTTTCTTCATGTCTATCTCGGTTTGACTATTTAAGCATCACAACCTGGCTTCAACGTGGTTATAGCGGTAGAACGCGTGCAGCGGTGATGGCTTTAGCAGCGTCATATTGTGTTAGATCGCACGTTGTGTTGTCTAATGCCATCCCGGTAGATTGGGCATTCTAGTGCACACTGGTGCTACTGATGACCCAGCAGGAGGCCTAATTCTTTGTTAGTTCAAGCCTTTTATCTTAAGCGCATAAATTTGTATACGTCTCACCAAATAAAAAGTTGCGCGCTGGTCAGTTTGTCTTTATGGAGAAGTGGTACGGATATGTTAACTGAGCTGACGAAGTTAGCAAGAAGGAACACTAAATGACAAATACCCTCTTGTCCTGATTGCACGTTCACAGCTTCCTTTGTTCTTTGAGATCTTATTCGATTACGAAAGATGGGTCATTTCCTCACAAATAAAGATCAAATAATGGTATGTTCCTCTCTTACGTCCCCCCTTTTTCAGCGCTATGTGAAGGAACACATCATAAAAGACAAGAACGACCCACCACCCTGAGATTCAGAAAGTTTTAAGATGGGGCCCCTAGGGGGAAGTAGAGAAACCTTGAGCGGTAAGCTAAAATTCACACTCATTCCCTCGCCACTCTCGCTACTAATATGCAATGTTTCCTACTTTATCAAAGGTGATAGGCAGTGCTACTTGCGTTTTACTGCAAAAACCTTGCGATTAAGCTTATTCACTACGACGATTTAGGACATCTGGCCAAAATTCAAACTGAAATAAAGCTTTCCAGTCCTCGTAGTTATGCTGCCGGTTTGTTATCGTTCACTATGATGTTTACTACCGCACCGTCACTACACAGGCCAGGAGGGACGCCCTAGTGGAGGGCTCGGGATTAATTTGGACCCGCTGAGTATCAATAACTTGCACCGAAATCTCGAAAACACGGGCGTTTTCGCTTTTCGGTGCCATCAGAAAAGCAACAGGAGCGGCTGCGAATTGAACGCGCGTCCTTTGGGTCAGTATCACGATGCGTCAGCCACAGAGCCGCAAAGATGGATGTCGGTTTGGTATTGTTAACTAAACACAGGTAGCGTCCTTTCGTTAGCATGCATTACACAAAAGCTTCTATATGCAATGAAGCTTCCGTTTACGTGGTTCTACTTTAGCGTTCTTCTCAGAAAGATGCCCAAGCCAGCGGCAATACTCCTGTTTTGCCATGAAAAAAAATTGTCGGGCCACAAATCGTACCAGAGAAAAAAAATGCGTTACAGAGACTAGAGTTTTTCACGCTTTTAGTATTTTTTACGAAAATATAGTTACTTCTTTCAGACCCCCATATCCCGATTGATGGGGTGCATTGTGTGGTACCAGAAATCTTTCTTTCACATTTTATTGCGGGGAAAGTTACGGTCACCGTGTTTACTGGTGGAAATTACTCAACGCGTGGAGTGCAGGATGGGAATTCACTTTTACATGCATGGTCATACCCTCACCGTTTGCAAGGCCTATATCGCTCAAGTAAATTGAAAATGTAATATGCAGCAGAGCGCCCTTGTTTATTCATAATATTTATGAGCCTTTGCCATTGCGTTCCTTTGTGAAGCTTCACTTCAGTCTGGTGCTCGGTGGACCATTAATCAAGACTTTCTCTAATTAACTATTCTGTGCCTGGGGCTTTATGTCAGGTTCATTAAAAACCACTCTGCCCCTAACAGACTCATCGCCAAACTCTCGGTCGCATGTCACGTGGTAAAGGAGCACGGGCACATCATTTCTCACTAGTTAATGAGCCCTTTTCAAGTGTTGTACTGATTCCCCGGCATCCCGCTTAATGTAGTCGCGTTTAGTATACAGTATTCAATAGAGTGGTCGTCGATTAGTATTTCATATAGGGGCTAATAAATAACCGGCATAACGTTTACTAGAATAATATTTTGAATCAATTATATAAAGCTGCTACAAATTGAAAAAATGGCATTACGTGCAAAACTCCGACAGTATCCCGGGCTTAAACAGCAAAGTAATTTATCTGAACAGTAGTAAAACTATCTTCAACGAGGACGCAATACAAGCAGTGCCCACACTCTCCTGCTCACATGGTTGTTGTTTGTCCTATTGCTAGTTGATTGATTGATTGCAGGGTTTAACGGGCCGACGCAACGCAGGCGATGAGGCGCGCCGTAGTGGAGGGCTCCGGGTTAATTTTGACCGCCTGGGGATCTTTAACGTGCGCCGAAATCTCGTACACACGGGCGTTTTTGCTTTTCGCCTCCATCAGAAAAGTGACCGCCACGGCCGGGAATCGAACCCGCGACCTCGGGCTCAGCAGCGCAACGCCTTAGCCACTGAGCCACCGCGGCGGGTTATTGCTAGTTGGTGTTTCATATTTTGATACTTAGGAGCAACCACAAGGGGGCAAGTTGGTATGGAGACATGAGGACTAAAAGCGGAGAAAAACGCGGAACAAAGAGAACTACACAAGAAAAGCGCTTACTAACCGAGTTTAAGGAAACAAAAAGCGGAAAATCTCGACACGGCGCTTCGTTGTGGCGCATCATACACACAAAAACTCACGTAATTCAAAAACAATCGGGAAAATTCAAAAACAATCGGGAATGAATCCGCATTCACACATGCGCCGCAAGAATTGGCGGATGTTGCGTGCGAACGTTGGCAGATTGATAACATCTGCACCGAACATTGCGATGCCAGGGGCAGGTGCCAGACGGGCAGGTGCCTGGACATCCTTCTTCGAGAACACTCCTCTTCCTTGAAGAGGACCCCATGTTCCAATCTATCTGACCACTTTAGGAAACATGGGTGTGTGCCTCTGCTGAAAAAACAGAAGTCCTATTTCTTCACCCTTAGCAACGTCCACGCATGGTAACGGAGGCTTACTTTATCTTTTTGTGCACTAAAAATGAAACTTGTGTCAGCGCCCGATCCTTCGCCCTCCTACTGAGGAATTCGCCTATCTTGAAGATAGCTTTAAGTGAACGGGTGGTAAATCACTTGGCTTCGAAAAGTGCGGTGCTGTTATCGATCAGCCAACTTTCGCGAGGAACATCCGCCAATTGTTGCGGCGCATACGCGATTTTCCGATTCCTTCCCAATTGTTGTTAAATTACGTGAGCGTTTGTGTGTATGATGCGCCACAAGGGTGCGCTGTGTCTAGATTTTTCACTTTTGGTTTCATTAAACGCAATTGTTAGTAAACTCTTGTCCTGTGTAGTTCTATTTTTTGCCCCGGGTTTTTCTCCGCTTTTAGTTAGCCCCTCTGGATACAATATTGTCGGCCAAATGCGTCTACCGCTACAGTACTTGCGAATGCCTCCACATACGAGACCTGCGTAAGAGATTGTCCTTATGAGTGCTTTGCATTGCGCATCAAATACACGCCCACTCACAACTTAACAAACTACATTCTGAAATGTTTCCCAATGTATTAGGGGCGTACGCAATCTATCCAGGTAATTCATGTTTATAGGCCGTTTGTTACCGACGTACGAAATGGGCTCAGAGGTAGACGTCAAACAGCGAGTTCCAGTTGATAAGGGTTAGAGCTATTCTCAGCAAGCATATGCTTTACTGAGGGAGGTAATCCTCTCCACATCAGTCACCCTGAACGAGCGCTGCTTTATACCTGCAATAAAACTCACTTTATTATTCAACGTTTACTTGAATTCGGAGTACTTGTAGGCTGCTCACAAGGGCTCAACATGGCGACTATCGACACAAAAAATAAGCATTAGGATGGGTCCATTCGTGCAGCCATAGCAGGAAGCGTTCCACAAAATGGGAACACACATGAACTCCTTAAAACCTGATCAGTTTGTTGTAGCCTAATAACAACCACAAGAGCTATGTGTGAGGAGACAGTTTCGTTCGATACCAGTGGGTTGGTATGGAGCCGAAAAGCGTGAAAAAAGAAGAAAGAGGGGAAGCCAAGTCGTACGGCGTGTTTAACAATTAATACATTTGGCAATGCTTTTTCTTGTCACGGCCCCTTGCGTCCATAAACTGAGCTTAAGTTCAACAGCGAAGTACAGTTATATTACCCTCTTAATAATTCTTGTTGAGAGAGTCCAAATGTAAGCCCCGTAATAAAACGACAAAATTTATGACCGTGAAAATGTTCTTTCATGATTTCCCGACTGGCCTATCCACACCTTGTGCAGAACTTAAAGGCTTATATTTGCAAAAACGTAGGAGGAAGAATGAAAACAATTGGCTTTTGCGGGTTATATTTTCCTCACCCCTCGGAGAAATTGAGTTGTGTTTCGTATAAAAATGCGAGATTTACTTATACGGCGTGAATGCTTTTGCGAGATAATATTCAAATATCTTTTGTCGTCGCTGCAGAAGCCTTACTGACATGCCACTGCGAATTACCCTGGTAACTAGGGCGTGTGTCAGGCATTACAATACATAACGTAGGTATGGTGTGCAGTACGGGAAATTCATCTAGGATCTCTTACCTGTTAAAATTAGGAGTAGGCAAGACAAGCAATTTCACGAATCCCTATAATAAATGCGAGAGCTGAGCCTCTCATCATGCTACAAATTGAGCTATCGCGAATCTTGAACGGGCGCGACTTCACGTACAGATATTCAAGCCTACGTGAAACTGTTATTTTGATTTTGAGTCGAAGAAGTGTCGTTAGGTTGGCTCTCTATCATCAAGATATTCCAAGACAAGTGCGTATTGGAGTACGAAGGAGTGCATTGTCTCCAATGCTGTACAATTGCAATTGCCTGGCTGACTCGGTTTTTTTAAAGGCAGCGGAATGGAGGCCTCTATCACATGTGTAGTGAAAATTGGCATTACAAAATCATGAATTTTCCCACGAAATGTTTTCAAGGACTTCCGAGTAATTCGAAATTCTGCTACTTTGTTGTTTAAGTTTAAAAATGCTTAGCACAGAACCACAGTAAGGGGAGATGAACTCTAGCTATATTTGTTTTCAATTTTATAACGCCTCCTCTTGCGGCAGGCTATAGGCCGACAATTCAGGTTTTGGTAACGACTACAGTCGGGCGAGAAACAAGTATGCCAACCGTAAAAAAATCGTCGAAAGCCATTGCGACGGCCGCCACAGCGGCTGTCGCAATTCGTACATTGCCACAACACTTGAATTGTATTCTGTACTTCTTGACTCATTTCGTCACTGTTCGTGTTAAGAAAAACAGTTGCCTGCATCTTGATACGTCTCAGTTATTGGGCGACCTCACTCTTTGACTGCCTTAATTAAAAAAAAACTGATGGTTTTCCTTCCGCCAGCATCCAGTCAATAATTGCTAACGATGCAAACTATGGCGCTCAGGACGACTCCATCATCCTCATCCGTACTTGGCTAGGTAATCAATTCTCAAGACAAAAAATAGGCCCCACTTTTTGAGGGTTAACTTGTACTTCTTGAGAATGCGCACTTTTTTCTCGTCTTCATTGATAGACCTAGAAAAAAAGAGGGCAACACATCCGCACATATACGGAGCCAAGGGAGATAATCACACTGTTTCGGCACACCGTGAATTCAAAGAAGCTCGTGTGTTCGGAAGTAAATGAACATGCACGGATTATGGTATTCAGGCGTAATGCGAGGAAGACTGCTTTTAAAGTTTGTAGTTGCCGTCTCTCTGCTAAATTACGTTATTCCCGGATATATCTTCAAGGACCGTTGGGGGAGATAGAAAGAGAGAGAATAATCTTTAATGATACTGGTGAGGTTAGCCTGGCCAAGTCGCATAGCTTGCTACACCAGATGTATAAAAAAATGAAATCGATGAAGAGATGATGATAATGACTGTGATGAAGATGACGCGCTCATTAAGAGAGTCCTGTTTAAAGAGTCTTATCAAGTCCTGTGCTTCGCAGGAAAGACAGTAGAGCTTTTGTCGCTCGAGATGCTCGTTTAGAGTTCGTCCAAAAGCCTAGCACGTCACTGAGAGTTAGGCCACTAGACAGCGGATGACCCACGGACACTAAAAGGGACGTTCTGGCGGCTTTATACCGCGTACACTCACATAACACGTGGTTCAAGTCCTCGCGCACGTCACAAAGAGTGCACAAGGGGGAAGCGGCCTGTTTCGTCTTGAACCGAAAGTAATTGGTGTAAGCGACATTTACACGCACACGGTGAAGAACCGCTTCGTCATGCTTGGAAAGTCCTTCAGGCATCCTAAAGGTCCCGTGCGGGTCTATGGAGTGAAGCGGCGCGTAATTATGCGGCGCAACAGCCCACATAGATCACTGAAATCTCCAGGCAGCCTTGGACGCAAGGGCAGAAGCATCTTTTCAGGAGAACGGTATCGGTATCACTGGCCCGTGCAGATCATGCGCTATCGATGCCGCAGTGTCCGCCTTGACGTTTCCAGTTTTACCACAGTGGGCAGGAATCCACTGAAGCTCTACATTATGGTGTGCATTTAGAGCTTGTAAGTGCCATGCATGGATGTCTAAAACAAGCTGTTCTTTCGGGTACGATTTTAAGCACTGAAGGGCCGCCCGAGAATCCCTGAAGATTGCCCACTGACGTGCTGGTTGCTCGATGATGTAGGCGAAAGCAGCCTGCAGAGCGGCAAGTTCGGTAACCATGGATGTCGTCCTGTGGCTAAGTGTTGCGCTGAAGGTGGTACAGGAGGACGGGAACCAGATTCCTATAGCCGATGAGCTAGCTGTAACAGCCCTATCCGTGTATAGATGGGTGTGGGCCCTGTATTTTTGGAAGAGCAGTTCCAAGGCGAAGAACTTTAAGGCAGGGGTGGCGATATCCTGTTTGCGGGTAATGCCGGGCACTCCAGTTGTAATTTGCAGACGCGGGTACATCCAAAGCGGTTGTAGCGACGGAGAAGGGTGCTGGAAATGCAGAGGCAGAAGGTCTCGCTCTTCAGTGGCTGAGCTGAGTGCTAATGGGTGACCTTGCTACCGTGCTGCAAATCTCAGTTGAGCCCGAAGGACCTCCTGCATGCCAAGAGCAAGTGGTGCCAGTCGTCGACACTCCACCATAGTTCCCACCGTGGATGTGGTCTTCGGAACTCCAATGCACACCCTCACGACCTGCACTTGCATACTTTGCAGGGCTCTGGCATTTCCTTTTGAGAGGGGGAGAAGAACAGGAAGGCTGTAGCGTAACGATCCTACGCACATGACGTCATACAGCCGAAGAAAAGACTGGACGTTGCACCCGCCGAAGACCTTAAAGGCAAGGGTGGCGATATCCTGTTTGCGGGTAATGCCGGGCAAACTTCATTCCAAACAAGCGGGGCTTCTTTGGACAGTGAATGTACAGAAGAGCCTCTAGTTTCAGACTTTTCTTTCTCACATTGCACCACGGACCTGATTTTCGTAGCTCAGTTTAGGGCTGACATCTCGCAATTAATAACTATACGCCAGGTGTCCGCGTGATTGTTTGTGAGAACATGCGTGGTCCCTTCTATGAATTATAGCTGCGATGAACCAGACGTTTTAGTTCAAACCAGCAAAGACAGACGCCAAGTAAGAAAGGAAAGGCGTTGTGCTCTTCTGATAAACTTATTCAAGATCCTCAACAATTGCGTTGTGCATGTTTTTCTCTAGGCATGCGCTCTCGCAGACACAAAATTGTAGGACGATAAGCAAGCATTGAGCTTGTTTGTGTAGCCTTTTATTTTGTACCGTGATGTCTGAATGCTGCAATTCGCTCCCTTTTCGCTTTTCAGCCTAGCGTGTGCTTCTTATCTACAAGGCTGATTTAAGTCATTGATGTTATTTGTGTTAGAAAATAATTATCGTTAAACCTAATAGGCATAATTTCTAGAGTGGCCTAGTTAGAAACTGAAAATTGGTGGCGCAGTCTACCAGTCAAATCAATGCTCGTTATTGGGCAAAAAAAGCTACCCTTTGCAATATCACATGGGCTTATCCCAATACTAATAGTGTGCCCGTGAACGATAATCCCACGACCGAACAGTGGGAAGCCGTGCTGTCCAGCTAAGCACTGGGATATCACCGCAGACCGGTCAATAGAGCCGGGGCGACAGCCAAAACTACAGAGAATCTAGAATCACAGATCTTCTCACTTAAGAAGACGATGATTTATTTTATGCTGTTAATATAGCTTTTCCTCCTCCTGCTCCAGGATTCAAGCCATATTTAGGAACTCTGTGTTAGTATTGCCAGCTGAAAATGAGAAAATATAAGCTCAGCACTAAACGGTCAACAACACCTTCGCAAGACAACGTAATTGACAGAGCACAGCATGAGAGGGAGGGCAACTTAGTATTTCAGTGCGACTGCTTTCTTTGGTCGTCCAGGCTGTTATTGTCGCTTTTATATAAACCATGCCTATGGTCAGGGGTTGTCAAAGTTGTGCACTACATCCGTTTTCTTCGCCGCCGTCCTCACATATTATAGCTCACATTGTTTAGAAAATTGCATGGCAGTTATTACAATGCCTTCTTGCATGTTATAACATTGCCGGAGATGGCGCTACAAGTACGCGCTTTGAATCAGTGTTTCGAAGAAATATACCCCAGGAAAAGGTTTTTCTTTTAATCGACTGAGCCTGACACTGACCCATCGTGAAACAAAAACTCTGAGAATAGGATAAGAAGCAGTATTGTGTTGCAGGTAATTTCCGTATATATATAAATAAGGTACCCGTATCGTTCCGCTTAAGCTTCATATATCACAGGATTATTTCATGCTGCAGTTCGGGTTTGTTTTATTAGAGATAGTCTTTCTCCAGACCTCTTCCTGTATTCCCACAGAAAACGGGTGGACAGCTTGGTTCCCAGTTAGGACCTTATTGAAAAATCTAATAAATGAACCCCACGGGTCCTGCAACGTACAGGTTCTACTGTGACGAGCCAGTAACCAGCAATGTAACGAAATCAGGAGCTAATCCGTTTCCAGACTGTAGTATTTGATGTGTAAGTCAATATTATGATGTAAATAATAAGGATACAACTCCAGAAAATAAAATAATTTGAATTGATTTGATTTGATGAGTGAACGCCACAGACACTGCGATCTTAAGCGTCATAAAGTCGCTTTCGAATTTTAACATGGGGTGTGTTTTTCTGCTATTTTAGATCATTCGAAGAGAGACGCAAAAATTGTCAGAAAGCATCGCAAGGGTGGTGTGTGAAACTGAATTTCCGAAACGTGAAATAGCCATCAGGGTGGCGGAAATGCACGGCAAGCAGACGTTCTTCCATGTGATTAACGTGTACATTTGAGGGTGTCTTCTTCCAAGCAAGACCAAAAGGAACAAAGCTGAGAATTTTTGTTGTAAATTGCACAGTCTAGTTTCCCCGCGAGGCCCGTAACTGTCAATTTTTGTCATCCAAGTAGAAAGTTACACACCGAGAAGACTGCGAACTAAAGATATAACTGGCATTACACTTTACTTTTTCAAGCGTGGGTTGCCCTCCTAACATCCAACTTTCAGCTGCGTTTTTTTACTTTTCAGATTCCCCCTAAATTTGATTTTAAACTGCCGGAAGCGTTCGCCTCAAAAGTAGGCAAATTAGGAAGGCGGGGTTGGTGGTCCGGTCTCCTTTCAGGGCGTTTTCCGATTCCTTGCTTGTGGGTGGCTGCAGGCACTACATTTCACATTAAACTAACACACTCGCACGCGTAGAGAAACTTCTCGAGCTCCTCTCTGAACTCTGAGGCTACGTACCGGATTAGATATTTGTTTTTTGCTGACACCGCGGATTGGGAGGAGGGGGATCGCTGGTTCTTGCCAAGTGCTTATTCATAAAAAGAGCTGCAATGTGACAGCTTCTTGAGTAATTTGAGTAGTTTTGAGTTGTTGAGTATTTAAGTTGTTGAGTATGTTGAGTTGATGTTCAGTAGTTCTGTAGGCAAAACATGTTTCAGAGAGTAGCTCAGCGTGTCTAACTCGCGGTTATACATTGCCTGTTAAACCAAGCATGGGGGCCGACCGCACATCAAAAACTACAGAACCCTTCAGCCACTTTGTCAGCTGCGAGGACCTATCCCAGGGCCTTCTGCTTTTGAGGAAATAGTGACACCTCAGCCGCGACCACATTTTGTCTTTATTACATGGCAGACATGCACATTTTACACGCTCGAAAAGACTCACTAGTGAAGAAACGTTCACCTCACAAGATACCTGAAGTGTGGGTAACCTTATTACCATTTTTTACTCAACACTTCCAGGTAAACGTCGGGACAAAACCAAAATGGTTTCCAAGGAAAATTCGCACACATAGACACACGGTCCATCCCGAGGATGGGCTTTTACTGTGCTTGAACTATGCATCTTCCACTCCGGAATTTTTAGGTTCATTCGAGTAAGAACAGAAGCCATGAAATTTATCATTAAGGTTCCGAACCCACACACAATCAATCGAATTGGCCCACGATGCTGATTATCATTACGCCGTCTCTACAGTGACATCAAACCTCACTATCAACCCTAACCTAATGTGACGTCCGGTCGCGATTATGCGCGTAACTCCAGGTATGGCACTACTTGGCACACGCACATCTGTCACTAGCTAACCAACAAACGCTACGGTTTCCTTAACGCCATTTACAGTAACGTACCATAACGTAACGTACACTAAGGTTACCTTACCTGTCCTAATCTAGCGTAAACGGGCATAATGTAAGGTTATGCAACCAACAGACCAAAAAAATAAATGCAAAGAAAATAAATACTGAAACAAATCGAGAAAATATTTCCTCCATCCTTTGCATATGAAGCCTAATGCCTATCCGCTGCGCTATTTGGCCATACCTTTCACACAGCGCCAGTCCCACTTTGCAAGCGCCAGTGCCCACAGACAGCACTCTAGCTATGGCTGTAAATACTGCTGATCATATTTTTCTTCTTTCTTTCGAGCGCCCTTATTTTTCCCGTATATTTTGCTCCGCGCTTGCGCCGGGGTGTGGGAAGACCGCTGTATGATATGAGGTAGCCTGCCTTTGAGTTAAACGTAAAACTATTCTTTATAACGACGGTAATCGGTGCCCGCCGTAATGGGTACGACAATGGGAATGACTTTGCTTTGCACGTAGCCGCTGCTTGGCGCACAATATGTGCGCTGCTGCTTGACACGTCGTTAAAACGCCGGCAGTCACCTGTCTGACGTCAGGCATAACGTAAATCTGGAGCCTTTAACTAAGTAAACGAGTACATGCAGCCTGACGTACGATCAGTTAAATGTTGCTTGTTACGCAGTGAGGGCTACCTTTGGGTTACTTTACGCTGCGCGTAGGAACTGAAGTATTCCATTCACGCAGAGATGAATACTACTGGATGTCATGTCTTACGCGCGCGTTTATCAAGGTTTATTTCAGCTTATTTTCGTTTCATTGGAACCCCGGAACGTACGCAGCGACGCAAATTCACAAACCTGTACGTACCCCTCCCCCCCGACCTGTTCGGCGTGTTTAAGTAAACGTTTTTTCTGGGATTATGAATTTTTAAGGCGCAAACCTCGAGAACTTCTGCGCACATCTTAAGCATTCTAGTTTCAATGTTACAAAGATTTACTGAAGCTACATCGGTCCATGCCCCCCCCCGCAGCTATAATGTGCGCTGAATTTTAATTTTGTTTCAAGATATAGAGGCACCAGTTCAACCGGTACCAAAAAATGGTTGCTAGGGATTTATTGTACACGTATCAAGCTTTGTTTCGCCAACAAAATTGATACGCACAGGCCATGCCGTGAGTTATAGTAGTATGCTATCCGTATACAAACAATACGCCAACCATGCCGCCAGTCAAGGTCCTAAACGTCTCGACTTCATTCTCAGGCCCTTTGTGAATGCATAAAGCTTTCCGTTGCGGTGTACGGTCTTCTGGGAACTGAAAAACGTCTACAACTGCTTTGCCGAAAGACACGAGAGTGTGGAGGAGTTGCCAAGATATGATCTGATATAACAATGACAGTCACCGACGGTTCTTCAATCTGGCATGGGTCATCTGCTTCCTAGTTTCGCCTAAAAACACATCCCTCAAAAAACATGCGTCATTTAAAGTTCGGCTGGCTGCTTTTCTGGACGGGATATGCCTCGTTCCAGCAGAATTACGATCATTCATTTTGCGATAAAAGAGAGGTCTACCCTTTAGTTTAGCCTCAACACTCAAAGTAAGTGCTTTGAGTAGATTTATGAGGTTTGCCTCTTTAGCGCCAGTTTTCCATGGTGTAAAGTTTTTTACCCGCTGGCCCCAACTAGCCCTGAATTCGGCCACTGTTTTGAAACGTCGTTTGTTATAAGAAACGCCGAGCTCCGAACACTTGCTCACTTGAGTTTAACGTTCCGGTGGGTGACCATGTTAGACAGCGGCGATTTATCAACACACGGGTCCCTTTTCTCCAGTTCTCTGGAGCTCATTACTCTAATAGCTGGATATGGCCTACTTACTGCTGCTTTATTTTGATCATGCATCATGGTGCACTTTGCGGAGAACTACGCCATTTTTGGTTAAAGTATGACAATACTTAAGAAAAAAGCATTTAGTTAATTGAGGGGGTACAGGGAATCGAGAAGACGCTGCCGTAAAAAATTGTCCGAGAAAAATGGTCCTGAGCCCCAGTGAGATTACTACTGGCCTTTACCTTCTCCCTGCCTGAACTCAATACACGTAGTTAATTCTTCTCGTAAGACATTCTTTGTTAGAAGTATAGCACTTGTCGAAATATGTTTGTTTCTTCTACGCTGACATTGTACCCCTTTTGCTCTTTTATGAGTCGCCCAACGCCGTACTGCTGCTGTATTCTTCCTGTCAAGCACGAAAGACTCCGCGTGTGCTGTCGTTTCTCGCGGTGACCCATCTGCTGAGTGGATAGTGGATGGATCGATGAATGGATGGACGAACAGCGGAGAGATGAACGCATAGATGGACGGACGATGAACGGATGAGTGTGTAGATATATACAAGATGTATGGATGGATGGATGGATGGATGGATGGATGGATGGATGGATGGATGGATGGATGGATGGATGGATGGATGGATGGATGGATGGATGGATGGATGGATGGATGGATGGATGGATGGATGGATGGATGGATGGATGGATGGATTTATGGTTGATGGATAGATGGGTGGATGGATGGACGAGTGGGCGGATGGACGAAGCCATTGATGGACGGATGGATGGAGGAACGGATAGATGTGTGAATGGATAAAAGAATGAACGACGGATGGATGGATGGATGGATGGATGGATGGATGGATGGATGGATGGATGGATGGATGGATGGATGGATGGATGGATGGATGGATGGATGGATGGATGGATGGATGGATGGATGGATGGATTGACAGATGAATGAATGTATGGGTAAGCTCGTGCAATCATTGAGAGCCAGACTGTAAAACGGATGCGCAGATGGGTAAATAAAAGTGAACGCAAGGGGGGATGGACACACGGACAAAAAAATTGACAGACAGATAGGGTAACATATTCACAGTAGCCATCGGCTATAAGTGCTGTACGAGTGAACGTATTGTGCGTATCTGAAAAAACCAACCTTTATCAATCTTTATACTTATCAATACACAGGTAGAGAGATATATTGACGGGCTGGGATGCACGTAGATGGAAATGTGGACAGACCAACACAAGGACAGGCGGGTGTGCGGGTGGGCGTATGCAAGAATAAATGGATGAATATATGAACCATTTTAGATAGTAGTCGCAACAAAACAGGGTGGCGGCGGCGAAAATCTACCATTCGAACCATGATACACACGCGAAATATGATGCACACGAGAAATAAGGACATAACATCACGGAAGAGCCCGTACTGAAGAGCGAAATCACGATCACTGGTGAAACAGTGCTGCGTAAAATGGGTGTTCCAACCTTTGAGTATTTACATGCTTTTTAACGACTGCACTCTGTGTAGAATTGATGTCACTCGTTATATTCTTATATATCTCTTGTTGATGCAAGCCCATCGGGACTGGAACCCATAGTCGCATGAAACTGGATGGTCTACTCTATCATGGTCACGATGTGAAACCTCTCGTGGGGTAGTGCTTTCGGGCAAGTGTGTCGCCACCGTAATTGGGAAGTGGATGATTACTCGTGCGAGGGGCAAGGGAGCATGTACGAACGCACCGCATGGGCTGTTCGCTTGGGCCATTACTCTTTCCGCGCGTGGAAAGAGTAATGGGTCTTCATTAACACGACCGCGGCCATGAAGACCCATTACTCTTTCCGCGCGTGGAAAGAGTAATGGGTCTTCATGGCCGCGGTCGTGTTAAGGTTAGGGTTTCTCTCCGGCTTTCACCGCTATAGATCGATCTGACCCTGCTGAGACGGAATACATTATTTCTGAAAATTTTATTTTTAGAGATTAGGATGAACTGTGCTTTCAGTATTTTTCACTAAGTTACTTCATCTTGTTTGCAAATAAAAGCCCCAAAATATAAAAACATAAACAAACAAAACTAGTATTAGAAACCACATAAAATCATTGTCATTATTGAGCATTTCAGCGTGGCCACTTACGTAGAAGGTGGCTCCTGTGCGAGTTTTTTGGAATACTCCTTCAGTGAAAGTTTATAGTTACAGACGAAGGATTAAGGGTACGTTCTAGTTAGAAGGTCGAGATTAGTCTGTATATATTTCAGGGGTGCGCAGAAGTAAAATTGCCCTGTGTCAACACGCTTGCGAGAAAGGCACGGCCTGGAAAGAACTGTCTCTACGAAATTCAAGCTTAAAAAGTCGTCCATCGCAGTTTGATGCGCGGGATCCCGTTGCACAGTTGATTGATTCATTATATTGTTTAACGAGCCCAAACTGCACAGTTTATGAGGCGCGCTGCAGTGGAGCGCTTCTGGTTAATTTTGGGCTACCTGGGGGTCTTTGACGTGCGCAGAAATCTCGAACACACGGCCGTTCATGCTTTTCACCTGACTGTTATTTTGTTATTGTTTTGCAGAGCTACGCTAGTAGCACATCTCGCTGCCCTACCACTACTTCCCAAATATCCAGCTGACTAGGTAAGCCTAAATTTAAACGTCAACAATAAATTGTTCGAAGGTGATTGACTTCAGATGAAGCTTCTTGGTAACTTGTAGATAGCAAGCAATAAGAAGTAATAGCACATTGTTGTTTATGTCTGTTACATATACTCACCCCACAAGAAACAATTGGCGGCCTAATGACTGTACTGTTTATACGGAAAACAGAGCTAGAAATTGCTTAAACAGTATTTTTTTTTTCAAGTTTCACGTCATATTTCTCTAGCGAGACGCCAATATGTTCATTTTATTTAATACAGTGCATTGTGAAGCAAGGTTAGCCAGTGTTCAACCAGGATAATAACCGGGCAGGCTGTATCAACAGTAATCCTCCGTTACATATTTGGCAAACTTAGGATATGCCTACTTCAAGCAAAATTTAAACTCATAGCATAGAGTCATTTCACACAGAAACGTATTTCGCTATGTTACTACCATCTTAGTTGACACAACCACCCGAACGTGTGCAGCAATGTTCCTAAATATTATTTGTATGTTAAAATATTCTGAACAACAATAACATGATGTTTATATATCGTTTAATGAGCGGCTTTGTTTCACTAGTATTGTGAACTCTGAGAAAACATACGAAAATTCCCAATAATGACTCCATTTGAGCCTCAAGGCAAAAATGGTCGGAGCTTTAAAGGCTTAACCAGCTGGGAGTGGGGTGGCCATTGTACAAACAGTGAAAAAAGGGACTCTGTGGAAGTTCTGCAATGATATATCCTTCTCTTTAATTATGCCACACGCATGAGGGCTACATTAGGCTCATATAGCAACCATTACGCGGAAACGAGTAATTACGCCTTCACAACTTGGGGCCGTTTAGAGCCATAGCATTTGGCGTGGAATGAATCCATTCTCGACAAAGCGGATCCACAAAGATACGAATCTGAAAGTGGGAACAGAATTTAACACTTAACTATTGTTTGTTTCGTTATTCGATTGTTTATGGCGCATTTCAAAAGAGTTGGAGGCGCTTGTGCACACGACACTACTGCCAGAGGATATGATTTATGTCTTGTGGGTTTGTATCTTATTAGTCATTCGTGTTTAGGCGTGGAGCAGAAATTTTGGATAACCCACAATGAGAAATGTTCTTTGAGTAACAGTGTAATAAAAGAGGTATATAAGCAATAAATGTTTTAAAGAATAGACCCAGCTATACTTGTGCACTATAGCAATACAGATATTGATTAAGCCGGAAATTTACACATCATTGATCACTTTTTTAGGCTGGCACCGCAAACGTTTTAAAACACTAAGTTGTTATCTGGTAGTTTATAGTTATTTATAATAATGGATCAGTCAATTTCCAAGAATATGAGGCCTAGGCAAACTACTACAAGTTCAGTGACCGCAGTCATTTTTATTCTTGATTTACCTCGACCACCCAAAGCGAGATGCATTAAATCGTCTGCTACAATTTATTATATTTAGAGCTCTGTAACCTATTTTGGAAAATTGCAGAAGTTGGAGCCGTGTCAGCTGATGCATTGTCAGTTCACACGCTTTAGGTAACGATTTCTGTGCATGTGATAAACCAATAGAGACGCTTCACCATAAATTTTTCCATGTTTAAATTGTCCTCGCCGAAACTAACAGAAACAGTCCTGCGACAGCGATAGCCGTCCATTAGAAAATGTTTTTTCCTGAAGTGTAGGTGTTCTACGAAATACCTTGAACGCTACCGCTACCGAAACAATTATTACGTAATAACAGTAGCATATGTAAAACTTGTAGCAGTGAAGAACGCAAAATTCCACGTATTGGGAAATGGTTTCTTTACTCTTGAAGGCTGTAGGTAGAGATTACTATACGACCCTGTGTACATGTCATGATGGCAAACAGATACGGTGTTTGTACACGGCCTCAGGGCTGATGGTTTTTCTCCTAAGGGTTATTCGCTTGAGTGCGTCCGCTGCTAAAACTTTGGATTGCGTAGGCGTAACAAGCTACGTTCATATAAAAAAATTTGGAGACACTTGAGACGTCTGGTTGCAAGTTGAGTATTAGGCGGGGCCGGTGCTTTCAAGTGTCGACGTGAGACATCTTCTCTCGATTTTACCGATAAAAATGTTAGTACTTGGTATCAAACTTGTTCATATTATCAATGTTTATGGCTGCCTTTCTTTTTACCAAGTAAATGTGCATGTCTTCTGTACTATTGAGTTCGGATTCAAAAATTTTGTATGAGTCTTGGCTTCTGGTTCGGCTGTTCATGTGGCCCTCAACGAATTTCTATGATAGGTTGTTTTGTATTTATAGTATAACGGTACGTCATCGTCACCAGCGTAATCAAATTAGAGCTTTTAATTAAACTACTTGAATGTCCATGGGGGCGCAACGTCGCTATCCGTCCACTTCAAAGCACCCCATGGTGTCTGTTGTTCGATCAGCCCTAAAGTGGAAATTTTCATGGCACAAAATAAATGCATGTGTGACGGATTGCCAGTTCGGCCTTGGTCAGATTGTTTTATGGCGTGTAGGTATAGATTGACGGCATGTATGTTACGAAATTTCCTCGAAGAAGTTGCGTTAAAGGGGTGGTATCCATCCACATCGTTTATACACAGGTTTGTACAAGATCCCACCGACTGTTCTAACAAAACTACAACCTCCGTGCGTATTCAAATGACAGAATACAGCACAATTACGTTATGATTTTTGCATTCAGTGAAGCGATTTTTATATGTTTGGCTTGCTTATAAGTGAGCTATAATCACGTAGGTGTTTCTGTTGTTTGGTTATGTTCAGCCTTTCGAAGGACACTGTATGGCTACCCCCTTTTTAATAGTAGCAAATGGTTCTCCGCCTTTAAAAAAAAAATGGGCCTATCTCATACGCCATCGAAGTTCTATATCTAGCCTGCTTCTTGTGCCTTCGAGCAACAATTTTGTTACTTTTGGTTGTCCCTCTGTTTTTGGTCTTACATATACCCTGTCTATCTCAAGTCATCTTTGACCGCCCAAGTTGAGACACCGTGCCCTCCCTGCGGCAACATTGTTCACAGGGAAATGTCGCTCTTTAAACGTCCAAGCGGGACCAATCTCAGTAAATAGATTTGAATACATAAAAAAATAGTCGTGCCCACCTTCACGCTCGAGATAACTAGAGCCCATTCAGTGTATACATACTCCCTCTGTGGATTAAATGAGGCTTGGAAAAGCATTCGGGCGATACTTAAGGCCCACATTAGGTTTTTTTTCCTGCGCTGCATTCCGCCATATAGTTATAACGCGAAGACGAGTGGCCTTCATGGCCAAAAGGATAAAAGCCTTGTGCGTGTAGTTGGGTTGATGAGTGCACGAAATAATAAAAATTTTGCTATGTTGCAACATGCAATTTACTACATACTGAAAGCGTTCATTCGACTCATGTGCAATCACCCCAATTACAAATTCCGATATTTTTCGTTTGCTCAAGAAAGTCTTATTGCGTATGAGTATTTTTAAACTATAATTCATAAGTGCCAATTGTAGTAGCTTCGCCCTGCGCTTATTGCCACCAGATCAGGGATCTTGGGCGATGAAATGGGCAGTTAAACGCCCCTAGCGAGGTCCGATAACCCTGCTGTAAGCAAACGTTCGTTAGTGAAACAAGCGTGTTCCTGTGTGAGCTTCGGCTAATATTAAGTTGCAAAGGAGAAATACCTTGAGGAGAGGAGAGGGTTGAGGTCCTAACGTAAACATTATTTGGTGAGTTTCTTGGTAACAAAATTATACCTCACGCTGTTGCATATCATGAAACTCCGTGAAATTTAGGAGCGGAGCTAAATGTCTCGAGGGTTTTCTTTTACTTGTGGAGCGAAACCTGAGGTATATTTTTATCAGCCACGCTGACACACTGCAAAAATGGCGTACCTTCACGTCGTTAAATTAACGGCTATGTATGCTTTCATCCTGGCGCAAACCATCAGTAGTATTATATGCATGATATCGCTGAGAAACGTTCTACCTAACAAACACATCTGCTCTGCAAAGCACCTGGTAAATATTTTCATGTTATCTCTATTGATGTTGTTATGAGTACACATAACGCATGTTCGCTCATTTTTGTACAATTTGTTTTGTTATTTACGACAAAAATTGGGGCTGTCGATCAGGACGCGGAGGCTTAATGTACCCCAAAAGTTTTTCTCGTTTAGTTTAAATTCTTGCACCCACCCCTGGGGCATCGGCCAATACAAATTACGGAGAATAAAATAATTACAGTTAAATTTTTCACAATCAACACCGAGAACAACATACTGAAAAAGAAAACAGAAAGAATGACGACGAAGGGTGAAATAAACAAAACAGCAAACAACACAAAAAATTGAGTGGATCCCAGCACACCACGTGTCTCTGAAATAAGAAGTATGTGGCGAGGCAGTACTTGCTCGCAACTTCCTTTTCATTTTTGGTAGTACAAATATGGCCCAAAGCGCTGTTAGAACGGTGTTGAAGTGTCAACCAAGTTTAACCTTGAGATATATACGGGTAGCGAAGCGCTGGGTCGCCCTTGAAGGTTATACCACGACAATCAAGAAATAACGGCAAGCGGAAAAAGTAGCTCCCTTGATTTCCTGACAGCGGAGACGTGTCTCACATAATAAGGCCGTAAACCACACCGGAAGCTCCAGCCGGAAGGTTTTTTCCACGTGACGAGGCCTGCAAACGCGTGTGATCTTGAGTTCAGGTCAAGACGCATCATTATGAGCGACCCCGCCAGTATGTTGACCCCGAGAAGTGAAGACTCCGGAGAAACATCGATGAAACCCCGCTCCTTCGAAAAAGCCGTACTCATATTGCAGATTCTTTTCTTTCAACCAAGTAATTTCGAGATCCATTCCAACTCAACCCCGATTTCTATAATTTATTTCGTGTTTGTTGAACGCTAGACAAAAAATCCGCCATCAACTTCACGGTTTTGCGAGACACTAAAAAATGTCATTCTTCCGTGGGCAGATGTACACCCAGATTAGTCACGTAGGATTTGCGCTGAAACATTCCTTGGTCACTCAAGTCTGCTTACTTGCTTTGAAAGGGAAAACTTGACAGTACTCATTAACTTCTTTGCAGGTACATCACGTTTTTGCGTCGCCTTCTTCGAGATCATTTTGTTGCCGTTTGGCACAGATTTCTCAGACAGGCTTTTTTTCTGCAACACAATGTTTCCGCCTGTTTCTTCGCTTTTCTTTTGCTGTCTTGAGGCGTGAATTAAGGAAGCAAGCAGACCGCCATACGCAACAGCTTTACTAGAATCACGGTTGTGCGTGGCTGCTGTGCGCCTCTTGTACTCACGTTTCATAACGTTTAGGTCTCACGCGGCCAGTGCTATTCACAACCTAGGCTTCCCATTAGAGCTTTGGAAATTTTGTAAGGGGTCTCATTTTCCCCCCAAAGCACCAGATTACTGGCCACCCCGCCCAGTGGTTACATGCTAAGAAAAACAGAACGGAACAAGCTTTGTTGTGTGGCTGACAAGGTGTGACTATAGCCCAGTGGTCGCACATTGGGCCGGTAGTGCGGAGACCCCAGTTCAAGTGCCATTGAATTACTAAATGTGTTTTAATTTACTCTTCACAGGGTTGTTCAGTTTAATGACCACACTGCAAAAATGATGGCAGCTTTTCGTTGACTTCGATACTTCGGGCTTTCGCCCTAATATTTTGTGTTTTACTACAAAATTGTCGGGCATATCAGGCGACGTTAGGGGTTAGTGTACTCGTTTGTTTTGACCTGTTAAGATCATAATGAATTCTCCTCGGGCATATTACTAGTTACGAACCTATTGCCAGAAGACAACTTGTAACGTGACATCACGTAACGAGAGCTCCAGCAGTTGCTCGTATACTGGTAGTGTAAGGCACGTTGTATCATAATCATTTCACATATCGAGAGCACCAGCAGTCCCCCATGGACCACGATATCAGTATCCTTTTATTAAATTAGGGTTCGCCTGAGCTTGAACACTTTACTTATTTTGTAAATACCATTGTGAATTTGAACCATATAGTATGGCGAACCAAGCTGCACGTTCGGAATAGTGCGGGTCTTTCCGGATTTTCTAAAAGCGGATTTTTCGCACCGTGACGTTTGAGTTTTGTTCATCAGCATCACCCCACATCTCCGGGCAGCCACCAGCCAACAATGACCCGATAGTACAGACCTCATTGACTGCACGTGTATTTGGTAATTTATGGTCGGGTACTTTCGCGTGAGATGCTGCGTGTAAGTTCCAGGAGAAACTCCTCCATTCGCTCTATGTCAAGTATGAAGAGTATCAGACGCAAGGCAGTAAGCATCAACCGATTATTTTTCATTTTCTGGTGAATATGTTATTGTGCATTAAATTGTTTTACCGAACGCAACAATTATGCAAAAATATAAAAATTCTGTTACTAGTCCCCTTTGAGCGAGGCATTCTCGTGCAACCACAATTTTCGCGTTTTCTCATGAATATCTTATTTTGGGCTAAACTTCTCGTTCTTAAAAACCCATTCAGAAAGGGTAACTTAACGGGCACCCTGTGAATTACTGTTCATTAAACGCGGCAAGTTGCCAGCCTGAGCAGCCTGACCCCGCTAATAGAGAGCGGAAGTTCTTACATTACGTGACGATATGGATGAGCTCGAGGAGTGTTTTATGACATCCTCGCACTATAATAACAGAATTTGACGAAGCGCACATCATTCCTCAATTCTATAGAGCCTCTATTGTCCTGACCCAGGCAGCGTGCTTGGTGTCATGCACAGTTTTCGAGCATCAGATATGGCCACAGCAATGAAAATCACAATGCCAGAGTCCGGATACCTAGTTAACGCCTTTGTGCAAAGCCGTTGACGCAGAAGCTGCATAAAGGTCTGGCAAAGTTCGCCGCATTGCCACCGCCATAATATGCGTCTCTATAATAGGAGAAGGGTATAGCGTTAGAAGAGTTCGCGGTACGTTTTTTTGAGTACAAACATATTTTGGAGGCAGTGCTGATTTTTTGTTCTTTTTGTGCGGCTTTTTAGGTGCTCTCTCCGAAACAAACATCACACTGTATTTACCATACACCATCTGCCATGTTAACGGTAATTGAAATAAAAAATCTCTGAATTGAGAGATTTTACAGAGCTGTAACTTGTAGAGCGCATTGTAAAGGGTCCAAGAAGATATTTAAACACGACCACTAAACCCTGTTCATAAGGCTGCTGGTAGATGCCGTGATCACAAACCTATCTAGCAGAAGGGCCGAGGACCAGTGCTTGCGATTGCATAAATTTAGAGGGCGATTTATGGCCAACCCTTCTGCGCAGCAGCTTGAGACTGAAGGTCGTGGCTGTCTCTGATAACAATACGCCGTTGAAGAAGAATACAACAATGTTTACAAAATAGAACAACTTTTAGATAATACATTCGGGAACAGCACACGATAAGTCAGGTGGAGCCACACATGAGGCGATTGTACTCTGCAGTTCCTAGATGTCCCCATTCATGCGGCATTTCCAGAGGCAACGACTCAACCGGGAGTGGAATAGTGTCAACCAGGCAACAAATGGTGTGAGAATCGAGCGCAAGTTTTTTTTTTAATTAAAACATAGAAAAACTGACTAGCATATTTTTCCATTCACCAGCCGCTATAGCCCACTAGTATTCGCATCATGTCAATGTTGAGTAAAAATATTACCGCACATCTCTATCTCCATTCTGAGTGCCCATACTGCCAACTGGTGTGTTGAGGGAAACTTGGCACAAATGTTCCGACGTATCGCATGGAACGTTACACTAAAAACAAGTGAGACTGTAAGAAAATTGGCTGTTGGCAGGACACAAATGCTCAAACCGCAATTAGTGTACATTTAAAGTGTCTGGTGTGCACTTAGAAGTGCGCAGTAGTCAAATATCAGATTTAAATGGCGACAAATAAAAACTCTGTCTGACACGTTAACACAGCGACATCGGTTCTTTGTTTGCGTGAAAATAAATTAAAACTGTAAAAGCATGAGCTTGCATTGTTGAGGAAAGGTGTCTTCATTGTGGACACGTACCTTTGAGGTCCCCTGCTCTACAACATTAAAAATGGGGTCGACACCGCTTGGATAAAAAAGCAGTTTAGCATTTTGTTGCTTATCATTTCAAATCCTAAGTGCTTATGATCTTCCCCTGTAACAGCTCAGGAAATGTCTCCTCGTTTTGACTGCCGCATCTCCGGTTAGGGTTGTAACATAACGGCACTGTTGGAGGCAATGCAACAAGCCAGCTCATGGTGATGTAAGAAAAGGCAGAAGTAAGCGAATTTGTGCAGCGTTAAAAAAAATAAAAGATTTGGAGAAGGGCTCTCAGCCTGCGTTAAAATATTTGACGTAAAACAAAACACAGCCAATGAAATTCTGGGAATCCTATCCTGCTTTTCTCTGTCCCTAGCTATTGTTGCTACGCGCAATACCACCAGACGTAGTAACGTTAACGTGCTGAGGTAACATAATAAGGTAAAAGAGTCATAAAGAGCAAAGGAAAATTTATTGCAGCGCATTACACTTTTATCATTCTACTCCGCTTCGCGATGTTCTTTTTTTACATGCCGTAGCAAGAACCACTGGGAAATTAATACACCAGGTTACAAGGGAAGAGATGAGCATCACTTAACCCGTTCCACCGTTCAAATATTTGACCTAACAAAAGAGCCATTAAACTCCTGGGAATCCAATCCTGCTTTTCTCTGTCCCTAGGTATTGTTGCTACGCGCAATACCGGCAGACGTACTAACGTTAACGTGCTAAAGTAACGTAGAAAGGCAAAAGAGCTATAAAAAGCAAAGTAAAATTTAGTGAAGCACATTACACTTTCTTTATTCTACTCGTCTTGGCGATGTTGCTTTTTTACGTAATGTTGCAAAAATCACCGCGAAAATAAAACACCAGGTAACAAGGGGAGAGTTGAGCGTCACCTAACCCGTTCTGGGACCGGAATTTCTGTTGCTCAATATTATCCGTTTTCCCCGTTCACATCTCTGGAACTTCTGAAAGCATGTCTCGCCGTGCTCACGACATTCATTTTTTCACAAAATGAAAACGCAAGAAAATGACTCCGGCATATCATGTTGGTCCTGCTACCGGCTCATCTGGGTAACCACCATCTGTAACAGAGGATCCTGCCCAATTTTAGGCAAAGAAAAATATGGCAGAGGGAGAAGTCCAGGAGAGTAGCGAAGAGGATCACTGTGATTACGGACCACGGAGAGTCTTGCCATTTTTCCTCCCTATTCCCGCGTCATTTGCACTAACTATGCTGCAATCATACCTTCCCAGAAAATGAGCGGAATGATTGCGCCAGGCTTTCATTTCGGCCAGGTTAAAACTTTGCTGTACTTTTGTAAGAAACTTTTGTTTATTTTGATCCTCAGTTCTCTGGTTTCGTTCCCGGGTGTAATGTGAAACTCGCCTAACATCCTCTCGCTTGCTTCTCTGCCAGATGGGTGTTTTTTTTTTTTTTGAGGGAGCTATATTTACGAGAATAGAATTTTCCCGGACGATCCATTTCCCGTTTACCTCTTTCAGCGCTTCTGTTATAATCACTTTTTGAGGTGTAAGACAGCTGTTACCTCGGTTCGTTCGTGCTGCTTTAGGCAGCTGGCCAGGTATTCTGAACTTCTTTTGCTTTTTTGCGAGCTTTATTTCGTATAGAAATTTTGTAAAGTCCGATGTTACCATGGGTTTGCTTACTAAGACTTGGCGTTGCGCTAGTTGGGTACACATTATTCACACTAAAAACAGCGCAGGGACGAGAAAGGAAGAAGAAGTGACAAACAAGAGCGCTGACGAACAATAGAAGTACGATTTATTACACGACAGTAAATACACGGAAAAACTGGTGGGCATGCGCCCGTTCAAGGATACGATATGACTCCAAGTATTTACGGAGGCTTACATCAAGGATAAAAGAATCAGACTTGGTGTCACGCTTGCCATCTGGTACAAGTGAGGTTGAACTGGCTAGATATGCTACCTCTCTTTCCAAAAGGGCAACTGATGGCGGGCTCACGCATTGTTCCCCCCGAATGCCTATCAGAGAGGCCTCCAATATTTCCCGGGAGCGAGCGTGTCGATACCGTTTCAAAACGCGCGTTTCTTTCAGCTTTGGATGGCAATCACTTTTCTTGCATTTCTTGCAATGTATTTCAAGACTACTGCCCGGTTCTGTGCGCATGGGGTAAGCACGTTCTATAAGGCGATCATTCAGGCATCTACTCCTGCACATGAAAGTTGGATTTCGTACACCACTTTGTCCGAACAACTCACAAACTTGGTTTCACTCTAAGCTGCAACGACAGCCGAAGAGCCGTATGGGAGAAGAAGAAGAAGAAGAGAACATGTTTACACCATGCGCAATTTTGCAATACGTTGCAAGAAATGCGAGAAAAGTGTTTGCCACCCAACGTTGAAAAAAAAAACTTGCGTTTCGAAACGCTATAGAGACGTTCGCTCCGGGAAATATTGGAGGCCTCACTGATTCGCATTCGGGGGGAACAATGCGGGAGCACGCCATCAATTACCCTTTTTTGAAATAGAGGTAGCATATCTAGCCAGTTGAACCTCACTTGTACCAGATAGCAAGCTTGACACCAAGTATGATTGTCTTGTCCCTGATGTAAGCTCCCATTGCATACTTGAGGTGATATGTTATCCTTCAACGGGCGCATGCTTGCAGCCACTGGTTTTTCCGTCTATTTATGTCGCGTAATAAATCGTACTTCCTTTGTTTGTCAGCGCATCTAGTTTGTCACTTCTTCTTCCGTCCTCGTCCCTGGGCTGTTTTTTTTAGTGTGAATATTGGGTTTGCTCATTTTCTTGATTTCTATTAAATGTTACGCGCCGTCGCTGCGGTTTGCAGGGTGGCATGGGTTCGTCGTGTGTTTGTTTGCATTTAGCGTTGTCCCCGGAAGCAGCGCCTACGAAAGAGATGCATCGCATAGAGGGCAAACGCAAATTTTCTGCTCATTTGGTATAAAATGAGCACACTAAAATTCATCTGGTGTAGTTTCTGGCTGGGGTACGGATTGGTTTCTAGAGGTAATCATTTTACTTTAAACGTGCGGCTGCAGCACCATTCGCAGCAGAAAAAAGGGAACCCTTGAGACCACCTTGGCGATTATAAATCACGGATCTAAACTTGATAGTATTGCAACATACATCAGTTATAAACAGCTGAATGATGTCATCTGCTAAAACAAAGCATGTGCGCATCTTGTGTGCTTATTTATATGTTACGAGTTTTCCTTTGTGAACAAATAAGTTCCAGTATTTAGGTTTTTATCTGAAAGTCGCCTTTTACACTCTGTGTCAGAGAACATCGTTTTAAAATTCCACATACGCAGATTTTTTCTGCTTTTCCATATATTTTGCTTTGTGGTTGAATTGGATGGTGTGTTATTGTTAAGTAGAGCAACATCTTACATTGCTTTTGTCAGCAATCAGATTAGAAGCAAACCAAGGAGCAATCAAAATAATACATGAACTCCTTAACTTAGAAATATATAACAGCGGAATTTTCCCAAACTTGGGTGAAATATAAACGTGCGGGTCTTTTCGATGTTTTTTTTTTTTTCTGAGGCGTGCACCGTGAATCTGTGAAGTGCGCACCACCCCTTTTAGTGTTTTATTTTTAGTCTCCGCCCCTATCATTTACATTTCATTCGCCTGACACGCCGTGTTCCGCATAGCTTTGTATTTCAAGTGGAGCGCACGCCATCCTCAATGTACCAACACCAATTACAGTGAATACGTCACTAGAGCTTAACCATAGTTTTTGTGTTATTTTCTCTTTCCTACCACGTTTTTTTGTTTTTGTAACAGCCCGTAATGAGACCTGACGTGAAAAAACTTTGTTGGCAGATCTGATGGGTGTCCGTGTTCTGCCGCTTTTAATTTTTTGTCTGCTCATTCGCTTAGCTCAAGAAGGATTCGGCATAAGTTCGGACTCTCAGACATTAGAACCATGCGACGTTTATCATTCGAGAAAAAAAAATCCCTTTTGGCAAATATCTTTTCGCGCTTGAATACATGTAAGCTTTAAGCCGCCTGATCAATTTTCGACGATCGTATTTTCCGCACGTTCATTTATTTTTCTCCATCTCCGGTATCCCTTCTTCTCCTATAACAGCGCCGTTACACTGTCGTCACGGTCTTGCATATTGAAGTTTTTACCCACTCTCAGGCATTGGAGCTCTCACTTCTCAGTGAAGCGTTGTATATTTGTCGACGGAAGTGTCTTGAAGGCCGCAAGAGACGGATGCTGGGAAACATGTTCGATGAACACAATGTGGATTTCAGGCTCACTTTCGAAAAAAAAGAGGAAGGTTGATGCCGTTAACGGTGCACTCAGGAGCATATCACTTTTCAATCCTACGACAACGAAACGGCTGAAGAGGTTACAAGAACACGAAACCGCCATTTTGAACCCTCATCTGGAAGAATTGTTTAGGTTTGCTGCTCTACTGTTAGCTGCTTTGTTCATAGACATTTTTTGTGCATTGTTACCACGTGGGAAGCACGATAAGGGATTATTTGTAAACTGTTTTTGCGTTTGTTTTAATAGCAGAGATGTTTAAGCCTAAGCTTGGTTCATTGGGGTAAGCAAAAGAGAATGCCAAGTAGAAAACACCCGGCACAATGCGCACGGAGCGAGCTCGGAACAGTAGATCTGCCAAAAAATACAGCGGGCACGTAAGCGTTCGCCCTGACAGAGGTGCTCGGAATCGCCCAGTCTTGCGCGTGGGCTTGCGCCGCATGAGGAGCTCCCGCCTTCATTGTCATCGTCGTTTTCCGTGCGGCGGACCCATGACACCCCGGTCGCCACATGGCTGCCCCCTACCCCCCGTAGAACCAGAGGCCATTGAGTTGCCCACGCTGGGACTTTGGTCGAGTTGAGCTTGGAAATTCTGGGGCGGTGTTGTTGAGACGGGGAAGGCCTGAGTTGGCCGAAGGGAGGTGACGCAAGCGAGTTTTATTCGGTTGAAGGCGACAAAGCTTTGGCAGCCGTTATTTTGAGGGTAGCAGTCTTGGGATACCGCTCGACGCACGAGGAACATGCATGGACTTGGTCTTTCTGTTCCCTCTTTATCGAGATCCGCAGTCAGGGGAGTTAAGAAACTAGGTCTACCCCCAGCTCTGCTGCTTCTCTAACATTGAACCACTAGTGATAGCTGCGTCTGTTTTTTTTCCTATTATGCTCTAAATTTTAACACTCGGCAGAAGTGGTTAATTTGCGCCGAAGAGTGGTGCAGTTTTGCTGGAGTGGACAAATGGTGTCACATGATCTAGGTGCAGAGAATTCGACACGCGCAGAATCGGGGATTCCCCGGGCGCTATGCCTCCACTTGGGAGCCCAGCGTTATCTGGTGTAACTTCCCTGGGCGAAACCCTCCCCCTCTTTTGCCCCGAAATTCGCTCTCCCATACTCACAAGTATAACCCAAGGCAACCGTTATCCGACGCAGGATAAAACCATTCGACGCACCAGGCAAAACTGCCAGAAGCAACGGCAAACCACCCAAAAACCAGCAGAAGAGGGAAATAAAGCTTCGTTTTTTAAATTACAATATTCACGATAAGATTGTTCTTACTCCCAGAATCTGAAATTAGCAATTACAAGGGGAAGCCTAAAGGCAGAGAACCAGTATTTCTTCGCTGACCGTAGTTGTCTTCCGCAAAGCGAATTCACAAAATCTTCACATTAACTCTTAGTTATTGCAACCACTGTGTTCAGCCGTTCCAAAAAACTAGTTCTTTGTTGTCAAACTGCTCCATTCTATCTTTCAGGTTGAGCCCACGGCCGAATCTGTAAGTTACTTCTTCATCGATTGTGTGAGAGTGGGAGCACGGACATTTCCTAGAGCAAAATGTTGAGAATATGAAACCGTCCCACTAAACGGGAAACCTGTCCAGTGCGGAGAACTGATTCTCCAACGGGACTGTGGGGCCATCAATTCACTAGTGCCAATATCACCTAGGCGTTGATACCGAAACGAGTCAACAGAAAGCACCGCAGCCCTAGAAATTGCCTATAAAGAGGCATTGGATTGCGGTTTATATTGGGGTGTAATAATGGTGTCAATTCAATATTTCTTTCATTTTTTTTTATTGGGAACCTTTTTGCGACTTCCAACAGGAGTCTCAGTGGCAACGGCGCAGCTCAGAAACCAACCACGACGCATCGCTTATGAGTATAGTGTGCCTGAATGGCGCAAGGGGACTTAAATTTGCTTCGTAAAGCGTGGGAGCCGGGTTCTCCCCTATCAGGGGATGCGGTGATCCTTTTAGAGCTTTGGTTTGGGGGCGTGAAGCCGTGTTACTGTAACGGTGGCTAGATACCGTGACCACGGACAGGGATGACTGATAGCTACGGCGACAAGCCGGGCCCCCAAGGTCTCCGCACTAAATAACAATAGTGATACTAGTCATAGCTAACTTCCGTCAAACGTTATGTGCACGTCCCCAGATTTTGGGCATTGGTATTTTGCGCATTTTATAATTAGAAGGAGGGGCAAGGTTTCGTCTGGTTAACAGTTAGTTTTAGAAACGTTTGTGTTCAAGGCGGCTAACGCAAGAAAGGGGACTTACAGCATATCCAGCCTAACTGTTCCTACAAGATTTTCGCCGTAGTTTGACGAAAACTGGCACGTTGCCGCAAAGCTTTGTGTATAAGCCTTGAAGTGTAAAAGAAAATATGCGATGGTAGCCGTCTTGTATGTGCTCATCGGATATATAAGCTCAAACAAAGCTTATATCTCTGTTCGTTCCTTACTAATGCCAATTCCAGCCGTCGTCCTGCAAGACGTTTTCTTGTCCAAAAAGAAAAAAAAAAAACTCTCAAAGGATTTACTTTTTCGGGCAGATTACCTTGTCTCACGCGACCAGAGGAATTCACGCTTGGTTATTGCTTAGCTCGTAGTTAAACACAAACACAGGAAAGCAGAACGCCAGGGCACGTAGTGCAAATAAAAACAAGGGAGACAGTAAGGTTACGCCAAATTGTTTGATTTGTAAATAGTACAAAAGTACCATTTGTAAATTTTTCGAGCATGCTATACGTTAAGAAGTCAGTCATTAAATACCTTGTAAAGCATAACCTCATATTTAGGCATCAGCACGTTTCTCGCAGAAACTATTCTGGTGGCACACAACTTGCTAGCTTTATTCACGACATGCTCTCATCGGTAGATGCAGGAGTCGAAGTACATGCCTTCTTCCTAGCTTTTTCGAACGTTTTTGACCGTGTCCCTCGTCGTCGGCTCATTCACAAGCTCACTAACGTGATCATTCACGCTACTGTTTGTTCTCTAATGGATAAAAAAATTTCTTTCTAACAGGATGCAAGTTACATCAGTTAGTTCACAACTCATCTCTAGTCCCCGTAACGTCTGGTGTACCACAGGCAAGCGTACTTCGGCCTCTAGTTTTTTAATCTATAATATTGACCTACAGCACGGCGTTAAATCTAATATCAGACTATTTGCAGACCGCTGTGTAATATATCGTAATATTCATTCTATCTGTGATCATGACATTCTTCAATCCCATATAAACGCTGTAAACGCATGGTGCTCCACCTGGCTAATGCCTCTAAACCTTGCTAAAACAAAATTAATGTACTTTGCTAATCACGCACACCACCCATCAACATCGTAAATCTTAAATTACAATCGCGTGGAACAGGTATATTCCTACAAATACCTAGGCGCTCACCTAACCACTACCCTGGCGTGGAATGTTCACATTAACCACATTCTCGTATCTGCAAACCGTTGTCTTGGCTTCCTGAAACATAATCTGAAGCATGCTTCCTCACATTTACCTAAATTGGCATACACAACACCAGTACGTCCTAAAATAAAGTACGCTTCAGCCATACGGGATCCTCATCAAGCATATCTAATAACCGATTTGGAAGCCCTACAAAACCGTGCTGCATGCTTCCTTTATTCTTATTATTCATGTCACACTAGTGTAACGCAATTAAAAATCGCACAGAGCTTGAAGCCTTATCTGATTGTCGTTGTGAATCTCGTTTAACACTGTTTCACAAACTTTACTATCATACGTCTCTTCATAATGATTTCCTGAGTGAACCATCACCCATCTTCCCGCGCCGTGATCATCCACACAAAGTGAAACGCATCACCCCTCGCATTTGCTGAATAATTGATACCTCGAATCACGACTGAATGGAATAATCTGCCATCCCACGTTGTCATCGAATGAAATGTCTCGAAATTCACAGACGTTGTCATCGAATCAAATGTCTCGAAATTTACAGATGCTCTAATCTAAACAGAAATATGCAAACCTAACACCATTTTACTGCCTCATTTGTAAGTTTCTTTTCCATTTCTTTTTCTTGCTTATCTTTCTTTTCGCACGCTAGAAAACGTCCCTGTGACAACGTATTCATTTCGACATAGTGCTTTCAGAACTTTTTTATGTGTGTGTGTCTTCTCTGCGAGTGTTTCCTTTTTTACGTGATGCACTGTCATTTATTTTGCCTTTTTTTCTGCTTTGTTTTAGTTACATTTTAAATTACCGTTTTGCCATTGTGACAGTAATGTACACGCCATGTAGTACCCTCCAGTGGAGGGCCTTTAGAGATATTCTGAAATACATGAATAAATAAAAAAATAAAGGCTCCATTTTATCTTCTGCCCTCGCTGGTGTACTATTGAATAAGTTAAACGCATTACTTTTGGAATACTTACCATTTTCTTTGTGAAGTAGGCCATAAACATAGCATTATACTGCGCCGGACCCCGTCATTTTGTTCTGATTTAAACCTTTCGGAGGGTCACTTAGGCTTTGGCAACATGTCGGGATCGAAACACGATGATATAATTTCGGAATAGTAGTTCAGTGGAAGGCGATGACCGCGGACTGTTTTCACGGCTTCTTTCGGGAAACCTAAGTGTTTTTCACTCCACTACAACACTTCTGAACTTTAGGGATTCTTTAGCGTTTTGTGCGCGTAAAACATACTAACACTTTTCTTTTGAGCCACTCAGGGAATTTGATCACGCCACGGGCTCTGGTTTGGCCCGCTTTACGTTTTGAAATCCAAAGTGCCTCCGTTCTTTTTCACTTAAGTACGTTTAATATTATTCTGGCTCGGTCCTGGCAAACCGATAAGCTTATTTCCCTGTAACCGAAGGGCATACACAGGCAGGTGAAGTTCCCCGAACACAAACTGTGCATTGACTTCAGTCATTAAATTACCAAAACATGGCAGCCCCACTCTGGGAAACTATTCTTTCGCGTTTGCATTTCTGTCCATATTATAAAAGTCGCATTTCAACGATTCCGACAGCGACCCTCGGATGCGTTACAGTAGCGCTCAAACAAGTGCCTGGTTTCAGGGCATCT
This sequence comes from Haemaphysalis longicornis, assembly GCF_048455015.1. Taxonomy (NCBI): domain Eukaryota; kingdom Metazoa; phylum Arthropoda; class Arachnida; order Ixodida; family Ixodidae; genus Haemaphysalis; species Haemaphysalis longicornis. The sequence goes on from NW_027526385.1 coordinate 22,324,699, forward strand.
GTGTCAATCCAATTTTTGGCTGATGGCCTGCTTTCTCAGAAAAAGATAGTTGGGACCTCCCTACCCCTTCACCAATTCGTCGCTTTTCGAGTGGGGTTCATGCACCCTAGTCAACACTTTATATTCTTTTAAATTTTTCGTTCATTGTATGTTTTTATGTCGTGTTCTATAAGATTATGTGGTTTATATTTTAGTAGTAGTGGCTTTAGAAAAATGTGGAATCGTTTACCTTGAAGAAAATATAGCTGATACATTAGCAAGCCAAAATATGTACGGTGGAGTCATTTATGTATTACCGCTGCCTTTGCTCGAATGAAATGGGAGAAAAAACAATATTTAATAAACTAAGTTTTATATAAAACAAAAATTTGTTTGTCAATAGAAAGCGAAGTGAATACACCATATTTTATGGATTGTGCTTCTAGTCATTGCCATGCCAATATTTTGTATGCTCATGAAATTGGTTTCTGAATGCGTTGTTTTTAAAAAACACTGCTCATTTAAAAAAAAACATATCGGTAGTTCAACATCAACATCTTTAACTGGGTCTCTGAGGGAACGGAAAAGCGAAAAAAAAAATGGTGTTGTAACTATAGCCACGGTACGTTTGACTAGCGTACGTCTCGAAATAGCAATACGTGAAACATGCTCGCAATACAATAGGAACTAGTGCACGCTCTCAGGAGAGTCATGTCAATAAAAGCATTCAATTACCTCCCGAGACAGCAGGCCTGAGTTTGCTCTGTCTCAGCTTGACGTGCATAGTTTGCGACGGTGCTTCTGGCAACTGTCTCGTCTTTTTATTTTTTGTTCTTTAGAAAAAAAAAACAGGATACGCGGAGTTGGAAAACGCTCGCGCACTTACGGTCTCGTGACGCTACGTCGGCTATTCAGACGGGAAAATGTTCGAACAATCGCACAATCGCACATCGAACTTTCGAGTTCTTATCATTGCACGAAACTAATTTTGTGAGGGGCAGCAGTTTTTAACAGGAAAATGCTTCATTCAGGGATACAAAGAGTGCACTGACGCCATATTCGTCACGGAATTGACGGCAGCACAACGAAACAAGCCGCCTGGAAATTGTGCATTTCTGCACAAATGGTCTTATAGCGGGGAAGCAACCTTTAGTACTAATACGTACGTTATACTCAGTTTTGTTCGTTTTCGGGTTTTATATTTTAACACGAAAGTGTTTTATGCCGGATACACCAACATTTTGCTCACCTCACATCCGTCAGGAAAACGACGCCAGTACATTTTTGCCGCAGCGACCCGCTAGCAGGGCTTCGCTCTCCAAGTGCACCCACAAGACAGCCGCCGACCCCCATAATATGCTCAGCTGCAGATCTCCCTGCACATCTCACTCTCGTGTTTTAGCGACTCCTATGACCGAGGAATCAATATAAATTTTTAATTAACCATTGCGCGAATATATATTTAATTAGGGACGGTTTTCCTTATTGAAATGCACGCCACTTTGCATGAAATAATAGTTAATATCGAAATGCTCGTTGGTTCGGATTATGCAACTTGAATTAAAGGGGTTGGACAGCAGGCTGTTAAATATCTATTCGTTATCATAAAATATCTATCATTAAAACGACGTGTTGTCGTTTAGTAAAAGGGAGCTCGTTTGTGTGCACCCTTTCCAAAGAGTGCGGCCATTTATCAGAAACTTCAAGAAATTGTTTCGTTCTTCTTCTGGTAAAATAGACCAGGTATGACGCGTAAACATAGGTATTACACGCCAAAGGTGTTTTTGGTCTGGTTATTCAGAGGCTGTCTACACAGTATTTGCGAAAGACAACGGCATGATTAGAGTGAGGCTTTCGCTCAAGCTAAAGCGCCCCCAAAGACGGCCATTACGGCGCGCCACCTATTGCGTGACTGAACTACCAAGCACCAGCAATGCGGACGTTAAACCCCGGCGTAGTCAAGTGGAACCGCAGGGGCAGGGCTCCGAGCGAGTACAACTGTGACGTCTCTCCGCAGCGGATCACGTTTTGTGATGCCACAGCCCCCATGCTTGCGCTCCGGTGGCTGAAGATCATTGCAACGTGAATAATGACCTTGCGAAACTTGGATGCCCTAAATTCTTCAATCTTATTAGTTGTAAAAAACATACCTCGATGAAAAGCGGAGAAACAGTTACACTAGTTATATTTTTTATCAGAATTTATTTTGCTAGGAAAGGTTCATTGTGCGTTTCGTAATAACACTTTTTTGTATTTTTACATAAAGCTATGGGTGCACCCATAGCTCTTAATGTAAAAATGTAAAAATGTAAAAATGTAAAAAATGTAATGTAAAAAAGGCAGGCCTTTTCAGCACCGAACAATGTTTGTTCGGGAATAAGGTCGGGAATAAAACCAAATTTATGCTGCTTTACCCAAAAAACAAAACGGTAAGCTATGAAATACGAATTCCGTATCGCGGTATGGCACTACAGCACGTCAATAGCCAGTCGTTCTTAGGCGCAACATTCAACAAACACCTCTCCTGGACAAATAACTTCAACAATAATCGTGTAAAGGTAGCACGACCGGTCGGCATGCTACGCCGTCTTTATAGTTTTTTACGTGGTTGGTTTAGGGTGCAGTTAAATTACTGTATTAAACACTCACATTTTACATTTTGTGAGCTGTTATGGGGTATTTGTAACTAATGTGATATTGATAATCTTTCTGCGTTGCAGCGCCGAGCCATTCGCTCACTAAACCAGTCAAACAAATAAATTAGTTCGGGTAATCTTATCATTCAATAAAATATATCAGATATAAAAGAAACCTTTTTGCACAAACATGCTGTGTTTGTTTTCGAGCAAGTGTCCTTAAACTACGATGTATTCTTTAATAAATTCTTGAATACAACTTCTGGGTATGCGTTACGCCACACATATGTTGTTGTAGACAGGCCATGTACAAATTACAGCATGCAGATGATAGATTTTTTCATAATGAAACCTTGAAATGACTACCCTGGTGTTACTTCAATTGCAAAGAGTTGCAGGAATGTGCGCAAAATAAAAAGTGTTGCTCGAGTCCTCTTTCGTTCCGCGAATGAGTTATCATTGCAGTGATGCAACTGTGTAGGTTCCAGTACTTTTAGGCGCCATCTCTGTCCTCGTGATTCCTTGTGTTGGTTTATGTTGCCTGAGCTGGTGTGTACTCTTACTAAAAATTATTATGACGTGATTGCTATAGAATACGTTATCCTACGGGTGTTGACGTGAAATGTGTCTCTTTCTTAGTTCTTCATATGTCTGAAGACGATTTGTATATTGTATGTTGTTTGTGCACTACAGCTGCTTCTGTGGCTGCTCAAGCAGGCTGAAGCCTAGTTAGGAGGGTTTACCTCTTTTTGCTTTTTCTCGCCGTCATTTCTGTAGTGTACTGCCCAATGTAATGATAAATACAAATACAAACCAAATGTTTCAAAAATAATTACATTTTTAATGGACCACAATACTTGGCTTACGGCAAAATATAGACAAACCGTTTGTGCTCAGAGGAAGTTCATAAGCTCGCCAACACAACTGGTTGGCAGCGTTTTAGTATCAAGTGCACTTTTGTTGGTACGCACACTGTGACCGCACTGAGTTTTTTTCATAAAATATCCTTTAGGTGACGGTGCACATATCAGGAATAAGACAGCAATGACCAATCAGTCATTCTCAAACTATGGAACCAAGGCACTGCATGAGATAAGCCGGAGCAGTAGAACCAAAGCCAAACTTTACCGAGCGTAGTTTGACTGCCTATGACACTGGCCAGTGCACCTTGCTCGTTATTCCAGGCTATGGGCAATCTCATTATTTAAATCAAGCCGCCTACTTTCATCGCCTATGCACACTGAAAAGATAGGCTTAACTTTTAGAAAACAATCGGAGAAATGCCAACTCTTTTTTTGTGGATGTCATCTTCTTTGTAACTTGGAAGATCACCTGATATCAAAGTAAATCAAGCATAGGTGGATGCTTGAAGATGGGGGAACGAGAATTAATGCACGTCGCTGTTTGCAGCTGCATTGGTGTTACGAGCTTCAACGTGGCACAGTAGCTGAAGTTGCTTTGATAGGAAACTAGTGCTCTGATGGAAAGCTCGAACAGAAATATCAAATTTTACCGTGCACGCGCTCGCGTTGAAAAGGAGCCATTAGAGTTCGCGTCCCACAGCTTCCTAGGCTAAGAGCTCTAAATTTTTGTACAGTGAACGAAGAATTTATCACTTATGGGGATATGAACATAAACCAACAGGAGTGCGTCAACTTTGAAACTAATCTCGACAAATGTGATTCGAGAGGGCAATAAGGCCGTTAACGCGCTGATGCTTACTTCGAGGCATCTTGATGCATTGACAGCATGATGGCGTTCTAAGCTTTGAAACAGAACTTGCGCGGGCATTAATCAGCAAGAGAGATTGCTTATTTAGCGCAACCCAATCACTTTAAAAAGTTGTCGTGATGCATTACCGCAACGCTGAGACGCTACTTGGTTGGAAGTTGTTTATGTTACGGCAATAGCCTTGTCTGCCTAGTTTTGCTGGATTTATGATGGTTGTAGAGACGACCTAGTTTGCGGATTTTCCAGAACATTCATGGTATACGGATTCCTTCGATGTTGGACTTGGAGAGAACGTTCCTGAATTACGGCTACTGGCCAGGACGCAGTTCTAGGGGAGAACATGAGCAAAGTTTAGCATTCCCCGTCCGCTGAAAGTGTTCAGCATGCTCCAGGAAATTCTAAGATGCGCAAAAAGGGCAGTAGGCCAATTCATTGGTTGGCGCCAAGAAAGTTACTCGCTGTGACTGAGGGTCTCTGACTTTACACTAAGCGCCCTGATCACGCTACTGCAAATGCCAGATACGCTGCCGGGCAAAAAAAAGACTCCACGCCGAGGATTCGCCGCGTGAAAAGGGGTTCTACGGCCCTTAAACCAGGTGCTGCTGATCGAACCGCGATCCTTGGGCATCCGAAAGCCCCGAAAGAGCGCTAACAGTCACGAGGCGACCCCGAAGTGACACGAAGGTACACATGCAGGTATCGCGAGGCTACCAAGGGTTAAATACCCGTGGCCGCTCACCTCATACGAAAGTGCCTGGAGGCTTTGCACTCCTACAATAATGCGAGCCCGCAAAACCACGGCAACGGCGCATTTAAACCGAGGTCTAAGCACTTGATTCGAAAATCACTTATTACACTGTTCTAAGGACTGAGTGCCAAAATAATAGTTCCAACACAATGGTACACGACGGAATAAATGGAAGAAACTAATTCCCGAATGTTTCCTTTTTGAAAGAAAGAAGCAATTAGGTTCTTTGGAGGATTGTAAACCAAATCTTGTTTCAAGCACCTTACAAACGCTCCCTTCAATTTCCTGCTGGCACGTTACAATGTGAAAGCATGGGATACAGAGAATCAGCGCACTCGCCGTCTTTAATCACGGCTCATTTAAGAGGCACCGTGCCAGATCTTTGCTGCAGTTAGCACCTAAAACACTGGAAGCCAGAGGGAATTTCTGATTGTTCTAAGGCTGCTTCTTTAAAATTGATGACCTGGAAATATTCTGCGATCGCTATTGGGATCATTGTGAGTGAAATGAGGAAAAGTGCAATATTACTTTGCTGAGTAAACGGCCGTCGTCTTGAAAAGGTAGCATGTTCAACCTAAAGATCCGAATATGTGTAGCTCAGGGGAGACGAAATTACGTTCGCTTGAGTGCCTGTGAAAGGTTAACGAAGGACCAAGCTTTGTAGCTTTAAATACGTACATTCAGGCATTGTTGCGAAGAGACAGAACTGAAATGAAGCAGCTCATTTTACGCGGCACAGCTTATGCAGAGAACTCGTAGAAGTATAAAAAGTGGTGGGAATAAAGCCGCAGGATAACGCGAATCGCGCCATGGGAGAAGGAACAGTTTGAGGTGATCTCGCTTTCACCGCCGGCAAATGGACCTATTCACTGGTGTCTCCGTCTTCCCCCCTTAACTCTAAAGCAATCCATTTGTTGCACCCGTAACGATATATATCACATAGTATGAACACTTGGACTCTTTGTATGGTAATTCGGAGCAAGATTTCCAGACAAATCCTTATGGTCGTGCTACTAAGGTTGCAGAACTACGCCGACCTAATAAAGAAGTAGGGATTTTGTTGTTGAGGGATTGCTCGTGGACCTCGCGGTAAGTGAAAATTATTTTTTGTTACCGCAACGCTGCCAACCTAACTTTACATAACCCAACGTAATCTGCCCAAACCTAATGTGGCCTAACCCAACCCAAATAAAGAACTTGCCTCCTCACAACGCCATCCGTTCCCATGGCGTGTCTGCTGCCATGCCATAGTTCTCGGCACTTTCAAATCAGCGGCTAATCTCTCGGCATGCAGCGTGGCCTAACTACTGCTGCGTACATGCTTACGGCACTGCGGTAAACATAGACATGAGTCTGCAGCGCGCCCAATTTTTAATGAGGGACTCATCTCCCGACGTGCAGTGCGACATAAGAATGGAAGCGTCCTTAGCAAGTACGCAGCAAGGATTACCTCCAATGCTTTGCACATAAACACCGTCACAGAATGGCGTTATCTGGTAGGCATCGGCTTCTTAACGCAAGGGACCGAGGTTCTATTCCGACAACCGCAATAGAAGGTGTTTGGTTTTTTTGGAACCAAATCAGGTGTTTTAAATGCTCAATAAGTCAATGCACGCTTCGCTTAAATATTTGTGCATAAATATATTCATGCATGAGTACTCCGACATTGAGTTATTGGAACTAACCAGGCTTAGTTTATATTTCAAGAACTGTGAAGTAAAATTACTGCTCAATTATTGCATTTAGCATTACGCAAAAAAGCTGCCCACGATGGTAAGGAAATGGTTAACCTGCGTGTTCAGTGACCTTTTTTTATGTGTGAATTTAAGAAAAAATTGTCAGCAACTATCGTGCTTACACTTTGAGGAACATAATGTACAGCTCGGTTCAGTTTCGGCCAAACATTGTCTTGGCAAATAGTGATCTCTTCAAATATACTTAGACCAAATTCGCCAAGGGTATTTTTGAAATGATTCCCCAACCACTTTTGCATTGTTGCACAATGACAATATTTTAAAGAATATATGCATTAAGGAATATGCACACAACAATATATTACACGCTGAAACGTACACACTCCTTCTACAAAAGTCATTAGGTTTGAAACATGCCGCACACTTTAAGGCAGCTTGCATGCAGCAACCACCAGGAAGAATGTGCTTAAGCCTGTTTATGGACGCCGTAAAAACGTGAAATAGCCAATTATCGTTTTTTTAAACATTGTCGCCATTCGTACAAGGACAGCCCCACCAATTTTGTAGTGTTTCGGGCAATTTCCGCTGGCACGTTCATAGCAGCTGCCGTAAATGTTGTTGTGCCGACATAAACTAGGTTTTCCAATGTTCTTAATTTCTATCTGGACACGCTAGCCTTTGTTCTCGCTTCTACTTCCACACTACCAACAGGAGAAAAAAACAGCATTTTCGAATAAAAAAAGTCTTGAAAACATCGTTGCCTTGAAACAGTTGGGGGCCTTCACGAAAACCGATCCCAACAGGAACAATGGCACCTAATCCGATTATTTAACAACGCAGATCATGAATGGCTACAATGTAGCTACAGCATTACGCTGCATGTCTTGCGACAGAAAATGTTGGTGCGTTTTCTCGCTTCAGTTATCCAACGCCGAAAGTCGGGTGTTTTTGACCGCGCTATATGGGGACACAGGCGTGCTAAGTAGCTTCTCAGCAAAACAGTTCGCAAGAGACGCTTTAGGAACTTATTCTACAGCGATCAGGAGCTCCATTCAATTCAGAACGAGTGCACGGCAACGTTGCAGAGAAAGTTCAGTGGTGCCGGTGCAGTGCAGCAGCGTGGTTCTGCGGTGCCGTGCATCGCAGCTGCACCGTCAGCAGCACCCCTGCGTGTTTACAATCGAGCGACGTGTAGACATAGTCGTCTGCTAATCATCATCGCCTGTCGTCCTCTACAACTGGATGTTTACGCCCATCTGGGTTGCGTCGTACGCATCAGCGGCGACGCTAAGTTCGTCCTGCGTATCTTCGAGCTCGACAGACGTTTTCACGCGGTCGCCGCTATGGTCGCCGCAACGGCCGGTAGTCGCCTGCCAACCCGCAACGCCCTAACGCTCACGGCAGCGAATCGCCGCACCTTCTCCTTAGCAGGTGCAGCAGTAATCTGCACCGCGGCGGCACCGCTGCTGCACCATGAGAAATCGAGCGACGCGGTGCACGGCACCATTCCTGCAGTGGCGAATCGAGCGCTTTGGTACAGCGCACCGTGCAACGGTGCAGGCGTTGCAGGGAATCGCGTCTGAATCGAATGGAGTTAAGGTGTGCGATTTCATAAAGCCACATGCACAATCGGCCGCTTACGCGTACAGTTATGGCGCACTACTACCCCCTCGACAGCTGTTTGCATTTTCATCATCACTTAAGCGGTGCATGCTGCCGATTTCGTGACGCAGGTGTTAACCCTTTCCGGTGTCACGATGACAGCCCTCATCCCGTTTTTCGAAGGCTTCTAAAAATAGAAATCGAGAAGTTCTCTTACAAGTTTTGAATTAAAAACCAGTGGTAAAGATGCTGGACAGAGGGGACGAAAGCACACTTGGACGGGCACAGCTGTGTGTCATCTGCCCCTTTGTTTAGCTTCTCTACCACTGGTTCTCAATTTATCAACAATAAATCAGTTGGCCGAACTTTGAACCTTGGTCTCTTGTTATGTGCCCGTATTAGCTGCCGCATTGCAATTCGTTGCTCTCATAACTTAATAACGGTCTTTTCCTAACGAAAACTCGCGGCCGCCCATATTACAGCTTTCCCAAAGGTGAAATAATTATTTTCTGCAAAATTTTAAATGCGCGAGCATCAGTTACGTACAAACGTCCTCAGCGGACGAAATAACCATAACTAAATAGCATTGCCAGAACCTTTAGACAAACACCATGGCCAGAAAATGTGGTCAAATCGGTGCTTGGTGGGCGATTCACTTGATGGTGCTGTATTCATGTTTCGTCGTGGTCTCTGAAGCGATTTACGAAATAAATATCCACCACATGAGGGAAGGTTACTTAAGGCGCATTGCTTTTTAGTAGGCGTATAGAGCGGTCAACCGAAGAGAAGTAGACGTTTACATCATCGTCAGCATCCACATCGTCTAGTGGGCCAAAGAAAAGACGTGTGTTCCTCGGGGACATTAGGGTTGTCGCTCAAAAAGTGTGTAGTGAAGAAAAAAAAGCGGTGAAAACTCTTGCTGCAAACAATATTTGAAAGAAATGGTTGAAATACCACTTACATAAAAAACCGGGGTATGGCTAAGGAGCCCGCATGCCAACGACAATATTCTTACCGGGCTATTTATTTTAAGAAAAAAGTGATGCGCAGTATTTCTCGCATTGTGCGTTAGAGCCTAGGTGCCCTCGTAGTTTGTTTCTTCCCTATTCCGCACAGACTTTGGACTTTCTCTGCTTTTAGAATGCATTCCACAGATGCAATAAACCTGTGTCATTCGACAGTTTTTAGTCGTGGTCACATGCCATATAAAATGGTCTTTGTTGCGTATAACATCTAATTTTCTTTAGCATTGGGATTACTGCCAGTTGCCCAGACAGTGATGTGTCAAAACAGTTTACCGTTTCTTAGCACTAAAAATGTCTCAAAGGCTATGAAATTTTATTATTCCATTCATTCCATAAATTCAAGGCTCAACATAAGTGGTATAAGAATAGATAGCATGTTATTCCGAGGGTTTATATAACGTTTTCATTTGAGGATGTCGCGGGCTAATTTTACTAAGTGGTGCCAGTTACTACTTGAAATTTGAATATTACAATTTATTAATAGGTTTTATGAAGATGTTGATCAGAAAAGGAAGTTCAACGTGACGAGTTCATAAGGAGCTTGATGGCTGACACAAGGGTAAAGAGAAATTGTATATGGTACATTTACTAATAAAAACCTGCGACAGCGCTTCTATTGTGCATACAAAATCCCTAGTGTGTTATTGAGCGCTGCTATGCGTTCGGTACCAGAACACAAAAGAGCAGTGTGATGGAGATATGAAAAGTGCGGCAAAATCATGGCAGGCCAGTGTTGTTGTTTTCAGCCTCAATTAGAGAGGAAAAGAAAGGGAAAAAAAAGCGGCAATTTATTGAATGAAAAGTGAGAAGGCGTGCATCGTACGTGGTTTAGAGTAGTTCACAAGCCTCGGTCTAGGCTTCTTCTAAAGTACTTCTAGAAAAATCTCTTCAGGTGGCGTTGCTCCATTTCTGTTTCAGTGAGGTCACTCACCCTCCATTGAATTATTTTCTGCCTTTGGTGGAGTGGAGCGCTACCAAAGTGCGTTTTTGATAATGCTGTATTCTCTAAATCAAGATTTAGGGATTGTTTTATTATACCTAAGGAGACTTGTCTCAATTGGCGGGAGGAGTATCGCAGCCTGTGATTGTGGGGAAGTAGTTCAGTGTGGTTGTCCTAAATTAGGGTGGGATTGAGAGAGTCAACTAGGGCGCGGTCGAACAGCGGCGGTTGTTGTCTTTCTAATACGTCTCAGTTTGTATGCGCTGTTTTTTCTGTATTGGTTTGTTATACGGTGAGTTTTAACAGCCGGTGTTTGGGACCGTGTTTCACGCACCGACAATTCTTGCTTATCCACTAAACAGTAAAGGCCAATGGCGATGATGACTGCCGTAAAAGCTCACGGCAGATTCGTCAACACCCATTTGGCTGTGACAGTGACGTAACCAGCTAATATTCTGTCGTGCCCACTTAGGGGGATTGGCCCGGGATGATGACAGCTGTCGTCAGAGTCCTACTGCACATTTATCAAATCGCATTGGGTGGGATGTCTACACACCTCAACCGAAAGAGCCCTTTGCGGGTTTTGGTTGCACAATAATGTCCCCGCATTCGCAACTCAAAAGACATACTTAGGCGTCCTGGGACTTTTTGGTTTTGTTTTATTATTAATTTTCTGTTCGTGGCCCTCTTTGGTTAGCAAGGTTTGTGAACTTCATATTACCGGGCGCGGCTGCAATCAATAACTGTCATCAGCCTCTTCGTAGAAACTTAAGGTTCTTCTCCACCGTTGTTAGACAGCAGTTGAAGATTAACAATTTGAAGATAAAAAATGGCGGCGATGATATTACGATCATCATTTCATCCTTCATTATTTGCTTAGGTGTGAAAAACCTAATAAAAATATTTACTGCACTCACGGGAAAACAATGCGTCATCATGTAACGAAGAAGTAAACATTGATTTGGGAGTTCATTCGGATAGGTCCAGTTGTACATAAATTTGATTTATTGAAGTTTTCTTAACGATGATTCAATTTATTTGCATTTTCACATTTCATACTTTCTCCAAAAAACCACTCAATACGTTACACAATCATAATCTGTAACCCATACAAGTCGGAAATTGTATCCGGAAGCGTGGCCGTTAGTCACAGTGTTCATGGCAAGGCTGCATGTTCGACCCCTGGATGGTTAAAAAAGTGCCACTAGAGGGCGTTTGTGATGCTTCCGGAAGCAGAGCTGCTGGAATATTTTTTCGCTGCATAGTGAAGTCTTTCGGTTTGTTGCATGAACCAGTGTTAAACGAACGGCGCTCCCCCGTTCAGTGCTATATCTGTTGTCTTTGCGGAAATGGATTACTCTACGTTGCAAAACCGCTTACATGCTTAGATGCTCAAGCTTAAGAAAGCGCAAGTGGATAGGATTACCTTCCGAAAAGCACAATTTAGATATAGGGTCGCATTTGTCTGACCAATTTGGGTCACTTTTATGCCCTACAGTAGAGTTTAATTTAAATCACCTCATTGTAGGTATGCGGGCCAAAGACGCAGGCTTCCAAAGGTCAGCCTCTAAGGTAGTTTGAACGATGGAAAAATAAAGCAGGTGTAAAAAATATCAAAAAAGTCTCCCTCTGGCATATTAAGGAATTTGGCCGCCATCCTCACACGCATGTGGCGGGATTAGGATATTTGGGTTCTTTGAGTTCTTTACGCGCCACAAGGATAAGGAAGCATCTAGGTCGTACCTGCCCCCCAACTGGTAAATGAGACCGGTTGTTATTCATGTGTTATGATAATTCTACCTCGATTTAGGCACTTCTAACTTTCTTTTACATTTAAAAAAGGACGTTACATGCAATAAATGTTTGTGAGGTTGAATTTCCCGCTAACTTTCTGTTCCCCTCGGTACAGTATGGGGTTATAATAGTAATCCAATTTGTTTTCGCACTATCACGTAGAGTTTTCGAAAGTGCTGAGCCTGTCAAATGCCTATGCGCTTGCGAAGCTGGCGATTAGTGCATTCGCCGTAACGCTTTGACAACTTTTCGCTTCATCTGCTTCCTAATGGCTGACTCCTTAGCTCACCTTAACCTATCTTTTCGTGTGCCTTTTCACTTGTCTCCTAGTTCGACTTAGCCATCACTCCTCGCAATATTTTTAATACCATTATTCGAAAGCTGCTATTTAAATGCGATCTGCGAATATCGTACAAGTGTTGAAGGGTTTTTCTGTCGATTGATTGATTGAATACAGAGTTTAACGCGCAGGAACAACACGCGTTATGACACTCGCCGCAGCTGAGGGCTCCGGATTACCACCTGGGGACCTTAAAGGTGTGGCAAAATCTTGAACATATGGGCATTTTTGCTTTTCACCTCGATCAGAATAGCGGCCGCCACGATCGTCAATCAAACCCATGCCATAGGGTTTTTTTATCAACCGTACCCCACAAACACAACAATTTTTCGCCGTGAAGTAAATTTCCTGTTTTCAGTTCATGTGGTCTTATTGTTTTATTTTATATATTTGGTGATCACTATAGGCGTTTTGGCATTCCTTGCCGCCTTTGTGAAATCAACTTTCTCGGGATCGCACTCACTTCATTGTTGTGACCGCGTTTGTTGCTGCGGGGCCGTGCTAATCCGGTGCTTCGTGCTACCCGTGCACAAAAGGAATGTTATGAGACATATTGCGATTTAATTTATGGTTAAAGCTTGGTTTGAAAGCCAGTATATATAATTAATGTACTACGGTGAAGGTTAACAGCACTCATGTCAGGAACGTGACATAATCTTGCCGCGAACCTCTAGTTTCAAGGAGAACTAGCAAAATACCTGGCATAAGCATGCGGGCATTATTTAATACGTCTGCTCCTAACCAGCAAGTAATTAGTTTCATCTTTAGGAGTTGTACATGACTCAAAGTTTAGGTTTGATTGTGCCACTGGGGATTTCAATCCGCCAACCGTTTCCAATGTTCTTATTTCTGCTACATCACCGTAGTGCTAACTTACTGCAAGATACATTTCAGTGTGTTTGTAAACCACATGAGTCTGCAGCGATGGTACGAACATTACGAAGAAAGGCATTTCCCTAGAAAAAGGGCTAGCGTGCCCTGTTTCGCCACTCCAAATAACGTTGAACGATTATAGTGTTTCTCGCTCTGGCTCCTAACACCCATACTGCTTAGTCCACTGGAGATTTTGAATGTCGAAGGCTATAAAAAAATGCGATTTAGTTTCAACTCGAATAAAGGTCCCTGCGCAAGCACTGCAGCGACCGCTTAAAGCGCGGCACAGATGCATGACTAGAGCATGCGACTGGCATGCGACTGATTGTTACGACTGTCGCCGAGACTAGTCGTACGCGTGAATTTGAGACACATGGTCCGATTAGGGCGTGCGATGCGTCGCCGGCGCCACCCCGCCCACCTCTTTTTACTCCATGGTTGCCTCCCTGTTTAGGTGCACTATGGCCAATTTTCATATATGCAAGAGAAATCCCGACAGGAAAAGAAAATATTTATCAACTTGAAGTGAAAATGTATAGTGCTTTTATGTTATACATTGCATTTTATATGTTCCGTACAGCGGTGTGGGAACACTTCGCACCCGCGATTCCGCTCGTCCATGCTGTAGGTACCGCAGGCAACAAGTTTCACCAGGCGGAGAGCGCACGGGACGGCGGTGGCGGCGGCGGAGAGCTGCTCCCCACAAAATACTCGGAATTGCCACTGGTGCCTCCTCAAGGCTTTGAAAAATACTTTCTCAGTGATGACACCATCGGGCTTTCATTGGTTGTGACAGCACGATGATCGCAATGATGGCACGACTGCACCTGGCTTGCCAGTCACTCGTCGCGAGCCTCCTCTGACCAGCGAACGACGCCAAAACCGGTCGTAACGATCAGTCGTAACGATCAGTCGCAGGCAAATCGCGTGCACCAGTCGTCCATGTGTCTCGCTTTTAAGTGTGAGGGACGAAGACTTTCACAAGATTGAAAACCAGGAAACTGCTGTATGAAGTTTATGCGTGCCATTTGGTGTTTCATTGTGCTATTTTCGGCTAAGCGGCGAGCACAACATGAGAAGACTATATTAAGAAAAAAAACACTCTTTTTTCTCGAGTCGTGCTCAGCACCAACGGAAATCCGCATGATGAAGGAAACTGTACGGAACATTCGCACCTTTCAATGACGCGATGTCGAAATAACTGTATCTGCTCCTTGAAAATTTTCCCGTAGCCCCGTCAGGAAAACGTAGACTTTCGCAAAAGCTTACTCTACAATGGCAAAAAATAACCACTTACCCGCTAATTTTGTGGCAAATGCCGACGAAAGACGATAGTCATTCGGCGCGTCTTCTAAATAAATGCCTCCCCTAAATTTCCCGCTCACCTCTCATGCTATTCCTCTCCCGGTTCGCGAATCCCAAGCTAAACACGCTAAAGGTTTGCTAAACTCAATTTAAATTGCCCGCGTTCCAATAGGTGCTAGGAGACTAGTTCAGATGCTAGGCGCCTAGTCAAGTGACTATTACAGTGGCCTTTTGCCAGAGCACATTAGCAATTTCTTACTGTGAAAAGTTCAATTAGGAACAACTGCTGCTGGCCAAAGGGTGCATCGTTGCTATTATTGCCGTACGGTGGAGACGCGGCTGAATCGAGGCACCCTACTCGAACGTTTATAGAACGACGTTGCCCTACTCTACGTGAATTTTAGACGTAACGTGCAACCTATCAAGTGGAACATTCCGTTACTCTTCCCACTTGACTTCTTAAACTGCCGGCAGGAGCATTACGGATGTGGGTGACAGCAGGCGACAGGGTGAAGTTTTTCTGGAGTAGACGCGGCATTTCAGTCATTATATATAAAAAAAGCATGCATGAATTTTCATTTGAGGACCACTGAAAATATTGCCTATGTATTGATCTTCTTTCGCATACTTGCGCAATGTTTGTTATTGTTCAACATTGTTGACAAGTATAAACACTGCCACCGGCCGTAAACGTTTAAATTTGGCGGTGGGTATAGAAACTTATTGTGCAGCTTCTGCTTCACTTTGTCGGGTGGCTTAATGGAGGGACGGGAAGGAGGACAGACAGACAGACCAAACTTTCTGTGTTCTAGTTGCACAAAACGTCTACCGTCATTAAACAAACAGCAAAGTCAAGAGACACGCACGGGCCAGGGGTCGTGTTTCTAATTTTCTCGTTCGCTTCTTCCCGGTTTTTATTGCGTTGTTGTCGTAGTAATATTATTCTATTGGTGTTTCACCAAGTAAAGATTAAAAATACTACACCTCTAACACGTGACTATAAAATAAGATACAGTGCGGTATTTGTCGCTGTGTGCCCAACTTCGTGGTCGTCTGCCGGTGAGCTGTCCTGTTTTTACCCAAGACGGCATGACGCTCCACTGAAGCCCCTTTTATACTCTCCATCTGCCGGGAGTCAATTATTATACAGTGTTTCCCTTCCTAAGTGCGAGACGTCGGTTTGATTTGCACAAGAGGTAAGTTATATTTATGGACAGGCTGTTCAATTTGATTTTTTTGTTTTGCTAACTCTGCAGACCGGGCTTAGACGGTGAAATCGTTCAGGTTTTCTTCTAATACAGTCATTAAAACGTTTCTTCCTTGGGAACACTAACCTTATCTGAAAGCAGTTCCCCCTGATTAGTTAGTTTTCCTTCATTTTAAATGAACCACGCTCGTCCTATTTCTGCCTTTGGAGCCACAGCTAATCGGACAATTTGTTCTTGTAACATGCATTGAGTTTGGCAAATTTTTTGATTAGGGCTTTACCGAACTGGATTTTCCAGATTCCAGTTTAAAACTACCAAATTTATTTCCTACGACGTGCATGGGAAGGCAAAATTTTTGCTTGCTTTTTGTATCATCAGTTTTGCGAAATGGGCAACCTAATTCCATTCTCATTCCAAACGGAGTAAAAAATAGTTGCTACAATTGCATTCCTTTGAATTCCTTGGAATACGTACATTGTGCCCATTCAAGCTCCTGGAAAGGCCTCGGAGTTCCATTCCTTTCATCTAATTCCAAAACGCATAAATTACTTGATTGTGGCTGTACCAAGTTGCCTATGAAACAGCATATATAGCACTGAGGTTATTATATGCGTTGAGAACTGTAAAAGTATGCATGCACGTCGTATAGCTACAGCAACGGCTGCAGCTTGGTGACATCTCCTGCAGAGAAATACATATAAAAAGCTATTGCGAACCCTACACTTTCTATGTGGTTGGAGAATGTCTGAGCATCACTTCACTTTAGGTTATTTTATTTAGCTAGGTCGCTAACTTTGTTGCCGCTAAGTTTATGTTTCTTAGTTTAGCGTTGCTACGTGTATGATGTTTCCAAGCATCCAAAGTCACTAACAGACCGTTTTACGTTTTGTTAATTACGATTTTTCCCTTACGCTTATTTGCTTGTCCCAACTGTTGTCCTAGCACCACAATGCAATGGTACACTTGGTTGCAAGCTAAACGTGAAAAAGCTGAGAAAGCGAACCCGTCAAAACCAATCTTAACAAAACCAAACAAATTCAATGCCGAAAGAGACATTCGTTCTATAGCTAAATGGCAGTTTGAACGCCAGTGCGTAGGAGAAAAAGTAATACTAGAGAGAAAGCGCGGCACTGCAATCACTGAGGCTACCAATGTAGATTCTTCTTGAGCTTGCTCCAAAGTCACAGCATAAATCTCTGCAACGTTGCACCAGACAACTTCTGGCGCGGTTCCGGCCTTTGGGAGTGACTGATTGTTCCGAAGGACACCAAATTTCGTCCTGTTTAGCTCGCGATAGCAACTTGAACCTACGGCAAATAGACACAAATTGGAATGGTTGTGAACGATGGCTGGCCACGCCTGAGGCTTTTCAGGATCCAATAAATCTCGAAGCAGCTCGGCCAGTAAAACAAACTCAAAGTAAACACAAATACAAAAGCTTTATTTTCAACAAGAAGACGTCGGCAGGCAGGATTAAACATGATTTACTTCTGACCATATATCTTCTGTCACGGTGTCCATCCTGAAGCCAGGAAGATTGTAGGCCGTAGGTTTTGGGGGGAAATTCAACCACGGCTGCAAATCCTCCACCCTGTAGCCAAATTCATTAGCTCCAAGAATTTCCGCTGACCCACCCGAGCGCGAGATACGTAAGTCTCCAACGCCAAAAGATATACAGCGACAACTAAGCACCCGTCGTGCTCTCTTAACTTAACAAGAACAAGCGCATGCGGCTTGCCCTCTTCCTCTGCTCTTGCTAGTTGTTTTATAGTTGTGATGTAACATCAATGCAGAAAATAAAACACGAAAGCTAAGCAGACGCGTTTTATGTAGTTTACAGCAATGAGTGGCCCTGGGGTACACATTGCCAGCATTACCGGCAATAAAAATTTACTGCATGAACACGACTGTACAAAATGCGAAAGAACGTGTAAATCATGCCGAAAACACTGCATGATACTCTAGGGAAAGCGAAAAATAAAAAAAAAATCTGTATTTTTCAGCGCACCGACAAAACACCGCTCCAAATACTCGCTGACAAAAAAAAAAGGAAAACAACCGCTGGTGATATATCCGAGGCCGCAAATGAAACGTCATGACCCACCCCCTCTCTAACAGAAGGTGCACAGTGTGTCACGTTTACCGTGTAGCCAAGAGTTGAGCTGAGTTTAAACAATTATACGCAATTTTTTATCTCGCTGAGCTCCTGTGAATCCCGGCGTAATTTAATATTTCTTTCGGGGCAAGATTTCTTGGGCAATATATTTTACCCCCCAATGCCTTTTTTATATTCGGTGGTACGTGTTCCAGGGTCCCTTTAGACACTTGTAGCAAAAACACGTTCTCCAGCTCACCACGACCACGCACAAACTCCACATTTCTTACGCCGCGCACCACCAGCTTTACCACTTCAACAGAAGCCGCAGACAAAATTACACGATCGAAAATTCTGCGATGCTCAAACATATAAAAAAGGGCAAAACGAAATTACACGATAGAAAACTCAAACGCTTCTTGGACGGCAAATTTCATACTGCCAAATTATACGTCAGTGGCTGCATTAGTTGCACATGGTGGCAATCCAAAGACGATTTGGTTCGCGGCATCAACCTGATTCTCAGAGGCTGTTTTCTGAGCGCTGTTGAATTGGGTTACAGAGGTGGCTTTGTAGAACAAAATGTTCTTTAGCAGCCTGTGTTTCCTGAGCGCAACCTCCGCCATGAGTATCGATCTTCGCTTAGCTGAATCTAGGAGGCCCTTGACTTTGTAATGCGGTACGCAATTCTGCGCTTACTCTACGACGTTGCACAGGGGAGCGTCTTGGCCTGGCGTTATGAAAATGAACCTCTTGCCTCAATACAGTACCATAACCTTCAAACCTCTAATGCCATGCCTTCTTCGAGTGGGTAAAAGATATATTCAAAATGCGAGCCACAAAACCCGATTAAATTTTTTTCGTAAAACCAATAAATCCAAACCCTAGCGTGAGGCAAGCACAGGGACTTGTACAGACTTTTTTATATATATTTATCCATCCTATGGTATTTGCTTGTTGCTGTTGTAAAGCGACTTGGATATTCGAAAAAAAAAACGAAAGCGCCTAAGCAACACCAGCTGCAATCGTTTATAAAAGTAAAAAAGATTACCCGCAGCACTAACCGTCTCCCATGACGCGAAATGCATGGCTTGAAGTGTGTAAACAGCCAAGACTGAGTACTTCGGCTGATAACTTTTAAATACCCGTAAGAACATTTGAATATCAGTATATTCTCTTTTGTAGCGCATTTCAGCCGTCAATGAATACAGAAGAAAGGTTGGGTAATATAAACGGCAATAGTATTGTCTAATTTTACACCTGTGATGTCCCCAATCCGATACATAGTAATCTGTCGCTTGGTAACTCTCCTTGTCTATCAATGTGCCATCATATGTATTTTAGAGGAACTTGAGTCATAACTTCCCCGGGTTAACGAAGGACCTTGCAGCTCTAGATATGGTAAAATAACTCCGTATTGTAAAAATGTTTGAGCTGGTTGCGAAGGCTCCCACTGTATTAGTGCACAGTGT
Organism: Haemaphysalis longicornis; assembly: GCF_048455015.1. Lineage (NCBI taxonomy): Eukaryota > Metazoa > Arthropoda > Arachnida > Ixodida > Ixodidae > Haemaphysalis > Haemaphysalis longicornis. The sequence continues at coordinate 22,344,141 of NW_027526385.1, forward strand.
TTTGACCACCCAGACCGTCTTTATTCCATCCTAGGGGAGTCCTAAAAGTAGTATTAAAAGGTAAATTATGCAGCAAAGAAGTGTGTGAGACAACATCCCAAAGTTTTTGCAGTACAAAAGGCATTTGCGTACCAGAAAAACGGAATCGCGTGCACAAATTATTTAATGTTACTCAACAGGCCTTCGGAAAAGGAAAGTAGAAACTGACTACAGCAATCGATCTGTGAGCTAAATTATGTCGTGGTAAGACAGCTTCGCAAAAGACCAGAAAGATGATTCATGACGCAGCCATTGCAAGTTGCCGGTATTTGGTCATCTTCACAAGACCTTTCTAGCAGTCTTTGCATAGAATGACGACCAGACGCAAACGCCTGCGTAGAAAAAAAAAGAGAGTAAATTTACACCATCTTCCCGTAGGGGAACCCTGAGTAGTATGCGAAGCAGCCATGGGGTCGACTGAAGGTCCCATTAGTTTTCTGTTCGTCGTTTCCGTTGACGCTCAGCTTCACGTGCCTTCGCTGTATCAGTAGCTTCTTGACGTAGTTTGAATGATTGAATGACATAATGAGCGTTCGTGGCACATGCTCCCGTCTCGGTTTGTAGCGCAGTGTGAAGAGCGCTACGTACCTGCCGTTGCGGCGAGAGAGTCGTGGGATCGAAACCGGGCGCCGCCTATTTCTTTTTATAGTGGGCTGCGCTGACGTCAGCCCAAACGCTGACCAGGCTGAAGAGACGCGCATGCGAAGTTGAGTGCGGACGGCGGTCAACGACAACGAGTGAGGGAGGGACACAGCCCCGAGCAAGAGATGCTTCGCTTGTAAAGTATTTCAACGGTGGCAATCGATAAGGCCTAAGTGAAAGCATAGGACAAAGATGATACTTATATGCGGCAACGTCTGTGCCTTACAGTTCTCCAGTTATTAAATTGCCCGTTCGCAATGTGGTCGGCCTTGCATGCTGTAGATGAAAGGGTCAAGCTTTGCATATAGCCAATTACGAGGTTTAAATTATGAAATGGCCTGAAGGGAAATGCCTAATAATAAATGATTACAGTCGAACGTCGTTATAACCAAGTAGTATTACTTCAGTAAATTAGTTCGCTATATCCGTTATTTGCTGCAACTGTATCGGCTTCAAGAAATAGGAAATGGGGCTAGCCCAAAAATCTTAGATACAAAAACACTATATGCTTGGCTTAGAACCCACTATAAACTAGGTAACCCTACCCTGTCTCCTTGCCACCTTCCCAATTTAATCAACCAGAAGACGAGAAATTTGAACTACAACACAACAAAATGAATTCGACTAAACAGGCTTCGTTCTTATTTATCTGCAGTACGCTGTGATCTTCGTCAAGTGGCACAGAACGGAGCAGGATGGAGTTTTTCACTTTTTCTATACAAAAGGGCGTTTTCATCTTCCGCAGTTTTGGACGTCGGGAGATTTTCCAGGTAGCCTATCAGCCTTCCTGATATATTTGTTTCTTATAGCCGATATCCCATGCGGTTCTAGCGTTTTCGGCTTCGTTATAAACAAAAAAAACTGTGACTGAAATAAAGCGTGGCCAACCAAAGGCCGTGTTTATTTCGCTATAGCAGATATTTCGCCATCTCAGTGTTTCTTCAAACGAGGTTCAACTGTACTACATTTCCATTTGTGTAATAGAGAGTGCCAGTGGGGCACATGTATTGAAGTCCAAAAAGAGCCATAGAATAAAAACAACAGATGAGCAATTTGCCGTCCCGTCTATGCACGTCAATAGAATATTCTTTGAGGCTCTAGCGACCTCACGCGCTATTAAAGATGTTGCTTATATCGGCGCAATATTTCTGGCACACTTCTGTTTGTGGTCATTACTAACTTGCAAAAGCACTGAGAAAAATTAGCAGGCAGCTTACAGGGTCTGATAGGTCTGATAATTATTTCCACAATACACCGTTGTGAACTCTTAGAACGGCGACCATCCGGCGGCTTCCAGGCTTGCGTATGGTGGTGGTGGTGGTGGTCCCGGAAGATATGGCTCATACCCGCTCAGGGGGATTGGCCAGAAAAGGGGTGCTCACCGAGAGAAATTAAATAATCAGTAATTAAATAAACACATTCACACAATGAAATAAAACAGGCGTTTAGGGGGAAATATAAACAAAAAAAGCTGCCCAAACAAGAGCCGTAGCAGCAGGAAGTGTTCAAACTGAAATTAAATGAAAACTTTAAAAAGTTAAAGGAAAGAAAACATGAACAGTATTCAGAGAAGTAAAACAAGAAGGGAAGTTGGTCAAGGGGAGGCAGTGGGCAGGAAGGCACTTATAGCAGTGATCATACATGCTGGAACCTTTTTTGAGGAAAGCACGGCGTGGCCTGGCGCTAGCGCGGAAGATGGCCAGATTTACAAATGAATAAGTGTACGGCGGAGCAAAGATATGACCGGCTAAAACCCAGCGCCTTCACCCCGAACAATAAGAGTAGAGGAACAGACAGTGGGAAATCCAATCGATTAAACCTGTTTTCCAAGTATCTTTTTCGTATGGAGGAGTGCCTTCGGCAGGAGAGGAAAAAATGTTCACCTGTTTCTAATTCGTTACAAAATGCACAGAGTGGTGAAGTAGCCAGATGGCAGCGGTACCAGTAATAAGTTAAATTCGGGCACCAAACCGAAAGCTGGTGAGGGTAACTTCACAAGCTCGTCACGGACTAATCCGGCCCTTCCATCCGCGCCGGAGGTGCTCAAGGTCAGAACTTGCGTATGCAGATTCAGCCATGCATTTTCGCAGGCCTAATCTTTGAAAGCGTGCCGAGGTGACAAAATTTATGGGCGGTAGAACCTCCACCACTGGGACATCCAATGCAATGCCCGCCAAAGTGTCTGCCGCTTCGTTGAGCCAGATGCCTGCGTGTCCAGGCACTCACACCCAACGAAGTTTTTGTAAATACGGAGGTAGTAAATACCCAAGGGCTGGACGTAGGGGAGATGATTCTAGGCCCGATAGAGCATGACGGGACAGGACGGGACGGGAATGACGGGACAAATGGCACGTGCGCGGTACGCATGCTTAGACCGAAAGTAATAATAAAGGAAATACAAATGGAACACGCTCTGAAACTTTTGAAGTAAGCAGAAAATAACACCTCTTGCGCGCAAAGTAAACATGGTTCCGGACAAAAAATACGAACCTCAAAAAAAGAGCTTACACACTCCACAACCCAAACGGTGATTGTTTCACGCATGAAAGAAGATAGGTTGAAGCAGTTGTAGTGCGAAAGGAAAACTGGAATCCCAAACGGAGGCAGGTCTGCCTTCGTGTCCCGCGAAGAACTACGGTACAATCTAGCGGCTTGAGAGCAGTGGTTATCGTTGGCGCGGTGCACCAGCTGGTAGCCGATAGGCCAGCAGTAGGGCGCACACCATCCGTACACTTAACCGGGGTTTCCCCGAGAGACCTAGTTTCGAGGCTTAGTGGGCGGTGCTGTAATGATTGGCGCTGGAAGAAAATATGCGGAAATGGGTTTCGCGCTGGGCGGAATCAAAGTAACCCGCATCAGCGAATGGCAGAATAAGACGGCTTGAAAAGGGCCTAGAGAGTTTGAAAAATATTCTTGCGCCGGAAAGTTTGAACATGCCTACTCGTTGGCTTCTCGCTGGGAGAATTCCACGAAGCAGGCGAAAGCCAGATAGCGTGAGATAAGGAAAGTCGGGCGCTTGTAGAGCAAAAGAGGGCCCGCATATAAAGTGGTTCTTTTGGAAAACGCGAAATTGGTTCAATATATATTGGGATTCTATGTTACGTAAATTCTTTAAGTGCTGAACGTTCCGACTGCCACATCTTCCTTCGACTTGGGTGCAGAAGGCCTAATAAATATTGTTCAATGTTTTATATGGATTACACCGCAGTAGTAATCAGTAGGGGCTGGACTGAAGAGCTGTTTGGGGAGGCATAAAACTTAAGGAAGAACAGAAATCGTATATGAAGCTGAACATACGAGAAACAAGTGAGAAATTGAGTGAGTGAGTGAGTTAGTAAGTGAGTGAGTGAGTGAGTAAGTGAGTGAGTGAGTGAGTGAGTGAGTGAGTGAGTGAGTGAGTGAGTGAGTGAGTGAGTGAGTGAGTGAGTGAGTGAGTGAGTGAGTGAGTGAGTGAGTGAGTGAGTGAGTGAGTGAGTGAGTGAGTGAGTGACGCTATAACAGTAGACCAACGTTTGTTCTTTACGCCTGGAAGGGTTGGAAAACAAAGAGCTGCTTGAAAATAATCGTCGTTTTCGATTCTTGTAATATCTGTACGTATGGTATTTATTGCGTTCGTTAGCGAATATATCAAGCCTTCAACACAGTAATCCTGTCATGACTGTTCGAGTTTAGAGTCAGTTAGTTGTGATGATGATGGTTACGATATAAATTCGGAGCACACAAGCCGTCTTCGAGTACTCTGGACAGCCTTGTCTGGGGTGCGATCACGGTGGCGTAGCAGAAACGTTCTCATTTAATTTGCATGTGAATAAACAACGCAAGCTGCGGATATGCACCTTCTTGCACGAAGCCATAATGAAAGCCAATTTGTGAAGAAGGTACTGCGTGCCATACAACTAAAGAAAATGTCCACACGATCTTTGTGTGGCTCCCAAACCTACTAATAAAACGAATTGTGATTGTGCAGAAAAAATGATGCGTCGGGTAAAAAAAAATAACATTCATCTGATACCAGCCAACAACAACGAAAGAAGCAGACGGCAGCCTTTATTTTCTGCTGTGCGATGCGCGTGTAGAGGCCCGCTGCTTGGTACGTAGCATTAGACTGTTGAGTCTTCACAGGAGCATCCCAAAAATACTGTAAGGAAGCCTACGCATTTTGAAAACTTATCGAGGAGCTCTGAGCGCTGAACCTCGCTAACCTACAATGGACGAGTTACACCCGATCTTCTGACCGACTCTCTGAAGAAAGTTGTCCTCTCCCTCCTCGTGTGTTGCAAACTTGTGGGGTATACAGCTTGAAATTATGAACTGTGTCAGAAGCTGGCAAAAATAACTGAATTATTTGAAATACGCATTTTAATGCACTAAAGCATCAAAGCTGGAGGTTCTGGAACAGGCACTGCTGTCCCTCACAAGCGGAACGTAGCAGACGATAGCGGCGCGAATCCCTAAGCCGATGTCAGAGCCAGGGGGCGCCACTCAAACATCTCACCGCCAATACTAAGAACACTCCACGCTAATGCTACGCTGACCATGGCTCCTCAATTCTCCTTTTCGCTGCAGCCTGCCGATTCGTCTGGCAAAGAGAAGACCTCGCTAGAAAGGAGATGTTTACTCACTGCCCACAGTGGGATGTCGGGGCGCCGCTTACTGTCTAATAAAGAGCCTGGCACCTTCTTACGCTTTCTACTGACGACGAACTTAAACACTAGACGACAGACGGAAACCCTCCAGTGTCAATCAGTGTCAGTGCTTCATCGCTGGGCATACGTGTCTGGTCCAACTTTTCTTCTTTTTTTCATTTCTATATTTTGCAGGTTTTTTTCTTTACCACGTGCAGGATTGCAATCTAGGCTCTAGCCAGGTTAACTTTCCTGCCTTCCTTCTACATCTTCCCTTCCTTCCTTCCTTCCTTCCTTCTCCCTTCCTTCTCCCTTTCTTCCTTCCTGCCTTCATTCCTTCCTTCCTTCCTTCCTGCCTTGCACCACCTTGTTCGAAGGTGTGTTTTTTTCAGCCATGTGACGCTTCTACCCAGAGTTTTCTGATCACTTTGCATCCTCTTTATTAGTGACTGCTGTTTCCAGTATGTGTATGAATTACACTGCACGCGATCACAAAAAATCGTGCGTGCCGCTTTGTAAGTCGAATGCCTCCGAAACCCTAAACTGTGCTATTAAGAGCGGCCATCCAAACACAGAAAAGCCCCAGAACGCAGGGCTGCGAAACGTCTCCCACCTTGGTAGTGATAAGGTCAGCCAGCGGAAGCAAAGGGCCACGACCGCCGTGTGCTGACTTAGCTGAAGTCCGCATTATTACAAGGTAGGAATGAAACATAGGATTGTGTTGGAAACGGCCATGCCAACTCAGTTTCCATCCTTTAACAAATAAAAGTTATTATCTCAGTTCAAGTAGCGAAAGCCCTGCGTTACGCACCACGTAAAGTGTTCAAGCAAGCGACAATTCAGGGCAATGGCATAAAATTTAGTGAGTACCACAAAGGCCAAACATCATCGTCTAGGTGAAACCGAGGCTCAACGTGCAAATATTGGATAACATCTGCAAAAAAACGAAGATTCGGGCGGTATGCTGATGGTGAGTGAACATTTTCTAACCGGATTAAAAACTGAAGAATTCGAGACTGCATTTGACCGGTTGGATACACTGAAAAGGGAAAGAAACGCCCACCCCCTTCAAGAGAAAGTGCACAGACTGAATGAGGGCTTTCAAAAACTTCAGAAAACCTGTGACGAATTCCAAGGAAACGTTCAGCAATAGGAGGACAACGGAGCTGTGCGAGCTGTAAAGACCCCTTCGGAAGCCGCGCAAGGAGGAGATAGGAATGTGAAACTTCCCAATAAAGAGATTATCAACTTTTAGGAGGCATGGCTCCGTTGTCCGGAGCCCCCACTTCAGTAATATGTGTTGTTTAAGGTTACGTCTTTTAAAGGTGATGGTCATGTGCAGGGGAAAAAACTGCTGAAGCAGCCCAGTCAAAGCAAGCACGCCGCAAAAGATCGTCGGGTCTACAGGAGGGAGTTGCGAAACCATCCTAATAAAATGACGGCTCCGAGTGGAAAGACAAAAACCCCGGTCAGAAAAGAGACACAGTCCAGCCTGTGTATCAGCGGGATGTCAATACAGCACAACGTAATTTATGATCGTCAACTCGGCAGAATTTTCAGGATTGTAGGTATCGGTTATGAATCTCGAACCTGTGAAAGCACTGAATAGTCAACAGGCTTCTTTGCTTTGTCCTGCGAGGGCTTTTCACGGCTTACGTTATCCCCTTAGAGTATTTTACAACGAACCTGAAACTTGAGTGCTGCGCTCAGTGGACTGAAAACTGTAGAAAGAGCGGGTTTTTTTATTATTCGTATTGTCACAGACGACCACCACCTAAACATGCCCATGTTTCAGGCTATGACCGGTGATAACAGTACAGCATGTTGTGCCACATGTTGTACGGCAAAATGACGCATTATTCCTCTCATTTGCCGGAACCGCCTCATTATTGACCTCTCCGCTGTTTTCGTTTCCCTGCTTCTACTTTCATTTTCAAAGCTTCTCGGCGTCGCCGACAGAGAGCGCCAGAGGGGACGCGGCGCAGTGAAACAGAATTATTGCTTCCACAGGCAGAAAGAATTCGGCCAGTAGCAGCAAATGTTAAGAGATCGAGTGGCCGTCCACCCACTCTACAATGTTCCTCAAAATTTTGAGTTAACTGGCCTCCATACAAAAAAATACCTCCTTCTTGTAACCGGCGTTCGAACTACAACAGGATGAAGGAGAAGTTCCAATAAAGAGCTGATACGCTAAAGAAATGCTCCGGTTGCTTTTTTTCGGAATCTCACGTCTTGTATTGAGAAAATGAAAGTCACTGTCTGGTTATAACAGCCTTGAAAGCGGAAACCTGTGAAGACAGTGAGCGTGAACGGCGAGTTAATTTTGGTGCGGGATAAGAACGGCCCCGTTTCTTATTCTATGGGCCCTGAATGTTTTCACGTTGAACTTCTGATCGCATTTCATCTCTCTTAAATTTTGTTGAAATAAGCTTTTAGGGAAGAAGAGAGACGTACAGCCGTAAGCCGGGTGCGATTGGAACGAACGCACACAAAAGATTTGCTGACTGGATGTTTCAAGATGAAAAATGTAGTTCCACTCGCAATCTCCATTTCGTTTCTATTCGCACTACCAATCTAAACGCGACGACTGCCCAAGCTTAAATTTCATTTCAGAGCTTATGTGCAATGCGCCAGTTGAAAACATCTTTGTACAAAAAACTTGAATTCGAATAGAAAGACAACTACAACTCATTACACACACAAGAAAAAATGACTAAGAATACGGCAGTAGTCACCTGAGGAGACTCAGGCTTTGATACATTTTTCTTAAATTCCACGATGCGTTTCGATCTATCAGTGCGCATTCTTTATCCACAAGTTTCAACAGCACTACATAACTTCTTATGACGTGGACACAATCAAATATTTTGTTTTCGTTATTGTTGGATCCCAAGGAATAAAATATGTTTATTTTTTTTGGCCCTCCGAAAAGCTGAACAGAATGAAATACTATACTGTAGAAGCCTCCGGTCATATATTTGTGCATGAAGACGTGTCAGAAAGCATCACTGAGCCTCGATTCAAAGTGCGCCATCAATTGGAAAACTTTCTGTGCTTGACGTTTGGGTGCAAGTTTTATGATGATGGTTTAGTAAAAATGATGTTTTCACTGATCCATCTAGTGAGCAGCACTTATGCGCCCATTCCGGTTATTTGACGGTGCCGTCGTCTCTCGTTGTAACCGAGTGAAGGAAGGGTGAACCGAAGGCAAACCAGACCGGACGCTATCGAAAGGGAGGTCTTCCAGCACCTACTCAACTTCCTGTTTGTGATAGCACTATCGCAGCATTTGTAGCCATCGAGATATGGACGAGACTAACGCGACATAGATTGTCCTCACACTCCTACCTCCCTCTTCTTTCTTCCCTCTCTTGCTATCATTTGAAATCCCCCCCTCCGCTTCCCAGGACTGAGTTTTAGGAGGGTGAACTCCTCGTTGACTTCAAAAATATCACCAGTTGTTTCTGTTCCCTCTTTTCTAAATAAATCCCCACCACCACTAGACAGAACGAGGAGGAAAGACGAGGAGGAAAGTATGGCGGAAGTGAGAGGGGGAAGGCGGTGTGCCGTGGCGGTGCGAGACATCCTCTCAGGCGTCGACGCGCTACGTGATAACCGAGAGAAGGCAGAGGCTATCAAAGGTAGAGCAAGCACAAAAGCGAAAGATGAAATGATGGCGAAAGGCGGGAGACTTCCATTTCGCTACGAGACAACGTCACATTATATCGCGTGCCTTTTTGCGTTCGTTGGAGCGTAGATTCCTTCATAAGGCGCACCAGGTGTGCGCCGTCAACCAGAAGGCTGTAGTTTACTCTTAGCACAAATTTCGCATTACGAAGTTTGGACTGGCCAGCCCGATGTATTGAGATGCTTGATATTGCATTCGTCATTTTCTCTTAAAGCAAATAAACGGGCAGGGTTTCGCGTTACCACGTCCGTGCATGCAGTTATCTGAATGCAGTTGTCTGAATACCGACCGAGTGAAGTGGGTATAGAGATCTGTTCGGGCGTTTGTAATGCCGCCAACGCCCGAAACCCATATTATTGGTCAATAAAGAATCAAGGTTTCAACGAAGGCTCGTTAGGTAAGGGCTGGTGGAATGCCCTTAACCGACATTTATGTCGACGAGAGGCTGGGAAGCACAGATTGTATTGTATTGTATAATTCATATGACCTTCCGTGTTTCAGAGCTGTTTATGGCAGACTGCTGAAAATAACACGAGGTTTCGATACTTAATTAGGAGCTAAGCATGTAATATGCCCCGAGTACCATCGTCTTTGTCTACCCTTCGATATTAAGGCGTACGTTGCATAGCTTTCTCCGCATTCCCCACACAGTAAACAGAACTCATCCGTCAGTATTACTCCGTCAATATTGTAATACCAAGGTTAAAAGAAAACCCCGGTGCTCTTCTGAGGACCCGAACTGAAGTGGACAGGCGAGCTTTTAGTTTTTATACATAAATAAAAAGGCGTAAATACGCGCTGTTTTTGGGGCAGGCGTCACTTCAACGAGCGGATCGTCTTGGCCCGTTCAAAAGCCCTCCATGTTTACCTGCACAGTTCACGCGCAAGTCAAAAGTTGCTTTTTGCTGCACATGCCGTTGTATAGCGGTAGAAGCAATATTTAGAGGTGTCTTATTACATTAAAGGCTGAGCACATACAACAGTTATGTACAAGAAAAGTTTGTATGGGTTTATTCAGCCCAAGCTGCAGGAAAGAATGTTAGCCATTTTATCGCCGGGCATGCTCTTTTATTACGTGATTTTACCCACGGAGAAAAAATGTTTTAGCGCGAGGCGTTGGGATAGAAGTGTAACGCTGTCTTTGTACCGTGACAACATGAAACGATGCCGACGGACGATAAATGGTGCAAAATTCTTTTCGAGGAACCTAACTTGAAGTGCGGCACTGCAGAGAACTTCTGGGCAAGGTGAGGAAAAAAAAATTATTGCGAAAATATTTATTTCAGATGATGCAAAAGAGTAGAATTATGAGGCAGAAGAACACTGCCGCTGTTTTGGAGCACACACCAAGATTTTTGGGGGATCATGCTGATGATGACGGTGAATTTATTATGTAGGGAGATACTATAAACATTTTGGGGATTGTAGTTCAACGTTGGGGTATATTAGCCTACAAAAAGGCGCTCAGTGGTTTTTCGTGTTTCTATTCAGCTGCCAGAGCGCTTGGCCACAAAAAGTAAAGACGGCCTCCTGCAACTGGACGATTGCAGTAAATTACGAATTTGTATTTTGCACATACAATGTACTTCATCATCTCTCTGATACCTTAGACGTATCCCAATCATCAACCACCCCGTCGAAGTTGGTACGGAAAAGCTTTAAAATATACCCACTTTAGAACAAGAGCCACTAATACATTGTAACCATGGGTCTAGACAAGCATTTGATATTAGATTTCGCTCAGATATCTGTACGGCGATAATATTGAAAAAAATATTCACGTAAAATTGCAAAATAAGTGATATCTTTTTTTGTTAAATTCGAATGCCCCAATTCTTTGCAAGCGCGTTGACTGGCACCGTGCCCTGTTAAGTGGGAGAAGAAAGGAGTCTGCAACCCTTCCAATTATTCCTCCGAATCTTTCTTTTGTGTATATTTATCGACAGCATGGCGCGGAAGTCTTGCAAAAAAAACAGCACGTTGCGGCAATGCGTAATTTGCTTGTCACAGTAGAGCCGTCTTCCGTTTCTCCCGTGCTTTTGTGGCGAGTTTTTAAAGTGGCTATCGAATATGTCCTTTACTGCAGCTGAAAAAAAGCCGGTCAATAGCCTCAAGTCTCAAAGTTATCTCATGAGCATATAGCAGTACTTTTTGGCTGAGGTATCTGGCCCCCTTCTATTCTAAGTACTAAATGGGCTTCTTCAGTACGTTCTGAAAACACTTAGGATTAAAAAAAAACACTTGAAAAAGTTTTGCAGGGTCTCGTTAAAGGTTTGCAATTAACAATCCACATTTTTTTATGCGCTATTCAGCACACTTCTGAGTAATTACCTTCATGAAAATGGGAAGCGCTACCATTCCATCGTTTCAGACAAATATCGGCCTTGCCCTTTTACTGTGGCTTTACCGAACCTTACGATGCTGCTACATTGAGATAGGTAGGAGCGTTGCCTTTATGGTATTTCGGGTAGTACTGCGACTAGTAGTTATTCGTGATGCCGGCTGCCATAAGATGTTGCGTAGTTATGTACTCTTCGTCACCATGAAATATGGTACGACTGGTTCTGGCATAGACTTGATAATATAGGAGTTACAGCAGTTTTCTGTAGCCACACTCCTCTTATAGGAGCTCATTTACCAGCAGAAGATGGTAAAAAATATACTTGGACAAATCACGGTAATAATTTCATCTCGGAACAATGGTACCATCGCCCCAGCAAAAGGTTGCATTATCATTTTTCCAAACTGCCTGCTTAGAGAGAAAGCGACAGTTTTGCACACATTTGCGACAGAGTTTGCAGCTAAGCGTTTTCTGTACCGAACAAAGACGACAATAAATATTTACACCAATGTACCCCTGATATCTTGGCTGCCAACTAGCGGTCCAGGACATACTACACAGTTGAAGCTCGAAATATCACCCTTTAACGAAGCTTGTGCCCAAACTTCAGGGTTGACGCTTGCAAAGTCAGGCATCGTCACTGTCCGTGTGCGTTATAAAATCAGGCATGCTGTTCGAAACCAGCCAGCTGTAAGCAACACAATTTGTGCCAACGCGTCGTAAAAACGTTACGTAGACTGTGAAAGTGTTGCATCCGTAAGGTGACAATATTTTTCTAAATAGCAAACGCCATCGTTAGAATTCTAAAAACGACTTAGGAGGTTGTTGGTTTTCCACTTATCATTTGACATAAGGTTGATCAATGCTCGCCAAGGCGAGGAAGAGAAAACCTAATAATATGTTATGTAGCTGTGCGTACAGGCGCTCCTGTAGTGTTAACTACAAGAGTGGTGCGTCAAAGTGAAATTTGCGGACGTTCCGAGACGAGCCATTTAAAGGAGGAAGAAAACAACTCTTAGTGAAATGGAAAGCTGTAGGACCATTTGGAGAAAGAGGTGGTGTAGTAAGAGTTTTGCTAAGTTCTTCTAAACTTTGCTAGGCTTTGCTAGGTTTTATAAGGTTTTAGGACGTTTTTGCTTCGATAGGGTAAGTGTTGGGGGGTGAGAACAAGCTGAGTCCGATTTTACAAGGCCATTTTGATCGGTCCCCCACACTGACAGCGGATCCAAGGAGGGAGAATCTAGGTCCAACCTTCCACCAGTACTGCAAGCGACGCATATTCTTTTGCGTCTAATAGACCGAGAAAGACGATCACATTTACTACGATATAGTAAGGGGGGGGGGGGGGGCACATGCGCAATTGGCCCTGGTGCTCACACTCGAGCCGGCGCAAATATGGCTTCACGGTTCTATACCGATATGTGGTGGCGCACCGTTTGCAGGGCGGTGGAGTTTATTTCTTGGTATTTGTTTTCGTTAATCCTTAAAAACAAGCTCAAGCGTCAACAACTCCGCTCTAAAAATACAAAATACGGCTTTGTTGTGTTTGGCACTACAACCAAGGATATTGCGCCACCGAAATTGCACTCTGCCGCATTACGTCAATTGAAGGGCCAGGAAACATCCCGGGCGCTATCATCACTAACGTGACACCTGGGCAGGCGTGAAGCAGGCAGTGCATACGTGTATTCCTAGAGCCTTGGCGTTTTGGCCCATGTAAATTAAACCATTTCAGGGTAGAAGTATACAGCTTGACTGTAAAAGTCTCGAGACGTTTTAGCATGAAGAGACTTAGTGCTATGCGTTGGGGAACGAATGTCCCGGTGTGTTCTGTTAGCACGCATTTTCGTTCACGGAGAGGAAACATTCTAGCGCAAGGCGTTGGAAAACAAGTGTCCAGGAGTGTTTTTAGTACGCGTTACTTTCTAGGGCGAGCGTCCCTGTGTTTTAGTACTGTGATTACATCAAATGGCGACGACGACAGCAGACGCCGATACTCCGAGCTGCTAAGGAGCTTCGACCCTAAAACAACGTGCAGCGTTGATTAATTACAGACTGGACATCTCATACCTAGCTACAGTAATATTTACCTGGAAATGTTGCTTCGGTCCCTCGGAAATTTCTGCTCAGAGGTATGGTGTACAAATTGCCTGCTTACTGTGTCTTGTAAGACGAGACGAAATTTTCTGACATGAAGGTAACTCGAAAGACTCTAGACCCTGAAAACGTCCGGTCTGCGTCCGCTTGATGCCGTCGTTCCAGCACGGCTGTGATATTAATATTTACCTGTACTAGGCTTCGGCTGGATAGTACCAGCCGTTAATTTAGGTCATGCAGAAGGTACGCTATCAGACAATCCACCTTACGATACAGAGCAACTAGCTCAGACTCCTGTTTTGACAGTGTAAACATGGCGCTAATTCACTCACTGGTCTTTGGCAGCGCTGTACCCGAAAAGCCCAACGAGGAGTTCGTTGTGGCAGGCGGGCACAAATGAGTACTTCTGCTCTGGAAATAAAGAAAGAAAACGGGTCCTACCATGCCTCTAGAGAACAAAAAGGTCTTCCTCTTTGAAGACGGTGCCAAATGAATAATTGTTTCTTACCCGATCGAGCGTTCATGGACACACGGTGTAAAATTGCACGTTCGGGCTATCGCCTGCAATTAATTGCATGGGCACTGTCGCTGCAACGGGTCCCAATTAATTCTGTGCTAATGGTCAGTCTCTTATTGCAGAAAGTTGGCCCTGCGTTTATAGTGGTCCATGTAAACCAAACCGGGAATACGTTTCCTCGTATCATTTTATGTTTTAACGCGATAGCGTTAGTATTATGGTTTTCGGTTTTTCGGCGCCTGCTAGCCATCCACTAACAGCTGTGCTCATGAGGCGTCGACGGAAGGAAACCGCTGCAAACCGGAAACTGCAACTGAAGCAGCCAGATACGAGGGCTTGCCCGAAGCGGCAGTACACAGCAAGGGTGACTAGATTGTGGGAAGGAGGACAAATACGGCCCAGACGAAATAAAAAAAATTGTGGCTGATTCTTCTGTCATACGAATGGGTAAAGCCCGAAAGTGAAATGTGAAGCGAAATCTGCAGCTGAGCATGATTTGCGGGTTGGCGGCTGTCTAGTAGGTGTGCGTGGCGAGAGACGTCCTGCTGGCGGTTGGCTTTGGCAAATGTGTACTGGCGTCATTTCCGTGATAAATATGACGTCAGTGAAAGCTTCGTGTATCCCGGCATAAAACTTTTTTGTGTTAAAATATAACATCTGGAAACGAACAACCCTTAATATAAAGAACCCTTTGGTTTTAGAGATTGCTTCCCCGCAAGAAGGCCCTGTGTGCAGGGGTGCACCCGTTACAGGCCGCTTGCTTCGTTGTACAAGCGTCACTTCCGTAACGGATATGACGTCACTCATATGTTTGTGTATCTGGAATAAAACACTTTCGTGTTGAAAAAAATACGCAATTAAAGAAGTGGCACGCCCTCACAGTGAAGTTCGTTCGATGCACTCTAGGTAGTCGTATGCTCGGGCCAAACGGTCGTTAGCTGCGCCTGAACTTTCGCCACTACCAAAGCGCCTGCCCAGGCTATAGTAATACCGGCGCTAACATACCGCTACCTTAATAAAAAGACGTGCAAAACATTGGCGCCGGATACTGAACTTCCTGGAAAAACCTGGATTAGCATCAGCAAACAAATAAAATGTGCCGAGTAAAAATGAAACCGAGTACAACCACATTTCGGTATAACGAGTCCCGCAGGACCACCGAAAATCGTAGGTTATTTGGAAATATTAAAATAAAAAATTATCTTTAAAAAATCATTAAAATAAAAAAAACAAATGCTCAAACCGCGGAATGAAAATGATGTACGTTAGCAGTATACGCTTGTGCAGACAGGCTAACACTCGAATTTAACGCTGCCTTATTAAGAAATCAGTTATTTTTTTGCAGGGCGCGCAGCACGCACGACTGTTAGGAATGCTTCTACATATTCCACCCTGCATAATACCTCATCGGGTACGCCATTGCACCAAACAATGTAAGTGCGGGAATGGTTCATGTGCACTAAAACATGAATGTTTTACCCGATCTCATCGCCTTCTGTGTTCGGTGGACAACAGTCGTCTTCTTTTGCGTTGTCATCGCCACTAACGACAATGATTGCTCTCGCTTTTTTGTGTTTGTCGCTGGCTACATCGCCATTCATTTTTAGTACTCGCACTAACTTCGCAGCAAAATCACCTACAACAAAGAAATACCTGCCCGCACAGGTGACTAGCGTGAAGAACGACCGTCCAACAACCGTCACCCAACACAATGAGAAAGAAAAGAGGCAAAAGCGGCCTGGCCTGCCAGGCTACTGCACCTTAAACCACCTCTTTGGGGTTACGCTAGCTGTTCGCACTGGACATGGTGATGATGATAGCTACTGCACTCCGGTAATAAACCGAGAAACGGCGGTTTGTGTTTCACGCGAAAGTTGCGACAGTGTTACTTTTAGCATTATTCGTACTAATGATGTCCCTTGATTATAATGGGGAAAATAAATTACGCGCGTTATTCGGAAATAAGCGCTGTATAGAAAGTCGTAGCTCTAAAATATTTTTAAATTGAAATATTGGGCAATCTGGCGGGGATTCCTAAATTTGAGAAATTGGATAATGGGGGGTTCGTAATAACGAGATTTGTCTGTATATGGCTTTTATTTGCAAGAATTTGAATTTTCCCGGCTGACAGCGCTGCAAGCTGTATGCGGTAAAGGATGACTAGCGCCAGGCGTACTATGTGCAAAGCCTAAAACTACGTCAGCGTGTGATCTCAGATAACAATCACGTAAGAATCATCGGCATGGCCATACAAAGAAACGGCAGGACCGATCACTGAGCCGCAAAAATACTGGGAATATTTGAACATTAGGCTTGCGTAGTAAAATACCCATGCACGGACAGCAGGGATAAAGGAACAAAAAAAAAATTCCTCGCAGTGATCACGATCTGCATATTAGTCGGCTTGCCATGACAGACACTTACCTGCACTGAAGAAAGCCAAATAAGGAGCATTCTCACAACAGCATATGGGGCGGCCAGGCGCGTCCACATCTCAATTTTGAAGATCACCGCACAGGTACTAAATTTTCGCACAACAACTTTGAATATATCGGACAAGACACCACCATAGCACAAACGGAGCCCCTGGAAAAAACATTTCACCGGCCCGTAATGGAACATATGCCACACCTCCAGAGAGAAAAGGGCTCCACGAAATGATAGATATGTCACCAATCCAGCGACTCTCTAGTACACCCTCCCACTACCGAAAAAAAAACCCAGACCCAAACAAGAACAGCAAAAAGCTAGAAACAAATTGTTTCCAGGAAAGGTCCAAAACTATAGGACACAACAATATACGCCGACGCCTGGACGTTTGAGAGGACGAAGGCAACAGTTGTCGTAGTGTACTACAGTCTAAATCACTGTGACTTCATTACCCTCCACACACAGGAACAGAAAAGCGAAAATCGTGTTTAAAATGCGCCCAACGAAACAATGTTTAAACCTCGTTACATACGCTCAAAACGCCATTAGTCTCTTGACTGCAGGCATAGTACATAAGCAAGTAGTAGGATTCTTAAATATACAATTATGAAGTTCACGCTACATTAAAACCAGGACATGGCGGACTGAAATGAAACAATGCAGCCGACGAAGATCCACGAAAATTCGCACACTGTGCTTAGGTTGATCTCGACTATTACGTGTTTCTCCCCAAAAAATATTGGGAACTTCTCATCCTACGCCTAGCAACACCATCCTTCTACGTGTCACACAAGGATCTAAGCGCCGAATAACTCTAAACTAGGCGTGCGATACAATGCAACGCATATATCTACATGTCTAGAGGGGCGAAGAGGTACAGTAAAAAACGTGTGACATTAACCATAAACTGTGCTAAATACGGGCGAACATTCACTCTTTTAACGCTACGTCGTCATATTCGCCGATTTTCACAGGGGTGAACAACTTTCAATAATTCTTACTTAATAAAGCTCTGCCTCTCCACCTCTCCCTTTCCCTGTCTCTCAATCTTCTTCTGTGTTAAACGCAAACCAAAACATTCAGTTAGGCCCCAACCCTAGGGGATAAATACGGTGAGATACTGACACTGTCACCTTCTTGTTCACACTCAACAACACAGTTCAGCCGCATGCTTTCGTGCCTACATCTTAGGTCACATAAGAGGAAATGTCGTCTGCCCTTCCCGTGCCACAGTGATTGTTGCAGCTTCTCTATATATCGTCGCTGAACTGCAATTCTCAAAAAGCATAAATGGTAAATGAATGACTCCAATCTAAAGCGGTCCATCCACGCCGAGGTAACGCAATTGCGCCATACATTTTAAGTGCGAATGCACTTTATAAGCGACCCCAAAGCTTCCACCGCCGGCGGCGGCGGCGTCCGCAGTCCTCCTCTCCCTAGCAACGGCGTGGAGCGGAGAGGAGCGTCGGTAGCAACGGCGCGGTGACGTCACTTCACCACGTGACCGCGCTCGCTCCGCCTCCTCGCCGTGGCTGCGCGGGTGCGCGCCGCTCCCCGCACCGCTCCTCGCGCCGTGACGTCATGGTATGACGTCACAGCGCGCCTCCTCTCCCTAGCAGCTGCCGCGCGCCTCTCTCTCCACCATGACGTCACACTCTCTCCTCTCCCCCTCGCTCGGCTGCAGCTGCCATGCGCCGCTGTCCCTCTCCCCTTGCGCTCGCCTCCTCTCTCAGCCACCTGGCTCGGCGCGCTCGGCGCGGCGTACCCCCCTATATATGCAGCGATAAACTGCCAGACCTCCGTGGGTCGGCTCGCGCGCGCTCACGGGCGAATGCCAACGGATTTTAACTTTACTCCCCCTCATAGCATCACCCCGTGCATTCGCACTTAACCATGTTCACCCTCGGGGAAATACTTGGGAGTTTTTTTAGACCTTAGTGTAGATGTCATCTGAGCTTTTTTGTATCTATCATGACCGTAGGCAAAAACCCTTAGCAAATCGTCACACAGATATCACTCAAACATGAAAGAAAACTGTCAGGTGTGCTTGCGGCCTTTATTTTAATGAGGCTCTAATAGCCTGGAGCAACGGATTTTAACTAACGTTCACTCTAGTATCATGCATGATACAAAGGGAAGATTTCTTCCCCTATAATATATGCCTACTTTGATTCTAACTTTAAGACAAAAGAGTGCTAAATCTGAAGGCCTGTGCTTACCGTAATCATTAGATTCTGTGTTAAAGAGAGAAAAGTTAAAATATACAATGTACCATCAGGCTCCTACTTTATGACTAAGGTCTTGCTTGGCCTCCCCAGGCAGGTGCCAGACGAAAAAAAAAACAGGAGTAGAGAGGGTCGTAATGGCTATCACGTGAAGGGCAATGGCTCATTTTTGAGATAAGGCGTAAAATATTCACCACTCGAAACATCAATGATCAGCTCCGAGGCCTGGAAAACAATCATTGGTTACCGCTTTGATGCCAGTCTAAGGCCAAGACCAGTTTCGGAGATTTGTAACGCGGAACTTGTGTACTGTGTAAGGGTCATAAAGCTTGCCACCTTGTTTCTGTTTTCCGCGTCTGCATGCAATAGCGTGCAACCCAAGGCAGTGTCGTTTTTTAGTTCTTGCGTAGTTGTACGAGTTAAGAAGTAAAACGAACCTACTTTCGGATAACACAATTATACAGCATAACCGCATTGAAGGCGTTCGTTGAAGTTACGCCTTGAACACAACCATGTTAGTAATTCTTGTGCGCTGAGCTTGCAGGAGAGTTTCCTCTTGGCTTTGTCTTCTTTCCAACTCCTTGCTTAAGCTCCCCCACATATTTATCCCGGAGCAGAATCTATATTTATTATGCGCAAGCGTGACTTTTGTGGCCGGTTGCTCAAAACAAGAATTCGCCGAGCCTCGGGACAGCCTTATTACAAGGAAGAGATTGGGCTTAGGCACAAACTCAAGAACCAAAACCGAGTTACTCTGGGGACAGGGGGAATAGAACGTTGAAAACGAAGTGATTTCGAGTCAGTCGAAGTGACCTCTTCTTGGTGTATGTTTTTTGTGTTCAATATATGTTTAGTTTCAAGAATTTGGCCACCTGTACAAAGTTTTATTTTTATATAGTTGAGCAGAAATTTCAGGTTGGCACATACAGCTACACAAGGTAAAAATTAGAGGAGCGCTCAGTACATTGCGATGTGCAACACTATGCGGCGCGAGGAAGTACCGACTTTAACGGCGTTACTTTCCCTTTTCGTCGTCTTTATTCCTTCCAGAGTCTCTTTAAAGCTTTTACAGCGGCTTTCCTGTCTTGGGTGGTTCCGACGACCTGCGAAATACCTCGTCCGTAGCGCCACAATATCTTATCTCTTTTTGTATGGTGGCCGAACACCGCAAGAAGGGTCTTCATCCCTGGTGTTCGCTGAAAAAAAGGCCGAAGCTATTACTACGGTCACTATGCAGCCCCGTCTGTTGCGCGCCGTTAGCCCCGCCTCTTGATGACCTCGGTCAGTGTAATAACTCCTTTATCGCCCTGCGGAAAACTTATGCCCGTTGGGGACACGCCGGCTCCTTAGTTTATAAATTACTTCCTTTCTTTTCTTTGAAGCGACACCACCCTTAACACAACGTTTGAAGGTTCTTCATACTTTTTTTCCTTTTTTGCGTTAACCCGTATTCCTTTCCCACCAAAAAAAATCTACGTAAACCAGAAATGAGAGTGGCACTCTTAATTTTATGGCAGGTTTTAGAAGCCTGTGCACGACGTGTGGTGAGATGCGTAGTTTTTTTGCGTACTCCTCGCTCGCGCAAACTATATATACTGACGCGGAATTCGCTTTTTTTTCAGACTAGATTAAGTACACAGCGACGTCCAAGAGACGTTCCGGGAAGCCATTTGAACGCCAGCACTTCTCTCGCTCTATAACGGAAATAATTAAAAAAAGACCGGGGAACAGCAAGACACTTCGTCGTCTTTATAGAAACCTGTCCGTGTTGATTTTACGAAATAAACTTCGGTTTTGACTTTCAATTTCAGATTGCACTCCTGCAGCATCCTTTGGAGGTTGTCAACGGCGCGTGTGCTGGAAGTTGGGGTGATTAAGACAGAATACTAACGACGCTTTCGGGAACCACACAAGCCATGCAGGCTTATATTTTCGGTTCCTTAAAATACCAGTCTTGTCGTAGAGGAGCGAACAGCGTTCCTCAGCTGCAGAGGTTTGAGCCTAAAATCTCTTTGCGCGTGTCGGATAGCTTTCCAAACGCAGAGTAAAACGTGACCCCTTCGTTAGTGCAATTACAGTAGGGCCATTTACATTACCTCCCTAAAAGAAATGCGTTTCGGGTAACAAGAGCAATAAGTGTTTGAGCAGAGGTTTATTGCATGAAGTTAAATTTATAAATGTACGCTCATGTCATATCAATAATATAAGATGAATACCACCCAGTCAAAATATTTTTTTTTTACTTTTTCCCTTCGTATTTTCATCTGGGGACTTTGACTTGGCTTTCACAAGCATTTGGTTGCGTTCAAAAATTCTGGTTCGACTGGTGGGCACTTGCCTCGAACTATTTTCGGGTGGTTGTTCCTACGCCTGGAGAATGTTTTCCGTAAAACAGTGTCGTTGTCCCAAATGGCTTGCGCATGAAGCTTAAATATTGGTATGGGAATTGGCGCTTGTAATGAGGGTAAATGGTAACAAACGAAATCATGGTAAACGGTAACGAACAAAATGTACAACTAATTTCATTTTATTCAAATTTTGGGGTTTAACGCGTCGAAACAGCATCTGGGCTAGGAAGCACGCCGATGCGAATGGTTCCTTCAGATTAAATTCCACCATCGCGGAATGTTTAGCGCGCGCCGAATTCTCGACAAAATTCTCCATCTTAAAAGCGACGGCCGTTGCCGGGATCGAAACCTCAACCTTGTGGACAGGAGTACAGCGCTTAGCTACAGATCCACCTCAGCGGGTACTCATGCGCATCTCATGCATCGTATATACTATGTCCTGCCTATTATTACATCCCCTTTTCTATGGATTTCTTCTTCCGACTACGCACATCAACTATTCGTTGCGATAGATCTTTACCTATAAGCTCATTTCTACCCACTTGTTTGCCTATGTCAACATTCCTTCTTTCTGAGAAGGAGCGTTTCTGCTAATGCTTCTTAAGTAATCATGTTTTTACTGCTAACTTGCTTCACAAATGCGAAATCCTAAAAGGCCCATTGAGCAAAAACGCCGAGATCTCGAGCTGTGAAACGGCTCACCTATGTTACTGAGAAACGTTCTTTAGCGTGTGCTTAGCATGAAAAAAAAAACAAAAATAACAAATCACGGTTCTACCTAATCTGCCTGCCTGAAACGCCTCCCGTAGAATGTGTTACACAATATAAACAACAAAAGAAAAGACTAACACGGCATCTGCTCGCATCGCTGCGAATGTCGGCGGAATACAATCGACTGCTGCCGCCGATGCCACATACATTCATCTCTGCCCTCCACGGCCGACTTCTCACGCTGGTCCAGCTCCTGTTTCGCTTCTACCAGGATAAACACGGTGGAGATCTGCGCAAGTCAATCCGATTTTCCCGCGATCCGCTGTTGGCGCGCCATTGAATGAACCCTCCCTTACTTTTCTACTTAGAATGCCGCCATTACATCTACGTTCGTGTGCGAGCCCTTTTTGTATTTTCGGGTGAAACATTGTTTTCCACGCGTTTTGAAAATACCAAGCCAACATTTATTTCAGGTTAAAAGCACTCTGCGAATACTATTTGTGTGTTGCTGCTCTGCCTCTAATGTGCCTAATATTTTTATTTTGCTCAACATTGTTTACAGGTATGTTGTATGATACGAGATATTGCAGTTTGGGGAAGGTTTGGCCTGTTTGAAATAGAATTCTAAGAATTCTTTTACCTTTTGGTCAGGTGCCAGTATCAACGAACAGAGAGACAGTACGCACATAAAATTCTTGAAAAGTTCAGTTACCTTTCTGCACCACAAAAGCGATGGTCTTCCCGTTTAGGCGTCGCAGCATGCGTGCGTTTCAAGCCATAGTGATAAAGTCGGTAAACCGCTTCCATTTCCCATGTGCTTTAGGACATTAATTATCGCGCAGAGGTGCACGTACGCCGCCTAACTTTACAATAAATGCCAGAAGAACGGAAAGTCAAGCAAGCTTTCAGAAAGTATAAAAATAACAGAGCTCTGCTCATAATGACTTATCCCCAAGATAACATTTTGTGAGAATTCGAGATGGCTAGCTCAGGCAGCTGCCCTCCTGCGCCTTCTTGGACAATTTGATCAAATATCTGCTTGCTGCGTTGCAAATCGTCTTGACAGGAAATAGCCTCCTGCCAGCCCTGCCCTTTTCGGCCGTCTCCTTTTTTTCCCCTTTCTTATTCACGCTGTATTACTTCCTTCTCGGTCTGACACGCATAGTACAATTGAGGTTTGCTGATTGAATGCCAATTTGCGACGTTCGCATGACTCACGCGCCATTTTGTGGGACGCATTGTTTCGGTTGCACTTGGAGCAGGTCGTGAAATATTTTGCTTTGAGCTTGCTTTTAGTTTTCCTATGTTCTACACCCTTTAAACACGTCTCTTTATTTCTTTTCATAACCCCAATACAACTTGTATTTCGAATAAACTGCTCTGATACTTACATGCTTACACTTTTTCTGAAATATATCTGACGCTGCTTTCGCACCTAATACACAACTGGAGCACATATGAGCCATGACAGCAATTCAGTACGTTTGCAGCGGTATTGTTTATATACCCTTCGGGTTCAGTTGCTCTGACATGTGTTTTTTCGCATAGCCGTTGAATCTTGTTTCTGGCGTAGAAAAATGCTAGCGGTTTTGTGTTCAGGTAGACCAACGCCAATATTGGGAAATCACGGCCTGCATTCTCATTCGATCCAGATCGTAGTCAAACGGGTGACTATGTTTTGCTCGAAGCAAATTAGATTCTCCCCATACCTGATTATTCAGATTGCTCAAGGACATCTCCATACACGCACGCCTGCAACTCAGATGTATTCGGTGAACCTTAAAAGCGGAGCATACGTACCTCATGCCACGCTTTGAAATGAGGAGGATGCTTCTTTCCATGTTGTGTGTTTTTACTTTTGCATTGCTGAGTGCCAAAAGGCGTGTACTCGCTTAGACATTTCATGCACCTCTGGATGCGACAGCTTGAAGACTGGCGTGTCGTTCAAATGAGTTGTGGCTGCTGTTTGGCGCTTCAGTTCCGAGCTTCGCATCTTTGTCTTCCCCTTGCGCGACTAGGAAAATCTTGTATGTATGCTAATTTTCAAAACATCTGCTGTCAAAGGTCGAATTGTGTAGCAACTGTACGCCCGCAGAGTGTTATCAAGTAACAAGGAACGCCAGCATCAGAGTTTCGCTCAACCGTATTGTGGTGACTTGTACAAGTACAAAACATAGACTCTGCATAAGTGTTGTGTTTTGCATGATATTCATGGCGAATCAAATACCCGAGGTTTTTTTTCCGTAGTATTTCGTAGCGTTCGTCACTGCGCACGGTTTTCAGCCCGAAACGTAAGGCTTTTATTAATTGTATCTTTTCTGCTCGTAAACAATGTGTTTCGGAATTAGAGAGCACTTCTGTGAACGAAAAAACAATTTCATTAAAAAAAAAACAATTTTGCGCAATGCTTTTATGGGTTATTTTTTTCAATAAATTTTTGTTTTCGTAAGTGAAAGCTAGAAGAATTTTATCCCTGCGAGAAGTAACAAAACGATAACTTTGCAGAACGATTTGCAGGGATTTCTGTGTTAAACCTCATTAAAATTGAACAATATTGCCCAATGTTTTTATGGGTTATTTATTTCTATACATGTGAGTTGTGGTAAGTGCGGTGTAGGAGAATTTCATCCTTCTAAATGCAACAAAAATGCCCAAATTGCAGAAAAATGTATGAACGTTGTGAACAGGCATGTTCCAGTAGCGATTCCGGTGTTTTATGATGCTTAGTTTGTGCTGGGCCCACAATCAAGCGTGTAAAGTTCGCAGGCCCTTTCGAAAAGAAACTCCGCATGAACCGTGACTTTAACGGATGGGTAACATTCTCCGACAGTAGGAATAGGCAGAGTTTAGAAGCCGCAGCCATCAGCGGAGTAATTTGATGTCATTGAGTTTACCATCGAAGCACTTCGTTCTGGTGCTACCACACGGTCTCAACGAAAATTACCGTTGTAGAAGGAAGGACTATGATTAGGAAGAGGCGCCGGCTATGTCCACTGCTCATACCCGGATAATTCGCTTACCCTTGTGCTCCCATCGGAAAAGTCATAATTGAGCTTGATGCATGGCATCCTATACGGCTGCCACTTACTCAATTTTCCGTCTTTCGCCGAATGCGGACGTATGTGGGCAATAGTAGGCTTGATGTTTTCTTGAGCGTTAAGCTGATTACGAGCACAGAACCGGCGTCTGGCTACGCAATCACTACTACGCAGTGAGCAGAAAATCATTGCTTTTTTTGCCTTAGTTGGTGTTTCTTTCTGCCATGCAAAAACCCGTGTCACTGAGCTTGTTAGTGCTGACTGCGTAGAAACCAGCCGTTAGGTACGAGGATAGCATTTTCTCTTGTAAAAAGAGTACAAAACCTACATTATCATTACGACATTTTTTTATATAGCCGTGATCCCTCTGGAGGAAGACTCATAAAAAGCAAACCAGACTCATTTGAAGAGAAATTTGCAGCCAGAGCAGAAGTTAGAGGTCATGCAGAAGTGGGGCGCAAATGGAATAACTCAGTTAAACCTAGGAGCCTGGACTCCGCATAGCAACCGTTTGGAAAACGCGTTCCGCTTAGCAATCATTAGCAAACCATTAGCAGAGGCTTCTTCCAAATATGACTGTACCCCCAAATAATCTCTTAGTGAAGGCATTTGCGTTTAGACTCGAGCGTCATGCACCACCTCCAGCAGCAAACTTTAGGTACAGTTGCTTCTTGCCCTGTTATGGAAGATACGCACAGAACTTGAAAGAAGGAATGTAGCGCGAGAGGAGGAAGCGAGGGAAATTCTCCTTTGTGAACGGTACGCTCTGCGGTGATATCTAAACCCGCGATAGTCACAGGGGTCCATCTTGGCAGAGTTTGTTTGCCTGCAGCCATAATGTGTCAAAACTACACACACAGGAGCGGGATGAATGAGCCGATGAGGAGATCATTTACACTATGCTGAATCTATTCGTCGGAGCTGTTGCAACTTGTCTAACTGCCATTTGCCGTGGCGATTTTTCACCGGATCAGGATACCGTAGCAGATGGGCCCCACAACCCGCTAAGACATCATGTCGGACTTGTTGGGGTAGAGGTGCGAAAGCCTGGGAAAAGGCGCCACTGATTATTTGTAAGCTGAGGTTGTTGGTCCCTAGTATTGTCGAAGGACAGTTTCAAATATGGCTGTTCTGCTGGCGGGACGCACATTCATGGCCCCTTCGTTTATCACTATAAATATTTCAGTTCATAGTCAGCGCTCGTGTTGTTCTCGTCTTCCTCTCCTGATTTTTGCGCGCTGCTTCACGATAATGTGAGGTTAGGAAGCTGGCGACATTCAGAAGTCTCGTAGATAAGAACCGCCTAAAAATACCGGCCTATATAACTAATAGGCACACTATTTAAAATCTCCGACCACAATTTATACTCACGCCCACCGACTTTCCTTCAAGAAAACTCCTTATTTTCTCCCTATGAACAAGATTAAAAAAATATTTCTGTTTGTGAAAGGCAGATCCTTTGTTTATCTGTCAACTTACATCATTTTGGACTACGGCGCATGAGCAGACTAGATTAACCTCAGTTTAGCAAAAGCATTCCATAAAGTACGGCATAAATCTCGTATCTGAAACCGAGCCGTTCTAAGAGACATCGGCATAGATTTTATGACTACAACAATTTTTTCGTAACCGCTCGCAGTCGTAACATGTAACGATAAAGTATCCTGGGCCATCTTCAATAATTCTGGCTTTCCGCAAGGTTCCGAATAAAGCACGCTTCTATTTTAGTTTGCAATTAGGGTGTATCCTATATTATTGATTATTGTGCTTCCTCTAATATTATCTTGTTTTAGCTATGACTGCGTTTTTTTGCATAATTGCTGACTACAACAAAAATGCATGCTACGGCTTGATATTGAAGCAGTGTCTCTATGTTGTAGGAGGTGGCACGTGGAACCGAATACCACTACATGCAAAGCTAAGCGTTTCTTATGGTGGGCACCTTCGGCTGTCCTGTGTCCGCTCAAGAGCGCACTTCTCAGAACCTGTAACGTCGCACTGATAATGTGGTGTTGAGATGACTTTTTGGCTTTTATGGTCACTGCATATCAAACCAATAATTGCAATTGCAGCTGTAGGGTACGATTCGTTCTTCACAAAGTGACAATCAAACTGACTTTATGTAAGACACTCTTGTATACAACGTTGGCTAAAGCTTAATTACATACGCTGCATCAGTTAGGAATCCGGGTACTGAAATGGTTTTAAATCTATCTACATTGCTCAGAACAACGCTACTGAAATGTTAATTCAATCACTCGACATTGCTCATAACAACACTGCGCGGTTTAACACATACAATTACAGCAGGACACCCAGTGTAATAAATATGGAAAAACAATACATTGCGTTAGTTTGAGCTTGTTAGTCGCCGCCAGAATTTTTTTACATCATAATTTGTATTTCAAAATTCGCATTTGCGCCCCGCTTGATTCCACTGGCTTCATATATTTTCGGCGGTATTTTTCAGGGGCATAAAGTTGCACAGATTTCCTGTCAAACAAAATGATGTGTCAGGCGCGCATTATTTGCCAGGCATATGACTGTAAACCTCTTCCCCGACCAATCACCGGCCTTGAAGACCACTGTCAGCTTCGTACTACTTTAAATCATGGTGCAACTTCCGCAACGGTCTAAACGTTCTATAAACTACCTTTATACCATATTTTCTTGCTTTCACATTATGTTTCCCAACCGCCTCAGGAAGGACTTGGCATTGATGGTAAAAAGAATAAAATAAGGTAAAATATAGACAACTGCATGCAAAAACGCTCTTATCTGCAAAGCACTGCATGACATGTGGTCAATATGATAACTGGCAACACTGCAGAAGTTTTATCTCATGCGAAGCTGAGAGTACAGTTCAGGTTTCTATATCTTCAGCTGTGACAGTGTATGTACTACACATAAGGCAACGTGCTTCAATACACTTTTCTCATTGGTGTCTTGGTACAAACGAGGAGAAAAAGGTTTTTGGGTCATTCGAAGCGATTGAAATATTGCAACTGAATGCATGTGCAAAGGAGCACAGAGTATTGTAGAGTATGGTAAGATGAAGCTCTCCCGTCTAAGATACTTGTGACAAGAAGAGGAATATAAAAAACAAGACCGCATATGGCACACTGTCTGAACAGATAGTTAGAGGCTTGGATGTTTTTTGTAACTAAACTTTTAACTCGCTCCTTAAAGCCAGAAACGTAAAAAGGCATCAGCAGCCTGACTTTATTACTCGCAGGGCACGTGTCACAAATAGACTACCGATAAAACGTCCAGCCAGAGAGAATATTTCCCAGAACTCTAGACGCAACTCTGCCGTTTGAACTCGCTTATTCAAAAGTTTTATTGAGTTCAAACAGAAAAGACCCGAACTGCAATCGTTCAAGTTAAAAGTAGCATAACCGGGGTTTTTTCAATAATTATCGGATAATCCTTTTCTTTGAAATAGGTCAGAGAAGGCTACAACATCCGTTAAATCTGCATGTGGCGCGAAGTACGTTTTAGGCTCGTGTACGCGAAGAGCAAAAGTTTTATGTAAAGCACCTTTCTTATTAACTACTGTGATGATGCAACGAAACAGTTCCGGACCTAATAAATTGGTCCGGAGGCTTCCTGTGCATGAAACAAATGACCTAGCGGCTGACTTCACTTACTAGATGCTCCTATGTGGAGTTCAAAAGCAGTTTTATTGATGGGCCCATTTGGAACCACATCCCTTTAGGGGAATGCAGCCTTAGCTTTGTTTTTATTTTACCGAACACGGGTAGAGATGTCGCTCGGTACTTTCGTCGACTAGAGTTTGCGAAGTATAAAGTTAAATAAATCCAAGTAAGTTTTACGGTAAACGTGAAATTTCTTGAAACGTTTGGTGAGAAACAGAGATCTTTATAAGTAGGCTTGATATCTCAAAAAACAGGTTCCAAAAGAATTATTAGCAGTTTTTGAGTAAACTGACACTTCGCACATCTTCCTATAGCCTGTATTTGTGTAGACGAGGAAATTGTAGTTACAAAAGGTATAACTAAGCTGCGTGAAGTCTTTTCTTTATTGTAAAACATTCTCAAAAGTAACAATAATACCCCTGTATATATGAAGTTTCAACTTATGAAGACAATCGGCGGCAACATAGATTTATTCTTTTATGAAAATTTGGCAGTCCGGATAGGCTTCCAAAATATCAGGCGGGAAAGACTCTGTATTACAGAAAGCGTTAGAGTATTTAATACCATTTGCCATTTGGCCTCTTGGTACCGACAAATAACGAAAAATTGGCTATAATCCACATTGTAAAGTTGGTTGGAACGCAAAGCTTTAAACGACACCAAGAACAATTGCCCATGCGACGTCACTTCAATTCACACACGTGGCTCTACAAAGAGTGAAACCAGAGATTCTTTTTCTAAGCCACAAACTCTCGTGGCGATGTTTACACTTGTCAAAATTATTGAGCAAAAACAAAACATTCGGCCTATTTGAATGAAATATTACATACATACTGATATTCTATTATTCCTTAAATTGCAAACACATGGCTGCCTAATGTTTGCGAAATCAAATAAAATGGGCAGTGTAAAATAAAAAGGGACCACTGCGACTTATCGTGAAAGTGTCCGAATTTTAAATGTAACGAAAGTTTCCCGGAGTTGGCTGGAGCAGTAGAACAGGCAACGATGATATGCGCGAACGGGAATCATTGGCTTGGTTTGAGAAGTTCTGTGACGCTTAGCCTTGTAATTAAGAATGTCAGGCAGCTTCGCTTTTGACATCTGCGTTTAAGCGTTAAATCAGCCAACCTGGGCTAAGTACGCGGTAGCCTTCTTGCGTTTTCGGCATTGCGACATCAGCTGCTCTGAGTTTAAAAGATTGAAAATATCCCATGTGACTGTGAACCAATCAGGTTTCACAGCGTGCAACAGCACAATTGACGGGGAAACCCCCCGACGCAAGATTGATAGTGTTTTGCTCGTAAACCACAATCCGGCGACTGATAATGAATGTTAGTTATGCTTAGACTGTGTGGCACAGGTTCTCATGAATAGGCTTTGCGTCACAGTGGGAAATCTTGGGGAAGACACAAGTGTTTGTGAAGGAATGAGATAGTTGCCAACGTGAAGGAGACAGCTTACTGTGAACGCGTGTTTTGAAAAAACGTGTTACAAAGGTCACGTATAAGAGCGCAGTTATATTGGGGCAGAGTTATCTACCGTTGCACTAATATTTAGGTGGACGAAAATCAACTTTAGTGTTCAGCTAACAGAATGCAATGATCTATTAACAAGTTTTATGTGTTAGAAGAAATAATGACCAAGTCAACAGAAATGTTGATCTCAATTCTACTTTTACGCGAGAGAGCCGATCGAGTGTCCTTAAAGGTAGGAAGATGAGAAGAGCTGAATGTCGGGTGAGATAATTAATTAAACGCATAGATTACGTAGCGCGTATTTTTGCGCGCTACCTAAACCATGTCTTATATTTGCTATCACGCCCTTAAACAAGGTTTATTAGGATGGTACAATATAAACGGAATCTTGATTCTTCGCAAACACCACTTTATTGCGTTTCGTACTGTTTCCATAAACAACAGCAGTCAACAAAACTCTAGGGCTGACTATTCCGGATATTTACTGATTGGGGTGAGCTCCTTGGCCCTAGCGCTACCAGGCTATCTCAGTATGTCAACCAATATTGCAGGCAACTAGAATGAGTGTACTGATGGTGGGGACAATTAGAGCGTCCCTTTTGCTGAGGCTAACCGATGCAATGCTGAGATGCAAGGGAACCTAGTAGGGTTTATATTAGTCTGACTCACTATTTTGGTTGACACCAAAACCCTTGACACAAAACCCTTGTGTCAAGGGTTTTGGTAGAGTAAACAAAGGCGCCGTGCAATGAGCAGGGATGAGACCGCTTATGTGACATCTTGAAGGTAGCGCACTTAAACACGGACACTAGCTTGACAGAACCACCGACCTTTGAGCGAGCGCAATCCCCATCACAAAAGTTCTTCCGTATTGCGTGCTTGCATAACCCTTGCGCCATTCGCAAATGCCTGTCTACTTCGTCATCGGAATCGGTCTTCAGTTGAAGAAGCGGAATGACTTAATGTTCTATTTGTCGGGAAGTTTTATTACTAAAAAGGCGCCATGTTGTCATGATACAGAAAAAAATTGGCATCTGCAAACTCCGTACAGCTTGGTAACTGCAGAAGCTGTGACGTATTTCTCCACCAAGTTCATCAAAGTTTTTATTATTATGCATTGCGTGGATTTGGCATCTACTTTCGTTTCCGTGACTATTCGTGGCATCGTTTTACTATTCGTGGCTGCCTGCTCTGACGCGTTGACTTCCCATTTTGAACAAACGTGCTGCCCGTGCCTTCCTTTGCAGCATGGATGCTGCTCTGCCCAAATCGCTGTACGCATTTCCCCAGGAGAAGGGGGAGGATAAACATCTTTGTCCGTAGCAAATTTGTATGCCGTCTGCAGGAGGTGGAATCCTCAGTCCAGGACCCCATATGCTTTGCCACCCGCTACAGCCCGCTCCCCCAGTCGAAGCTGGTCAGACAGGCATGAGCTCGACAGGGCGCGCCTCCAGAGCTCGGCAGAGTTGTAAGGATTCGGCTTAGTCAAAGCTGACGTAACAGTGTTTTTACCTATTTGGGTTTGAATTGCCCACATTCTAGAATTAGGTGTTCCTCCGAGTGTGCTGAATGATAGAACATTTTCTCACCCCCTTTGGTTGGCGAAGGGGAACGGCCTGTACGCCTTATAAACCCGTGGATCTTAGTAATAAGAATCAAAATCTCTGCAGTTACTTTTGAGAGCAACGCTATATTTATTCATGACGTTTTGCAGTGAATGTGCAAGTGATTTTTTTGCTAAACACTGCATCTTACATCATTTGTTATTCCCTGCTAATTTTGCCTGTTAATTCAGGCAAAAGGTCATTGATCAATTGTAGTTTAACCGGTGTGGAACGGCCGTTATATGATGGGTATTAGACGTGACTATAATTTACAAGTATTGGGCATGACAGTGATTGTTCAGCCGGGGTTCGGACTAAAATTAGTAACATTGTGGTGAAATGTTAATTCGAAAGCAGCTGAAGCCTACGTTTATGTTTTTTGCGGACGCGCAATCAATCGTTAGAAACAAATGTCTTTTCTTCAGACGAGAAGGATGGTTTAAACGTTCTGCTTTTTCGTAAGAGATTTGTGCGCTATTTTTGGCGTTGCAGGGGTGCACACAGTTTCGTTAACGAGATGGTCGCCATCACCATCAAAACCTTGCTTAAAACCCAATGGCTGAAATATGTCACAAGGGTGCAACTAGGTATACGTCCATTTTAAAACGCGAAGGACACAGATTTAATTATGACCACGAGGAGTGTTTTTTCTTCAGGCGCAGGATGGCCTTCGCTTACCACCTTAATCCCTTTGTGAAACCCACTGTGTAAAGATGGCTTTTTAGCAGTGCGTTGTCGTAACGGGACAGTCGCTATCAGTGAGACATCGAGAGAGAGAGAGAACAACATCTTTATTAGCCGGCTAGAAGTTAATCAGGGGTACCAGCCTCCTGAAGGGGAGGCAGCGCCCTCGATTGCTGGTGTTGGAGGGCCTCCAGAGCAAACTGGACGGCCCTTCGTTGGGAGTCAAAGTCTTCCTTGCACACCGCACGAGCAAGGTGAGGAGGAAGCACATCCGTGGGTTCTGGGGTCACTGAGCATGTCCATAGCACGTGCGCCATAGTAGCGCGATTAACACCACATAGCACACACACGTCACTGGGTTGTAGTTCGGGATGGACGTGTTTGGCCCACACCGGGGTCCACGTCGCGCGAACTTGTAGTTGTCTGAGGATCACTGCCTCTTGCCTAGAGAGGTTGGAGTGGGGACCTGGGTACTGTCTTCTGGTTCCTCTGAACCATCTCAGCACCTCTGCGCATGTGTTAATCGGGGTGAATCCTTCACCGTCGCTGTCGTAGTTTTCCGCAGGAGGGGGAGCTGTACAGGCGTTGCGTCTAGTGAGCGCACTCGCCATCCGGTCTGCGTCCTCATTGCGGTTCGCTTCGGGTCCTACCATACCCATGTGGGCTGGGAACCATTTGATGCACACTCCCGACGATGATGGTCTTAGGGCCCCGCACACCCTCACTACACTCGGATGTACTTCGTTCTCGGCGAAGCCAGGACTGCAGTCCGCGAGTCACTGAGGATGGTAGTGCAGTTGGGGTTGGAGAGGGTCAGCGCTATGGCTTACTCCTCTGCTTGCTCGGTGGTAGATGCCACAATGCGGCCGGCCGTGTAGAGCTCGCCAGTGGTGGCGGCGATGACGGCGGTCGCGTAGGTGTTCTTGCAGTCTGTGTACCTGGCCACGTCGACGTAGAAGGTCCCGGTGTCGGTGGAATGAGTGGCCGTAAGCGCTCGGGCTCTGGCGAGTCTTCGTTCGTAATTCTCTTCTGGGTTCATGTGGCGGGGGAGGGGGGCGACCCGCAGCTGTCGGAGTAGCTCCCGCGGAAGCGGCAGCCAGTCCCTACCCTCCTGCAGCCTCGATTGATACCCTAGCCTCTTCAGTATTGCCCGGCCTGTTCGAGTTTGTGTGAGACTCGTGAGCTGTGCTGTCTGTTGAGCTTCGACGATCTCACCTAGTGTGTTGTGCACGCCTAACCCTAGTAGCCGCTCGGTGTTGGTGTGATTATAGAGACCAAGTGCAGCTTTGTGCGCTTTGCGAATGAGTGCCTCTAATTTTCTGCGTTCTAGGTCGGTCCAATCATGGAAAGCCGCGACATAGGCCAGGTGGCTGATGGCAAAGGATTGGACAAGCTTGAGCAGGTTGTGCTCTCTCATCCCGGCATACTTGGTTGAAATCTTCTTGATGAGACTGATGGCTCTTGAGACTTTGGAGTCCAATAGCTTTACTGTGTGACCGTTGTAACGAAGCTCCTCTATGTGCAGACCCAGAACACGTAGCGTGTGGACGCGTGGTATGGTAGTGTCGTCCTTTGTGCGGAGCTGTATGTCAGGCATGTGAGCGGCTCTGAACTTGCGACGCGGCAGTAGCAGAAGTAGCTCTGACTTGGCCGGAGAGCATTGGAGACCCGTGTCTTGTAGGTGCTCTTCAACCACGTCGATGGCTTGTTGCAGGGACGCCTCAATCTCGCCGTCACTACCACCGGCCATCCAGACAGTGATATCGTCTGCGTATATGGTGTGTTTGACCTTCGGGAGGGCACGTAGGCGTTCGGCCATTCAATCATGATCAGGTTGAACTGTGTCGGCGAGATAACGGCCCCCTGCGGTGTGCCCGTACTCCCCAGTTTCTTGGTTGGTAGTTCCAGATCTCCTGCCACGATGGTGGTGGTGCGGTCGGTTAGGAAGTCTGATATAATGGAACGTGCGTTCTCCCATGTTGAGGCGCGATACGTGTTGTAAGATTGCCGAGTGGTGGATGTTGTCAAACGCACTCTTCAGGTCGAGGCCAAGTATCGCACGGTTATCCATTGGGCTTGTGGTCGTGGATGGTCTGTCAATGACTTCATGTTTGATGAGGAGCATGGCGTCTTGAGTGCTCAGTCCCGCCCGGAAGCCTAGCATGGTGTCCGGGTAGAGGCCGTTCTCTTCGAGATAATCTTCCCATCGGTTGAGCAGCACGTGCTCGAGGACTTTCCCGGCACAGGATGTTAGGGATATCGGACGAAGGTTCTCAATACTCGGTGGTTTGCCTGGCTTTGGGGTGAGGACGGTTCGTGCCTCCTTCCACTTGGGGCGCAGCGTGCCACTGCGCCAGCGTTCGTTGAAGAACTTGGTCAGTGCCGTAATTGGCCCGTCGCTGAGGTTGCAGAGCGCCTTGTTTGAGACTCCGTCGTGTCCTGCCGCAGACTTGCTGTTGATCTTTTGGAGTACTGCCCGTACCTCCCATTCCTCAATGTCTGCGTCGAGCTTGGGGTTGGCCTCCCCCGTGTAGCTCGGAAGAGGAGAGGGTGGCGTTGCTGGCAACTACTTGTCGTTGAGGCGCTTACAGACCTCTTCGTCCCCCAACTCCTTCCGTGCCTTGAGCAGGGTGCGTGCCAGGGTGTACTGTTGTGTGCCTTTGGTCTGGCTATCATGCAGCAAGTGGCGGAGTAACCGCCACGTACGGCTCTTGTGGATCTGACCATCAGCCTCTTGGCAGATTGCATGCCATTGCTGGCGACATAGCACAGCACAGTGCTTCTCGATTTCGAGGTTTAGCAGGGCGATGCGCTTGCGGAGTTCACGGTTATGACGCTGCTTCTTCCATCTCTTCATCGGTGAGTCTCTGGCTTCGAGTAGGTGTGCTAACCGGCTGTCCATGTTTGGCATGTCTTCGTCGGTCTCTATCTCTGTAGTTGCCTGCTGTGCTTCTGTGAGAAGTGCCTCTGTCCACTCTTCAATGTCGTCGATGTGGCTGGGTATGGTCTCAAGGCTGGCACGGAACTTGTTCCAGTCCGTGAGCTTTTGCTTGCGTGGAGGAGCAGCATGACCGTTGAGAGGGATGATGATCTCTATGATGCAGTGGTCGCTGCCAAGTGTTTCCTGGGTGTTACGCCACCGCACCTTCGTAATGTTGCTGAATGCAAGGTCTGGGTTGGAGTCCCGCTGTACTGATGTGTCATGCCTCGTAGGGGTGGATATATCGTTGATGAGGTGATAATCGGCGTTCTGGTTCTCCTCCAGGAGATTCCGGCCCTTCGCGGTCGTGCTCGGTATCCCCATGTAGTGTGTTGGGTGTCGAAGTCGCCACAGATGAGTGTAGTATTGTCTTTCGCCAGCTGCTTTATCTTGCGGATGAGGGTACCGTAGCGTTGTGATGAATACTTGGGTTTGGTGTAGATGTTCGTGATGTAAATGTGCTCGTTATGCCTCTTGCCCCTCTTGCCGACGACCACCTCGATCGTGAGATGCTCCGTGTTCGTCGTGTGCTTGAGATCGTGTTCTAGGTAGACTAGTCCCTTTTTCACCAGGGTGCATACTCCTTCCCTGACCCGTGCCCACTTCTCTTTGGACTTGGGGACTGAAATGGCGTAGGAGCGGTACCCTGGTATGTTCGGGGAGGCTTCACAGTGTGTTTCCTGCAGGAGGATGATTCCCGGCTGTTTTGTAGCATGCTTGATAGTTTGGATGAGTGCTGCCTTCTTGCCGTGAACCCCGTTCATGTTCCATCGCCATGCCGTAAGTTCTGTCGGTGGTGTCGAGGTCATCATGGATGGGTGTTTGGGCCTTGCTGAAGGGTAAGTGCCGACTCCATGTATTTTAATAAAACTAACAACTCATTCGGCATTGTTCCGAAACCGGATTCTTCGCCGAAGTATTTACTCGCTGCTGCGAAGCGGATTTACCTCTTGTTTTTCTAGCTCCAAACGATCCGCCGCTCAAACCGTCTGCACCACAACTTAGGGAGTTAAGACGGCGTTTAAGCGCAAAGCACGTCACCCACTTGAACAGTAGCTCTGAAGCATTCATTGTTTTTTTTACGGGACGCGCAACGTATGACGAAAGCATATTTTGTCCGTTGCCCTCCTTCCCCTAACCGAGAACTATTCACAAAGAAAGAAATTCATTTCTCTTGTTCCGTCCGGTGCCGACTTCGTGTAAGAGGAAGCTCTCCCGAGTAACATAAACGGCAGTTTTTTTGTGACAACAAAACACGACTTGAAGAATAACACAACTAACTGATATAAAAGAAAAGATTGAGACTACACGGCCAGTAACAGACCGAAACTGCTCTTACGAAGTTTTCAATGTTCCCTGAAGAAAGTTTTCCCAACTGAATTAAAGCTACAACTTCCCGGCCTGCTGTATTCGCTCAAAAAGGTTCACTTGGAATCTTTGTGTGCTTTTCTGCCGTATGATATGAAAGAGAACAAACCCAAAATAAAGGAAAGCAAATTTTTTGTACAAATTTATCGAGAGTTGAAACGTTTGGAGTTTGCCGAAAATTTCATATTTTGAACAGAGACGTAGTAAGAAAAAATAAAAGCATGGGCTAAGAGTATCAATATGCAAATACGTTCACTGCATAAAGCTTGCTGGTGGTCTAGTTGATATCAACTATTTGCTATAACATTTAAAACAGAACCGAGTGACAAACGGAAGAGACAGCTCACTGCATTTTTTTCCTCCTCGCCAGGTGTTTCTTAAATTTCATTGTGGGGAGCTTTTTTGCCCTTGAGCAATCCGCATTGGCCGCCGAAAGCGGGCGCGTTGTCTTAAAAAGTTCGTGTCAATAACTGATAAAATTACTTGATAACATTACAAAATAGTTTATTACACCGAACTTTTTGTATGCAGCAGCTTCTCAAAATAACCTGACAGTGATACACACATTCCAGGTGTGAAACGCTTTGTCGACGCATGTTCCTCTCTACAAGTAGCAATTATACGTTCTTGCTGAGACTGGCCTATACATTATTCCTTAGGGTGTGAAGTCGCTTGCATCCCGACACTTTTCTTTTGATCTTTAAATTTCTTTGATGCCCTGTAACAAAATGGGGCGCAAAAAGTCGCACTAAGCCGCTGAAAAGATACCTTTTCACAGTACACGTTGCTTCTTTTTCAGCATTACATCATCAGCCAGGCTACGTAGCAATGCCATGATCACTAGGAAACGCCATAACGCGACTGACAATAAAATGAAGTTGTAGCGCTGGCAGGAAACTGTGATTCTAACGCTTCGAAACAATCTTCATTCCCGGCCAGTGATGTCTGTGTTAAATTTATTTCGATACGGAAATGTTTGCGTCACTTCACAGACTTCTCAATTCGGCGCCGTTCCTATGTCACATCAGTGCTCACATACTTCAAGATTAAGCCGACTCTCCCCTGACCACTGCCCTTCCTGCCTTCTTCTTTACCCAAGCTGCTACAGAGCGGAATGGCAGTTTCAACACATCGACGCCATTATCAGCCGGTTTTCGCCACCTGCCTCATCAATTCCTTTTGTGGTGACAAACTATAATGCTCTCCACACAGAAAACCATTTACGTTATATACACTTATGTATAGCTTAACGAAATCAAGTAATATTAAACTTACTTGCCCTTCCTAGTGTGCCTGTCCCCAGTTGTACTAACTCTTGCTGAGGAGAAGTGCAAAGACAAGATTTGTCTTATTTGGCACTGGGGCGTCGTTAAATTATGATCTAATTTTGTGAAGTTGAAGGATAAGATAGTATTAAATAACAGAAGCATGGGAAAGGGGACGGCGGGATGATACAGGATGCAGAAGGTAATTTATAAGCAGTACACTGTAACCAGCTAAGGTCGTAACGCAGGCCTATTCATTGTACGCCTTATACCGCAATAACATTGAGAAAATACACCACGAGTGTTGTTTCTGCGCTAGAAATACTTTTTTTAAATATATGTTATGCTAATAATTATCACTATCAATGATATTTATTATCCAGCATTTTAATAGAAAAACATTTAATGCGCTAGGAGCACGTGCCACCCTCCTTATAACAATCAACCCTATAAAACCCCTCCTTTCTGCAGTCAGACAGACACTCCTTCGAGGAACCCACATACATAGGGTGTTCTTGGCCTACTCACTGTGTGTTGAGGAAAGTGAAGTGCTTCCATGTCAGTGTCACTCAACGACCTGAGGTGCTAGCGCAGTTGTATGTCTTTCTTCGAAAGTGCAATGGCTCCCCAGCTCTCGCTAAATTTGTCTTTTCATTTTTTTTCGGGTGGTTGCATGGGCTGTGTAGATATGAATTAGGCGTAAATGTAATTTTCTGTGCTTTTTCTGATGGAGGCGAAAAGCAAAAACTCGCGTGTGTGCGAGATTTCGGCGCACGTTAAAGATACCCAGATTGTCAAACATAATCCGCCGCCTTCCACTACGGCGCGCCTGATCGCCTCCGTTGCATCGCGCGTTAAACCCTACAATCAATCAATCAATCAATCAATCAATCAATCAATCAATCAATCAATCAATCAATCAATCAATCAATCAATCAATCAATCAATCAATCAATCAATCAATCAATCAATCAATCAATCAATCAGTAAAAAATAAATTCTTTCTGTGCATACCAAAATATTATTTCGTGGAACTGACATTTCCAACCACCAATTGACTAGCGCCTAGCCATGGGCTTGGCATCTAGAGCTCAGTGACGCCCGATGTGCCTTGGCACGAGAGTTCAAGAGGCGCCAAGAATGACCGTTGTGTGGGC
The DNA here is from genome assembly GCF_048455015.1 of Haemaphysalis longicornis. Classification (NCBI taxonomy): domain Eukaryota; kingdom Metazoa; phylum Arthropoda; class Arachnida; order Ixodida; family Ixodidae; genus Haemaphysalis; species Haemaphysalis longicornis. The sequence goes on from NW_027526385.1 coordinate 22,383,037, forward strand.
TTTAGCGGGAAACGGGATGCCACGAACCTTGCGATGGCAGACCAGTCGCACATGGTCCTTGTAATACATCCTCACTCATGCGTATACCCAGCACAGCACCGAGCGCACCATCTCCTTCATGAGTACGGAGAGCCTCCCATGAGCCAAAACGCCACACTAACCCGTATCTGCTGCTTGTTTATTGGTTCTGGTTCAGATTGCATGCACACAGAGCATGGTGCGCTTTTCTTCTATATAGGCACGCGGTATGCAAATTTCGGTTTCCAAGAAATTGTACACTCAACACCCTCAGCCCGAAATACTGTCGCGCGTTCGCCACTAACACTTTTTTCAGGTGCAACTTGTTTTTGCGAATGGGTGCAGATTTGTTACAGGGAAATTTTAACAAGCGTGTTGCAATTTTCCTTCCGGTGCATGCAGGTCGTGGTTATTGTTTGTTTTTTGGCTATCATATTTGACACCGTTAAAAAAACACGCTTTGATAGCGGATCTTCTTGACACCGATACATGTACACCCAAGGTAAAACACTTTCATTACCCATTGGTTGAAATTTAGCTTAATGTTCATATTTATCCTTAAATGTTACCCCGTATTAGGAAAAAGGAAGCTCTTCCTTAGGTTGCACGCAAGCACAGAGCTGTCATGAAATATCTTCAACCTGGTGATAATTGGCCCCCACTATACAACATCAAACGCCAACTCGTGAGAGGTTTCCACTATGGCTTTTATCATCACCTTCTTAGTGTTCAATATTCTGCAGCCACATGTAAGTCGCCTGAAGCACTCTATCAAAGCAGAAGCAATCTTGGGGATGAACTGTGTTAGATCACGTCCTAGCGAGGGCACGCAAGGCTGGTCAGAGCACTATTCTACATCACGTCGGTTCCATTCGGATGGTCGTACTGGTGGCACTTATTGAGGTAGAAGGAACCCGTATGTGTGTCTAACTAATGAATCGCTGATCCCTATCGTTCTCTTATACATCCATAATTCAGCTTGGCCACGTACATTGACTGGATACCTTAAAATCCTTTGCACTTAGCGTGCGATTGGTAAGCTAGAAGTGCGTTTAGCAGCCGCAGGTGATTTTCATTCTGCAGAAATATTTTTGAGTAATATACGGCCATGCAGCTAAAAAGAAGGAAAATGCTTACGGGAAATAGTGCACTAAATATGCGATACAGTGTATTTTATTCAGTGAGACGGCTGAAAGTGCGGGGCAACTTTCGTTTGCCCTATACAAGCAAAGACCAAATTGGGACTTGCGTCTGAAAGCTATTTTGGGTTTTATATTCAGATCTGCCTCTTTTCCAGCAGAGGTGTTCCACAGAAATATTTAGTGGCAACGTTAAAGTAGAACATGCCTTACACGAATTTGAGCTTTCATGAAAAATATCTTGTGTATTTTTATAGCTTTTCCACGGACGTTCTTGCCTAGATTTCGGCACTATCTCTTTCATATCTTGCTAGCAGAGCGAGTGCTGTTGCGTAATGTCCTTGAATAGCTACAAGATATTGCGCAACAACCACGCATGATGGGCGCGCCCCATATGCAGTTATATCAGAAAATTTCAAGCGCAAAAACAGCGGTAATATATTCTGTCAAGAAAAAACTCGAAACGTTGGGAGCAAAATTGACGGTCCATACAGCCTGAGAAACTGGATGTCCCGTGAAGCAGTCGGGAAAGCGCATCACTTGCTGAGGTGGTATGATATTTTTTGTATCTTTAGATTAATGGCAGTGAAAATCGGTGTGTGGTCGTTGGGGGAGACAGTGCTGGGCTCTGCGGCAATATTTGACCGCTGATTTCAAAAAAGAACAATTCCGTCCTGCCTGGTTTGAAGTTCGCGGGGAGACTATTGAGAAAGTATTTCAAAACGTTCGTAGGAAACCGCCGCTGAGCGTACTGTCATTTCTTTTCACTATACCGCTTCGTGTATTCAGGCTGCTTGTTCCTCAGATGACAGAAATTTGTAGTTGTAGGCACCCTATAACGGCGGCTACGAAACAACCGTCCCCCGGAGTCCGCTGAATTTTTGTCTGCTCCGACGCGTTCGACGTTGGGTAAAAAAAACAATAAAAACATAGGACTCGTAAATCCTCAAATATGTTTTAGAAAAGGCAACATGGGCACGATAAAAAACGCCTTCAGTGGAGGTAATTGCTCAATTAAAGCAGTAGTGTGACAACTGCCGCTGGTGTGATAGTTGGAAACAATTGAAAGCAAGATTACGGGTATTATGAGCTTGCGAAAATTTCCATTCACTTCTCACTGCCAGGTATACAGCGCCTGCCACCTGTGTTGTTAAAAAACAATGCATACGGCGTTGTCGGTGAGAAAAAAACACCGTGGGGTAAAATGCACAGCATTGGGCGGTGCTTTCGCATTTTTGTCATCGTACAACTCAACAGCAAGGGCGATAGCGCGCTGTCCCAATCCTGTTCTGCTTGGAAGCTTTACCTTCTAAAACAGTTTAGTGTGCCGCCGTTTCAATATTTAGCGCTAACCCCGTGATGCCACACACCTATGCAAAGGCATGTGCACCACCAGCGTTAAAGTTGGTGGGCGCAGCTCGAGCGCCCCATAGTTTTGCGGCAATGCCCTCTTTGGCAGTAACTGAGGGTCACCCGGCAAATTCGACTGGCTTCATACCAGCCGATATAATCCGAACTCACGTTGTAATGCTACTATCGGAGGGTACGATCTTGTGTAAGAAGCAGGCACATCTGTATACTATCTAGGTAGCCGAGTGTTAACGTAGTGCTGGGTTGTATTTTAGCTATTTGAACACACCCCCTATCCACTTTTATTGGTTCCTCGCGAGATTGCCGCCCATAAACGCGCACATGGGTTTGCCATTGAGCGAACCTGTCATGTTGACATATTGACAATGAGTAGGTACAAAGGTGGATATGTGTCTTAGAAAATGTCTTCGTGCTCTAAAAGGGCATACATGATGTTCCCAAGTGGCCCTCGGCATTACATTTGCGTGGAATGTACTATGCCTTATGGGCAAGGTACCTAACGCAGGAGGTGTCCTTTCTCGATTCTCTACGCAAGGTGGGTAACCTTCCTAGGGCCAGACAAGCCACGCGATGTTGGGTTTATCGAATTTCTCGAATATCTCTCGAATTTCTTCAATTTCTCTAATATTTTGGAAAGATACACAAACCTGGCTTCGGAATTTTACCATCCCCGACGAAAATTTCCAAGCACGCACATCAATGTGGTTTACACATTTAAATAATAGCAGAGATTGTAGGGTTTAACGTGCCGACGCAATGCAGGCGATGAGGCGAGCTGGAGTGTAGGGTTACGGATTAATTTTGACCACGTGGGGATCTTTGTCGTGCACAGAAATCTCCTACACACATGTGTTTTGGCTTTCCGCCTCCATCAAAAAATCGGCCGTCGCGGCCGGGAATCGAACCCGCGTCCTCGTGCTCAGCCACACAACGCCTTAGCCACTGAGCCACCGCGGCGGGTTATTATTAGCAGAGAGCCGCTTCATACCTACAATTGTGGACAAAGCGATGGAGCCCATGTTGCTGTTCTGAGAATCTACTGCGCATTCTTTCCTTAAAATGCGTGTAATTGCATAACCGGAAGTAAATCTAGGCCCCATAATTGTTAACGCGTCAAGAGCAGCTGCCAGTATCGCTGGTTGGCATTAACAGGGCATGGTATTTGGGCTTCTTTCGATGACACGCCGAGACATATCGTACATGGGTGGTTTATTTGAACGATAACGGCATTGAGACGAAAAGTTCCTGTGAATGCCGCCTAAGTCCCCCTTGCGAAAACGTGTGCAGCCTTTGAGCCAGACTAGCGTTTCTTTTTGTTCGGCAACTTTCCGCGATGATGATTAGGTATTCGGGGGAAGATACAAACCTAGCGATACTAACTGATTAGGACGGATTACTTTTTGAAGTAGACTGGATTGAAATGGTGCCAGCTTTCACTTCTTCATTTCTACTCTATACGACCAGCACCCAACCTTTAAATATCGATTGTCGCTTCGCAGTCATGATTACATTTATTGTGAGCCTTCACAGCCACGCCTTCAGGTCCACCGAGAACGTCTCAGTAATGTTAAGCGTTAGCGTGCTTAGGTAATTCCGAAGCAATTTGCCTATTGCCCATACCCACTTCTTCTGAATTGATCTCCCGGTAAACATGTGTAGTGAGTTCACCATTCGGTCTTGGTACCAACTATGTATATGTTGGTCACCGATACAACTATATGCATTCCCCAAATAGCAGTGTGACAAAGTGGAACCTGTCACCTTACTAACTTAAGAATGGAAGAAGTACCTTTTTTCCACTGTTGTCAGTACGCGGAAAATGCGCACATCGGTTTTTTTTTGCGAGAAATAGTGCGTGTTCTACGGCTGAATAAGGCACATTTTTTTTATTTATCTAAGTGACCGCTATGTTCCTTCAAAGAAATGGCTGATTACTACACGTTGAACTGTGAAGTCATTCATAAAACATCATTGTAAGTGTAAGGATGATGCAGCACAACATTATATAATAGGTTTTACAATGTTTATAATTTGCTTTGGGATGTCGCAATTATTCGATTGAGGCAAACTACAGGAACGTCCTACAGTATAAACACATACGTGCTTGGATTGGTATGCAATGAGGTAAGTAAAGTAGTAAAAAATCAAAAATTAAGTTTACTACAGTTTGCAACACCGCTAATGTTTGCGCATGAACATCATCGAGTGTACTTTTCTGCGACCTACTCAGTGTGTGAATGCAAGCTGGGTTCGTCAAGTCGTCAAGTCGACTGGGATTTCGTAGGGCGTAGCTCTCATTCTTCGAAGGGCCCTATACGGGAAAAATATTACAACTCCAAAAGTACTTCCATCTGTAACAAACTTCATAACTTTTACCTGAATGAAGCACCCGAGAAGGATTCTTTGTCGGCGTAACATGCGCGAGAGGTAGATCACCCCACTCCTTTCCAAGGTATTCCCCCCTCAAAAAAAGTCCTGAAATTTTCTCATTAATATTAGAAGAATTTTACCAAATTGAAAACTTATTTTGGTAGATTTCTGTGTCTAATCTCAGTGTTTTTATTCGTCTCTAAGCTGAAAACCAAACGAAAATAGATGGTCATTTAAAGCCAACGCGATTACATCAGTGGTGGTTTATTAAGTTATCTGGGCAGCAGAAATGCGTCATTAGATCGCTTTACAATATACTTTACTCCGACGGCTAGATACCTCAACCCTACAGACTAAGAACCTAGTTTACAAACCCGGATTCTACGCCGTTTATCTTTGTTGAAAATTATAATCAGTTAATAATTATTATGGATAATATTACTGGGCAGCGCGAGTGTGTGCTTAGAAAGTGCCTACTTAGTAAAATTTCTGGTCGGCATTCCATCAAATTTAATTAACCCTGTCTGAAAGTGAGAATCCTTACCGCTCTCCAGGCGGAAGTTCGCAAACAGGTTTTTTTTTTCAACGTTTATTTAAATGTAGAAAAAAATACCCGGGGGTCTCTTGCTAGTGCATCAGACCCGTTAGGGGTAGCAATACCTTATGGTTCACAGCAAGGAAATCGCAAGGAAAAATTAGTGGGTTGGGATATGAAATGCCGGAGAGTGTCCCACACTGCCTTCGGTAAATTAGCTGCGTAAGAGGGACGCAGGAGATCATTTAAAGAATTTGGTCGTAATTTAGCGGGAAGGGTGTCTAGGAGAACCTGTCTTTCAGTTTGAAATCGAGGGCATGTCCAAATAATGTGTTCAGTGGTTTCCGGAATTTCACAGGGGATACACATGCCTTGATTAGGGGGCGAATGAAAAATACTGTTGTCGTTTTGCAGGGGACAGGTTGGTAAGTGTCATTAGATGTGTTAGGAGGACTTGTTGAGAGCGATAATAGGACTTGGGACTGGGACTGTTCCAAGATTCAACTTTGCTTGTTTGTCTTAAAACTTTCAGATTAAAATCTTCAAAGCTGTTTATTCAGTCGTGCGGTGCTAGTTTCCTATATTACATATGCAGGGAATGGAAAGCTCTGCTGTTGTCGGCAGTACGTCTATGAAAACCAGATGAGCATACATACATACATACATACATACATACATACATACATACATACATACATACATACATACATACATACATACATACATACATACATACATACATACATACATACATACATACATACATACATACATACATACATACAAACATACATACATACATACATACACACACACATGCATACATACATAAATACATACATACAACACCTTGAAACGCCTATGCAATAAAAATAAACGGTTATTCTGCTCCGCAAAGCTATGTAACACGATCGATCGCTGGGAGATATACCGCAAAGCGGAACTGGAATATAACAAGGCCGTTTGTGAAGGTAAAAAGCATCATATAACTGCTACTTTACCAAACCTGTTGTCAAATGACCCCAAAAAGTTCTGGAATACTGTAAACCTGAAAAAGGACAACATAATTTCCTTGCTGAACGATGATGGTGAGCCTGTTCTGCCCGCAGAGGGCGCTTTATTGTTAAATGAAGTTTTCTCCCGTGCATTTTGTCTGTTATTGAATGTCCCTGTAGCTGGCGATGCTTTTGAGTATGAATTTCCTCTTATTTTTCATATTGTTATTGAGCCCTGTGGTATTATGAAGATAATCGAGTCCCTCAAAATATCCTCATCCTGCGGTATTGGTAATATAAATTCTAAATTTCTGAAGCAGACTAAAGTGTACTCTTCTCTCTTTCTAAGTAGGCTATTTGAACAATCACTTCACCGTGGCATCTTACCACTCCAAGGGAAAGTAGGAAAGTAGTCCCGCAGTATAAATCTGGCAATACGCACTCGCCACACAATTATAGACCAATTTCATTGACCTGTGCACCATGTAAAATTATGGAACACGTACTGTACACTCAAATTATTTAACTTTTTGAAATCAAACGGCTTTTTTCTTCCGCTAAACATGGTTTCCGTCGTTCATTCTCATGTGAAGCCCAGTTAATCATTTTCACTCATTCCTTGCACGGCATACTTGATAAAGGGTCACAAGCAGATTGCATTTTTCTTGATTTCCGGAAGGCGTTTGACAAGGTTAACCCCACATTACTGATGATAAAACTCCATAGATTAAATTTAGACGCCAAAATATTAACATGGCTTGAATGCTTTCTTACTAACCGTGAAAAGTATATAACTCTTGATGACCATGATTCCCCTCTAATTGATTCTGGTGTACCGCACGGTTCTGTATTAGGTCCATTACTCTTCTTTGTTTACATTAATAATTTAGCCTGCTGTGTCTCTTCTGACATGCATTTATATGCAGACGACTGCGTCATTAATCGCGAAATTCATAATGACCATGACAAGTTGAATCTACAACAAGATTTAGACAATATTATGCCTTGGTGCGAAAATTGGAAGATGGAGCTAAATTCACATAAACGTAAATTAATGCGTGTCTCATGTCTGAAGGAGGACCCCCCATATATAAGCTAAACAATATTCACTTAGAAAGCGTAAAATCTTACCGTTATCTTGGCGTGCACCAAACTTCCACATTATCACGGAAACCACATACCGAGACGATAACAAGCAGTGGGAACCGCATGCTAGGTTACCTGCGAAGGAATTTTAGCACAGCCCCCGTTTCATTAAAACTACTTTTGTATGAAACGTTAGTTCGACCCTAACTTGAGTATGCCGCACCCGTATGGGATCCCTGTCACGCTAATCTTCATCAAACCATTGAACTTGTACAAAACAACGCATGTCGTTTCCTCCTATCAAATTGTAACCGCACTGCCAGTATCTTATACATGAAATCTACACTGTCTTTACCTTGTCTATCGCTTCGTCGGAAAGGTTGTCGCCTTAGTCTCTTTTTCAAGATATATAATCATGCCTCACTTAAACACAATCTTATATGGCTGCCTGCGTACCGCTCTGCTCGTATAGATCACCAACATAAAGTGCGATAACACAATGTAGCACGAATACCTACTTTTATTCGTTTCTTTCAAATACGGCAAATGACTGGAATCGTCTACTCAGCGACATTGCGCAGATATCTGACTTTACTCTTTTTCGTCAGACTTTATGTGCTTTTTTCTTGGGTGACGATGCGGCATGACTAAATTTTCATACTGTTACATTACGTGTGCGGATTAGCATGGCTTATGCTATCTTTTGGGTTGTTTTTGCAGTGCTGCTGTTCTGTCATTTTTTTGTATTGCCAGTGCAACATGTCAACCCTCGTGTTTTCTGTGTGAGTGATTTGTTTTGTGCCGCAGTTTTGTTCACTTACATTTTCCGTTTTTTCTGTACCCCACTCCCCTCTACAATGCGTAAGCGCTTGAGGTTATGTGAAATAAATAAATAAATGATTAAATAAATAAATAAATAAATAAATAAATAAATGCATACATACACACATGCATACATATATACACACATACCATATTTGTACAATTCGAGCGCACCTAATACCCCTGTCACACGAGCACTTTCAATCGCGATTGAAGTGAATCGCGATCGAGTTTTCGAGAGCACTCGACGTACTGCTGCTGCTACACGGCACGTTTCAATCGCGATTGAGAAGTTGCACGGGTTGCGCTCATGTTCGCCAGATGGCGCTAACCATGTACTTGCGGCCAGCGTCTGGTAACTTCGCGCGGTCGTAGGTATACGTAACTATGTAAATATTACCTCACGCTTATTTGGGTAAAGTTATTTGACACAATTTGTGGCGTTCGTTGAAGTTGTCGCATTCTGTGCCATTGCTGAGCGGGGACGAGAGTATCGCTGCTTTCGTTCGATCGCGCTTGGAAGCCTCGATCGCGCTTGAGAAACCAGGATTGAGTTCGAGCGGGATCGAGCTCGATCGCGATTGAAACTGCCGTGTAGCAGGTGCCCGATCCGGATTGAGCTCGATCCGGATCGACTCAATCGCGATTGAAAGTGCCCGTGTGACAGGGGTATTAAGTAGCCTTAAAATTTGTGTGGGCGTTAACTGGGAGTGCCATCCATCAGACCTAGCACCGGCCCTGGCGTGGATGTCAAGTAGACGCACGAGCTCCTGGCGGCCCACTGCATTCGTATTGGTTAGGTAGTTTGGGAGTTCTACAGACCAACCGTATCCTAATTAGGAGAGTGCGACACGACGGCCCGCACTAGGGCCGCTTAGACAATAAAGATTCTGTCTCTCTCTCTCTCTCTCTCCCTCTCTCTAGTCGGGTTCAAACCCGAAATCACCCATCAATTTCGCCGGCCTTTTTTATGGCCAGCAGAAGCAGGATAAGCAAGTTTATAGAGGTCAAGAATTTTTGGTGCCACAGCTGCGTGTGACAAATAAAATGTTTCTATCTCTTCATTATCTCTATTGCATCTGCGCGGTAGAAGCGGCTTCAAACATTTTATTTTTATTTTTAAAGACGATAGTCTTTCTCGGGCTACTTAAACACGGAAATGTTGGTCTGTCTTCATGTCTGTATGTCTGTCTGTCTGTCTGTCTGTCTGTCTGTCTGTCTGTCCGTATGTCTGTCTGTGACTCGATTCAGTCACCTGGCTAAAGTAAGATTGACACTGCGCAATAGTATCATATACTCACAGCCAAATGTAAACGTATAAGCCCGGTTTATACGTTCATACTTGTCAACTTTGTTGAATCAGAACAAGACATTACGCTAATATAAGACAGGGAATTAGTACACAAGGGGCATTTACAGTGTTCCTTTATTAAAATTCATGAATGCTTGGTTTTTTCACAGAAAATGATATTTATGATATTCTACATCATTCTACATCTACTGCAGAAAACTGCCACCTGCTCTTTCCCGCGTCACCTCTTGGCGGCATATGAGAAATCACGCAGCAACAGCAACGAAAGGTTCCACTAGCTAGCTTCCACGCTCTGCTTGAAACGCACGTGGAGCGGGGCAATGCGGTTCTATAAACCTTGAAGTCGGCCGCCTCGATTCACGCGCGTCTCCGCAGTACTGCAGCGCTGGCTGCGTCAAGCACCGCAGGTGCAAGGGGCTGGCTGCGTGCGCGGTGTCTGAGCTGGGAGCCAGCCGGAGCTGCTGCCTGCCCTTCCCCATTTCCTCCACACGGGCGGAGATGGCAGCGCTGCACCTGGCCGCCGACCTCCTCCTCCAGAAAGGGCCCCTTAAGTATCCCGGGGCGGTCATCCTCACGGACTCCAGGACAGCCCTGCTGCGGCTGCACGCGGCCGATCAACCCAACAACAGCAGCGGCTACCCGGAGCGCTCCCTTGCAACCAAACTGCGCACTGTGGCCTCCCGAGGCGGCGATCTGCGGCTCCACTGGCTGCCGGGCCACAGTTGCATCCGGGGCAACGAAGATGCCGACGCTCGCGACAGGGAGGCCCACCAGGAGGGCCCCCCAGTCTCCCAAGACGTCACCGCGTTTAACGAGCCCGGCAATGCCCTGGCCCGCATGGTGCAGACGATGCACCCCGACCCTCGGGTCGTGAGCGGCATGGCGCCCAGACGGTTGACCGCACGCATCAGCAGGGACGCCTGCTGCCTGCTTCTCCGCATGAGGCTCGACTGCTGCAATGTGGCGGAGCGTCTGCATCGACACGGGCGCAAGGACTCCCTTACACGTGCAGACTCTTCCGAACTGGAGACGCTCGAGCAGCCCCCCGCGGGACCGAGAGCAGAGCTCCACTGAACGCTCCAGCGTCGAGACTTTCCCAGCGCCGGCATGGAGGACCTTCTGTTCCCGAAGGGACCTGCGACAACCCAAGGGGAAATCTTCGCTTATCTGCTTCATTTCATGGAGACGACCAGCCTTACGCAGTGGCTGTAGCCCGGAGTGCAGTGATTGACTGATGTGCCCGGACTGACAGCTTTCTAGGACTGACAGCGCTCTTTATACGTTTCTCTCTCTCTCTCCCTTTTGACTTTATCCTATTACGCCCCCCTCTACTTCCCTTCCCGGGCACTGGGTTGTATGCAGGTGAGCTCCCTCCCGAGCTCAAAACATCCCGAGTGAATTTCCTTTACTTTTCCCGTCGCAAACCACAACCACCACCGCTGGCATCGAGAAACCCGGCCTGTAGCAGTGGAACGCGGTAAATTCAAATCGCCTTGAGCAAACCTTTAGTGTGTTTACCTTGGGATGAGCGCGACGGAGCAGGAACAGCATGAGAGGTGAGCGGCAAAGCAAAGGGGGGCATTTTCTTGGCAAATGTCTACAAAGACTGTCGTCTTTTTAATAAGTAAACTTACCTGCGCATTAAACTCGGGGTTGGGTTAGAATACAGTAAATATGCTACGTGCACGCGTACATGCCTACGTACATAAATAAATAAATACATACAAATATACATACCTAACCAATAGTAACAGATTACGTACGGTTAAGTATGTAATAAACATTAGCTGTGCTTACCTGCGCGGGGACTTCAGCAGACTTCGATATGATTCCAAGCTTTTTGAAGCAAGCAAATTTTCAACACGGACATGAGTAAAATAAGCAGAAAAACAGTCTATGGGTTTGCATGTGGTGCGACTGGCTAGTGAGAAACGGGAGATCAACTGTGCTTAAAAGACAAGACGCAACAAAGCCATTAAAACACCTCGAAGGCAGGGGAGGGCGGAATATGCAGTTCATCATTAAATGCCGTCCGTTATTCACTGCGCGATCGCAAGCTCAGCGCTCACGCACTGGTGCATATGTTAGGTAGATATTTAGTAATTACAAATAATTACAAGCGTTTCACGCTCGAAGCTTATATGAAGGTGACCGGGTATTCTCATTAAGGGCAAAAACACATCTGCAAATGCCACAGAAACAATATTCTCTTTATTTCTTGCTTTCTTCATCATAATTTACCATCGAACTCTAGCATCCTATAAAGAGGACTAAATAAAAAAATAACGACTTTTAGGTGGAGTGTACTGTAAATTAAGTCATAGTAAATTTTATTCTACCAAATTCTGCACTTCCAAACTGAACTAATTTATAGTCCTGCATAGCGATTCTCCCGAGAGACAAATGTGTCGTTTCTGCCCAACGGCGGTCGTCCACTCCACAATAATGGAGATGGCCGTCCTCCATTTCAGCTTTAAGAAGCTTCAATGTAGGCTTTGTGTCGTGAGCTGGGCAGTTTGCTTTTCAGCGTTATTTTCATACAACTTAGAGGTGGTCATCACTTTTTCACCTTCTCTGCCTAAGATCATTGTGCACTTTAAAAGAACATATTATATCACACGCTCCAGGCTTAAAAAAATTTTTTTAACTCGATTTCACTCGCACAAATGGGCTACCGGTGTGCAAGCGTGCTACGCTGGAAACTTACTATATTCATGTCGCATTACTTCGGCTCGGTTGTGCTCAGTGTTTAGGAGCCAGCTTCAGCACATTTACTTTCTCCTTATCTGTACTGTACATTCCCTACAAGGAAATGCAAAAACACTTGCTGTCGAGTTTTAAGCTCACGTTAAAGATATGCAAGCGGTGAAAATCGATCCGCGCACCCCCTCTACGGCAGGCCTCATAGCGTACGTGGAGCTTGGGAGTGATAAAATTCTCCAATTTAAAATAAAATAATTTTTTAAACTGCCATTGCAGTCGCTGTATCATTAATCCTTCATTACGTTAACAACCACACAGGAGATACGCATTTTCTCGATTGGCGGCGAACTGGTACTGGAAAGCAAATTAATCGTGTAAGCAAAAATGGTTTTGGAGAACACGGTGTTTAAAAATGGTTCAGATGGAAAGCGTGCCATTGCCAATGGGAAGGATGTCCCAAATACGCATCCTACTCTTCTTCATTCCTCTTTGGCTTGATCTTATCCGTTTCGACGAAGGGTGGTCGGAAGGATTTAGTCATTAAGTTCGGTTGGGAGTATCTTCATTATCATTACGCTGTCAATGTATCGCCGCGTGTTATGGGTTGAAGGCCAGCACAGACACGGCTTGATGCGGCGTATTAATAAAATGAAAAAAAAACAGCTCAGTATACACACACGAGATGCAGGCTATAAGAGCAGAGCGCCGTGGCGATTCTCTTTCCTTTCGTCCGTGTCATTCAGCCTATTTTGTGTTTTCTGATATTTTTTACAAACCATCCGGAGCTTCTACTTTGCAGTATAAAGCACACAGGTCTATCTAAATGCCTTTGCTACCTTATCAAAAAAAAGAAAGCACCTCGTAAATGGCGAAAAATGTGGTCATACGCAATATCATACGAAAGTTTGTTCATGGAATCAGTTAGAGCCCTTTGATGTAGCCTAATGCTTGTTGGTTTATCTATGTTTTCAAGCGAAGATTACGTGCCTAGGGTATTACGTGTTTTTTTTTTATTTCCGAGAACAGATATTCAGGTGACTTTCAAGCACGAAGGGTTCTATAGTGGGATGTGCTGGGAAACGAACGTTAAGCTTTGCGTCCTACTAGCCCGTCGCCACCCCCATATAGCACACGGTTCAAAGCCTGACTTGTAACTCCCGCTTATACGTTTCATCACTTCGGTCATGCATCTTGAGCGCAATACTTTGTAATAGCAGGCACTTTTCAGCACAAAACAACGATTCGACATCAAGCTTATATGCCTCATCGCTTGCTTTGGCATTTTGAGGAGTATAATTATAAATAGGCACCTTTTTCTGGGCGAGTGGATTAAAAAAAAGAGCTAATGCGCGTATGTTTGTGCCTTTCTAAGAAATGACCGCCGCCAACGCTCAAGGTAACAGGTACTCGTACCTTTCACCTAAATTCAATGTCACGTATTTGACGTGTGCGAAAAAAAAGCTCATTCGCAATCACAGAGTGGAACGGCTTATGATTTTTTTTCTGCATATTTGTTTTTGTGTTTGGCAATTGCTGTTTGTCTTTTTTTTAAATATTACTCAACTGCTTGGTAAATGTTCCTAAAATGTTTTCAACAGTTTTTTTGTGGTCTCGGGGCGAGGAGTTTGCCTTCTTGCCAATCGTCAATGAAACTCCTTCTTGCACAGTGTGAAATACATCTGCACTGACGCTTTTGGTGAAACCACACTCTTGTTCCGACACGCATATCAGAAAACAAAGAGCTGGCAGGCAAACGAATGACTGCACATTAAAGGCGAAAGTATGCCGACTCGTTCGTACAAATGAAAACAAAGAAATCACTGCTGCCTTCTCTCTCTTACGCCCGTATTGTTCATTTCGTGCAGTTCGTATTCTCCCATTTCGCACTGAACAGGCGTTCTATTGCCTGGACCGTATTCAAGTTTCTTCGCAGCACTCTCTTATTCCTCGTCAACCGCGAAAACCCTAAATACTTGTCTATAGTATTTCACGGGGCTGCCGCAAGGGTTATTGGACCAATCATTACATTGTAAGCGATGTGCCCTCGACAAGCTCAGGTTCGATGAAAACTTCCTTCTCTCGCCCAAATGTCATGCACGTCAACAGCTTCCTTCGCGCCAAACAACTGTTTTGATGCTGTTGTTGGCGCACTCCTTACCCAGTCGACACTATTCATATAGCAGCGATAATACCCTCTGCTTTTATGGAACTGCTTTAGTATATACTGCAGCAAATAGTTCTTCCCTTGAGCCACGGGTTCTCGCGTTCCTCATTCAAAGTGCTGCTGTCACTATCAACAAAACAGAAGAAAAACTGACAGTGAACCTACTTCCTGTAGCTGTTTATCTTGGTTGGCACATTGACATCAGTCTGATCCATACACTTGTAGTCACGCTAACAATGTGTCCTCTGTTTTCCCGGCTGCGGCGGATTAGTCTTCCAAACAAGATAAGATAAGATAAAACTTTATTTCCGACCAGCGGGGGGCTCGGAAAAAAGTGAAATTAATTCACTTGACAAAGTCCGAGCCCCGGTTACAGACAGCAACGGGCATCACAAAAGTACATCTTTCCAGAGAAAATCGTTTTTGTAGCATCACTATACAAAGTTTTTAGAAATTATTCTGCTGTAACTAAATTTTTTTAATGCAACGCTGTTTGCATGCTCAGTGGTAATCTCATTCGCGACAAGGTGGTTTAACAAGGAAGGCAAAGTGTGTCGAATCAATCATCTATTCATCTGGAAGCTTCGCTATTTATGGCCGCGCGTGCTGGACCTCAGTTCTGCATGGGTAAAAATTAGTTTCCTAGTCGTCTTTGTCTGTCTCTCCTTTCGCCGATTTTTCTTTTCTTTCTTACTGTCCACGGAACATAAATCGCAACAGTGTTACGAAGCTGGTGGAACACAGGGAGATCGAAGCTTTGTCCTAGCGGTGAACTTTAGGGCCAAGAAACCTGAACCACGAAAATATCAACAAAAAGCGGATTCGTCTGAGCCACCTAGCGCTTTTGTGACGACACTGGCACACCTGGATTGTCTTGGTTGAAGACTCCGGGACGGCGGAAAGTCTGGTTTCCCGAGCTCTTCACGCATTCCTGGAATCAATCGGAAACTTGGGCTTTCATGCGCAAGTGGGTAAATCCGCCCGGTGGGTTGTATATTAATCTTACCATTCTATTTCGTTGTAGCGGCTCTGTTATTTCTTTGTTTTAATTTTCAAGTGGACGTCGCCTTAAAATGTTGCTGGCGCGGCAGGCTTTCCTGTTCACTCTCTGCTGCCCGCGGTTACAGTAAGCAATGACTCCTCCTGGGAAAAAAGGCTGGTTCTTTTGACCCGACGCAGTAGCACCATACAAATTCTCCTGTGCTCGGGTTGGGACCCCGCTTTGAGGTCTGGAGACATAAGAAAAACCCCTAAAGGCAGGACCCTTGGCAAGGGCGGAAGCGGACCTCCGGTACTGTAAAGCCGCCACGCGGTATTGCGTCTCGCGGTAGTGGCCAACGACAACGGGGATGGTTCTGGGGCACGGTATGTACGGCACAAACCTCCCCGCAGTTCTGCACGGGTTCTTGGTAACTGTTGAGCTCCTGGGTGGGGCAGCTAAGCGCTCCTGTGTTGGGCATCATCATAATCATCATCATAATCAAAGACCACCCCCATCGATCTCCAATTATCCCCGTCCTGTGCTAAGGGCGACCAATTACGGCCAAGTACGACGAAGTGTGACCAAGTACGACCCGCACACTTCTTGATCTAATCTGCCCATCTAAGTTTGTGCCGCCACCTGCAACGCTTGCCTTCACTAGGGATCCACTCTGTTACCCTTAATGACTAGCGGTTATCTCTCCTTCGCATTACGTGCCCTGCCCACAACAATTTCTTCTTAATTTCTAATATGTCCTTAGCACACGCTTTTTTACCTGACCCCTCTGCGCTCTCCTCTTGTGCCTTAATTATACACCTCTCATCGTTCCTTCAATTGCTCGCTGAGTCGTGCTCAAATAAAGTTGAATCCTCTTAGTGAACCTCCAAGTTTCTGCCCCGCAGGTGAGTATCGGTAAGATGCAGCTTTTATACACTTTCTACTTCTTGGACAAGGCAAGGCTGCCATTCATTATGTGAGAATTCCTGCCGAAGGCACTACAACCCAGTTTCATACTTGTAATTATCTCTGCCTCATGTCTGGGATCCGGGGTCACCACTTGTTTAAGTAGGTATGTTCGCTTACCCTTCCTCGGCCTCGCCATTTATCTGAAACCGCTGTGCTCTTCCGAAGTTACTGAGCAGTGCTTTAGTTTACTGCATAATACTTTCAGTTCCACGATTCTACTCTGCTTGTCCTTTGCGTTAATTGTGCTTTCAAATTCGTCCCCCGAGTTACTTCGCAAGGCAACGTTATCAACAAATCTGAAGGTACTGAGCTATTCTCCATTAATCCTTACACCGACCTTTACCCAATTCAATGTTGTGTAAACATGCTGTGAACAACATTGGAGAGATTGTGTCTCCTTGTCTGACTCCCTTCCTTATAGGTATTGTACAGCTCTATTTATGGAGGACTATGGTAGCTGTGGACCCATACTAGATATCCTCTAGTATTGTTATGTAATGCTCGCCTACACCCTGATCTTGCCAATCCGGCTTGACCGCTGATGTTTCTACCAAGCAAATGCTTCCTCATATCTATGAAGGCTATAAGGCTATATATAGCGGTTGAGTATAATCCACTCATTTCTCTATCACGTGATTGATATTGTAAATATAGTACATTGTTGAATAGCCTTTACGAAACCCTGCTTGTTCATTATGTTGACTGGAATCTAAGGTGACAAATTCTGTATGCGAGAACATTGGTGGGTACCTTCTAGGCGACTGACAGTAAGCTGAGCAGCCTATAGTTTTTCAAATTCTTCATATCACCATTCTTATGTATTAGGATGATGTTGGCGTTCTCCAAAGCGTCCGTTACTCACGCGGCCATTAAGCATTCGTATACAGGTTTGCCAGCTTTTCCAGTACAATTTGCCCGCCATCTTTCAAGAGGTCTGCAGTTATCTAATCCTCACCAGGTGCTTTGCCTCCCTGCATTTCTTTCAGAGCTTTCGTTACTTCTTCTGTCGTTACTGCTGGGATGTCTACCTCATGTCAACTCGGCATTATCCATGACGGCGAGGCTGCTGTACATATCTCTTAGGAACTCCTCGGTTACTAGAACTATTTGATCCCTATTATTGATGAAATTGCCTTGCAGTGCGGGTAATTAGCACTATGTAAGCGTCAGACATGTTTGAGCGTTCGATGATAAGGGATCAGCGCCTGCTAGTGTTAAGGGATTTTGAGGCTAGAGGCACCTTAGCCTGACATTTTTCGTTTTCATTGCTTTTCGCAATGAACTGATTGATTGATTGATTGATTGATTGACTGATTGATTGATTGATTGATTGATTGATTGATTGATTGATTGATTGATTGATTGATTGATTGATTGATTGATTGATTGATTGATTGATTGATTGATTGATTGATTGACTGATTGATTGATTGATTGATTGGGGGTTTAACGCATCGACGCTACTCCGGCGCTGAGGCTTGCCATAGTGAAAGGCTCCAGTTTAATTTTGGACACCTGGGGATGTTTAACGTGCCCCGGAATCTCTCGGCGTCCTTCGTTTTTCAAATAGCAACATACCAAGCACGTACTACATTTGTAATGCATACATGTTGATGCTATACCTGAACCGAACGCCAACTACGTTGACTAAAATTAAGAACTACAGTGTGTGCAGTAAAGGATAAATTTTACGCAGTATGCGCACCACACAACAGTTAAAGCTCGATGGAACGAGGAAATTGGGAACCGCGTATCATTTCGTTAGATCAAGAACTTCGTAATATCGATGCCGTCATTTTACGAGCGCTTGATTCTATAACTACCATATTATGACATGGGGCCCATCCCAGCTGCTGCAGTGGCATCGCGATTTCAGTTTCCGCGTTGCTCGCCTGCTGATTATTTAGCAATGAGCTTGAAGTGCACCGTGAAAATAAAAATAAAACAATAGTGGTTCTGGGGGAAACAATTGAAAACCGGGACCGGTGAATTTATCTCGCAGAGCTTCATAAAAATAAATGTAGATGCCTTGTCTTTTTCTTTCATTGTAGGGAGCAGGGTAGGAAGCAGGCTCGGTTGGTGTGGCTGATGCGGCTTCCAACATTTATTTGGAAAGCGTAGGCCCGGCCAGAAGTAAGAGCGGCGAAGACGAGCTACCGCCGAGTTGTGCAGTCGTGTTCGATCTCTTGTTGCGCGGCACCTCTGACGCTGGCCAGGCACCGCTGATGATGATTGTTGCAACGATACTTACCATGACCACGGTGTCGCAACAGTTTCTTTGTAACGCGTCACAATAATCTTCATCCCGTTCTGGCGAAACACAATCGAAAATGCTGCTTTTTTAACGGGTCGGCTTCTCAAAATAATTCGTTAAATCGGGAATGGCGCTTTTTTTATTTGGTTAGTTCGAGTTCATAAAAGCATTATGCCGTATAAGCACCGGCGGGGAATCAAAACCTGTCCCTTTGATCGAGACCTTCGTAAGATGTGGTTTTGTTAGATCGAGTTTTTACTGTATACCCCTGTAACCGGAGCAGTGAAGGGGCCTTTAATGCGAGCTCGTCTTCTGACCGAGGGAACATGATCAGCCCTTGTAACCTTGAATCGTGGAGTACAGAGTGCAGAGTTACTGGGAGTTCCTCAGAGGACGCCGTATGATTCGAAAGATGGTTATTTGTGGATCAACTATGACTCAAGTAGCGGAGTCCCTGTAATCCAGTGTGGGAGGAGGACAAAGGCTGGGGGTGGTAACGCGCTCCTGTAATCCAGTTTGAGAGGAAGCCAGCGGGTCAATTTTGCGAAGTAACTACTGCGCTCAAGCGGTACAGTTTACACGTAGTGTTGGCGTAACATTGCTGAGGCAATGGGTAAACCACTGACGAGCCGGGGGCGTGCACACCCCTGTAACCATAGCTTGGGGCTCGTTCATTTGAACTTGCGGCCAGGCCGAGGGTTGTGACAAACCATTGTAACCTAATGTCATAGGGGCGAGAGCGTGGAGTTACGGGGAGTTCCACAGAACCTCCTCGAGGAATCGGGGAGGCCGCACGACCTCTGCCCGGGGAGCGTGCAAAACGGCCGCCACTGCGGAGGTTCCTGGTTAATTGGGATCAGCTCCTACGTGGAGGTCGGGCGGTCGGGTCGCCACCAAATAGGGTACTTCCTGTCTCCGACAGTTGGGGCCCAGTTAACGGACCCTATGGGTGAGCGGTAACCCGTGGCAAGGACCGCACATTTGGCAATTGGTACTGTCTGATGCCCTCACTGAGCTATCAGTCCTGAAAAGAAGTCAGACATTTGGATCAGAGCAAAATTGCTCCCCTCATACCCTTCCTTTTTCCCAAAACCTCTCCCGATTCCCGTTTCCCTTTGCCAACAACCTACCCCATCCGGGCTATTTCCTAGGGGGGACAAGGGGGCCCCCTGGGCTCGTACCCCTGGCGGTGGGTCGCAACGTAGCTCTCACTGTTAATTACAATCCACTTTCGGGTGCACAAAATTCTTTTGCCGTTTGGCCTCTTCAAGTACTGTTGCAATTGGCTACTAAACCGGTTGACTTTGGTGGTACCGGTGAGAAATTGAAAGCGCCATTTACTCAATGTATATCCTACTCAACTGAAACGCTTAGACGGGGCAACAGTAAACTGTTTAAATAATGGGATTCCTAAAATATTTATTATATTTTCTTTGCAACGAAAAGGCTCTTTTTTTCGTGCATTCGCTTCGTTTCTTCTACAAGCGAGGAAGTAGAAATACATTTTTTATTTTGAGGCGTTGCAATTGCAATACCAAACGTAAACTTCGGTTTCAGAAGTTTACACTACTGTTTGGTTACGTTAACAGCATTCGATTTTTTATGGCAATCTCACGTCAATCCTGGTTTCTGTTTCTATAGACAGCATAGCTGAATTTCTTTGCGTTCTTTCTTGTATTGACCCAGCGTTATTGCCAAGAATGTTTAGGTCGCAAAGCTAACATTCAAAGAAAAAGAAAGACAGGGAACGAACTCTATTGTGTCCAGGAGATGGGACTTGCGGTTTTACGCGCAACCTATCGAACAGCTGTGTTTTTATTCCGTTCAAAACATCAAACGAATATTGAGAGAGATTGGTCCCGGCACAACAGCGCCATATGGGAAAAGTCCTAGGATTTTCGAAACAATCCTAGGGTACCATATTTCGGAAAAGCACAGAAAGTTTTTCCTTACATCGATAACTCCGGCAACGCCGAAACTCAATTTACCCTAAGGCTTCAGCTTCCGTCACACGCCAACCACTTCCCTATTCCGCAAACGCATTCGGCAGCTTCCGCCCGAAAGCACGTACACAGCGTTGTAAATACTGAAGACGTCTTTCCAGATTGGGTTTTCGGGCGACTACACACATGCTAGAGAAGCTCTGTGGTGTTCATGAAAAACTGGCTTGAAACCCAATTTCGAAGTGTCTGCTTCTGTTGCTTCCCAATTATTCATCTTACAGAACTGGGGGTTTGCGCAATGATGGCCTATCGGTTTGTTCTCCAAAAATATAAATAGCAATTTTGAATTCGTAACATAGAAATTCTGTAATGAACAAGCTTCCAGTAAATTCCGACTGCGTAGAAATCGTTGCTCACGTTGTAGGCAGTTTCGTTATAATTCGAGCCCTGCGCCATTTGTAAACCCGAGCAAAAATTTCTATCATAGGAAAGGTCAATTACTGCCTGGCGACGCGGGTGTAGGAATACTTCAAAATGACATTGCAGCCATAAGTGGATGTTCAACTAGTTTGTACCCTAGCGGTGGTTCATTGGCTAAGGGGTTGTGCTCGGGGGCCTAAGGACGTTGGTTTGGTACCGGCCGCGGTGGGTGCTTCTCTGATGAAAACCAAAAAGCCAAGTCTCCCGCCCTTGTGGAGAATTCGGCGTGCATCAAAGGTCCCCAGGGGGTCAAAATTATACCGGAGCCCTCCACCCCAGCCCGCTTCACAGCGTAGCCGTAGCTTTGGCGCGTTAAATTCACACACAAAGAACTTGTTAGTTGGAAGCAAATAATAATTCTATGAACAAAGTTCTGATCTTCGAAATCATGATCTTCAAAGTGTCATTGCTCTCTCAAAGGCCGTGGCTTCGTGTAACTTGATCGTTTGACTTAGTAGAAACATCTTCGCGTTCAGGCTACGGCGTACAATATCAAAATGTGAACAGAAATGCATTACGTGGATATACACTAAGGGGTTAGTGAACTGTTTTGAACTTGCCTTCGCATTCATACGCGTCCCGAAAGCCCTTGGAGTCAACAGCAGATGTATTTATTTCTTATTGTCGTGCGGAGTTTTTGGCAGCCTGTCTGCCTGTAAAGAAGAGTTTTTCGTTGAAAACAATTCTCAATTTTTGTCTGTAAACTGGAACTCGTTAGGTTGCCGTCATACACAATTAAAATTTAAACTGTGACTTTAATAAGAAGGGTTGCAAGAGGAGTTACCAAGGTCTGAGTGGTAAAACCTGTGCTTTGAAATTTTCCCAATCTTCTGCTTGATTACGTGATATTACCGACGTTCGAAGAAAAAAATTTGCGATGCTTGGCAAGTCATGCTGTTTCTGATATAGTATTCTTCTCAACTTTCCAAAATTATGCACAGGGGATTGGCCTATACTTGCACCCGGGATACCGTGGGTGCGTCGCATAGAAATTTCTCTTGAAGAGCGCATTTAGTAGGCGTTCCGACTAATTTGGTGACACTGCGCGGATTTATAGAACACAAGTTTGCATTGGCTCCCTCTGAGACCGCAACCACTAACTCCACCAGGCCAATTGTTCAATAGTATTACATTTTCTACATCTACAAGGGGACTAATTTAAATCTTAGGCCTTTTAAATAGAGGATCGCCTCACGTAGAGCCTTTTTTGTTGCTATACAAAGCGATCCTTTGGGAAATGAATGGCCTATTACTTCTTACCAACTGAGAACTTGTAAAGATCCAGCATATAACTGTTTCTTCAGGCAGGGCAACAAAGAAGCCCGGAGTTGTATACTGTCGGTTGAAACAAATTCTTGGTACATTTGGCCAAAAACTCAAATTTCCGTGGCAGTTGCCATTTTTCGATATTTTGCCCGCCATAAGAAGTTGGCAGGGTACTTTTGCTCGCCTAAGGATCCTGACAAAGGATGTGACAAGTCGCAGAGATGAAATTGTATTTTTCGGCCTTAGAGGACCCCTACAAAGCTTCGAACCAGGTATAATCAATATGATGTTCCACCGAAAGGACTCCTCTGAAGAACTCTTAACTCCTCACTTCGGCCCTCAGTTTTAGCATTCACCTCCTTCTCGCTGATGGGCAGTGATTACACCTACAAGTCAGGAACGTTTTCGTGGAAAAATGGTTTTCACTGGCATTAACAGATTTGGTAACTTCCCCTTCAGGGAGAGCCCCTGGGGGCCGTGAAATAACAAAACACGGAGAACACCTCCTTTTGAGCAGGAATGAAGCAACCAGCCATCCGTGGTCAGAACAAAACAGTTGTTTTCTGGGAGAAGAAAAGACGCGGAGAGAGGAAAAAAACTTCCCTGATCTGGCGAAATGTGCGTATGGCGGAACTGATCAACCTGCCAAGCGCACGTTTGCGGCGGCAGTGCATCCTTTCCGTCTGCATTTCATTGGCGAAGTAGGCTGAATGCTCCGAGTTGGCAGGGTTCATTTATGAGTCCTTGTGAGTGTGTACGAGCGCCCACCATAAATAGAGAAGGAGGAACCCAATTATTCGGCCTGCAATAAACGCGGTGAAAGAGCGTAGGGGGTGTCGACGAATATCGCCACGGATGTAGGCATCTGTAATAGGGTGTGCAATTGGCGAAGGGGTGCGAGAGATTGCATATCTGGCTGAGGCCGACAACACTCTTGCGTGCAAGTAACGAACAGTGGGAATGCAGCTGCCGGGACTGTATTGCGTCGGAGGAGGCAGATTGGGCCCGACCGTGTTGTTTTTGTTATTAAATATACAGATGCATATACACTCCAGAGGAACGAAGTGAAGATTGCGGCGAACTAAATCGCAAACAAACAAAACGAATATTTGAAAGGCCAAGCTTGGTCATCATTATACGGTGACTGGAGGGAAAACACAGGATAACACGCAATGAGTGGGATCCAGCGATGACAAAAATAGAAGGCAAAAGAAGGGTTCCAGGAAATTAGGTGGCCATATTAGCAGGAAGAGGCTTCGAATTGTGTCTATCAAGAAATCGATCGTGAAACTGGGACGTGAGATTTTTGTATACAGCGGAAAATGTTTTGTATTGAGTCTTGTAGCAGAGATTCTACCCAAAGACGGCAAACCACCAGCGTATCCTTTCTATAAAATTTAGTGCTAATTCATCCGATAGTTTCTCAAGTGTTTGGAGGCATGTTTTTGACAGGATCATTCCTGTACACCTCTCAGGAATGTGAGAGAGGGTATACGGGCCAAGGGAAGTACAGAATAACCATTCGAAACTGTGGGTTCTGATTTTGGGGGTGGCCCTTCTGCAGCGTAACTGCTGACCTCTAGTTCCTGTGTGCATCTCGTTGTTACTTTCTATGGGTGGAACCACAGCCAACAGAACGTGCCTGAGGAAAGTCATGAGGAGGACGAAGCACTGTAACTACAGAGGGGTAGAGAGAGTGTGACGTCGGAGCTCGGCAATTCATTTGATCTGCGGATGAGGCGACAAGGAGCGCCGCAGAAGCATAAGGGCGACACAGCCTCTTAAGCCGCCGATGACCTTGGCCCTGTTGGTTGACACTACCGAGCAGTGTCGTGCACTCACATAAAAGCGCCCCAGTCAGTCGCGCTTTCTCCCTAATTGTGTGCTAGTCTATGGTGAAAGTACACTGGCACAGGCGCGAGGTAATTCCAAGAGACGTCTTTTTACTAAGGCCGCGGGGAACTCAGAGGTCCATAGAACATGCCGCTCGCGATATGATAATGTACAAGTAATGATTATAGTGGGAACGTGCAGTTAAGGAATTCGTCTCACAATATTGGATAACAACATGTACAGGCCGTAAGGAACCTGTGATTCAACACACCAATAAATTATCACACTTTTTCCAACTGGAAATTGATTCTCTCGGTAATCCGCCACGCATGAATGGTTTGGATGGCACTTTTATTTATAAATAAGGCTTACAACTACACGAAGCAGCTCTCTATCACCCATAAACCAGTAGTCGCCGTGTAAAGCACGTACCTTTCTATGCTTCAAATGTCGCGCACTATGCGTACGACAAGCAGCTGTAGCTTATTTCTGTGGACTTGCTCATCTCCACTTACAACAAAATATAACGCGAAACGTGCCTACCTAATGAATACAATTACAGCTAATTTCTGCTTAGAAGTGATCTTTAAGAGGGGAAAAGCCATAAGGGAGGCAGTTACACCAAAAGATTAAGCCAGTAAACAGTCACAACATCGATTTCGCGGCGTTTGTTCTCCTGGAATTTAAGTAGATGGCAGCTCTAATAAAAGCAGGCAACAAAATGAACAACATGATCTATCAGGAAAGAGCAATCTGGTAACTACAATGTATTACAATCTTTTATATAAAGCATTGCACAATCTAGCTCTGCATGAATATACCCAGAACAAGCGAATGCAGCTGTGCAAATCACAAACACATCCTTAATAGAGCATCATCCCAATAATATAATCGGGCGTGCAAAACATGAGCATTTCCGTCAAATGAAATTGCTTTTTTTGCAAAAGCGCGAACTTCTCCTCTATTTTAGCAAACCCTAACCAGATTTTTTTTAGGTATTTACCCTCGGGGGGCAAATAAATAAATTATCATGCTTGTCAAGAATATTGCGGGCGTACTGTATTCGCACGACTCAAGCGTGCACCATATTTTGTTAAATTACCCTTCAGGTTTGTATGCGTATTAAAATCGGTCTCAAATCCGAAATCAGCCATAAACCGGCCAACAGAATTATCATGAAGGCGAATCCTCCCAGAATACAATTTTAAATTGTTGTGGTTGAGTCAGCGGGAACTCTTTTTTAAACTTCCTTTAGAATCGTGCAAGTACAATAAATATGCAGTGATGGTGTAGTTTTACAAGAGCTTCATTACAAGGAGGGTTAGGCCTATTTTTTCCACCAGTTGGCTCCCCAACTTCCAATCGTGCTATTACAGAAAAAGGAAGGGATAACTCCCTCTGTAACGTGTCCATTGATTGCCCTTTTAGGTACCCGTTTGAAGCAGTTAAAAAATGTAACTAAAACCCCATGCGGTTCAACTAAAGCGTTGTTATTGGAAGCAGTTGTTAAGCTCACTTTTGGTCTGGCTGATCATAGGTGACATGGAAACACCCCGAAATAGGCTGCAACGTTTGCCTTTGTCACCAACAAGGCTTGTACGTTTAGGCGTTGCAAGGGCATACGATGCTGCTGGTGATGTGGCATTCTGCGAGACTTTCGGAATAGTTCTTTAATTCGCATCTAGTAAGGTAAGAACAAACATATGCAGTAAAGATCGGGCCTGCACTATTCAGAACATCAACGCGAAAAGTGTTTTATTAAAGGCTAAGGGCCGAAGCTGGCGCTTTTAACACAAAAATTTTTTTATTTCCGGATACACAAATATTTCACCGACGTCATATCCGTCACGGAAATAACGCCATTACAACAGAGCAAGCGGACTGTAAAGGGTGCGCCCCTCCACACGCTGTCTTCTTTCGGGAAGCAACCTTTACTACTAAAGAGTACGTTATACTTAGAGTTGTTCATTTTCGGGTTTTATGTTTTCACGCGAAAGTATTTTATGGCGGTGTGCACCAAGATTTTGCTGACGTAACATCCGTCACGGAAATGACTCCAGTACACCTTTCCTGAAGCGCCCCGCAAGCAGGACGTCGCTTGCCAAGCACACCCACAAGTCCGCCAGCGACCAGTATATCATGCTCAGCTTCAGAATTCGCGGCGTATTTAATTTTCGTGTTGTACCGATACTTATGACAGAGAAACCAACCAAGTTTTTTTGTCAATAATATCAACCCACTAGCAAAAGCCTGGCCAAATATTATTGCACGTCTATGTGGGCGGTGTTCATGTCGTGTGCAGGACTGTTCGTCAGGGTTTTCAGAAATGGGCCCGCTGGTCAAACAGAGTCATTTGTCATAGACAGTTCGCCGCATAGAAACGTTTGTCATCACGGTGCGAAGTTGGTGGATTTTATTTTCTGCTTCCCTTTCCTTCAGAAGTCAGAATACGCGTTTTAATGAGCTACAGTTTGCCGCGAAGCGACGTCGCTCACATTCTGTCACACTTGCTGCCACGTTTGAATTCTGCGTCAAATATGTTGCATTAATGAGAGCTTGTGTGCGTTTGTTAATATACATCAAATAACCTCTCGTAAATGACGATGCAAGAACTTAGGCTTGCACAAGAAATGAAATGCGAACTTGTCGAAAGCAAATTTTTTCTCGCAATCGCCATTTTCCCACAGGCCTACAAGCTCAATTCACGCTTCATTATTTGCTTACGAGTAACCAGCCTTCGAATTGGAATCCTGCAGATGCGTTGCCCGAGATCCCTTGGAGTTTTTAGCCCCACGTCAAAACGAAGAATAACATCACACAAAAATTTACACACAATTTTTATGCCATATTCAGCAACCAGAGAAAAAGAACGCTCAGAACTACTTTATATCACCAAGAAATGAAGTTTTAATTCTCGTATTACGTGACCACCACTACTCACTCTTGCATTATTTGTTTATAAGTACTGATTATCCGAAAGGGGAAAAGAGACAATCACACTGTATATTTGCTACGGCGGGCTCATTTTAAGCACAGTAGTCACCTGCAATCATTTGGAAGGGGCTGCTAGTTGTACAGCCGAAAGGACAAAAAATTGGCTGAGCTTGCAGTAGTGATGCAAGGCTGCAGAAACAGCCGATCTGGCGGCCCCTCTTCCTTCATCGGAGACCCGGTAGTTGCACCTCACATAGATTTCTAAAGTTACCACTGAACAATCTCTAGGCCTGGCAGGTCCGGGCAGTGTTGTCCGCAGGCTTTCAAATCTCTCCCAAAGTGGACCACGTTAGGACATGATAGAACCCGCAAGAATTGGTTTCGCGAAGTCAGCGTCAGTAGCCCAAACTCGGTATCGTGCTCCTCACTTCAGGCGAGAATGCAAGCTAACTGGCGAGGACAAAAGCAAGCGAGAGATCCCGCCCCGAACTACGGGCCTAGTATTGGGGAAGGTCGAGCTGGGAGGCACTGACCGCTCCTCACAGGGACACGCTCACATGCCCTCGGTTTTTTTTTTGTTGGTATCTTTTTGTGAGCTGCTCACGTGGCGCAAGCCCGTCCGCAAATCTGGACGACGACGGGCGCTCCTCACGAGTCGCATGCTCACGAGCGCTCGGCTGTGCTGAGTTGTCTGGTAACGCTCGACAGCCGAACTAAAAGGCTAAACAGCGCAACTGTTAAGAAAAGAAAACGTGTTAGGCTGAAACCACCTGACTCTTTTTTTAGTATCGTGTAGTGTTGGAAAGTCTTTTACTATATCTCTCCGTCCTCTTGTGTGGCTGCAGGGCACAAGCCGACCCCAACGAATAAGGAGGGGGCACACGTTCCTCTCCGTGGCCTCCATAGCAACAGGTTTCTTTCTGTGCTACCTGCATGCCTTTTGTTTCGCTCTTTTGAGCCATTAACCCTCCTATCTACTTTGTTCTGGCCCATATGCGATTGAAAAAAAGGGGAAAAACAACATGTGGACAATTTTTTGTCGCACCTATGACAAACTTTCCCATTTGTTAAACCCGCCCATGAAGAATTTACCCCTCTTACGAACCGGCCTACTATTAACCTGTCTATGGCGACAGGACGTGTGACGAACGGGCCCCATCCTGAATATGTCAATATTAGGTCGTGACAATCTTAAACCGATCATGTCAATTTGAACTATACCTTTTTACGCACAAAACATACAAAAAAGCATAAAAACTGGCCAAGGGTTAGTATTGAAGTAGGCTTACACTTATACATATATTTGAACTAGTCAAGTGTCATACTTCCAAGCGTAATATCGCAGTCACTACGAAATCAAAAATAAAATTGCTGACGCTTTCGAACGAAACGGTTTCCCTGTTTGAAAATCGTACATGTTGCCAAACTTCAACCCTTTCATGGTTTACTTGGTCGAGCAGTGTGATAATACACGTCACGGTTTCGGCTAGTAAATATTTCCAATTGAGTCGCATTTTATTGGTTGCATTTCACTGAAAAAGTTCGATTCAGGTTGTCACTACCTGCTTTTATGAATATTAGACGCTGCAACAGAGGAGCGAAAATAAAGCACCTAAGAAAAAAACTTGTAACCTTACTTCGACATCCGTTCCAGCGTATCACCAGACCGCGTAGTAGTCGGAAACCTAATTAACCGCGAATGAAAGTTACCCAGTCCCTCAGTCGCTGAATACAACGAAATGACCTCATCACTCAAACCAACTCCTCTGACAACAAGTAACTTCATTAAGCCCGCTAGTATCACCGATAAAGCTTACCTAACTATGTTATTTCTTACGCAAATTCTAGCCTAATATTTGACAGCTCCAGTAAGTCGGCTTTCACGGCTGAATGTACAGCCTAATCAATATAGCTTCCTGGAATGCGCTGGTAAGATACGGCTTGCACGTCACTGCTAAGCCAGCTGAGGCTATTTCAGGAACTCCTCGTCACAACATAACCCCCATCGAAGCTCTTCAACTCAGACTGGCCAATATCGAGGTTGGTTGCCCAAAACCAGCAGATTTTTCCTTGGAGTCGTTAATTATGGTTTCGAAACCTTCCACTGTGGTGTGTGAAAGTGCGTCATGTCTCGCGCGACATCATCCCGGATTTCGCAGAGCAGCGTGTCATAATTCTGAGACTCGAGGAAATAGGGCAATTGTTTATCGCGTACGTAATTATTATTGCTTAATGTTCGTCCCTGAAAACCGCAAACGTCTTCCTTCGAAGGAATTTTGCCTACCAGACGGACGAGCTATTTCTACTTTCCTAACTGTATTCCCAGTGTTGTTTTAAAGCTTGACATCTTTCACGGAGCGTAATAGTTTAAAGAAACTGTGACTGCTAAATACATGGTCTGACTTATAATGAAAGAGAATCATCGAGCAGGTATCTTCACTGCAATGCACTAAAAAATTACACAATCTTCCCACGTGGGAACCCTGAGGGGATGCAAAGCCGTGCAATCTGGATCAGCTACTCGCCGCTGGCGTTTCAAAGCGGCATCTCGTTCTTGAAGCGAGGAATCCGCTGCTCGACGCTGCCGTTAACGTTCGGCGTCGCGAGCTCTCCTCTGTGCAGCCTTGTCTTCTGAGGTGCTCGCGGTTCTTACAGTGTGCTGGCTGGTGCTAGTTGAAGGTGTGCCAGCCAGTTCGCTGACGGAATCGTTTTCGTCCATTTCAAGTCATCGGACGGCGCAGTACTGAAGAAGCAATTGAGCGAAGCGCTGGCCGGGTTTATTTGCAGAGCACAGGAAGTGGAGAGGAGAAGCGGCGTGCATGCGCGTGATTGGACAGCTGGTGGAGAGGAGGAGCAGCGCGCGCTAGCGCACAGATGGTGTGGACAGGAGGAAGGAGAGAGTGGTGTGGAGAGGAGGAGAGCTGCGGACGCCGGAAGACGGAGGGTCGACTAACAGATGCTTTGTATCTAAAAAGTAACAGGTTGAGGAAGGTAGACACATGTACCGAGACATAAAAATGCGCTGTGCGAATTGTTCATCGTCCCCCCCTCGAAGGGATTGAGGATGAAAATTACTCAATTCAAAACTTTATGGCATAAGGTACTTCACCGTGACGGGAAGTTAGATCACCATGATCATGTTTATGCGCACTTTATATTACTACATAATATAACTTGGTGGTAACACGAGGACAACAAAGAAAGAGGCGCAAATAAGGCTGCATGCGGCGAACTGTAAAAACTGATTTTTTATTCAAGAAACATGTAATTTATAGGACAGCCAAATCTTCGCTCCTGCTGGCCATTATATAATCAATCATTACCAACTTGAACAATTCACCGTACTTGTAACTTAATAATAACCTTAACCCCAGCTGTGCGATTTCCAATAGTTATTAATTTTCCGAAGGAAAAGATAAGGCGGATAAATGTCGTGGAACGCCGTTCTGCGGAATTGGTTCATGAAATTTGGTATATTCTTTATGTGATATATACTTATTATAGCATCTCTGCATTTTCACGAAAACAAGGCACGCGAAAACGCGTCTCATTGCAATGTTATTGTGTAATTTTCTACTTAGGCTAGAGCGCTTTGAAAGAACTCCTCTACGCATGCAACCTTGAAAGGAGTGTAATTATTTCTAAATTTAATTTTGGTAGAGTTTATGTTAAAAGTTTTCGAGACGTTTGCTATGTGAATATACACTTCGTTGGAGGGGCAGCCATTTATAAAAAAATATGGGGTCAAGTTGTACCCATTACCAGAGTCTTTCAATGCTCCTCTGGTCATGAAACTCTCGGCCAAGTTTCATACGGGGACAAAGGCTACCGCCAGGGGCGCAACCACAGATCGGAGGGCATCGGGTGGTAGCCGCTGCTCTGCAGCCAGACCGGCAGGCAGAACGCAGTAGCAGCATCCCCGTGCGCACTAAATGTTTTCGCCACTCACAAAATGATAAGTCCATTTGAGCGGCCCACGACACCTAAAGCGAAAGCGCACTGCTGATAAGGCGGCGAGCGTCTATTTTATCTTACTCCGTGGTCTGTTCCCTGCCAAACGCGCTCTGACCACGCCCCCGGCTGCCCTTCCCCCCCCCCCCCCCGATCAACACCAGCGCAGCGGCGTGGCAGCGAACCAAGCTCTCCCGTGGCGTGACGGCGAAATTTCATGACCAGAAAGGCATTGAAAGACTCTGGTAATAGTGATTTTCAGCAATATTTTTTTACATCCACACGCAGCTAGGACCCCAGCGTCCTACATATTTCTATGCGGAGAACATCAAGTATGAAGTCAATATCAAATTACGACCCCGAAGCTTACGACTAGGTCCCTGTTTTTATGTGGTCACCGTTAAAAAATTGCAGTAAATTTTACTGCGCACGACTTCAAAACCCAATTTTTAGATCGAATACACACTGCTTAGGCGAACCTTTAACCATGACAAAGAACATTCTGATCATGCGGACGACCACACATTCACATTCACCACGTCGTGCCTATATTCTTCACCTAATGTACGCAATCAAATAATTCCAAATCTGTGTAGTTAGAGCTCCCGCCAAGGCAAGGAAAGAGAAAAAAAGCGTAATTGCGGAGTTCATTTTCTTGGTTAACCCAAATGAGTGTACATAAACCACTGAGGCATTCAACCGCCGTGTTTCAGAAAGAAGCCCCTATTTCACTTTATTAGTGAACGATGTCAGATATCCTCGATTCCGTGAGAGCGGGAAATCGATCGCTCGATGGCAGGTATGCTATCGAAGAGTACTCCTGTGATTTTAAGTTGGACTTTGGGAGTGCGGGGGATGATTATATTTTCAAGCGGAAGTGATAGCATCGCTACACGTGTTAATAAGCCTATTCCCCACCGGATAATTCAGGTCTCATTTTTGCTGCAGACCATAAACGAAAATTGTCCCGGTTTTGTATTTGGAGTAACTCAATCCTGAATGATTCAACAGGTGAAGTAGAGCACACGTGTGGAACTACGTTTTAGGGGCGAAGCTCCTCTTCCTCGGGGCAAGTCTTTCGGCGCGCCATGTCCACTAGCTCTCGAGGCGACCGCTAAAGGCGCAGCTGTGCAATAGTTCATAGGTCGCCCCCTAGATGGCGCGCTGCGGCTCAAGGCAGCGCAGCACACACCTGTACTCCTCTGTCTCCGCTGCACCGCTGTATACTCTGCTGCGCGCGCTAGTTAGGGAGGCGACCACCAGAGGGCCGGCATATATAGCGCATATATAGACTAAAAGGCTAACGATGAAATACGGAAAGAACAGTGGAGAATCCAAAGCAGCCAAAGTAGCCAAAAAAGAGGCAAGGCAGATTCAAACGGATAAATGGAGGGAAAAAATGGAAGCTAAAACGTCGTTAGAGATGTACAGGGCTGGAAAATTGTACATTAGAAAGGAAAATATCTACGATAATTCCCAGGGCAGTGCTTTGCTTTTTTAGGCTAGAGCAGGTTGCCTGCGAACTAACAGTTTTGTGGGGAAGTATTCACAAAATGATGGGGTATGCGTGGTCTGCGGAAAATAAACAGAAACTATGCGGCACATAGTGTTAGAATGTGAGGGTATCCATGCAAATCTAGATGAAGGGAATATTGGGCTTCCAGAAGCGCTAGGATTTAACAGTATCACAGAGGAAGTTAACTTCAAGGCTGTCGAGGGGACGAAAAGAAGATTAGAATGCTGGTGAACGGAAAGCAGAGAGGGGATTATTGCCTAGGACAGTTACCACCTGTAACAGGAAAAAAAAGTATTTTGTGCCTAATAAGCTTTTCTGCATACCCTAAGCAGCGCTAGTATTAAACCAAGAGTGTAAAACATGGGTATATTAGTCCTTTTGGGTAAGATGACATGTCATCACCCCGCTACAAATGAGAAACCAATAGCAATCATCATCATCATCATAGAGCGCTTTTGGCGCGCTTCCTTTCTCATCGCCCGGTGCTCAGTGAGTGCGCATCTCTACGCAGCTGCTCATCATGAACACCTTGGAAGCGAAGGCAGCGGCGCGGAGAGCTCGCAACGCGGCTGCAATGCGGGGCCGCTGCCAAGACCCCGCGGTGAGAGCTCGCGAAGGCCGAA
Source organism: Haemaphysalis longicornis (assembly GCF_048455015.1). Classification (NCBI taxonomy): domain Eukaryota; kingdom Metazoa; phylum Arthropoda; class Arachnida; order Ixodida; family Ixodidae; genus Haemaphysalis; species Haemaphysalis longicornis. The sequence goes on from NW_027526385.1 coordinate 22,416,300, forward strand.
GAAAGACGCCTCCTGTAAACACATGTTAAACGACTAATGTAAATATTAAACATCGTGTATATAAGTGTATACACAATCACAGCTATAACAACAGTTGGAGTCTTTATTGATGTGTGGGCAAATGTTTCACGGTTTTACCGGTAAGCATTGGAGCTTCGCCCCACTCATCATCATTTACTTCGTGAAGATGGCGGGAGTTTTTTTCACTTCTTCAGCCTAACGAACTCGTTTATGAATTATACAGTAGTTTTAATTACACGGGGCTAATAAAAACGGTGGAATAACGCATGCAATAAGAAAATCGTCGTAATATAAAGCAAAATAGTTGAATCACGAATAAAGTATTAGAAGATTGTATTATACCACATAATTTCATCAACCACAAATATATAATGCTCCCGGTAATTGTAGCAGGAATCACGAGACACCCAAGGAATTCCATAAAAAGTTTGCTACAATTTATTATTCAAAGTATTTTATTTTGAAAAACGGCATGAGGATGTATAAGCTTCAATAGAAGTGCACGATGTGCTAATATAGGCAAGTAGTTAACAAATATGAAATCCCCGGGCAATTTGCGTCTACGTTACACCATGCAAATATTTCTGTCTTGCACCTTCTAGTTACAAACGTGGGCTGTGCTCTGTGACTATTCAGTAAAAAGCTCCATCATTTAGCAGAAGGATTTTGTATGAGGCGCGTGCAAGATGTGTTTGTTTTCGGATCACATACCTGTTACAGCGTAGCTTAAGTAAAACCTCAAAAAGTGGTACTATTTATTCATTACTACAGTACTACAGGGGATTACACTTAATTCTTTGCATGGCCAACGCAATTCTGAAAGAGATACGAATAGTTACGCAAGCACCAGGAAAAAAAGAACGCCGAAGATGTGTCTGGGACAGTGTGTGTGAACAAGGAAAGGCAAAAGAATGAACGCCTAATGCCCGTGCTCCTGAAATGATGAAATAGGTATTTCTCAGATACGCATGCAATGCGAAATTGTTGAGAGTCACCAACACATTTACGCAATACTTACGCCTTACCACAAAAGAGCAAGATAAGGAAAGTAAGAACTGCAATGCTTAAATATAAAAATGCAGTTTCATGAGTTAGCAAAAAGGGCAAAATAAAACACCCATTCTTTAATTGGGCCAGGAATCTTGGCAGGAAGGTGAACCTTATAAATGGCGGATACGATATTGGGGCGACACAGTGGTGGGGAATAGGTGGGGAGGGTGAGGGTACTAGTAAGACGAGATGAGTGAAAGTGTAGGCAATAAGCGATTACCTAAGGTGCAGCATAAGAGCAGCCTAATCTCTATTCAATATAAACACGCCGCGGTGGCTCCGTGGCTAAGGCGTTGTGCTGCTGAGCCGACAGACGCTGGTTCGATCCCCGGCCGCGCCGGCGGCTTTTCTAGTGAAGTAGAAAGGCCAAAATGACCCTGTCCTCGAGATTTAGGCGGAAGAACCCCAGGTAGTAGAAATTAATCAGAAGCCCTCCACAACGGTGCCCCTCATCGCCTGTGTAGCGTAGGCGCGTAAAACCTTGAAATCAATCAAATCTATGTACCCAAAATACCTCTCAACTGCAGCAGAAATCAACGGGTTGGGATGACGATGCCGCGACTCATTATGATAACAGAACGGTCAATTGTAGGCAATTTCACCTCCTCGCACTTTCAGATGCCGCTGTGCTTTATACCTAGCAACGCTTTCTTCGACAAGGCCTCTAATGTTTCTCGTGTTCATACGCTGCGCCTATACCGTTTGCAAATATCATAATCGTTTCAGTGGTATTCATCCTTTTATTTTTGTCTCTAGGCTAAAGTGTAGCCGCTTTGCCAGTTTATACTTTATTAAGGGTGTTGTGCCCAACAAGAAACTTTCAAAACAATAAGCAATCAGCCACTGGGTTTAAAAACGCAAGTATAGAGGGTATGAATGCGGTGCGTTTCGTGGGCTCTCAGCAGAAAACGCCATTTATAATTTCATATTTTTTATTCTTCTCAGACGCATAACAAAATGCGTGATCAAAAACAAATACAACCGTTCTAAGCCGACATCAGCATGCTTCAAACAATCAAGCTTTTTTACATATTACAACCAAGAAACCTTAAGTTGCGGCGCAGAAGACGTTCCTCTGGATGTCTGGAAAGCAAAATCCTTTCGTAGCGCAGTGTAATTCGTATTCGGAATGGCCACTGCTTATTCTCAGAAACTCTGCCAGATAAAGACAGAAAACAAAAACACTGCAATGGACACAAGTAGCTACTGTAGACAGTGTTTCGTAAAAGTCACTGTCTCAAATTACCTCAGACTGAACATGGGCAAATCAACCAGCGCAGTTGGTGTCTTGTCGATGTCGGCGTTTTAGTGCCTGTTGAAATGTTTTTAACACGTGCCCGAGATATAATTTTGTAAATCACAAAGTTTAAATTCGAAAGTTGCAGCACAGGGCGCGGTGTTAGCAAGGACGCCACTCTGCGATGCGGCGGAATTGAACGGGCACTATCGTTACGGCAGACTAAATCTGGCAAGGGTTTCCTCACTGGTCTTTCCGCCACACAGTACCCGACAGGAAACGACAAGCGCACGCTCGTTAGTACACTGTTGTACTAATGAGTATTTCTTCTCCTAAAATAAAGGAACAAAGGGGGTCCTCCCAGGCCTAACAAGAGAAACATGGCGCCCTGAGAAGCCAGCGTTGAGTGAATGATTGTTTCGGACTGAGCCAGTCTCCACGTGCCCTCCGCGTAATTACTGCGTCGTGCTAGCGTCTACAATGGATGGCGTGGACGCTGTCACTGCAGGGGAAGCAATACATTTTATCCTAATAGTCAGCCCCCTATCGCAGAAACTCTCGCTGTATTTATCGCGCCTAGGTGAACGGAACTAACCTTGGGTTTGCTGTCTTTTACCTGGGCTCTTTTTGTTTATCATAAACGGCGTCACAAGTCGTTTAGTCGCCACTTAATCACCCAGGTGTGTCGCCAATACAAAAAAGAAAGCGACATGGCTCAATTACGTTGTGTGTTTAGGGCGGCTATAACAGCATAACAAGGAAATTGCGTGCCTTGTAGTGGTACCAACCCAATGAATACTATGGTCTTTATTACACGATGGAACAATTTTAGTATTGGTAGGTGGGAAGACTGTTCCTGTAAATTAGGAATAACTAAAATATCCACTGCAGTCTCGTTAAATGCAAATTGGCATATAGAACAAATGAGAATATGCACATAATAGATGTCCAAATAGGTGTTTCTTCTTTAACAATGCACAAACAAAAAAAGGGCAATTTGAATTTTAACGATTAAGTCGGGGTTAACGAACAAAATGTTTATATTTCAAATTGTCAGCACTAGTGTTTTAATTTTGCCTCCGTTTCAAGCGGCGAATGGCAGGCTGAAAAACAGAACCATAAGGGATCTTGATGGCTAAAATTGTTATCATCATAGTTATCGTCGTCATCAATCTAGAATAGGGACAATAACAGCTGAATTCTTTAAGACGGGCTTCAGAAGTATGAAGTGTTGAAAGTGTGAACTGTCATCCCTAAGATCTGGAAAAACAATCGGTTTAAACTTTTCTCATTCGAAGAAGGCTCACCCGGAAATGTGTGATGCTGCGAACCTGCCGAAGGTTATTTTTTTCGGCTACGTAAGAATGATAAATATGACAAACTTACCTCGCGTTCCTGTGTTCCGAATCGAATATTTTAAATCCTAATGCATTACCTTTTATAGCTGATCTTTGCTTAGGTTTCTGAACTTAAAACAAAAAGGTCCTCTCTCTCCGTGTACTATTCACTAACAAGCTTATGTGGGGTGTGTTACCCTGAGTGGCTGCTTGAAACAAACCTGCGAATGATTCCTGTTAACTTCACATCGTTAGTTTAGTGTTCTCTTTTCTGGGTACATTGTTCCTAATGCTTCTGGTAAAACGGCGATGAAAGAAAATAGAAGTTCGGTTTCTTAAAAGGACTGTTAGATTTCAATAACGCTAAGAATAATTTTAAGGCAAACGATTGCTAACTACGCTAGATATTAAGCAAAACCGATGAAGCAGTAAAAGAAGGTTTGGTTGAGCCGAACAGCGACATTAAACTAATCGGAAAATCAGAGTCACATACAATTCAGGGCCGACAGGCGTCAATTCAACCCAAACTCGGTGATATGCCTTTCAAAACTTTTTTATGTACCACTTTTTTGCATTTTCAAAGACTCTTCACAGCCTTTACAGTAAAGCCCCTTGCTTTGTTGGCACCGACTACCTGTAAATTACCACTTCACCGGCATCCCAATATCTTATCTTTCATAGCCGTGGTTGCCCAGAACAAGCCCGGTAAACGTCTCTGACATTAGCTGAAGCCCTAGGCGGCAGCTATAAATAGGGTCGCAAGAAGGCGTCCTCTGTAAGAAGCATTTAGGCTCCGCATTTTGATGTCCTCGGCCAATGTAATGATTCTTTCATTGTCCTCCCGAAGAAATGCGGCGGAGAGACGATGCTCCACGCGCGACCTTTCATAATTTAGTTATTTGTATGCCCTCCGCAAAGTTAAGCCATTGTGATGAAGCTGCTTCAAGATTCAGTATTCTTGTTATTTGTTTCGGCGGAATCTTTCCGCATACCCTGGACCGACAACGCAAGCGCACACAATAAAGGGAGAATCCAGACTTCGGCTTTTTGTTCGGTATTTCAAACGTATTTGTTATGTGCTGAGAGGACACATAGGTGCCTGCAAATTCGATGTTCTGGCCTTTTTCGTGGCGCGCAAAGAGATGCAAACATCATAGAAGAAAGTGGGTCTTCTGATATGGTGTGCTTACGACAAAGTGATATCGACTAGAAGGTCACACAAATTATTAGAATGCTGGCGTGCCAATCGTTTTAAAGAAAGAGCACCCAAAAAGAGAAAGGAGAGAAGGACCGGAGTTGGTTTTCCCGCTGCAACCTCACAATCTTTAGGCTCCCGTCAATTATTTTTCGGCTGAAATGGTGTTGGTGGACCAGGGATACCGGGAATTCTATCCAACTGGACCACAATTAGTTGTCGCAATTAGTTTTCGTGTATATATATATGTATGTATATACACACACATAGATATATATATATATATATATATATATATATATATATATATATATATATATATATATATATATATATATATATTGTAAGCGCGAATCTTAAACGTCCCGTCATCAGGCCATAGCTCAGTATTATGACTGGCCAATACCGCCTTCGTGTTTCGTCGTCGTCGCTGCATTGGGTGCGTCCATCATCATCTCATCGCTCGTCGTCTTTCTCGGACGCGCGATCACCGCCATCGTGGTTGATCCTGTTCTGGCCAGGGTACCGCTCGCCGAATAAACGTCGTCCGCCAAGTCTCCTGGCATTGCCTCTCAAGTGGTGGAGTGTGCGGTTTGATCCCTTGCCCTCCATCTCTGAGTGCACCCCTGGAGCTCCGTTCGGGTCGTCGCTTACCGCAAGACACCATGCCTATGACAGCGGAACCTTCCAGCGGAACCGGCAGCCGAACCGGCGGTGCGGGTTCAGCCGCCTTCCCACCTTACTTCGTAACCAGCCACCAGCGGGACCCGCCGATGTTCAATGGCCTTCCGGGTGAGGACGTCGAGGAGTGGCTTGATACCTTCGCACGCGTCAGCGCTTTTAACAGGTGGGACGACCACGCGAAGCTTCAAAACGTCTCGTGGTCCCTGGACAAAGCAGCCAAGACATGGTTTTTGAACAATGAGCGCCGTATCAGTGACTGGCCGGACTTCACGACGCAACTGCGCCAGATTTTCGGCTCTTCCGCTGCTCGCTCTGAAGCCGCAAAGAAGCTGGAAAGCCGTGTCCAGCAGGCTCACGAGACTTACACCTCGTACATTCAGGATGTTCTTGCGTTGTGCCGCCGCGTTAACAGCGACATGCCGGAGGGAGACCGCGTTCGTCACATCATGAAGGGCATCAATCAATTTGCGTTCACGGCTCTCGCTCTTCAAAACCCGCCGACTGTCGCTGATGTAACCACGACCTGCCAAAGGCTGGACGAACTGCAGTCTATCCGTCTGCAGCAGGAGGTCATCACGCCGCAGTACCCCAGAGATGACAACCTACGGGCGCTGATACGGGCTATCATCCGTGAAGAGCTCCGTGATTACCATTCTCCTTGTGCTCCTGGTGCCTATGTTCAGCCTTCTGCAACCGGCCTACGGGAAATTGTTAAAGAGGAACTTGCCGCTATGCCAGGCCTCACTCCTCCCGACCCTCCGACTCCTCTGGCGGTTCCATCTTACTCAGAGGTTGCCCGGCGACCATCCATGCCGCTGACACCGATCCTGGCTCAACCTGCGACCAACTATGTGGCGGCCATTCCTACGGCTCTGGGTCCCCGTTCTCCCTACCAAGCATGGCGACCACCCCGACAAGACATAGCTGTGGGCCGACCGGTGTGTTATTACTGCGGTATACGTGGCCACATCTCCCGGTTTTGCCGCCGGCGTCAACAGGACGAGCGAAGTGGCTACGACACCTACGAGCGCGATAACATGCGTTTTAGCTACGGCTTCCGCCAACACCGGTATGCGTCGCCGCCACGTCGTTCTCCCTCTCCACCTGGTTCCGCTGACTTTCCTCGCAACTCCCGAAACGAACGACGCCGGTCACCATCACCACACCGTCGGGCTGTGTCGCCTCTGCGACCAGTCTTGCGTGATACCAGCCACGCGCCGGAAAACTAGGTCCTGCAGTTTTGGGGGGCGAAACTGCAACACAAAGGGAAAATGTAAGACCCCCGGACCGGCCATGGAACACTTTGACTGTCATTGTTGAGGGAATTCCTGTTGACGCATTGGTAGACACGGGTGCCAGCATATCTATCATTCATGAACGTTTGTGCTCTCGACTAAAAAAGGTGAGGACTCCTTATTCGGGCCCAGCTCTGCGTAGTGCGAACGGGGATATGATTCGGCCTTCAGGATATTGTACTGCGCGCATACTCATCAATGACAGTCGTCACCACGTTCAGTTTGCAGTCCTCTCTTCGTGCGTCTATGAAGTAATTCTGGGTTGGGACTTTTTACGTTCGGCATCTGCTATCATCTCCTGTGGTCAGCCAATGATTGATATCGCAAGAACAGAGCGCGCAAGTGTCTATAGCGCGTCAGATCTACGTTTGGTGACGACCTCTGACTGTACACTTTTCCCTGGCCAAGAAGCTGTTCTTTCTGTGTCATCAGACCAAATTGTTGACGGCGACGTGTTGATTACACCAACGGGAAAATTCTTTGTTAAAGGACTGTTAATACCGCCGTGCCTTGTCCGTTTTTCCCGTAGATCTGCCTATCTCGCCGCTATCAATTTGACGTCGGAGACCCTCTTGGTACCCCAACACGCCGCTATTGCTTCTGTGCCCCCCGATGATGCCATAGACGTTTGTGCTCTTCAGTCTTTTGCAACAGTGGATAATTCTGCTGATCTTAAACCACCGGCTGTCCCTATTGGTGCGAATATCAATCCCGACCTTTCAACTGAGCAAACGAACACCCTATTGACCCTACTGGAAAAGCACAAAGCATTATTTGACACGAACTCTTCTGTTCTGGGGCAGACTTCTCTGGCCACTCATCGTATCGAAACGGATGGTTCCTGTGTCGTCCGTCGGCGCCCGTACCGCGTTTCACCTAAAGAACGTAAAATTATTCAAGAAAACGTGGACGACATGTTGAAGAGAAATATTATTCGTCCCTCGGCTAGCTCCTGGTCATCACCTGTGGTGCTAGTTCAGAAGAAAGACGGTTCCGTGAGGTTTTGTGTGGATTACAGGGCCCTCAACAAGATCACTCGCAAGGATGTTTATCCGATGCGGCGCATCGACGACGCACTCGACACCTTGCAAGGGGCAGAATTCTTTTCTAGTCTCGATCTTCGATCGGGATACTGGCAGATCCCCATGCACGAAGCTGACAAAGAGAAGACAGCTTTCGCAACACCCGATGGCCTCTACGAATTTAATGTAATGCCATTCGGGCTTTGCAATGCTCCCGCTACATTTGAAAGAATGATAGACAATGTCCTTCGTGGCTTTAAATGGAAAACGTGTCTCTGTTACCTGGACGACATTGTCATCTTTTCGTCCTCATTTGCCGAGCACCTTCAACGCCTGGACCAAGTATTAACTTGTCTGAACGAGGCCGGTCTCCAACTCAATGCAAAAAAATGCCACTTTGCAACCACATCCATCAAAGTATTGGGGCACGTTGTGAGCAAAGATGGCATTCGCCCCGATCCGGATAAAACGAGAGCCGTAATAAATTTTCCGCGACCCCTTCGTCAGAAAGAACTTCGAAGTTTTCTTGGATTGGCTTCATACTTCCGTCGATTCATTCGGAACTTTTCTGCAATAGCTTCACCCTTAAACAAGCTCTTAGCTACTGGCACACCGTTTACCTGGTTTAACGTATGTGAATCAGCGTTCCTGGAGCTCAAAAAGGCTCTTACTTCTGCACCCGTTCTTAGCCATTTTAATGACAACGCTCCGACGATACTCCACACCGACGCCAGTGGACATGGTATTGGTGCTGTGCTCCTGCAACGCAATGCAACATCTTTGGAGCAGGTGGTTGCCTACGCCAGCCGGACGTTGACGCCAGCCGAGCGGAACTACGCAATAACCGAGCAGGAGTGCCTGGCTGTAGTATGGTCCGTTCAAAAGTTTCGACCATACTTGTATGGTCGTCACTTCACGGTTGTAACGGATCACCATGCGCTCTGCTGGCTATCCTCTCTCAAGAATGTAACCGGACGCCTTGGCCGCTGGATACTTAAGCTGCAAGAGTACGATTTTGACGTGGTGTACAAATCCGGCAAAAAGCACTCTGATGCCGATGCACTTTTACGCTGTCCGCTGTTGTCAACAGAGGATAGTTGTCAAGTGCCACCTCCGTCAGAGCCAGCTATTACTATTGCCTCCACCGAGCCCGTCAGCTCGGCGTTACCTTCTAATCTTCTCTCCTTACAACGAGCTGACACGTACTGCCGCAAATTTATCGACCTTCTAAACGGTTCAACCCAACCTCTCAACAGCCGTTCACGTCGACAACTGAACAAATTTAAACTCATGAATGGCGGCTGCCTTTACCACGTCAACTATCATCCTACTGGCGACAAATGGGTCCCTGTGGTTCCGCGTTCCCTTCGGAAAGAGATATTACGAACTTTTCACGACGATGCTACCGCTGGTCATCTTGCCTACATAAAGACATACGATCGCATAAAAAGCCGCTTCTTTTGGCCTGGGCTTTCAACAAGTGTTGCCAAATACGTTTCATCCTGTGAACCGTGTCAACGCCGTAAACAACCCACCTCGAGTCCAGCTGGGACGCTACAACCCCTTCCCTGTCCTTCGGCTCCATTCGAAGTTGTAGGGATCGATCTGTACGGACCCCTTCCAGCCACCCCAGCCGGTAATCGGTGGGTTGTCACCGCGGTTGACCACCTGACCCGCTATGCCGAAACAGCGGCTATTCGCACGGGTTGCGCTTCAGAGGTTGCGGAATTCTTGCAAGCAATCTTCCTGCGCCATGGTCCACCTCGCGTTCTGCTTAGTGACCGCGGAAGAACGTTTCTTTCTACTCTTCTTTCCGAAGTTCTTCGTGCCGCTGAAACCGTTCACAAGACTACGTCCAGTTACCACCCGCAGACAAATGGCATCACTGAGCGCTTCCACCGTACTCTTTCCGACATGATTTCCTTTTACATTCGACCGGACCACACCAACTGGGACACCATCTTACCTTTTGTCACCTACGCCTACAACACCGCTGTACAACAAACCACAGGATTCTCTCCTTTCTTCCTTGTCTACGGCTGTTCCCCTTCTTCGGTACTTGACACATCGTTCCTTTCTGCACCCGGATCTTCTACTGCAAGCCTGCCCGACCAGTTTGTTTCCCGACTTGCGCACTGCCGCAGCCTCGCCCGTATGAACACAGCAGCCTGCCAAAACAGCCGCAAGTCCCGCTACGATGAGAGCCATCGTTCTGTCTCCTACCGACCTGGGGAAGAAGTCCTGCTGTGCACCCCTCTTCGTGCCCCTGGGTTATGCGAGAAGTTCCTTCCCCGCTTCATTGGCCCCTACACAATCCTCGCGCAGACCTCACCAGTTAACTACCGCGTAACCCCTACTTCCGGTGTCAGTGACCGCCGGTGGCGTGGAACTGAGATCGTTCATGTTTCCCGAATCAAGCCTTTTATTCGACGGGCTTCCTCTACCTGACTGTGACGGCCAGGATAGCCGCTTCCGCGGAGGGGGGATAATATTGTAAGCGCGAATCTTAAACGTCCCGTCATCAGGCCATAGCTCAGTATTATGACTGGCCAATACCGCCTTCGTGTTTCGTCGTCGTCGCTGCATTGGGTGCGTCCATCATCATCTCATCTCTCGTCGTCTTTCTCGGACGCGCGATCATCGCCATCGTGGTTGATCCTGTTCTGGCCAGGGTACCGCTCGCCGATTAAACGTCGTCCGCCAAGTCTCCTGGCATTGCCTCTCAATATAAATATATATATATATATATATATATATATATATAGATATATATAGTTTGAAAAGATAAAAACTCCCACAGAGCGCAAAAAAAATAAGGTAGTAGAGACAGTCCTCTCCCTGAGACGTCAGTAAACCTATTTCTATTTTCTACGTCTTTCTCGTTTGTCTCGGCCTCTACTAACATTATATATATATATAAATAAATATATATATATATATATATATATATATATATATATATATATATATATATATATATATATATATATATATATATAGCGAATCAGCAAATCGGAAATGAGTGGCTCAACGAAATAAGAGAGTTCAACGCTGTTCGACCACTCTCGACATGTCGTAGACGCTCGAGTCATGGCCCGGGGGTTAAAAAGAAGGTTCCCTTCACCACGAGTAGTCCGAGTGGCGCTGGCTACCACCCCCCAGTGCAGGAAACAAAAATACCTTAACATAAATACCCGAGAAAATAGTAGGGAAACCGCCCCGCCGGTAGCGTAGTGGTTATCGCACCAGACCGGTATGCTGGAGGTCGTGGGTTCAGATCCCAACCAGCGGGAATTTTTCACCACCTTCTTTCTTACTCAAAAATTTCTTCATCTGTTTCTATAACCCACTACAACCTCCCCTTTGCTTTCCGAGGTTTTCTTGACTGCCAACCTTTATTTTCTACATATATAAATATATATATATATATATATATATATAAATATATATATATAATTATATATATATATATATATATATATATATATATATATATATATATATATATATATATATATATATATATATATATATATATATATATATATATATATATATATATATATATATATATATATATATATATATATTTTGTCACGGAACTCAATTATAGGCGGACAATGCCTCACCGGGGCATTGCCAAATTAAGGCTACGACGATGACGACGAGAACGAAGTTGCTGGCGCGGGCTCTCCAATGGAAGCCATGTGAATACTGTACATTAGATCATTCTGCCTTTTAATACATCGCTTCATCTTCAACATGCTTCGAGTTATTTGCTCTGCCGCTACGTAACATTTGGTGGAGCATGCGGAATGCAGCCCATACTGGCCCAAGCTTTGAATGTCATCGGCGTGGACGCAGCCGTCCACGTTAAGGGAGCCGCGCCGGGCAGCCCCATCTCCACCGTGACAACAGCTCGACCATGACCTCCGCCCCGGACCCCAGCCTGTGAGACGCCGACGGCGAAGACCTGCACAGAACCGCCATGACGAGATAAGCCGCGAATGTCGTATTCCCAGTCCCTCCGTCCGACCTGCCTCCTACAACCGTCGACGCTGTCACGCATGAAGACATCGCTGCAGCGGTGCCAGCATCCGCAAGAACATCATCGACATTCGTGGCGGCAAGCGATTATTCCTTGTACATTCTCATCGCATTCCTCATCTGCAACACAAATTCATCCTGCCACGGCTTCGACCGGGGCGGTCTCCCTTAAACGGGGGGTCATTTCGTGGAACTTACATATAGGCGGACAATACCCCAGAGGGTCATGACCCAATTACGACTATGACGATGACGACGACAACGAAGTAGCTGCGCTGGCTCCCTAATGGAAGCGATGTATATACTGTACATAGATCATTCTACCTTTAAATAAATCGCTTCATCTTAAACATGCTTCGAGTCATTTTCTCTGCCGTTACATAACTGTATATATATATGTATATATAGAGAGAGTAAAAAATGGGTATAGCTTCTAACAAAACTGTTAATTGGTCGACGTTTCGATCGGATGCCGATCTTTCTCAAGAAAGAGAAAGATTGGGGGTTTGGGGTCTTGAGAAAGATCGGCATCCGATCGAAACGTCGACCAATAAACAGTTTTGTTAGAAGCTATACCCATTTTTACTATTTGCTACGGCATCCAAAGACAGCCCTTCTCGCAATCAATGTGTATATATATATATATATATATATATATATATATATATATATATATATATATATACAGGGTGTCCCAGCTATCATGCACCAAGATTTAAAAAAAGAGAAATTGCGTAACTCGAAGAAAACCTAGTGCATAATGTGTGCGGTACTGTGAAGAAGCGGAGAGTAATTTTTTCGTTAATGAGACTTAATTAACTAATTGTAATTAATCATCTAAATCGAGAAATACTGTCCTAATCTCTAAAGTGTCAATGAGGCACTTGTAGGTAATTACGAGGGGCATCTAATTGCGCTATTTTCAGCGACGAACTAATTGCGTACTCATTTATTCTGACTGATAAAGAAACCCGCGAAATATGAAAAATAGCACGTGACGACGCTTACGCGCGCATTGTAAAGCAGCGTCCCCAAACAAAGCTGATTGAAAGCAACTGCTTCGCGTGTTACCCGCCCGAAGAGGCAGCGCATCACCTTGATAATAGCATGCATGCAAGGAGCAGCAGCAGCAAGATTCGCGCGACGCGTGTGCAGATAAGGAACAAACTCGGTCGCGATTTCTTTTTTCTTTCTTTTATCTATTTCATTCTGGCTAACTCAGAGGCAGCCTGTTTGAGGGCGTTGCTTTACGGTGCGCGCGGAGGCGCCGTCACGTGGTATTTTTCATATTTCGCGGGTTTCCTTTATCAGTCAGGATAAATGTGCACGCAATTAGTTCATCGCTGAAAATACCGCAGTTAGATGCCCCTCGTGGTTACCTACAAGTGCCTCATTGACACTTTAGTGATTAGGACAGTATTTCTCGATTTAGATAATTAATTACAATTAGTTAATTAGGTCTCATTAAAGAAAAAAATACTGCCCGCTTCTTCACAGTACTGCAAACATTATGCACCTGGTTTCTTTCGAGTTACGCCTTTACTCTTTTTTTAAATCTTGGTGCATGATAGCTGGGACACCCTGTATATATATATATATATATATATATATATATATATATATATATATATATATATATATATATATATATCAGAGAGAACGATGAAGGTTCATTGAATTAATACAGAACTAGGAGTAGCAGGTCATAAACGCTAAGGAAAGAAAAGGGGACAATGCGGTATGTCATTTGTTATCCTTGAAACATGTATAGATCTTGCAAACGAAAAAAGTTAAAAAAAACATGCCCGCAGGGTGGAGTGGAATCCGAACCCCAAACCCCCGCTATGCTACCGGCTGAATGTCCTCCCCTCGACGTTCTCCGGTATTTATATAAGGTAATTGTTTCCTGCGTATGGGGTTTGTTAGGCAGCGCCACTCCGACTTCTGATAGTGAAGGCGACCCTTTTTTAACCCCGGGGCCATGCCTCGAGCGTCTACGATATGTCGAGAACGGTCGACATTAGTATGGTGATGGACTCTCATAATAAGTATGGTAATGGGCTCTCGCTGAGGCCAAAGTCATATTTTGATAGATGGAGCAACGTATTCCCATTTTGACAAACATTTGCGCCGTTGATCCGGGGACAGGAAAGAGCCGAGAACGGACAACGACAGGGTGCATGCGGTGAGAAGTGATGTCAAACCAAGCCGTTCCGTTGGCACAGCGTTCTAGCTGCCGCCGGCATGTTGGTTTGGAAGCGACGGCTGCTCGCCGTGTCCTGGCATCGAAGCGCCTGTAAAATTAGCTGTGAAGCCAGTGCAGGTCCACGTAGGAGAATAATAGTATGAAATAGGAATTACGGCGGAAGATTGCAGCCCTGAAACATGTGCTTGTTGGTACATCGTGTACGTATGAAATCACACAAGGAATAAGAAACGCGCAGAGAAGACACAAAAAGTGCTTGTATTCGTCCTTTCTGACCGTACTTCGTTCCTACAGTGCTGTTGAACTTTCAGGGTGTGCCAACAAACCAAACATTTAATATAGCTTTGTCCAATTGTAGCGTCTGTTACTTTGTCCGTGGCCGTACCTCGTTTGTTATGCAGTCTAAACTTCCACGACACAACGCAGGTAGCTGTTAACAAAACAGTGAAGGGCTGCAACTGCCGCTTCTGCAGCTTGCAAATCTGATAGCGTAGAAGGTTCCACTGGGATCCGTTGACTTCCAGGGAGAAGACAGAAGCTTCCATGATGGTGAGGAGCGGTAATTGAGGTTTGTGCTTTATGGAATGTCGAGAGGATGCCAGTGAAGAGTAAGAAGCAATGTGCGCTCATGCGGCATAAGACATGACCTCTTGTCTCGACTCCAATGACATGACTCCAATGTATTGCGCACTATCATGAAACTAATAAATTTTGATTTGAAATTGATAATAAACTTTGATTTGATGATGGTGCTATCCAAGAGAGACTGGCCGAAAACCAATAAATATACTGGCTTGCGAAAGCAGGGCGATGGCTGGCGATGGCGATGGACCGTGATCTCCTCCAAGAGATTCCACAGTTAAAAGCAAAGCACCATCGTTCCGGTGTGAAAAGTCCAAGCGAAGAATGCTTGAATTTGTGCTTCGGAACACTGATCAATACTTACTCATAGCGCTGAGCACCACATTTTTTAGGGAGGGCAATTAGATGTTCAGACATTTAAGTAAAATTCCCCTAGTCCATCTTCAAGCGCATGTATTTATTATCCCTATTGTATGATAAGGTCACAACCGTCATTGGTGGAAATAATTTAGATAATGAAAGGTTGCCTTCCTGTAAAATTTGAGATAGAACTAAGGAGGGTTCAAGATAAGAAAATTTTTGTTTTTCTTTATTGTTGGAAAACCACGTAAAACTTGAGAAGTACAGAAGTTAGGACAGCTGGTTCCTTTATAGTATTTCAGTTCACATAATTTCCTATATCTTCTACGTGTTTAAGCCTTCACTCAGAGAGTAATTTCATATTCGAAGCAGTAGTTTTGGAAACTGTTTAGCAAAACAGGCCAAAGGGCTCCTTTCGAAGCCTTATGGCCGACGCGCAGTGCGCAAACGTGATGGATACTTGTTGTTGATTGATCATGTAATTTTTTGTTTGGTACAATAAGGGCATACGTTTTCTGATATACAGGTGTGTTAGGTAGTCGCCAGTGCTGCCTGAAATAACCTAAAAGAGAAAAGCCTGAAATCTGCTCACGCATGCGTCGAGTGAGCTTCTCTAGATTACCCAAGCTGCTAATGCACTGTCTTTTAAAAAAAAAAAAACTGAAAGCGTACGGGCATCATTACACCGTCTTCATGTTGCTTCCGAGTGAAGCGCGAAGCTTTTCTTGTCTGCCCACCTAGCTCTTCTACATCGCAGGAAGATAAGCCTCTTGCTCCTCTCGACACTGATTCTCCCGGGTCTTTCCCTACCTCTGCTTCGCACGTAAATTTGCTGAACAAAACTTGGAATCAAGGCGGCCACCCTCATCATTTATACGCGGCCCTAATCCAAAACACACAGGAATAAATTGGCCCCTTCATCAGCTCGGAGAGCTCAAAATCACCGTCTCATTAGCGGAGTTATCGGAATACACGTGGCACCGGATTTTAGGCCCATTGAAAGTGAAAGCAAGATGTGAACACGTTAATAAAACAAAATGAACTCTGTAAAATTACGACGGCCAGCTGTGCAAGCAACATGTCGACCCCCCATTTGGTGCAGCTCGAGAAACTTGAAACCGGCCGTCAACTTCTGCCACTCCTAGTATGAAGAAAGTCCTCTTCGTTGGGGCGTTTTACCTGCTTACTTTTCGTAAACCCATAGCGGAATTTTGTTAGATTAATTTCACCTGACTTAGAAGGCATTTCGTTTGTTTTTGCGCTCTATTTGTGTTCCTGCTAAGGCCTACTCACGGTCGTCCGTATTTTAACGCAATTTTCGTGCTAACGTGGACCAAGTAATAAAAAACAAATCCACTACAGGTTTTTTTTTAAGTGAACCTAGGGTGGTAGGTGTAAACTTTAGATTTTACGGATATGCATACAGATGTGTTTTTTTAACTGGAGATCAGGATATCTTCTTATCAAAAACAAGAACTGTAAGAAATGGGTAATGTCTGGAAACTATTACAAGCTCTACGTTGGATACACGTAGGAGGGGTTCGTATTCGTCACTTTGGATAACCAGCAGGCCAGCTAGATTCAAGGGAACGAACTCCTTCCTATACAAGTTTTCCTGAAAGAAGAGTGCAAGAGTTCGTTACTACCCTTAACCTACACCTGTATTGTCTGCAAAGCACACTCAATGGTATGAAATAATTTTCTGCAGTTGAATATTGGCTAGTACAAAATTACCAATAAACAAACAAAGCATCCAGCCTATCAGTGAATTTTAGCTTTCAAGTAAAGCTTATGTGTTGCCAAAGTTGTCTTTATTACGCCCGAGTAGCAGCTAAACTCCGAAGAGTTAAAAATAAAGCTGAATTTACATAGCGCACACTTTGCAGGAAAGGTGTAAATACCTGCGTTTCACATAAAACGAGCATGTGTACGAAATTTCGGCGCACGTTACAGATTCCCAGGTTCCCAAACTTAATCCGGAGCCCTCCACTACGCCGAGCCTCACCGCCTCCGTTGCGTCGGGGTGTTAAACCCAACAACCAATCAATCACATACAGCTGGCATAAATAAACCGGTGTAGAGCAAAGTTGTCGCCCTTAAGAGCTAGTGTTTTGTGTTTAATTATAATAGGGCCTCTGGTGTGACGTGCTGGCTTCTTTTTTTCTCTAACCTTAAGAGTTTCAGTTCTCTAGTGGCTTTTTGGATGGTGTCTTTCACGTCTAAGCACGCGCAAATCACCGGTCGTTTCTTTACACCTCCACGGGCCGGATAGCACGCGGAGCCAGGGTTCATGGATTCACTGATCACATGCACGTGCCCGTGGAAGATTCAACGTGGACGCCTCACGGCGCGATGAGGCCTGGAGGCTGTCTTCGGTGGGCGAGCCTTTTCGGTTGGTGTGCTGCAAAGGCAGTAAGATGCCCACGAACCAAGAGGAAACCGAAAGCCTATCGTTTGTCGTCTCGAATAAAACTCTAGTCCTCTCCAATTTTATTGATTTAATTAGCTGGGAAGTGTCCTCAATTGCAAACTAAAAAGTAACGTCTCTTTTTTTGCAATCCCAGAAGTGCAGCCAGCCAATCTGGTTATCCTCCTTCACAAGGTGGAAGTGCAATAAATGTTTTTTCAGTATTTCAGGACCTAAAACATGGCTTAGATCATGTGCGATTTCTGTTTCTAACCCAAAATAATTTCACTGAGTGTTCGCGGAAATATCGCGTTTAGCCTGAGCCCCCTCTTTCTGTGAGGTAGGATACTGCTTTATTGTGAGCCATTTTAAAAGACTTGAGTATACCATTCACTTATGACAAGGTGTTGTCGACGTGCAAGATCGTAATGGTCATTACAAGAAATACTATGGTGAATCAAAATTTACGTTTAGATAATACGACGCGATCGTTAGAAACGAAGAGATAGAAACAAAATTAAAACTGGAATGGAGACACAATAAACAGTAGAAAATTTGTTGCTGTGTAGCCACCTAAAGACATCAAAAGAGTACTAAGGTGACTCAGGTTTTACCAGAAACCTTTGTCAAAATATAACGAGATTACAAAGGCACACTGAAGGTTGCCTTTAGGGCATTGAAATAAGGTCAAAGCGGGGTACTCTCATAACTCCTAATTTAGTTCTTAAACGTGATGTGATACACTTGGAGGCTATTTCTCTCTACCTAGCCCTAGTTGGGATTTCTCTCAACCTCGCGCTGTTTTTTGGAGCTTCATCTTTAGTATTGTACCTCTACAGATACACCCACTATGCGGAGAGTTGATTCAGTACTATATAAATGAGCCCTGCGGTTGGAGTAAACAAATTCTTTGAATGTTGAAAGCTTGTACACAGCAATCGGGGCATCTTGCAGTCCACTTTCTGTTCTCTGTCTTGTTTTTTGCAGCCCCAACCCCCCTTGTATTGACCACAATTTCGCTTTAGAAATGCAGAGCTGAGTCTGACAGCTTAGTATAGTTGAGACCGATGACGCACTCGTTTGTTGTGGGGCGTAACGGCGTCGTATAGGCTAAGGCTCGAAAGTAACGATGAATATTCCACTCATTTGTATCTGCGATTCCGCTCATTTCCATCTGCGATTAAACATTGAAAAACATGTTCGTTGTCACAAAATGACAATCGTGTTGACTGCATTAGAGCTTTCGTTTTTCTTTAAGGCGCGTAGTTACTATCAAAGCTCACTGACTGTATCATTTTCTGCACAGAAAACAAAAGGATCGCACAAACAACTTTGGATTGCCTTCGCATTTTTCGGCACACATGATTACTCAGTAAGTGATCAATCCAAGTTGAATCGTAGGTCATGCAATCCTCAAATCACTCAAACGCACCGGGATCATGTCAAGAAACCAGAATTATAGGTATTAGGTTGAGGCGGAGAAACAAATGACGCGATTGGGGGAGCGAGAAAAGAGAGATAATGTATGTGTAGAACCTCTCTGAAGCCTGCGCACGTCGGTCCCCATCCTTCCCCATCAATATACCACTACGCGACATTGTCTCTGCTGCGCCTCAGAGCAATCGCCATTGTCTTGCATCCTACTTCCAATTTCCCGCGTAAGCATGAGCCCACCGGGCTTCCTCCTGGTCATCGTAGTTCCAGTAAACCTGTGCCTAGATAACCGTCCTTGACGCTCTGTTCTGCTAAAGCACTTCTGTACAGGTTAGCTTAATAACAATCGCTAATAGTAAATTTTGTGGTGTTAGAGCACCGTGAAATGACGAGGCTAAAAAATTTTTAATGGTGGTGTTGGAAACTACAAATTAACAACGCTCAGAACAGCAAATCCTAGCTCACTATGCAAAAAAATGCATGAATTCTGGTTTAGATGCATCCAAAAAGGATCTCTTTCCGAATACAGTGCGACACTTCTCTAAGCAGCACAATTTAAAAAAAATAGGGAAAATAAAGGTAAACAAGTCACAACTGCTAAAGCTATAATTTAGCCTCATTTGGTAGATGCGCATCTGCACATATCTTTTTCCGAGCTGCGTTTTCTTAAGAGGCCTGTTTTGAAACAACGGGCTTGTTGAAGCGCAAAAGGAGACAAGAGAGCTACTCCAAGCGGATCTTACGGAAAAC
The DNA here is from genome assembly GCF_048455015.1 of Haemaphysalis longicornis. Classification (NCBI taxonomy): domain Eukaryota; kingdom Metazoa; phylum Arthropoda; class Arachnida; order Ixodida; family Ixodidae; genus Haemaphysalis; species Haemaphysalis longicornis. The sequence goes on from NW_027526385.1 coordinate 22,435,927, forward strand.
AAATGGTAATGGGGAATTCCGGTACCCCTGGAACGTGTCCGCGGTATTTTATTTCTTACGAATGGAAGATCACGAGCAAAGCTTTAAGAATAAGCAAAAAAAAAAGAAGATATCATTCAGCCAAACACGAATTGTCTTGTGATGCGTGAATGGAAGGGGCTGGCATTTTAGCCGAGAAGAGCGTGTAGAAGGCGATGTGCTGGGATAGCATTGTCAGTCTCATCTGCCTGACCAGATTCGGACAGGATTCGTCTCTGGAGGACGTTCTCTGACGTGTGGAGTCCAATGTTCTATTATTTTCTCATCATTCAAGTGCTCTGGGTGAGATCTATAGTCGTGCGTCCTGGACAAGATGGCAGTGAATAAGCTTTGAGCGAGAAACTGCGCGGAGTTGGATAATCCGGGTAACTGTACCCAAACGAAAAAAGTCGTATCAAATGAGGCTTCTGTTGCTTTTTTTTCAAGAGCAGAAGAAGAATTAGAAAAAAAACTTCATCATTGTAGCTTGACAAATCCCACTACCTCTTATTAATTGGTCCAGCGGAATCTAAAAAGTGATGCTTCACATGGGGGCGCCTTTGGACACATTATTGATATGACCAAGACGGTTAATGCTCATCATAAGTAGATATTTTTTATTTTTTTCATTTATTCTTTCTTCTGTGTTACCTGCACCTGTTGCCATCTCTTGACAGAAAATACAAGCGGGCTACTTTTGCTTAGTGCGGTTTGCTAGTTGCGGAGTTGCGGGTATCTTTTCTTCCTTGGTTACATACCATGAAACTTACGGGGCACAGTTTCTGAGCTTGTGATACCCTAGTTTTTCTGGAGGCTGCACTCTTCTTACATCATATATCTCTAACGCCAGATACCAAAACTCACCTAATATATGCAAGTGCCAACTATTTCCCTGATGGAAGTATATCTCGGGCAGGTTTTTCTATTGCTTTGAAAACAAAACCAAAACGAAGCAAAGAGTGAACCAGCGTCGTAGCGACTTCAGTCGGAAGGGAGGCACCGCTTTCATCACCGTGAGGGGTGTTTTATTTTTGAAGGAATGTGCACCACAAGGAACCTGCGCCTACCCTGCTGGCTCCCGCCTTCTGACATGTGCTGCTCTAATCAGGTACTTTGTTTTATAGAGAGCTGTTTTGTAGGGAGTCACGTTCGAGTCGTGTCCTTGTTGTCGTTGCCTAAAATGTGATGGAGATGCATCCCCCTGCTGAATGGGCAAGTAAGGTGAGCTACACATATACCGACTACCAACAACGAAGCTTGCAAGTCTACACATGGACCGGTGGCACTATCACTATGCTTTCACGCAAATTTCCCTTGACGCGCAAGAGGCGCCTGTCTGTCGTGGTGTTGATAACTAAGCGACGTCACTTCGCCATCTTAAAAAACACAGAGCCACAGAGGAGGTGTTTGTAGACTAAAATATCCATTGCAGTGTTGAGACAACCAAGAGTGGTGCATATTCAAGGGGCGAGAATGTTTGCCCAAGCTGTCCAGGAAGATGAAGGCTTTTGGCAACATAAAGTGCCGAGCTCAACTCTACGCCAGTATGCCTGTAGGTAAAGACATGGGTTCGGTACACATGTTACGATTTCCCCTTTTATTGAATTTTGGGAACAAATTATCGTGTGTCAGCCATATATAAACATGTTGCCTTTATGGGCTGTGATACACACCGTTCAACAGTCGATTCACTGTTTGAAAGCAAAGCTTTACTACTTTCGCCCAGCGGTGTCGCGGACGATGCGGAAGTTATTGGCCAGCCCATACACCCCCGGCGACCCACCCCTCTATGGGCATCGCGTTATTCACTGGGCCGCTGTCGGCGCTGCGTACAAGGCCCCAAATTTAGTAGCTCTGCTCAGATCGCGGCTGCTTCCGTCGAGGCGGCGACGGAGCGGCCCCTCAGGTATTCGAAAGCCGGCCAAACCCGCAGCCTCTCACGTATTGGCCACTGGGGCGCCTCGAGCGATGTGACTCATCATGCACCGCGTTCGCCGTGAAACAGAAACGCCGCGCTTGCCGAGAATGAAAACTAGGGCGGGCCTCCTCCTGTGAGCGTTGCACGGGACCAAACGGCTTTGAGCCGGGGTCGGCAAAACAGCTACATCAAAGGTTAACCAAGCGAAACCAATACCCAACCAGACTACGCCAAGCCTTTGCTTTGAATATCCTTATACAATGTTAGCTGAGCTAAGCCGCTTTAATTTTCTTTTTTTTTTATTCTTTGTGTGGCCTCATGTATAGTACAGAATTGCGAGAAGAGCATTGTAACGACAAGCGTCGACCCGCCGAGCAGCCTGGCGTGTTTTGAAATGAGCAGGTCAAGTTGATTTTTCCACAAAATGACTAAATATTCTGCAACTTGTAAGAAATATCCTGATCATGACTGCATTTTGATGTGCATGCAATTCCTGTACACATCCTTTACTGAGGACTTCCTCAAAGTTTTAATCACATTAGGCCTTGACGGCGTTAGAGCATTGAGGGCTATCTTCCCGCTGACGTCATCCGCCACTCCTGCAACGCTCATTTCAACGAAGCTGTCAAAAAATGATCCTTTCCGTAATTTCCCTTTTCTTGTGCGCCAAAAGCCTTTGTTTTGGCGTATGGGATGTTTTAAAGAAATAAATTGTATTTGGATGTGTGCAAATAGGATTTTGGACCGTCATACGGCTGCCGAGGAAATACGGACAGCTTGTTCTCGTCAGAATAAGTTTTTATTTTCCCTATTTTTATAGTTGCGGTGTTCCTATAGTGATTCCATTTTACCAAAAGTGGTGAGCAACCTAACGGCCCTTCGGGGGAAACGCTTTGCTACCATGTGCCGAATATCTGGGTAAGGATTTGTAAAAAGGAGGGAAGGTAAGTAACTTCCATAAAGCACGTGACGTACACGGAAAGTATACAAATGAGAGGGTGACGTAATAATTGCTCTCTACCCAGAGGCGGTGGAGTCTTATTTAAATCTTGTCTTTTTGCATGCTTCTCGCTTTCGCTAGTGATTCATTTTTGTCAGCTCAGCACGCTTAAGTAAGCAGTTGCCTTTACGTGTTCCGTAAAAACAGGACGTGCAAAGAACACCTGAGACGTTTGTTCTTTTTGACCTAATATTGCAAAACAGTTAGGCTGGCAACAAATTTTGTGGTTTAGACGTACAATTTGGAGTCAACAAAAATTATTGCAACGCTTTTAGTCTCTCCGTTTCGAGCAAGAAGAACCAAAACTCTAGCGAAAAACGTTTGGGTAAACTCTATGTGTGTCAAAAGGCTCATTCCGAACGAACTAGGCTTTGAAGGACTTGAACAACACAATAACTATTAGGAAGCTTTTTGTGTTCCAAGATATCGTCACAAAATACGTATGCTTAAAACGTGCGACAACTTCGAATCAAATCAAAGCAAATCGTTTATTTTTATTTCTTTTAAAAAAGGGGGCACAACCGCGAAAAGCCACTGTTACAAGCGGCTTGACGAGGCGGCTGCCCCGGTTTCCGGCAACAGAAGATATCACGACCGTATGCGATTTTGATTGATTGTGGAGTTTAACGCGCCGACGCAACGCAGGTGATGAGGCGCGCCGTAGTGGAGGGCTCCGGATTAATTTTGACCGCCTGGAGATCTCTATCGTGCGCCGAAATCTCGTACACACGGGCGTTTTTGCTTTTCGCCTCCATCAGAAAAGCGGCCGCCGCGGCCGGGAATCGAGCCCGTGACCTCGTGCTCAGCAGCGCAACGCCTTAGCCACTGAGCCCCGTATGCGATTTTATTGCATTACACATCTTGGGGATTCACCAACGGAAAAAAGACACACACACACACACACACACACACACACACACACACACACACACGCTCATACAAAAGATAAATAAAAGGAAGACATAGTAATCAAATTAAATAACAGTCATGCCATACTTAGCGGAAGGGGAAATGGTAATAAGTATACAATTGATACAATATTGGGAAAAGAAGCACTATAAACAATAACTTTTTTTCAAGAAGTGTAATCAAATTTTTTTATTGAAGGAAGGCTGTATACATAAAACATTGGTAACAGTCACTAATAAGTACTTCATACAATTGCTAATTTCTCAAAAAAAAACTGACACACAAGGCTTCTTCAGGAAACAAAGAGTGCTTTTAGATTTTTCGGACTGCGCTTGTCATTCAGGCTACGTGGCGTACATACAAAAAACAACCACGTAAATGTTACACAGGCCCTCGGATCCGTTCGTTCGAATTTGAGACAATGGGAGGCTGTCAAGGCCATATTATGACCTCATGACTCCCCTTTTTCTTATTATCATCGGAGCTGTTCAACAAGCCATAAGCTCGCCCTCGCAGGAAAAAATACCAAGAAAATGCCGAGTGCTCGCGAACACAGGCCGCGCGTTGACCGCCGTGCTTCCCCGGCACGCTCAGTGGCGTTAGCAAAAAAAAACTGGCATAAACCACAAGCAGTGAAAAAATGGCGAGTGCTTGTGAGCGTGCGTCTCGCAGAAACCGCCGAGTTCTCGACTCGCGCAGTAGCTTTACCAAAAAAAAAACTCCATCGCTGTCTTCAAGCACTAGCGCATGTAAAATAAGACTCCACCACTAATGATTACGAAAACACACCCTGCATTGTAGAGGTCACCACGGCCGCCGCATTCTAATAGGAAACATGGCTACTAGTGTGGCACTCCTTCCCGAGAAGACTTGCAGGTCCCGCCACCTTTGTCTCGAGTCGATGACAAAGAGCTGGTGGTAGTGTACATTTCTGAGGATATTTTTGCATCCAACACTTGCCTTGAAGAAGACGGCCTTTTCAATGCATATGACGACGATTACTAGCACCGACTATGTTAATAAATAATGTTACTGAAACTTCGCTGTGTGCCAGCCGATGATCGCCTACAATAGCTTCGTCATTCAAGTCTTGCGCGTGTGTGCACACTTCCATGAATTTTTGGGAGAAGAAAACATCGGCAATATTTTGAAGGCAAACTTTAATAATCTTACGGCAGCCGTTGTACGCCAATGCGCCCTGCAGGAAAGCCAGCTTTGTATGGCGACGATAATGATCTTGGGTAAAGTGACAGAATAAACGCTTCACGTGGCCTGAATTGAACCAGGGTTCCCGGCGTTATAAAGCTGGCGTCTGTCTACTTATTCTATTTCCACATGGTTGAAACAAACGCCAAACATCAGGTACGAATTCGCGCCGTACATCCCAAACCCACGCCTTAGACCTGCAGAGTGAACACCGGAGATTTGCTGTGGGTATTCCAGAAAGTAGTGCGTACCTCCAGAGTACCACATACTCGTAATGTAAGATTAGCCACCCAAAGAATCCATCACAAGAAGGCTTGGCGTCCAACAACCGTCGTTGTTCGACGGAGAGGTGCATGATTTTTAATATACCTTAAAACTGCCAGAAGTAGCCTTCAGCCGTTCCGGTGAGTTGCGTTTGGAAGCTTACGTCACGAAGTTGAACAGTGTCTAGAGAAGCAAGAAAGTCTGGGTGAAATGGGATGCCCGGACAGATGGTTGAGGTGTAAGCGGCAGAAACCAAGAACTTGGGAACAAGTCTTCGAAGTTCTCTTCTGTGTTTGATAGACGATGAGTGATCAGCTAGTTTTGCTGTTAAGGAGTATCGAACTGCCAGAATGTGCCTGTCTGCTTTACTACAGTGTGGTAATGACATTCTGTGAGGTAAGAACTGTCTGGGAAGGGAGCGGGGCTTTGTAATCAATCATTGCTAGCGTCTTGGTGACACCTTGTAGCTGAGAAACAGAGTCGACGTCAAGCGAATGCAGATTTCTCATTACGAAACTGGTCGCCAGATGTATAAGTCGGAAAGGTTTCGACTGCTTCCCTTGACTCAACAAGGTGCTGAGCCAGTTGGCTTTTTCTTACACTGATTGTGTAAGGCTGTTTTGTTTTTGGGTTCTTGACCATTTTCCCACTCGCTCATGGTAGCTGTTAGGATATAAGTTTAAAAAGAACTCGCACACTTTGCAGTGTCAGAGAAGTTATTGCGTGGAAAATTTCTAACTAGCTGAGCTCATCCCGCGAAAAAAGAGGTGAAAAGGTTTGTAAGTATATTTTATGCTTTGCCTCCGCTCTTACGGTTTCGTTTTAATCTAGGGATAAAGAATATTTGGAGCAGCAAGGAACTAAACAAATCTGTCATTGTAAGTTACGTTTACGTTCTGGTATTTTTTTATATAAAGAGCCGGTACACATAAGTATATATCAAGATCACCATTTTCAAAAGAAGGCGATCAATAAATACAAAAGAAACGGAATAAATATGCTGAGCTGAAGTCTGGATTCAGATTAGCATTTTGCGGTAGACAGAGGTGTCTGTGCTCGTTTTTGTTTCCTATATTTCTAGACCACGCGGAGCCTGTTACAACTAGAAAAGTTGCATAAAGATAATCAATTGCCTCTGGGGAACACTTTGGAGGTGTTTAAATTGTGTCGTAAAAAGATGGTGATAGTCAAAATATGTCTCTGTCAAGCTTTTTTTCAAGCAAATACCGTTAAGGAAAATTTCATTGTTAGAACCATTATATAAAACAGCCCAAAAGTTGAGAGTAAAACGCACCAGTGTTCAAATTTCAATACATACCATACGAGATTCGTTCTTGGAAAGTTATCATGCATGTGACAGCAATTATTAAAACTTTGAGCCATATTTCAAACAAAACAGCTGAACTACAAATTGCCCGCAAGAGGTGTAATAGTAGCCGCAAAGGTACTGAATCCTACCGAAAAGACATTCTCGGCTAGCTCTGGCACAATATGCTGAGTAAAGCCTCATTACAAAACGCACCAAACACAATTCGGAACTTTTGGTACTCACTATAACGACACTGCTTATAGCGACGTTGCACCCAGAAATCCAGGGTAATCTCCAATGCAGTGGCGATGGCCCACTGCAGTGGGTCACTGCACTACCCTACCCTAAATTGCACTGCACTACACTGCAGGCTCCGCCCATTCATATAAGTGTTTATAAGTGTATTAAAATATTCTAAGTGTTCCTTTTGCCGAACGGCGCACGCATATTGGGCGCCGGAAAAGCGCTGAGGAGCAATTGCGCTTCCCGAGGAGGTGACGCTATATCTAGCGTTGAACCCGATTTAAGCAATTATATGACAGAGAGACTGGCTGTAAGCTGCCTTCGTCTCACATTGCGCGGCATACAAAGAATTATGCTTTAGAGGATAAAACCTGGCGTTTGAAACCAATTTGGAGACGAAATTGAACCAAGTTCTTTAATAACGCATAAATATTGTGATTTTTTTATTTATATTTTTTAAATTGAGGCAGTTTATCTTGAACCAGTTTTATTTACTTAACACTTGCTTTTTCACCATCTCTTGACAACTTACTTACATTGACGACATGAGACGCCAACACGAGACGCCGACAGCTGGACTCCTAGGTTGCTTCACTCCTAATAAGAAATCTGGCAAAGAAGACAGCATCTTGTGCTTAGAACCAAATTCAACAGCCCGTTTCGTTCTCATCACTAATTGGTAAAATATTGAATTTTCAGTATACCACGAGACATGTTCTTGAAAACCAGGACCTCTCGAGTGTTGTGTTCACAAAGACGCAGGTTCGATCCTCTGCCACGGCGGCCGCTATTCTGGTGGCGGTGAAAAGCAAAGATGCCAGTGTGTACGAGATTTCGGCGCACGTTAAAAATCTCCAGGTGGTCAAAATTAATCGGGAGCCCTCCACTATGGCGCGCCTTATCGCCTGACTTGCGTCGGCGCGCTAAACCATACAATTAAGTGAAATAGTATTTTCTTGTTTCAAAAAAAACTAAAAATTGAACCAGAGCTTCGAGATAATTCAGGTAAATAGATGGAGGCTTTCAATTTCGGTGATATGAAATTTAACATGAGGAGAATCATTTGTCGTTTTTGTGGGTGGATAGCTCAGGGGCATTTTTTGTGCAGACGGGTTAAATTGGAAACGCCATGGCGGGAAAATACGCATCTTTTTCGCAAAGCGGTGGTTTAAACTTCGCAGGCGTTCTGCGAGAAAAACAACGTAAATGAGTTTATCCTCACGCCTTGTGGCGTTTGGGGTAATATATTAGAGCAGCGTTCACGTATTTCTTGCTATACACCTAAAATAAACGAACCTAAAATAGTCCATCCAACATTTAAAAATAGAAATGTGCTGTATAAAATTATATGCGGCTTAAAACAAAATAATTACGACTTAATGTATAAAAGTGACCAAAATATTCATGAAACAGTGAAACAGCCCTTACACGTAGGCTGTAAGGGAAGGCACCGATACGAGCGCTGACTTATCAACTGAGCAATAGTTATGGCTTCCGTAACTATAAAGAGAAAATATGACGTCACACCCCTGCATGAAAAAGAAACACAAACAAATGCACAAAATGCAGGAACATGTGCTAAGCCATCCTCACTCCAATCGCATGTTTATTAACCCAAGTTCTTTCTTATGCAAGGCTACCGAGAGGGTGCTCACGCAATCTTCGCCACGCTGGGATACCTCCAGGCCTCGTAGATTTCGCGTAGGCGTGTAACACGAAACGTCTTGAGCACCTTGGTGTCTCCCAAACGCGGCGATCACTTACAGGCATTGCAGTGCGTTGCCAAGTTGCTTCCTGTGTCGACGTTCAGGGAATACGCATGCTCCTTCAGGCGCTCGTCCGGGCAACGCCCGGTCTGTCCTGCTCACACGCGACCACAATCGAGGGACATCTCGTACACGGTGCTGTCGCGGCAAGCCACGAAGCGCTTCGCGTGCATTGTCATGAATCGCACCTTTGAGCGCCCAGGCCTGTTCACCTTTCCACACAAACTTCCGAGTTTGTTTGGGGGCGAGAACACGGTCCAGTACATGGCCCGCGACCGCTCTGGTTTCAAAAGTATGGCTTCGTAGTTCCGGCTTTATATCCCGCACCCCTGGGAGGTTGTGCCCGTGTTTTGTTGGCACGCTACTTATACCAAAATCTCTATTTATTCATCCCGTAACTTCCTTCAAGCGAAATGTAATCCAGGCAAACTGAAACTTTTCCAACCAGGCCTACTATCCAATCACTTTACCGGAGCCTTCAAGCCCATTGTAGCTTCCCGCCCACTATAAAACTGACTTGCAAGGTTTACCGCGAAGCAACTTGCGAAAAGGTAAAAGTGATTTTTAATGAATACAAGGCAGAGTTTTGAAATTAGGGGAAATATTATTTTTCGAGGCTGATGTATGAAACTATTGCTACAAATATTTAGTAGAGCCCTCCTCTGACGTCTCGTGGATACGCAAGCCCGAAACCCAAATCTTTGTTGCCCTTTCCGCTTTCTTGAAGGCACCATTTGGGCTAACTTGTTGACAGATTGCGTTAGGATAAAAAAGCACGACTATGCTTTTCCGCTGAAATAAATGTTTAATTACCTTTCCTCTAAAGATCGCTCTCCTTCTTGCGTTTTTTCTTTCACCAAACAAAAAGAAACACCTCCGAATAACTATTGTTAATGGTGAACCCAAGCTCTGCATTGTAATCAGGGTTTTATTTTTCTGCCAGTCCCCGGTGTACGTACAAAACCTATTTGTCGATTAGTTTTCGAATGCCCAATGAAAGATTCTGCCTCATTGGAAAAAACCTTACAGAAAAAGTGTCTTTTTCGGCTATATTAGTTACTGGACTGTAACAGGTACAGTTGAAAGAATACCGGTGCTCTACTAAGTCGAAATTTCTGTTTCGACACCGCCGCAGAAAGTTTTTCAGACAAGAAGGATTTCTAATTTGAAATGTTTGGTTGGGTTTAATTATGTAGAACTTTTCCCAGGCGTATTAACTAAAACACCCTAGTCCGCAAAAATTCGGATGCTCTACTTCTAGCTGAGGCAGTTATTCCTCCTGGCGCTTTAGTCAATCGTATTCGTTGAAATCACTTCTCAGAGCTATCAGCCGACAAAAAGCTGTTGCTTTTGAGTGTGGATTTAGGGTCGCTTGGACCATGTCAAAATTGAGCAATCGCATAGACGCCCGCATTCTAACGCGAGGGATTCAGGTTCGATTCCGGCCACAGGAAGCGTTTGTTTGCTTTCGCTTCACAGGCGGTTATACATCATCATCGGCAGAGAAAGTTGACTTTCCGGTATGGCATAATGGCTTACAATCGCAACAGTTAGGACACTAAATATTCGCTTTAGGGTGGATCCCGGGGCCCCGATTGAACCTTGGCCTATCGCTTTATGAAGCCGGCGTGTATCCGATTGCTCCATTTCGGCATGGTCGAAGCGACCACCAAGCAGCAGGCGCCAATTCGTACAGTACACCCCAAACCCAAACGTTAGGCCTACCGAGTTCACAGCCTAGAGTTGCCGTGGGTATTTTAGGAAAGTAGGGCGTACCTCCAGAGTAGCGCATACTCGCACTGTGTGATGGGCAAACCAAATAATGTATCACGAGTAATTTTCGCGTTCAAACATCGTCGTCGTTAGACGGGGGGTTGCAAGATTTTACTATACTGACAAAATATTCTAACATTCTCAAAGCACGTCCTCACGATGTGGGATCCTCAGAGGCGCAACAGAATTTATTTAAAAATGGCACCAACAGCACCTCCAAGTTTTCCCGACTAGTCGCTACAAGTTCACTACGACGCACAGGAGAATTCACACCGATATTTTTTTCTTAAAAACGCGTGGTAAAGTTTTTTGATGTAGTTACCTGCAAATATAGCACATAATGACTTCAATTCATCTGCAGTTGAGTATACGTCCTAATCGAGCGGCTTTAGTTCAAATGGCATTGCGCATGCATTTTATTACATTTGTCTACGTCAAGTAAGTCGTCTACCATTCCGTTTGTGCGCACGTATTTGGTTTCTTTTTCCACATATCACAGCGATATTTCAGCCTGAAGTCCACTCTGTTAGTATAATTGACTCGCGTTTCAAAGAATCTGTGCAAGAGACAACAATTAAAAACAATTAAACGAAAAATTACAAGTGGCGTTTCTCAAAACACCTATTCTGCTGAGGAAATTTTCTGCCGAACTATTTGAGTGTCCAAAAACATTGTTTGTTAGTTGTTTGTTGGTGACATATACATATTCTAAAGCATAAAAGTTTTCTCAGGAAATTTGATTTTTAACGCGTTTTTCTGTAGAAAATAGTTAAAGATTGTGTTTGTGCTATCAAAACATTTTAAAAAGCAACGGTTGTTGCTACCATTATCATTCTGGTTCCGAAGAAAGCCTGAGTCATTAACAACTATACAAGATATTTCAGGACTGTTCTTGTAAAAAAATATCTGAAAATGTTCCTTATGACAATAAAAAGCTAAAAACTCGAGCATTTTGTTACTTTTTTAGATTTTGGTATAACACTTTGCACACATTTAGTGGATTTTTATTATACGTACGCTCGAAAATTTTGAACTAATTCCTCAAAAAGAAGCGAAGTTAGATCCAGACGTAGTTGGACACCTACGTCTATTATCCACACACCCTTAAGCACCTGTACAGACAAGGCTGTGAAGTGAACTGCGTCACTCATTCAATGGTGTAGACAGTCTGAAAATTGCGTCTACCGAGTGTTTACAATATAACGCAACGATCGGACGTGTATTGACTCCCTCAAGCAGCAGCAGTATTAGAGAGATTTTACTTGCACCAGTAAAGCTAGGCAGAAACTTGTCGCTTCAAATTTAGTACAATGTTGAAGTTCAGTTCAAATTTAAAGCAATAGCAATAAGCCAGAGTGTCACCCTTCTATAATCACACCAGGCACCCCAAACGCTGCGTTAAAATTTGTGCCTCAAATATCCAACTGAATATTTGTGAACCACTGTTAAGCCTTTTCAAAGTTCATGCTTAAACCCTTCTTTTTCTTCTGTACGAGAAATGTTTTTTTTTTTTTTATAAAATTTATCTGTGCCACTTTGTTATGAAAGTGAATCACCCATTTCCGGCTCCTTTTCAGTACACACCTAGGTAGTGCCTGTGTTGAGATAACTAGCAGCCGCATTATAGGTGTTGGCTCACAGTATTTAAAAATTAAAAGAGCAAAAAGCAAAGACGGAAGAAGAGAAAACGTGGCAGAGGGACGAGGGTCCTTGTCTTTAAAGCCCGTTTCTTCTTGTTTGTCCTTCTCAGAACTTCACTTTCTTTACTTACTATAAATGGTTGCGCCACATCATTGTAAGCTGATTTAAAGTAAACCAAGAAAGCAAGGTCAAATATGAATAATAAATTTGTGGAAATATTTACATGCAGCGATTTCGGCCTCTAGTACGCAGAGGTATCTCTTTCGAAGACCTTAGTAGCACTGTGTGCTACTTTTTTGTTAGGAGCCGCAAAACAAATTGCGGACATACACTTTTCAGCTCCTAAAATTAGTATCACAAGCACAAAAAAAATGCAAACTGTGTCTCCAAAAATTGACACCTTCAAATTATGGTGGGCAAAAATTACATTTCTCCTAAACTCGAAGCTTAAACTGATAAGATTGTTCACACCGACGGTGAATAGCTCCTTTTTCCTGCAGATTTTTTGTTCATTTCTTTCCGGTAACTAAGTCCTAAGAAACTAACTTTCAATTCAATGCTGCTAATTTATTGAGAGCTGATGTACGAAATCCGATGAAGTATTCGTCTATTCAAAATTGCTGTAGGATAAGCGGCAAGGTAATGTGGAGCGTAGTGCTATCGCTACCGTTCAGGAATAAATTCAAGCCACACTTCTTCTTTGGCGATCAACGCTCTTCATTTCTCTTAGTGTTTTGTGCTGTTTCCATGCCTATTCCTAGCCTTTGTTTCTTTTACAGTGTTTCCCTTCTCTATCAATGTCCAAGCGCCACCAAAAGTGTCGAAGGCTACGAGTGGGGAAAGTGGCACAGCGAAGCTTGGCCAGCCCGCGGCTGAACATTTAGAAAACCAGCCTGTGTGTACAGAGATAAGCACTAAGCGGTCGGCAGTCGTGTCACACCATTCCGCAGCGCCACCTAACCATATCACACTGCAGCCCAAATCGAGTCTCGCTCCATCGAACTTTGGATCGATCCGAACCCCCTTATGGACTGAACCAGCACAACCCTAACGGCGGCTAGTGGGCCTGCTGAGGCGAAAATGTTAAGCGGTGCACTAAATTACTGAGGCCGCCCGCTCGTACCATGCAGAAGTTTGTACTTAGAGCTGCTGAGGGTGAGTTAGCGATGTCTGTATATATGTGTGTATAAATATATAGATTATTAACGAAATCCACAAATGAAGCACTAACAGGCTATGGGTTGTCAATACTGTCATTGTCTGTTAATTACGTTCCGAAATAAAGGTGCTCCCAGGAGTTTTTTTTCGCTATGCTTTCTCCCCTCAAGAAGATGTACCAACCACACAACTCGCAGTGCCTGACACAGGTGGCAACAGTTAGATAAACCCTTAGTCTGGGTGATAAAAGTATAATGAAACATTATTGCTAGCGGCTAAAAGGGCTGACACCCAAAAAACAACAATATTTCATATTAATTTCACCTTCGACACTGTAGAACACAAGGACTGTATATTGTATAGCAGTACAAAAGCCACCGGCTTTAGAAGCGTATGCAGCCGTTGACTGTAGAAGTGGAACAGCGGGCAGCATAAAACGTAGAGCGCGCCGTGAAGCTGCCAACTTCGTTAGCCGCTGAGTTTGTGTTTCGTATCTTCATCTTGTCTGAGGACATTATAAAATATCAAAGAAGTTCGGGACCGCAGATTTCGCATTGACCCATCAATATATCTGACCTGACTTTCTTCCCGGCCAACCAGGCAATACCACCCCTTTAAATTTACCCCACTGTTCGCCCGCACAAACACTCACAAATATTCATTTGTCCCGCGAACAATATTCGATTGGAACAGTCTTCCTGCCTCTGTGTTCACTTCGCTTATTCCGCATGCATCACGTGATCAGCTTTTTCACATGTAGAATTTTTTTTTGTCGTTTGCCATTCCTTGTTGATGTTTTCTAAGATAGAGATTGTATAATTACATTTGCCTGATAAGCTATGTTTTTATTTTTCCACTCCTGCTTGGGCCTAATTCTGGCCTGCAGTATTGTATAAATACATAAAATATTAAGTTCGGATGGTCTAGCTTCGGGCACATTATCAATCATAGCACTTTGAATACTTTGAACAAGCAAAATAAATACAAGAGGGCGCTACACAGTTTTGTTCAATCACTAAACTTTTGTTGTGTGTTGTGCAGTGAGCTATAAAAACTGCTCTTATTCGGCCTTCACACTGAAACGACACTACGCCACGCCGTTAGGGAGACTTTTTGATGAAAGTCCACTTTGTGGCTAACTTCACCCTGCGCCAAAATGTGAGCACCACGGCGTATTTGTTTCTCGCATTTATCCGAAAACAACAAACGCTGCTGCGAATATCTATTTCCTACATCGTGACCAGTTCCACAACTCAAGGGCACCCCGGTTCGTGGTGCCCGCAATCTATTATTACATCATAAGTTTACTGAACATCTACGATTGCTAGCCTGAATTCTACAATTTCCAGCTTGACTGTACTATAATACCACTGGAACTAATAAAAAGTGAATCTAACCGAAATGCCGAATCGTATGAAATCTGCTTTTTGGTGTTTAATTGACCGCCTACCAGCAAGCTTATTGACTTTGCGCTTCTTGTGATGAACACAAAGCGCAGTACAAGCGAACAACTGATTCGGTTCCTGGGGAACAATGTTGACCACATGACTTCTGTGAGGGGAGGCCGTTCAGTGTTCATTTGTCTAATGAGCGCTGATCCAGAAAAACTGAACGATGTCAATGAGTCCAGTTTCCTCGCACAATGCAGATGTCTTTGTGACAAATGTGTGTCGAAGACAGCAGTGCTAAACGACAGACATCAGGGCACGACGGATTCTCGCAATGTTGCTCATGTGTCCGCATGCCAGTGTTCGCACATTTTCTGAATGAAATTGAAAATACGACTCATTTTTCTTCCGGTGATATATTGAGCATGCTTCACAATTGCAAACGGTAATGGTAAATCTTCAGTCGAATCCTGTTCGCTAAAAAAAGAAATAAAATAATGAATTCATTCTCAAGTTTATATACGACAGTTCTGAGGTAATAAGTTGGCTCGTTGTTTGCGCATTGTATAGCGATGCAGAAACAGCGCTAAATAAGGGCCAGGAGTAGAAAAGCTCTCGTGTAATAATATTATCCATCAATATCTCTTTATTTTGCAAAACACTTTTCATCAGGGTTCATATAACTACTCTCGACTGCAATCAGAAATGGTGAAAACACATGACCTAACCAGGAAAAAACCGCAGGGTCATCTGAGGTCAATGCAGATTACACAAGTCTGGACATCTCTGCAGAGTACGATACAGAGTACGATACGTCACGACAAATATCATGGGAGTACGGCATTGTTACTAGCTTTATTGCTGATTGCTTCATTGCAGGGCTGAGCGCTCTGATATATTTAGTCATTTGGACGCACTCAAGGCGTCCTCAGTAAAATATTGAGCCAATTTGTTTTCGCACTGAAAATCGAACATTTTTTCTCATGCATTTTCAAAAAGCAATGATCGCATTTTTAAAGCATCGTTTCGCATGTTTGCACAGCAGGGTTTTACCGAGAAATTTGGTTCGTTCGGAAAAGAAGTTTGCAACGTCAAGTACGCTTTTATCTGTACTGAGGAAGTAGTGAGCCTGCCACCAATTATTTGGAAAGGAAGTAGCAACCGAGTATAGTAAGCTACTACAAATTTCAAAACTGAAAGTTCGGGCCAGCATACCCAAGACCATAGTCTGCTCACTTGTGTACTATAAATTAAACATGCAAAATAACAACGAATTTTTCTTGTGTTTATTACGAGTGATTTAGATGCCGGACCTCGTAGAGTGTTTACGATATGTACGAATCCTGGCAATCTAGGGCAACGGGAATAGGAATTCTGCCTGACAAAGAACGTTGCTGGCGGAACATCATTCTGTCGGCGTGCGAATCCTTCAAATCAAATTCATAAAGGGAAACAATACCTGGCGATCAGGAAAAAGCACCCTTACGAAACACACAGTAGCGCTGTCATGTAGCTCTGCAGGCGGAAGTGCTTGAAGCGCCTAGTCGGCTGCCTCGTAAGCCAAGCCCCGATTCTACTGCTAGCACAGCCAATAGTTCTGGGAGCTACCGCCTCTACCAATGGACTTACAGTCGTTTAATCTTGCTAGTGTTGCCAGATCTGATGTCGCATAAAAGAACAAGAGAAAATTTAAGGGTTTATGTATTATGCGAGAGAGAGAGAAAAAGGGGTCGTGTTAACAATGCAGCGTTCAAGGTTGCACCATGAGGGGTTAACGTATGCCGCGCGGGCTGCAAGTTCAGACAATGGGGGAAACTGGACAACCGCGGTTTGAAAAGAAAGGCAAGAGTATACACTGAGGTATTCAGTGACTGCTGAGACTGGTTCGGGGGGAAGCGAAGATGGGTGTGCCCCCCGCGGGTCAAGAGAATAGATAGGGGGCACAAAAGAGCATTTCACAGAAGCTAGCAATTGAACAGGAAATAGGTAGGGTCACGAAAGGTTAAACATGAATAGATCACAAAGAGTTAAATATTCTTAAGTGATGGTGGGAACGAGGCCTCCCTCACCAGGACAAATGGCATTGTTGAGCCGCATTAGGCTAATAAAGCTGCTGTATTAGGAGAGTTTCTGCGAATTCTGATGGCAAACTCGAGGGTAGGAATAATGAACATAGTTATAAAAATTATGAAGCCGCTAATTTTAATCGAGGGATAAGCACGTTAGTTTTCCGTAACTTTCATTAATTCCAAGCGTGGCGGACCCAAACTTATAAATGAGATAAGATTCCCGAACCTCGCGGTCGTGGTGCGTTTTGAAGGCGGATTCTAAAAAAGATGTTCAAATGCATGCCCGGGACTGTTCACATGTCTTGACAGGGGCAAATAAGGCCAGCTTTTTGCATGAGAGCGGTGATTATTGAACCGTATTCGGAAGGGCGTTTCACTTTGGCCGATATATTGTTGCCTACAAACAGTGCACTCTAGAAGATATACGACATTAGCGGAGTCACAGTTAAAGTTACCTTTTATATTTACGTAGTAGTCTGAAGCCGTGCTGGTGGCGCGCTGTGTAGTGGTCACGTGTGGGCATACTTTACATTGGGGTTTATTGCAGGGCATGCAGCCAGTAGTTGCCGGTCGGTTGATACGAGAGTTAGTAAGAAAGTCACCTAAATTCTTATTACGCCGGTAGACCACGCGTGGTGGTTCGGGGAATATGCTTTTTAAGCGGTCACTTTGCATTAGGATATTGTGATGTTTTTTGAGCACGGTTGACACTCTTGGAGCGGAGGATGAGTGGGTTAAAACTAAGTTAGTTTGCGGGTTCCC